>NC_092412.1:60438577-61638577 GCF_040894005.1 Engystomops pustulosus
ATAAATTATGGAGGGGAGGGGGGCCCTTAATATATTATGGAGGGGAGGGGGGGCTTAATAAAATATGGAGGGGGTGGAATGGCAGTGTGCATTGGGAGCCTTAATAAAATATTGAGGGGAATGGCAGTGTGCATGAGGGGGGGCTTTATAAAATATGGAGGTGGTGGCAGTGTGTATTGGGGGCCTTATTAAAATCTGGAGGGGGGCAAGGTGTATGACATTGTTTTAGCCAGGTGACATTATACTGTAAGTAACTGTGGTATTTTTAGGGGCGCAGTGAGGTGGATCTGCTTCCCAGAGCTGAATACATCTGCCAGAAAATTCTGCAACCAGATTTTATGACAATTCTGGACGTGAAGGAGAAGACATGTCACCTGTGAGGTACTAGATCCTACTTCTCCCTGTGTCAGATCAGTATTGTAGACACTGAGTAACCTTCTAGTGTGAGAAAGCTCTCAGCTTATGTACTTTTATATCTATAGAACAGAGAGCCAGGTGTGACTTGTCTATGTGGTGCGGGGTTATTGTCATCAGTTCTTGTAAAGGTTTTCAGCCAGTGGCGTACCGTCCATGGTCGCAGTGGTCGCCATTGAGACCGGGCCCATCACTAATGCCTCTGTCTCCTATGGCCCGGGACCCCCTGTCATGCATTGCCAGTGATTAAATGATTCCGGGCAGGCGGGGGCGTGTGCCAGCCGCGGCAGGTACGACACGTCCACCCTCCTGCCGGCCTGCACTTCCCTGTGATCGCCGGCGGCACATCCACTTCACTGTAGCCTCAATTGTCCTGGTCCGCTCCGGGTTCCCCCACTCCCCGCATACTCCCCTCCAGGCTCTGGCATCCTCCGACTCTGTCCCCCTCCCCCCCTCCAGCTCCGGTGAGCGCCCCCCCCCCCCCCGGCTCCGGTTCCCCCTGGCTCCAGTAGCCCCCCCCCCCCACCCGCCGCTGAACCAACCAGGAACGTAAAAGAAGAGAAGAGGAAGTTAACCTCTATATACATGTAAGTATGTATATGTACAGTATGTATATATGTATACATAAGTATGTATAAATGTGTATATATATATATAAGTATGTATGCATAAGTATGTGTAGATATATGTATATATTTGTATATATGTATAATTGTATGTACATATATATATATATATATATGTATAAGTATGTGTAATTGTGTGTGTGTATATATATATATATATATATATATATATATGCATTTTATACTACATGGCGGTACGCTGTATCTATCTTTTACTACATGGGTTACGCTGTTTCTATCTTTTACTACATGGCGGCACGCTTTATGCATTTTATACTACATGGCGGCACGCTTTATGCATTTTATACTACATGGCGGCACGCTTTATGCATTTTATACTACATGGCGGTACACTGTATGCATTTTATACTACATGGCGGTACGCTGTATCTATCTTTTACTACATGGCTTACTCTGTATCTATCTTTTACTACATGGCAGTATGCTGTATGCATTTTATACTACATGACGGTATGCTGTATCTACCTTTTACTACATGGCGGTACGCTGTATGCATTTTATACTACATGGCAGAACACTGTATGCATTTTATACCACTTGGCGGTATGCTGTATCTATCTTTTACTACATGGTGGCATGCTGTATGCATTTTATACTACATGGCGGCATGCTGTATGCATTTTATACTACTTGGTGGGCATATTTTTTTTAATGTATAGTTGGGGGGGCCCATTAGGAATTTTGTCCTGGGGCCCAGTGGACTCTAGTTACGCCACTGTTTTCAGCATTTTCTTATTGGAAGGTTGGTGCAGTGCAAACACTTACATCCCTAACCACAGCCAAGCCACCAGCAGAAAGCCCTGGAAACCAGGGGTAACTCTTATACTATCCCTATCCACAGCCCAGCCAGCAGCATGAAGCCTGGGAAACCAGCGGTAACTCTTATACTATCCCTAACTACAGCCCAGCCACCAGCAGAAAGCCTGGGAAACCAGAGGTAACGTCACCACTGCAGCTTATCCTCTGTTTTACTGCCCCCGCTAGTGCTTAAAATTCCCTTATCCCAGAATATTTCTATGTAGCAGTAGGTGGGCCCCCAAAATCAATTTCACTTGTGGGTCCCAGGTACCCAAGTCCGACCCTGACCCCTAGGATTAAAGGTAGCCTTAAATAGTAGCAAAAAAAAAAATATTTAAAATTGGTTAAAAAAATATTTAAAAAATGTAAAAATTTAAATCACCCCCCTTCCCAAACATGTAAATAAATATAAAATCATAAAGAAGATAGGTATCACTATCTCCCAAAATGTCCAGTCTATCAAATTATAAAAACAATTATTCCCAGCAGTGAACCCCGTAACAGAAAATGACACCAAAATGTCTGAATCGTCACTTTTTGCCATTTCACCACACCAAATATTTAGATAAAAAGTGTTCAAAAGGTAGTACAGTCCCCAAAATGGGATAAATGTAATATCTGCTTGTCCTGCATTAAAATCATTTTTTGGGGAGGAAAAAGATTTACATCTTTTTGAAATTAAAATATCTCCACCTCTATAGCAGGGATCTCAAACTCAATTTAACTGGGGCTGCTGGAGGTAGAGACTGGGTGAGGCTGGGGCGCAAAAATTTACAAAAAAACACATTTGTGTACGGGTTTTATTCTGAGCTCCAAATGACACTTTCTCTTTATTCTTTAGGTCGGTATGATCACAGGGTTTTCAAATTTTTATAGGTTTTAATAGATTTTAAAAAAATTTAAATCTTTTCTACTTTTTTTTTCCATTTTGCCAAACTCATAGGTCAATAACATTTTTACACTTTAGTGTACGGACCTATGTAAGGTGTCATTTTTTGGGGTACATCCTGGTGTTTTAATTTATATCAATTTGGGACCTGTATGACTGTTTGATAATTTTTTTATTCAAATATTGGATATATAAAATGGGGAAAAAGTGGTCATTCAGACATTTGGGCACTATTTTCCATTTCCTGCAGGGTCTGATTGCTAATATTATATACAGCAATACTACTGTATTGCAGTATATAGAAATTTCACTGGTGATCTCTAATAGCCTGCCATTTGCTGGAGATCATTGATTAGAGATCATTACACATGGCAAGCCTACAAGTCTCAATGAGACTGTATCTTAGATTGGCCAACCAAGATGACGGGACCCATGAAATGTTAGGTGCCATGGTCGGGTTCTACTGTGGCACTTAACAGGTTAACTGCCAGCACCAACTGCGGCAGTAACAGGCGGGTGTCGGCTGTTTTATACAGCCGACACCCGTTGTGTTTAGAGAGAGCTCAGCCCATGAGCTCTCTTCATAGACCCCCCTGTAGCACCACGGTGTTATAGTACGTCCTGGTGCATGAAGGGGAGGTAGGGGGTGCAAACTATTGTCTGAGGGCCACCGTTGGTCTGCGGGCTGCGAGTCTGCTCTCAAACTATGGGGCCGCATATAAGTAATGGGGGTGAGTGTTTTGCACAAATGTGTCCTTCTTATGGACTTACCTTTAAAGTAGGGTGTGCAACACAATTCTGCCAGTGCAGTGCAAGGGGCACCAAGGCCAACTGAAGTGACTTTCCCTCTAAATGTACCGTATATGCAAAGTAAAAAAAAAAAGTCAATACTCCCGTTGAGCATGACTGGTAGCACTGGGGGAAGGCTATATACCTGGGGTGGGGGTGGGGGGTGGCATGGGATCGCTATATACCTGGGCAGGGAGCTGGGTATAAGCCTGGGGCATAGGCTGGCTATATACTGGAGGCAGGTGGCTGACTAGATACAGGGAGGCATAGACTGGCTGCTATATACTGGGAGCTGGCTGGCTATATAATGGGGCAAGGGCTGGCTATATACTGGTGACACAGGGCTGGCTAGCTGTATACTGGGGGGCAAGGGGCCGGCTATATACTGGGGCAGGGTGCTGGGTAGCTATATACTGGGGGGCAGGAGGCTTGCTAGCTATATACTGGGGGGCATCAATGTATTTTCCATCCTAGGCTTATACTGGAGTCAAAAGGTTTTCACAGTATTTTGTGATAAAATTAGGAACCTTGGCTTATATTTGGGCCGGCTTATACTTAAGTATACAGGCAGTCCCCGGGTTACATACAAGATAGGGTCTGTAGGTCTGTTCTTAAGTTGAGTTTATATGTAAGTCGGAACCGTATACTTTATTATTGTAATCCCAGTCAAAATTTTTTTGGTCTCTGTGACAATTGGATTTTAAAAATGTTGGATTGTCATAAGAATCAGGATTAACAATAAATCTTCATTACAGACACCTGTGATAACTGTTAAAGCTGATTATTGTAGCCCAGGACCAAAGTACAGTAAATTACCAAAATCCAGAGGTCCGTTTGTAACTACGGGTTGTATGTAAGTCAGGTGTTCTTAAGTAGGGGACTGCCTGTATATGGTAATCAGGCAAGAGTTCACATAAAAGAGTAAATACTAGAAAGAACCTTTCACACCCTACCTGAGAGACTTTTATGGGGGAGAATCTAGAGGCAGGTTCCCTGAAATACAGTATTATTGAGTGGACTTGGCAACCTCATAGAGTGATATCTTATTGTGTATTATCACATCAAATTGCTTCATTATAATCAGTTAACTGGTTGTCAAGTGATGTATGACGCAGTTCACACTGAGAGAAAGGGCAATATTTGATATTAATCAGTATTAACTCATATGTTAATATAGTGTAAGGTGATAAAATATTACATTGCTATTTGAAAAAATAGAAACCAGATTAGATATAAAAAGATTTGCATAATAAATATATAAAATGCTTCTACTTTGCTTCCCTAGTGTACAGTAGTTCCTGGAATTGCTCATTCTAGGAATGTAGCACAGTATGTGAAGAAAAGAAGTTTGCGCTGTTGATGGAGATGAATGAGTGAGAGAACTAGTCAGGTGTGTTTATCTAAAGGATCCAGGATCTGCCTTTCTCACAAAAAATGTATCACAGTCACAACCAATGCCAACCCACTAAATAAAGAAAGAGTCACTGAGGCCACTGCAATATAATCAGCGCCTTTATTTTATTTTCCAATGAGAACACGTAATAGTTTTCCTGTCTAGCAGTCTGTCGCAATCTCACTCTTATGAAACAGGGATATACTGGGCAGAGAAAAGTCCTTTTGCAGTTCATTCAGATTATCTTAGAGAAGGGGCCTGATTACAGGGGTAACAGCCATAGCAGCCTGTAAGGGACCCGCATTGTCAGGGGGCCCTGGCATCCAACATGACACACTACAGAATGGAGGATGTACACCATTATATACATGTTATGCTGCGCATTGTACAGCACAATATGTATATAGCATATACTGTATGTGATGTATATATGCTGTATCTGTCATGTGTATACGGTGTATGGTGTCTGTATATACTGTATGTGAGTATATATTGTATATAGCACTCTATTTGTGTGTATAAATGTGTATGAATGTAACTTGCATGTGTGAGTATACAAATATGTACATTTTTTAAGTGGGAAAAGGGGCCCCATGCAGAAGCCTTCAATGGGGCCCAACCTCTCCTGGTTACGCCACTGTCTTAGAAATCATTAAAAAATTCCCATTCAAGTTGCTTTGAACAATTTTTACCTTATCCTTTCCATCCATTGTACTCTCACCCTTTTATAGGTTGGACTTTTCTTGTTCTTCACTGTTTGGAGGATACTATCTGCAAGAAAATACAGTACCATCGCCAAGCCGAGAGCAGCATAGATATGAAATGTTAATACCATGGAATCGCTTAGACTAGGCACCTAGGTGGGAAAGTTGTGAACCACCAGGTAGTTCACATCTCAGTGAGGGCAGTTTCACATTGGCGCAGGTAATGCGCATCCGTTGCATTTTGTCTCTGTTGCTTCTCCATTTTGCTTCAGTTTTGTTTTCCCATCCCCAAAAAAACTGAAGGTTTAACATTGCTTTGAAAACATAACACTTGGTTTCTCAGCCTCATCAATGAAAACAAAACTGAGGTTTCATCAGTTATTTTTCATCAGACCCATAGACTTTTATTCAGTGAAAATGAACGGACATGTTCAACGGATCAGTGAAAAAATAAACACCCATTGAAATCACTGGATTTGTGAGGCATCCGTCGAAATCATTGAACCACGAATGTGAAAAACAATGCTATTTTAAAGGGCGCTTAGGTCTTCAGTTATTTGCATCAGTTATTGTGAGTCATAACCAGGAGTGGTCCAAGAAACAGAACAGGTGCAAGTCTTTCCAGAGATTGGGTTTAATGATAAGACGTGTATCGCTTCTGTGTGTTCCACCACTCCTGGTTTTGGCTCCAACCTTTCATTATCCCATTGCAGTTATAGTCATCAATCCAAGATCGGTGATTAGTAGACAACCTGGATATTCACTGTAGCAAAGACCAGATAGCCAGACAAAGGGTTATCAATGTATAATGGGGCTTATTTACTAAGGGACGTGCCAACTTTCCAACGTTTTCGGGGATTGCACAGCTCTGACAGGTATTTAACATGGGTCTAGGCTGGCAATGTGATCGGATTTTGGCGCAGCTGCGCTGGCTTTCATGAGACAGAAATTGAGGGGTGTGCTGTCGGATGATCGGGATTTAACTTTTAAATTGTGTGGCAAGACAATGCACTTACATGCACCACTAAAAAGATGGTGAACTGCGTGGGACCTGAGCGGGGAAGCGACACATGCAGCATATCGGGCGCAAAATCTTAATGAATCGCGGCACAGTGCATTATAGACAGACAATCCACTTTCAGGGAACTTCGTCGGACAGGTAAGTATATGTGCCCCATAGTGTCTAGTATCCATGTGGCCAAACCCTGAAAATAGGATGATCAGAGTTAGAGGTTCGTACTGCTGCCATCATTTTTTCTATTGACTCCCTTGTAGACAACTTCACTGAGAGAAACACATTCTGGAGAATATTTAGAATCAACTTGCCCATTCCTTTTCTAAGAAAACATAAAGACATTATTTATAACATATAACAATGACTTTGTAGCAGTTTTTCACTGTTTTGTTGGTTATTTGTGAGGTGGTACCTAGCTGCTATAAGTCATCCACTCCTCTTGCATAGATTTTTTTTATGTAATCTGTCTGCACAGAAAATATGTAAATTCTTTTGAAAATACATTTTTTTTTTCCTCTTTGTCTTTTAAATATATTGCTTTGTCAGAGTTAGTATGTTACCTGCTTTGGTTATACTGTATGCAGCAGTGGATTAATAAGTGCCATGGGCCCCGGGCAGTATGGATATTATTGCCCCCAACAAGTCTGGAATTCACTTTCTACATATGGTACAAGAATCACGCTTCATGGGGAATGAAAGGTGTGTCCCTTCTACCTACTTTAAATATGCAGACCCTTGGAGGACCTTCAAAGGACCTTGAAATGTGTATTGAGAGCAGGAGCAGATGTACAAGGATTTCATGGGTGAAGGTGCTTCTCTGTATAAAATTTAGTTGGTGGTTTGGGTGACCATGGGCCCCCTAGAAGGGTTGGGCCAGGGACTGCCGCCAAAAATGCCTATATTATGATTATTATGAATAAAAGAAGGTGTATGATGAGGTTACAATACCATCATTTTCATTCCTTTAGGCAAAGTTGGCATACTGCCCTCATCAAACGCTGTTGTACGTAAACACCTTTCACATTCTATTTACAGAAGCATTGAGCAATGATCAAGGCCAGTAAATTAAGTCGTGACATTATATTTACAAAGGGCTATAAATAATTATTTACTTGTTAAGCTATGAGAATCTCATTTCATAATCCTCATTTCATTGTTGACCCATTGTCTTCAGTTCTAGTTCCTTGCACTATATAACTATAAAGTTCGTTATTACATTGTGCAAAACAGAATTGATCAACTTTAATCATTTAAAAAGTGCAGTTAAATACAGGCAGTCCTCGGGTTACATACAAGATAGGTTCCTTGAATTTGTATGTAAGTTGGAACTGTATAGGTTTATAATTGTAGCTCCAGACAAAATTTTCTTTTTGTTCCATTGATATTTGGATTTTCAATATTTTTTTGCTGTAATGGGACCAAGGATTAGCAATAAAGCTTCATTACAAACACCTTACAGCTGATCATTGCAGCCTGGGACTATAGTAAAGTATCCAGAGAGCTTCACCACAGATCACAGTGGGCAGAGAGGTCCGTCTGTAACTAGGGGTCGTTTGTAAGTCAGGTGTCCTTAAGTAGGAGACTGCCTGTAGTAGAACTAGGACCCCCTATTGTTAATCTGATTCCCACTGTAATGTGTCCAGTGATGATGAGAAGGAGCCAGTTCTGGGCCATTGTTTAATCAGCCATAGATTGTAAATTCTTAGGATCAGGACCCTCACTCCTATTGTTACATCTAAGCAATGCTCTTAAACTGTAATGTCTTATTTTGTCAGTATATTGTCCCCACGACCTGTAAAGTGCTTTGGAATAAAATGCATTAATGTTTATAATAACAGTTGTGTAATAAAATGTTGTCTGGTGTTCCATTTTCTTTTAGATTTTTTTCTTACATCCAATATAATGCATGTCTTCTGTTAAAAATCAATACACTTCTTCAACATGGTTTCTGCAAGAAAAAAACATCCTGAACACCTATTCTACCCACTGGATGTGTATGGGATGCCGTACTGCTGCTCCAACTGATGAGACCCCTGCCGAGACCCTAGAATAAGGGGCTGTAATAGAGACTTCCATGGTTTTTTTCATGCACCAAAATGTTCCTGCCTACTCAAATGTATATGCCTATACAGTGGTATATGTTGCCCGGGCCCCCCTCCCTCCTCCAGATGTATACGCTTATATACAAAAAAAAAAAAAAAATGTGATGTGAATTCAACCTAATGCTGCTTCATCCCGAGGAGCGCAGCATAGAAGCAAAATCCAAAACTCACCTTTCCTTGTTCCCCCCAAAGCGGCGCTCCGCACTGTATGCGACGGCGCACATGATGATGTCATCGGATCACATGTGCCAGCTTCAGAGAAACTGAAGAGAGACAGGGGGTCATTTGCTAAGGGCCCGATTCGCGTTTTCCCGAGGTGTTACTTGAATATTTCCGATTTAAGCCGATTTCCCCTGAATTGCCCCGGGATTTTGGCGCATCGGCAACGGAAATCAGGGGGGCGTGGCCGAACGAATTCGGAAAAACTGCAGCATTTAAAACAAAAAATGTGTCACGGAGCTTGCACTTACCTTCACTCAACCCGGCTCTGTGTATTCCAGTGCGTTCCAGGGGACTTCAGCGCAGCAGCGCCACCTGGTGGATGTCGGAGGAACTGCCTTAAAAAATCCCGGAAGGACCCGAATCCAGCACAGAGAACGCACCGCTTTGTCTGGGAAAGCTGCTGACAGATTCCCTTTAAGATGTAATGGTATATTAAGCTGATAGCAGTGAGCGTAGTTTTAAGTAGAATTGGGAGAACCACCTAGATCCCGCTCTGTAAATGTGACAAACATATAAGTCAATACATCAAGACTATTGTTCTCAAAATGGGACATTGGACCTGCAATAAAGCTAAAACTCGTTTCATCTTAGAAAACAAACCTGTTGGAGTAGGAACAATCGCTGAAGAATCATTAGGGAAGGTCGCAATGACACATGTGTTACAGTGGGGACTTTAGTTATTTATAGTCAAATAAAACAATGGACAAAAATAAGTGTAGTCCTTATCAGTGAAAGTATCACAAGCTCATTCAGCCGGGACAGACCATGACCAGGAGTAATTTAGGAGCTCCAGGGTTCCAGTCCTCTACTGCCAACATTATTCAAGTCCAAAAGTAGTCCATGAGGAGGTATAAATTATTAAACTATACAAAGTCAAGCTATTACAATTATACCATGACGGTAAAGGAGTTGTTGTCGATGTGGCACACACTGGTAGTAAACGGAAGCGTTTGCGGTCTTCATGTGAAAAATCTTTTTATTTTTGGTATATCAATAACACAACGCATTTCGGAATCTCCAAGGATTCCTTTTTTTAAGTGGGATGAGACTAAAAGACATGAATATATACACATACACACACTAAAAAGAAGTTAAAAAGAAAGTCCAATTGGAACGGCTTCCAAAATGGCTGGGTATGCAAGGAAATAAAAAGATGGATAGTATGGTCGGAGATTAGTAATATATCGGTGACTTACTTTAGATGTATACAACTATATAAAACTATATAAATGATAGAGTGTGGACAAGTATAAGGTCCGGAGGTTTGTTCTTAAGTAGAATTTGTATGTAAGTCGAAACTGTATATTTTATAATTGTAGATCCAGACAAAAAAATTGGAGTTTAAACATTTTTTGCTGTAATGGGGACAAGGATTATCAATAAAGATTCATTACAGACACCTTACAGCTGATCATTGCAGCCTGGGACTATACTAAAGCATTCAGCTTCACCAGAGGTCAGAGAGGTCTGTCTGTAAGTCGGGTGTCCCTAAGTAGGGGACCGCCTGTATATATATATATAGAACATTTATAAGTAAATAAAAAAAGGACATTTTAGATAAATTCATAGGGCTGGCAGACATATACATCAATAGATGGAATGGTCACAATTAGAACATGCATAAATAAATCAATAAATAAAATATAGTCGCCTAATGACATAGATAAATGGAGAAAAAATATAAAAATAAATGGATGGTTTATGAACTGGACTGAATACAGGCGGTCCCCTACTTAAGAACACCCGACCCCTAGTTACAAACGGACCTTTGGCAATTGGTAATTTACTTTACTTAAGTCCAAGGCTAAAATAAACAGCTATAACAGTTATCACAGGTGTCTGTAATGAAGCTTTATTGTTAATCCTGATTCTTATGACAGCCCAATATTTTTAAAATACAATTGTCACAGAGACCAAAAAAAATTTGCCTGGAATTACAATATACACTGTATAAAATATACAGTTCCGACTTACATACAAATTCAACTTAAGAACAAACCTACAGAACCTATCCTGTATGTAACCCAGGGACTGCCTGTATAAGATAAAAGATGGGTGAGTGACATGAAAGGTAAATAAATAAATAGATAAGTTTCATGTTAGGAAAAAATACAGCAAATAAATAAGTGGAAATATTACTATTAGGGCTAAAAATTGCAGCGTTGGTCATTCACCATAAAGATGCAGTGTGATGGGGGTTCCTACCTGAAGGCTCGGGTCTCTGTGGGCTTGCTTACAGCTATGGTTGTTCATACGGGTTCTGAGGTGTTGGGAGGTACGGCCTATATATTAGAGACCACAGGTACATTCCAGTAGATAGATAACAAATTCGGAGGAGCAATTCATGAATGATTTAATGTGGAATAATTCATCTGTCGTGGTGCTCCTAAAAGTCTTGACTCTATTTGAAATTTTGAGACAGCATTTGCAGCCGGATTAGCCGTATCTGTAGCTCCCAGTTAGAGTTGGAAGCACAGAGTTTCTGGTATTCTGGGGGGCTGTGCTCCATAATTTACTGGGAGCTAAGCTGTTTTTTAGAGTTTGAGTTTCTGTAAATTATGGCTGGTTTCTTCGGGATGTACTGTAGTTTGTAAGGAACGAATCATTCTGAAGAACTTGTCAGTTCTTGTATCCGATGGTGCTCACTGTCGTTATGAAGATAATCTTGGATTTGGTGTTTTCGGTTATTGTTTTATTGGTTGTCGCAGGTCTGAGGCACTCTGATTGTTTTAACTTCTTTGTGCGTTCCAGGGCTGAGTCTATCAGAGATTTTGGGAAACCTTTATCAAGGAATCTCTTTTTAAGTACCTGGCTTTGTTCAAGAAAGGTGGTGGTGTCAGAGCAGTTTCTCCCGATTCCCCGGAATTGGCTGAATGTTTTCTTTCCATTTCCTATGGTGATTAATCCTGAAGTGCAGAAAACTGTTCGTATCTACTTTCTTGAAGTAGGTCTTTGTGGAGACTGTTCCATTTTCCGCTTGAAGATAGAGATTGAGGAACTCAATTTCGAGGGGTGAAAAGTTGAGGGTGAAGGTCACCCCCCAATCATTGGAATTGATGAATGATACATAAGTGGAGATTGAATCTTCGGGACCATCCCAAATTAGCAGGAGGTCGTTGACGTCAAATTCTCCCATATAAATATTGGCAAAGCTTGGGGCAAATCTTGTGCAGTGCAGGGGATTTGTTTGTAGATTTTATTCTGAAAGGTAAACACATTATTTGTGAGAATGAATCTGATTGCTTAAAAGGAGCAGCTAACATAGTTTCAGTGATTGCTCCAGTAACACAGGTGTGGGTGTGGATGAGGACAGGACAGGAGATCAATCTGTCATGATTAAGTAAGAATCACACCACTGGACACTCTTCTCTTCTGTTAACCATGGTCATCTCTAAAGAAACACGTGCAGTCATCATTGCACTGCACAAAACTGGTCTAACAGGGAAGACTATCAGAGCTAGAAAGATTGCATCTCAGTCACCAATCCATCGCATCATCAAGGAATTCAAGGAGAGAAGTTCCATTGTCCAAGAAGGACCAGCAAGTGCCAGGACTGTCTCTTAAAAGTGTTTCAGCTTGGGGATCGGGCTACCAGCAGTACAGAGCTCAGGAATGGCAGCAGGCAGGTGTGAGTGCATCTGCACGCACTGTGAGACTGCGGAGACTCTTGGAGCAAGGCCTGGTGTCAAGGAGGGCAGCAAAGAAGCCACTTCTCTCCAGAAAAAACATCAGGGACAGACTGATATTCTGCAAAAGGTACAGGGAGTGGACTGCTGAGGACTGGGGTAAAGTCATTTTCTCTGATGAATCCCCTTTCCGATTGTTTGGAACATCTGGAAAACAGCTTGTTCGGAGAAGACAAGGTGAGCGATATCACCAGTCTTGTCTCACGCAACCATTCATGTGTGGGGCGGCTTCTCAGCCAAGGGAATCGGCTCTCTCACAGTCTTTACCTAAAAACACATCCATGAATAAAGAATGAGACCAGAATGTCCTCCAAGAGCAACTTCTCCCAACCGTCCAAGAGCAGTTTGGTGATCAACAAAGCAAAGGTGATAACTAACTGGCTCAGGGAACAAAACATAGAGATTTTGGCTTCATGGCCTGGAAACTCCCCAGATCTTAATCCCATTGAGAACTTGTGGTCAATCATCAAGAGACGGGTGGACAAACAAAAGCCAACAAATTGTGACAAAATGCAAGCATTGATTGTGTTATCGGCTATCAGTCAGGATTTGGTCCAGAAGTTGATTGAGAGCTGCCAGGGAGAATTGCAGAGGTCCTGAAGAAGAAGGGTCAGCACTGCAAATATTGACTTGCTGCATTAACTCATTCTAAGGCCCCTTTCACACTTGCGTTTTTCACACGCGTTTTCTGTGCGTGCTTTTGACGCGCAGAACTTGCATTGCACTCTAACCCATTGTAACCAATGGGTCTTTTCAGACTTGCATTCTTTTTAACGCGCGTGACTTGCAAAGGTAGATCATGTTGAGATTTAAACGCACGTTTAAAAAAAATGCGCGTGTGTGCGTGAAAAAGAATGCAAGTCTGAAAAACGCACCATACAAGTCTATGGAGATGCATCAAAAACGCATCGCACTCTGAGACACTTGCAAGTGCAATGCGTTTTTCACTCATCAATTGCCATAGAAAAGATAGAGCTCAGTCCTGAGTCCATTTCACGTGCATTTTCTGCGCGTGAAAAACGCATTGAAATTGCATCAAAAACGCGCGTGAAAAACTGAGACACTGAACAAACTCTGACTGAAAACTGATTGAACTCTGATGCAAAATGTGCGTTTTTCACTGACCAAAACCTGATCGCACCCTGATCAAACTCTGACGTGATCTGCAACGCAAGTGTGGAAGGGGCCTAACTGTCTATAAAAGCTTTTGTTACTCATAATATGATCGCACTTGTATTTCTGTATGTGATAAAAACATCTGACAAACCAGAGGGCAACAGATCATGTGAAAATAAAATATTTGTGTCATTCTCAAAACTTATGGCCATGACTCTACTGCTTTTAAGCCCATTTGTTGCTCAGTCACATGCAATATTTTAAGTACTATCCCTCTGGAAACCTGTGATCCGGGATCACAAACTCCGCTGATAAAAGATATGTGCATTAGCTGTAGAGTAGGTGAATGGCTCTGGTATTGCACAATCTAGTTACATAGTAAAATTATGCAATTGAAAGAAGTCGCTTTATGTAATGGATTTTGTGCAATGAAACAAAGGCTGGGCAAACATGACTCATTCTAAATGGAAAGGTTCTACAACTTCCACGTGTAGGGAGGCGAAGTTCACCAGTCATTTCAATGGTTGAGAAAACTTGTGACTAGTAGCATCTTGTTTTACATTTGCTGAATTCAAAGTTTTAAATAAAGTGAATCATGTTGGATCCAGCGAATTAAAAATGGTCTGGATGTAACAGATAAAGACCAATGCCAACTTTTGTTATACAAATCAGTTGGGGTCCTATAGCAGCACCAATCAGCTGCTCATGCAGCTCCAGGAAAATCAAAGAGAATGAAGCAGATAACACAGAATAATGGTACTAAAGCCACAGTTATGCCCGGTGTCTATGAACAAGTTTGGTTCAACAAACTTGCTCTGTATCCAATTTAGGCTGGGTTCACATCATGTTTTGTTACCATACGTTGAGGGGACACGTGGGGGCGATTTCGACGTATGGAACAGGCTTATCCCACTGTATGCTTACAGGAGTTCGGCTGCTGATGAATGGGGGTGTTTCCCTAGTGATGTCACTATGACATCACTGCCCCCCTCACCATCCTGCTGAGCAACGTACCCGCTCGGCAAGGCTGGGGGAGGGATGCAATACACTGCATCCACTCCCCATAGGCTTATAATGCCTTCTCTGAGTGCATACGCCACTCAACAGGAGGAAACAGGATGAAAAGACGTTTTCACCTGCTACAACCCAGAGGGGTCAGACGGAAGCACTTATGCCAATGTAATGCTCAGAATATACGGTCAGGAGATTTCCCTATGTATACGCTGAGTGTACACAAAAAAAGTCACAGGACAAAACCTAGAAGTACTTTACTGGACTTGGCATGTCCAGTTCACTAGTTGAAATTTCAGTCTGTTAAAGGGGTACTCTCATCTCGCCATTCTGATTCAGTTTCACAAATCGGCCATATATAAACATTTCTTCAATTAGAGGTTATTAAAAAAAAAAAATGTTCCTCTGTGAAGATAATTTCTCAGAAATGTAGTAATACGGTCCCTTAGAAACAAGACTGTGTCCTTGGATACGGCCACCTCTGCTGGAGGGATTGCACAAGGAAACAAAAGGTTTCTTAATATTAAATGTCCGAGGAGTTACCGCATGTCCAGCAGCCGTCCTGTGGTAATGAACGCTGTATCCGGGGGTCAGGCAGGACTCTATAGTCATAGTGCATATCTGACCACCACTGCCAAAATGTGAGGTGGTCGTATCCGAGGAAGCTATCTGGTTTCTTAAGGACCATATGACTACATGTATGAGAAATTATCTTCATACAGGAACATTTTTTTTAATAACATCCAATTGAAGAAATGTTTACATATGGCAATTGAATGGGAATACCACTTTGCATCAGAGTGTGGGATTTAGTCTTGCCAAACTTCCCAAATCTGAAACTCAGGTATACTATAAGGCACTGGCGACCTGCATTAGACTTGGGTAAATGCTCTTATCTAAAAGAAATATTCAGCATCTAAAAGATTCCCAGACTGAACACCTGCCCAAGACCTTGGCATCATATGATGTTGGGAGTGCCAGGAGGACATCATACTCTGGCGTACATAGTCAGAGTATTAAATGCTGAATAGATCATTTACTGCTAATCCTCCTTTATTTCTTACAGTAAATCATTTTTGTAGAACATGTATATAGAAATGAGGCAATATTATAGATAGAAATGAGAACGCTATATATTTAAAAATGTAATTCCTTGAGAGCCATACAATATGCACATGCCCCCTAGTAGATAAGTAGTCACGCCTCATGATCGCTAGTATATATGTAGCCACAGCTTATGCCCTTCAGTAGATGGGTTACCCTAGTGCAAAGAGAAAAAAATATTACTCACCTACCCGTGCTCCCTGCAGTCGGCTCCCGTGCTCTTCGCTGTTGAGTAGGCTACAGTGCCTGCGTCATATTGGTCACTCAAAGGGCACAGGCAGTGGTAACATAGCTGCGTACGTCTTAAGATGCACACAGCAAAAATCACTATTTATTAAAGAGCCACATCTAGCCCCTGAGCCATAGCTTCCCAACCCTTGTTAGGAGATGCTTTCACATTCTTAGTAATGATGTTCTTACAGGAATACAGAAATGAAAGGCGACTTTTTATTCTCCCATCTGGTGACGCACAGTAGTGATAAATTACTATATCACGGATTACAAGTCCTTCATGCTCAGTCACAGAGCTGTCAGCAAAGTGCAGCTCGGAAATACAATGTTCCATTCACAGGTAGACTCCGGCGACTACCATTGTGTACAATAGGCTTCCATGAACTTTGGGGCACAAGAGTCACCCTGTCCTACTCAGAGGTTAGTAGCTGATTTTTGTTAAAGGGAACCAGTCATCGGGGAACACACTTTCACTAAAGACAGGATACAGAAGTCCATTACAGCTGGATTTCAAATATGTCTTTCTGCTTTCTCTAAACATTTGCATTACAATATAATTTGCACCCTGACAGAATCCTCTGTGTAGTCCTAGGGGTTGGGCTTTGGTTTGGATGCATGACTTGTCTGTGCTGCAGACTACTCAGCTCTCAGCCCCCACCTTTGTGCTCCTGCACAGCTCCTCCCTCCTGCACTGATGTCAGCTCACCAGGCTGTGACTTCTGTGAAGAACCAGGAGGGAGAAGCTGTACAAGAGCACAATGGTGGAGGCCAAGAGGTGAGTAGTCTGTAGCACAGATAAGTCATGTTGTTTTTGGAAATGCATCCAAACCAAAGTCCAACCCTTGGGACTACACAGAGGATTCTGTCAGGGAACAAGGTAAGTTATAACACACAAATATATTGTAATGCAAATGCTTAGAGAAGGCAGAAAGGCATATTTGCACTGCTGGTGTCATGGGCTTTTACAATCTGTCTTTAGTGAAAATGAGGTCTCTGGTAACAGGTTCCCTTTACATTTTTTTAAGAAATATCCTTGCAGTTTAAAGAATCGTATAAATACACTAATTAGCACCTCTATATTACATTTTGTGCCTAGAGCCAACTTATAAAATTAATTCTGGGTGCTTACATACTGTTTTATGCAAATCTCACCCAACACCCACCCAACATTCTTAAAACTTTTTTTAAATAATTCAAACAACCAGGAATGTAATTTTTGGCTGGTGATAGGCTCCTATAGCCTACGCTATGCGGATCTAAAAATGCCTTTGTGAGCACCAGAATCATTTCAGTAATTCACTTTACCTGGCTCTCTGCCAGCAGTGTGTGATGAGTCCTGGGCAGCTGCAGCCTGTGTGAACCTGTGTCAGTCTCCTCTCCTCCCATGTGCATTGAGCAGGCAGGGGAGGGGGGGTGGGGGGTAGAGGATGAATACATGAGGAAATACAGGCACACACAGGCTGCAGCTGCCCTCCCCTGCTGCTAGAGGTAAAGTGCCAGGTAGTGAGGATTGAACTTGTATAAAATACTGAAGTACCGTAAATCAGAATAATGAGAAAGACATTTTTTCAAATCAGTATAAGCTATTGGTATCGGTCACCAGCTAAATATCACATTTATGGTTACAGGTCAATGAGTATGTATCAATCTGCTCAGTTGGTCCATGCTATGCTGCCAACTGATTGCACATAGTGCTTTCCCAATCTGCTGAGCTCCTCCTGCTCTATAACATGCTTCCTGAAGATGTCATTGCATTTTCTTTGTTACATTCCATATTGCAGAAAACAAAAGTTCAATCAGAATGAAGAAATCTCATCTTCACAGGTAATGTATCTAATTGAGAGACATGGAGTGGGGGGGGTCACCGCTTGTACACCTGAATACTGACCTAAAAGTAGCGATTTACGGCTGTTTCACATTATTCCATGATCATGGCTGTGACAAGCGTTGTGCCACAGATTTATCACCATTGCTGGGAATAGAACTCTGTGCATCATATATCAAGATTATGCTCAGAGTTCTTATTTCCCCAATATGTAGCAGAACTGACTGTCTACACTACCTATAGCCTTCGCCAGGTTCAGGGGCAGGTTATAGTGCAGTTCTAGACCAAGCACGACCTGACCTAGAACTGATCCAGGAGCACTATGCCAGAGACTCTTTAAATAAATGGTGCAGGCCCAGACCAACATCAAGTGTTCACTAGGACGAGCCATTTGGTCCACTATAAGTTGTGTGAATTTTCAACATCAAGTGTTGGTCCATGGAGTGCCAATGTTTGATACATCTGCCCCATAAAATTGTTTAAAGAAAATCTGCAATCATAATGAAGCATGATAAACCAGTGACACTTCCTCATAGATCCAGGCACCATGACAGTGGTAGTCAATCTTATATTTCTTATAAATGGACTCTTTCCTTCTAAAATGAACTTTTAAAATTAAGTAAATGAGCCCCTCCATACTCTGCTTGTGCAGTGTATCAGCCTGTGAAGCCAAACACCCTGGCCTGCAGTGTAACAGCCTGTGAAGCTACAGGTGCCGCCCCCTAGAGCCCTTCTGATTCATTAACATAATTTTAGAATGTATATATTCAAAAATTATGCTAATGAATCAGAAGGGCACACATATATATATATATACATATATATATAAAGTTTACACAGTCACGGTGCCTGGATCTATGAATAAGTGTCCCTGGTTTATCATACTTAATTTTGAGGGTAGATTTCCTTTATTCCAAGTCCTCTTCCTCCAGAAGAGAAATGCTGGTACAGTATATGACAAAAAAATGAACGTATATGTAAAAGCATTTTATTGTAATAAATATTTCTATATGGGACACAGAATTATCATAAATTATTCACAACCTCAAAGTAGCCATAAAAAAAAAAAAAAAAAAAAAAAAAAAAAAAAAAAAATAATAATATCATTCCTTTCACATGAAAAATCCAAATACAAATTTCAAAATTGCACATTTTCAGCAGTAGTAACTTTTTTTCCCCCCGGGAACCATTCTCCTTCTGACACATGTATAATACAGAGCGGCTGCAGCTCTTATAAACGCACACTTTACCCATGACGATCAATGGTTCACAATTTTGTAATGATTGTTGCACTAAACCATAGAAAACGAGGAAATAGTTCCTGAGCTACACAGCAGCAATATTTACATTCTGCATTGATGAAATAGCTGCCCTTTCCTTAAAGGAAATCTACTATTTGATTTCATGCATTATGAACCAAACATACCTTGTGAATGCTGTAGCTACACTGATGCAGGAGTATATCTTGTTTACTCCCTGAGCTGAGTGGTTTTGCTGAAAAAACAATTATAACAATTATGAGCCTGCGGTTCATAAACACATTACATAGAGCTTTCTGGACTGTCCAGAAAGGACTAATCAATCTGAGCTGGATCACTCATACACAGCAGCTGGAGGATGGTGCAGCAGTGAAGCAGTGCATAATTAATGTGAGAGGAAAAGCACCTAGCCCCAGCACAGGAGCCATAGTTTCATTATTATAATTTTATAATAGTTTTTTCAGCAAAACCACTTAGCTCATGGATTAAAACATTATAAGTTTCTGCATCAGTGTAGCTACAGCATTCTCAAGGTATGTTTGCTTCATAATACATCCCATCAAATGGTAGGTTTCCTTTAAAGGAAAGCAGTTTTTATGAATAAATGATTCTTCTATAACCCGACTCTTTGCTAGGGACAATGACTCCAGGTTTCCTCTGCACTGGTTTACATTCATCAACTCATCGGGGAAAAAAAACCAAAATTAACTGTGGGAGAACAGACAATAAAAACCATTATTGCTAGAATAATACAATTCCAATTCATGTAAAGAAAGAAAAGAAGTTGTCCAGTTTTACATACAATGTAATAATTGCATAATGGAATGATCTTTGTTTCTAATCCAACAAGTATGGAGTCTATAGGGAAATGCTGCCACGCGGCTATGGAGAATATTAGGGGAATACATTAAAGGGGTTATCCGGGTTTAAAATCTTTTTATGGCCGGGCTGGGGAGGGCTAGTTAAACATAATAAACATGGACTTACCACCTCCGGCGCCGCCGATGTCCCGCGCCGCGGTCACTTCGATCCGTGCCCCTGTAAACAAACAGGGGCACGGAAGCCGCGCACAGGGAGCTTCCGGTCCGCGTTGTGGACGGCTCCTCCCATCCGTCCCCATCTCTCAGCCTTGTAAGCGCTGGGAGATGGTGCGCATGGGAGCTTCCGGCCGGCCAGAAGCTCCCTGTGCGCCCTTGTACTGAAACCGGCACACGGAGAAGACCGGCCGCGGCGCGGGACATCGGCAGCACCGGAGGAGGTAAGTACATGTTTATTATGTTTAAATAGCCCTCCCCAGCCCAGCCATAAAAAATTTTTTAAACCCGGATAACCCCTTTAAGCTTAAAAGGGTTGGCGATTACACTTACATTAGGATACAATATACATCTATTAAAGGTTCTGCTCCACTTCTTGATATGTAAAGAGAAGCCCCTGGTTCAGAAAGGTCTCTTACCTCATCAGTTCCCATCCATAAATTGGACACATATTGAGGGTCATATGAACTTTGCTGTCTATGACCTTGAGTATGTATTATATTATAACACAAACTTAAGGTCCTAAAAGGGGAATTGGTTTTATGGTCAGCAATGCCAGCTGATGAGGTAAAAGACAGGGGGGGTTCACTTTACATTTTAGAAAAGCGGTGCAGGACTTTTAATAAATGTATATTGGTAAAATTGCAAAATATCCTGCCCTCCCACAAAAAAACATGGGGTAAAGTGCCCAACACCTTTAAATTCGTCAGAAGTTTAATTATGTGTATTGGACTCTTGTGTGGGCATAGCAAAGGAAGATGTGTGGCTCAAAACGTGACCTCCTGTTCCAATGTTGTGCCCCTTTACAGGACATTTCCACCAGGGGATGAGGACACGCTGTATCCTCCAGCTTCATGATCTTCATCTAAAGGAAAGAAACTAAAATATATAAATAGCTTTTTTTATTCTCCTAGTTGTGCACACATCCAAGTCATCTAACACTGCTTAAAAAACTATTGCAGGCGAAGCAGATCCTTCCAGGCTTGCAACCAGCAGCACTCATCCCAAAACATTTGTTACAAAGCTCGAGTCCACCGGGCAGGAGTAGAGGTCCAGTGTATGTGCCTTCTAGAAATCCACATCATCAGAGTCTGTGGGGGAGCTGCTGCTCTTAGGATCATCGTTCTTCTGGTTCCAGACAAAGCGGTAATTGTCCTCGAGCTGCTGCTGTCGCTTCTGTTCTTTGTGAGCATCTTCTGACCCCTGTATCTAGGGCAGAAAACACACAGGTAAAAAAAGTGAATAAGAGAATGTGATATTTTGTTATCCCGAATATAGTTATCCCGAATCTTATCTTTGTGTGCATACCCCTCTAAGTGCCGACATCACCTGGGGGGTTAACACCCACGATCGGTGCCAGTCATGGGTGTAAGCTGCATAATAGCCGAGCCCGCTTTATACATTGTAAATAGATATGTGTGACGTACAAAATCTACCGTCAAAAATCAAACGTGATAAACCAGGAAAACCTACTCATAGATCCAGGCACTGTGATAATCTTCTTATACGTGTTATCCAGGGCCACTTTAAAAAAAAAAATGATGCCAATTAACCAGAAGGGCCCAGGGGGAGGGGGCGTTAACATAGCCCCTGCATGTTGCAGCTTCACAAGCTGTTACACTGTCTCACTCTCCCTATCAACTCCTTCAGCACTGCACCCCTCAATCTGCCAGATGTAATCTCACTGCTACAAGGAGGTTTCAGCACATAGTGGCAGGAGGAAGTGCTTCTACACAGTGTAACAGCCTGTGAAGCTGCAGCATGGAGGGGCTCTGGTAACACCCCCACCCCACCAAGTCCCTTCTGGCTCATTAGCATCATTTCAAAAGTGGATTTTAAAACAAATAAGGAGATTACCACAGTCACAGTACCTGGATCTATGGCTTATCAATGATTGATCTGTATTGGTACTGTAAACTACAGACACACAAATTCAATATGAAATAAGTAGATACAAATTATGATATAAATACCTCTTTAGTGCAATCTACTATAAATATTAAATGTCTGATCTGTAATATAATGCAGCCAGGCAGATATTTCATTATGGCTAACTACATTTATGTAACATAGTGAAATCACTTCATCCCGGGAATGACAAGTGATGAGGCAGGAACTCAAGGGTCCCTTGTAACCATGATATATGCCTTATAATCACCAGTTTTAGTTTTGTAATCTGGATATTTGTCCAGATTTTTATTTATGAGAGTTATAAAGCCATACAGCAGTAAGAACATCTGCAGTGCCCATATATTACAATCAATGGCGAGTACAAGAATACAGGTTATATTGAGTCTGTCTGGGCAGCGGTACAACACTGAAGGATCAACTAGAAAGTCCATTGCTACTCTCCCGCACTAGAGCTGTACAGTATATATTTCTATTACAGCTGCCGGTAACATCACGAGGGCAGCAGCAGGCTGGGGTTTTGCCAAGCTGCTTAGTCGTCTTATTGTGGATCTCCCACTCAATGCAAACCGACAACCGTACAGACTGTTTCCAACATCCACAAGAAATTCTACTATTTTACTATTTTATCATCTGTACATCTACTGTAGTCAGAAATAAAATCACACACTGCACATCCGCACCAATAGCGGAGAATCCCACTGCTGAGATTTTTAACGACTTGCATTGCCTTTGGACTGTCAAAACTTACCACATACGGATATTTGTTCACTTTTATGATTACACCCGACTTACAGACGACCCCTAGTTACAAACGGCCCTCTGGATGTTGATAATTTACTTTACTCTAGCGCTAGGCTACAATAAAAAGCTATAACAGTTATCACAGGTGTCTGTAATGAAGCTTTATTACTAATCCTGATTCTTATGACAATCCAACATTTTTAAAATCCAATTGTCACAGAGACCAAAAAAAATCTGTCTGGGGCTACAATTATAAAATATTCAGTTCCGACTGAATAAAAATTCAACTTAAGAACAAACCTACAGAACCTATCCTGTACGTAACCTGGGGACTGCCTGTATTTTAGATCAATACCAATTTCAAGTGCAATAAGATCTGCTTGGAGGAGATATATTCTAGATCACAGACCATTTCAGGTATAGTAGATTGCAGTATATTAGCATTATAGGAGATTGCACTATAGAGATATTTATATCATTACTTGTACGGTGACATTTCTTATATTTCAATAAATACCAGTAGATAATCCAACATGACTCCCTTTTTCTTTCTATACTATATATAATCTGTGAGACACATACAGCATTTCAAAGATACAAGTCCAACCTGGCCAACCTGCCTGTACATAATTTTAGTTGCCCCTGGGCCCTAACCCTGTATCTTCTGACTTTAGGGTCGGCAGCCATCTTGGTTTTCTATCTGACAACTGTGGAGCTGAGTTTCTCTCTGCTCCCTGCACTCTAGCCCCTCCCCTTGCAGTCCAGGACAGAGCTCACACTGATACACAGACACTGACTTCCTGCTGGCAGCAACATGAGGAGTACAAAGCTACAGACTGATAAGTTCTTTATCTGGGATGGGGAACAAAGGCACAGCAGATCTAGTATATTGTGGAATAGCAGAGATGTAGGAGAACAGTGTCATTGTGTGCAATATGCGACTTATGGATCTCATCATCTCTGATCTGTCTAATCTCTCTTTCTCTGTATCAGATACTAGTAGCATGTTTGTTTAAAAGCTAAATAAAAGTGTATATAAACCTGTACCCTGATAATGTAACCACACTGTCAGCTCACAGAACTACACAGATTATGAAATGTCTGCTTAGAGAGTTCCCCCCCCCCCCCACACTCTGGGATTTTGGACGGAACATCACTGAGTGATAGGAGCTTAAACAGCAATAAAACAGAGTTCAACTGTAAAGTAAAGGGTTAAAAATGATTTTTATTGTGTTAGCATCACTAGGGGATTGAAATTTGAGAATTTTCTTTCATGGGCAAAGCCCTTTAACACTGATAGCGGTGCCTTCTAGAGGTGATCCCCATACAGTGAATTAACAATAGAGTATCAGGTGAGCTCAACCTCAACAGCATCTCATAAATGACTTTAATGTGTGGAGTCACATACATACCAAAATGTTGAAAAATATATCTTTCAGATTTCTTGTGTCCTCCTCTGAAAGCCAGTGCCCATCATCATCATCACCAAAGCCGCCTGTAAGGATCTTAATCTCTATTTTACCTATTTGGGAAGAGAAAACATGATCATGGCTTCTTACACAATGGGGTTGAGACTCTGAGATGTTGACCGTTTCCCACCTGTATTACTATCCAGGGTTCAGAGAGGACGGACACACACGCTTACCCCCTGCTGTAGCCAGGAGAGCATACAGCAGCCCGGTGGTGGGGAGGAGTATGGTGCCTATAGCGAAGTATGATGCATTTGCATGGTATAGTACGGTATGGCACTGACGGACACCATAGGCGTCTATGTGTCCCCACAACACGCTGTGAAAGGGGCCTTACAGCAGGTTCTCTTGAAGAAGTGCTGCTGATAAGACATTACAATGTATGGTCCGCTGCATTGTTAATAAAAGGACTATACTTTTCAATAAATTCCAAATACAAAAGCATTTTTTTGCAGGTTACCATATTTTTTGGACTATAAGGTGCACCGGATTATAAGGCACACCATCAATAAATGCCTTCTAAAACATCTAGGTTCATATATAAGGCGCACCAGATTATAAGAATGAATGACCAGCAGGTGGCAGACTTGTGCACAGTTCCAGGCAGCTGTATAGTCCGAAAAATACGGTACAATGATCTAAATATTACAAAGCCAGTTTTTCCACTTGTACAATCTGTATTGTCTGCAGTATCACAGCTTTTCTCCATTAAGAGGCCAAGGTAAGTATAATTTGTTTTTTTTCCACAGCTCATCCAGCCAACCCCTTTAATATAAGGCTTTCTGCAACACAGCGGTATATGCCTTGAAATTAATATGTGGTGCTATTTTTTGTAAAAAAAAAAAAGCAGCCATATTTTTCCCATCTCTGAGAAACCTTAAATTGTAATTCTTCTTCCTCAAAGTCACTTATAAAACTGTACATGTACTGCTGTTCTTTTTTTTGTATGTAGGTTTAGGGTTCAATTACACACAAACCAAAGCTCCCACTACTGTCTAAGACTTTTCTGCAGATGCATCAGTTCCCCAAAATGCACTTCACCAGGCACTTTGGTTATTTCTCATATAGACACAATTATAAAGTTACAGTAAAAACACATCCCAAACTTATCTTTAGAGCACAATCCTTTAATCCAACATTACTCCCTCCATCACATTGTGCCTCCTACCATACATATAGTTCTGCATATTGTGCTTATAACCTACAATATGTAAAGTGTTGCAAAATAAATTATTGCAGTTTCTACAAATTTATCAAAAATTCATTGTTTGTGATAGATTATGTTATAACATATGACAACTAAGAGGAGAGAACAAGAGATGAACCTATGATCCGTTTGGTGAATGTAACATGAAAAAGACACAGAGTAAGGCTGGATTCACACTGCCGTTGTCCGACATACCATAGCACGGCGGGCACATGGCACCATCCCCCTGCCCCTCTCCATAGGGATGTATGGCGCACGGCGCTGTATGACGTGAAAAGATAGGACGCGTTATCTTTTTACGCGGTACGGTGCCATGCGTGTGCTGCACCTTACCGTTCCGTAGGGCGCCGTGCGCCCATTGCCGTCTATGGGGGACGTATATCGGCCGTATATACGTCCCCCATACAGCAGTGCGAATGAGGCCTAAAGTGGTAGAGACTTGGGACTGAAGCAGAAAGCCAGTAGCACCTGGATAATGTACTAAAGGGAACCCGACCTGCAGTCACGGTCATGAGGCGCCTACCTTCTGCTTTCAGGCCTTCTTTTTCAAGCAGATCTTTAACAACATTCTCAATGTGTCTCAGTTGTGGGTTTTCGCTGCTCATTTCCTTTCTCTTGGGATGCACAGAGCTGCCCCGCTGGATCTTTGTGACCCTGACTTTTACACGGCCATCCGAACGGTCATCTAATGTGAAGAAAGTGATAGGAAAGTTTAACCCATCAATGAATTATTGTAAATGAACAACTAAAATTTGGTGGGTCATGGCCGTTCGGGTGAGTTGCGGAGATGCTAAGCTGTGCAACGTACAACATTAACTCAGCAGGACAGATGCAGCAGAAAAGAAAGGGTTAAAGAGGGTTATACCAAGTTTGATTGTTATCCACTATCTAATCAAGGGTGTGCACTCACCACAAGAAGAAATTGATGCAGAGGAAGGTTGAACATACGACCTGCTCTCCATTCAATACTAGGGCAGTGCCAGTGTAGCTCGGCACGCCCACTCACTGCCATGAGAGAGCCAGAGATGGCCGGGTGCTGTGCTCAGCAATTTCATACAACTGTATAGACCTGCCGCTCCTTCAATTTGAGAGAACACAATCCCTGTTCTTGTGATTGGTGGAGGTCCCAGCTGTCATATCCTTACCAATCACAAGGATAGGGGATAACAATCACATTTGGTACAACCCCTTTAAAGAAAGGAAGGTCTGAAAGCATAGAAATAGGTGACCAAGGGTCCAGCTTAGAATACAGTGACTTAAATGTCTGAAAGACGCAGCACATGCAATGTTCAAACAAAAAAAACCCCACAAATGCTACAACACACAGACAGTGCTTAGCTATAGCTTCAAATACACATCATCACCCAACACTAAAAAGTGCAGGAGCTCCTAGAACAACTACAAATCAACAGAAACTCAGAAAGATTCTGTACAAATGAATCCGGGAACACAGACAAGTAGGCTGGAATATATATATACTCGAGTAAAAGCCTAGTTTTTCAGCACAAAAAAAATGTGCTGAAAACCCAAACTCTGCTTATATTTGAGTAAAAAAAAAAAATATATGTTTTACCAGGTTTTTGTGGTAAAATTAGGGGCCTTGGCTTATACTTAGGTCTGCTTATACTCGAGTATATACAGGTACCTTTCCTGCATTTGGAGATATGATTTTCATCGCTAATACCCCCATCCCCCCCCCCCCCAAACAAAAAAAAAAAAAAAAAAATCACTCAATCCAGATAAAGACTTTATCATATTCCATAGTGTAGAAGTGGGCGGGAATAATTCATAGCATGGAAAATGCATAGAACACAAAATAGGAAGTACAAAAGCATCAGGGTCACAGGGTCACATAAAACCATTCAAAGTTCTCATTCTATAGTTTGCTGTGCACATCACATGTTCAGCACAAGATTAAACAAATCCAAAAGTGCAAGTAGGAGGGTCTTGGCCAAAATGCTCATACGTTTCCAACAAAAGCGCCATAAGGGAACGTGTCATTTAGCTTGATAATGTGATGTAAACCGAGAACAAAATACATAGATTCCTCATAGTTTGACCATGTTATTGCTCTGTATATGCGCCCCATGATTTGTGAAGGGATGCAGAATAAGAGGGCGCTATATAAATATTCAGTTTTATTATTATAATGAGTTAAAAATAATATTTTTCAATAATAATTGAACTATAAATTTAAATTTAAAAAAAACAAAAAAAACATTTAAATGGGAACCCATCACCACATTTTCACAAATTCAGCAAGTGCCAGGTTCACATGGCTCTATTCACCGAAAACCCTTCTCTTAGCTAAAAATGGTTTACATTCAATCCCCAAAAATCAACTTAATCTTATATTCCCTAGCATGAGAGGGGATGTGCCCTGCTCGACTGGCACCTCCCATCTACCTCGCCCCATGCCTCTTGTCAGTATGTCATGTAACCAGGGTGTCCTCATAACAGGTCCTTTAGCCTCCTAACATTAGCATATATATTAATATATTGTAATATATTATATATTACCATGCATTTATCTGATCACATGACAGTATCATGGCAGGATTACAGCATGCCTCTGTGGACTCCTACTCCTCCCCATTCTTCATGGAGGTGGCTGCGATTTCATGTGATCACATACATGCATGGGGAAGACTGTGAAAATGTAACAAGACCTTAGACTATATAACCCTGGTCACATGACATGAAATCGCCAAAACCTGTAACAGAGCTTTAACTTAATACGCCACATAGCAGCAATTATGTAACACTTGTCAATCAGAACCTAGAAGGCATGGAAATGGAAGTAACTCATGAATATGAAGGCTTCATTGGACTCAAGTAGTGACATTGGACGCACATCAGGCGAGTCGCATACAAGTCTACAAACTGACTTTTTAACATTTGTGCAATGCTTCAAAATCATAGTTTTTAATAAAGTATTTATTTTGGGTGGTTTTATTTGCATGACAGGTTCCATTTAAATATTTTAGGGTTTTCTACTATTCACAGGATGCAATAGAAGGGCCTGATCTGTGGGGTTTTCTGCAGTTGAACAGGGAGCCCATGATACATGTATGAAGAGAACCCGTCAGCTTTGCTTTAAAAATTTCCCATTTAAAGTGATAAACGTACATCCTTGCTTTACTAGAGCTTGCTACATTCCCCAGTTATTCTTCCTGGTGTTATATCAACACATGACAATTGGGCCAGTTAATATGTTGCATATATCCAGCACTGGAGGGACTGATGTGATGTAATAAGGGTTAGATTTCCTACCAGTAGGAGCTTTGGCAGCAGGATCCTGGTTGTCCTTTGTGGCGACCTCATTGCTCTCAGCCGCTGGGGTTTCTTCCTCCTTCTCCGCGTAACTATTGTCCAGTTTATCGATCAGCTTGTTCAGCGTTGTGGCAAGAGATTTAGAGGCTTGTTTTCTATCAAACTCTCCCTTCAGGCCCTCCGTCTCCAGCTCCTCCTGAGCCTACAACAATGAGAGGTGAAAAGTGTGAGCAGAACATGAGAATGTGTCATGTCAGATTTTTATCATATATTTTATTCGGCAACCCCTTTTATAGGAGATGGGTCAGATTCCCTAAACTACTGACAGGAAAAGGTTAAAAAATGCAACTTATAATGAAATATACCAAGTATGCCACTCTCTGGGTCACCCCCTAACTTCTCAGAGGACCTTGTGGTCCAGATCTAACCAGAAGCCAGCTGTAGCAGATGTCCTAACATAGTCCTTCCCCAGAGCCTCTCTGTTAGCGAGGCACATTGTGTCTCCAATCTGGATCCCCTTGGAGCAGTGGTGGCGAACCTATGGCACGGGAGCCAGAGGTGGCACTCACTCAAAGACCTCTCTTTGGGCACCCAGGTCGTTACCCCCAGCATGGAGTTCACTAGGCAGGACCTATGGCGTCCTCCTGCAGTCCCAGGCCACCCAGGATGTCCTATGATCTGTGCTATTTTAAAGTGGCACATCCATGGCGGCTAACTGGGACTACAGAATGAGTGAGAAGGTATGGACAAGGTTGGATTATCATTGGAGCTCCTGGAGGGTAGCTACAATAATATTGCACGTTTCTCCTCCTCCTCCTTTTTACTTTACTCATGTCCTAAAAATGCCAATACGCTTGAAAGGTGTGACAGGGCAGGGAGTAATAAATCACTTCTTAAATTGCTGTGTTGGAGAGTCTCTAGTATACTTCTTCCCTCAAGGTTGTATAAAATGGGCTGTAAAGTAGAGGTCAGGAATCTAGGGCTGGTTTGCTGCAGTTGATGTAAAACTGTCCACCACTTAGGAGATACTGGTAAGAGGTGCTAGAACTTATTAATAAGGTGTATTAAACAAATGTACCCAACGATACGTTGCTGACATTTGTGTAATGGAGAGTCACTACTTAACAAACATGGTCTAAAAATTGCAGAATCGTTAACTGATAGCTTTCCATTGGAAGGTTCCTCTCTCCCCTACTATATAAGATGGAATCAACCTGTCTTTATGAGGCTTTGTATTTGGTCGTCTTTAAAAAGGAACAGAAAATAACCTTAAAAGCTCAAAAAAAGTGTTTGATTAAAAAAAAAAAAAAAAAAAAAAAAAGTGTATAGAGAGTCTCAGTTATAGCTAGAAAGGGTCTGAACAGCAAACCAATCCCACATTACTGTTATTAAATTATACCTCATCTCAGCTTATATTTAATAAAAGTCAGGCATCTAGGCCACGCTACAAATCCATGCAGCATGTATTAATGTATGTGCAAATTATGACAGATATGTGGGCCACATACTAGTGGTTAGTATTTTAGGGCAATCATTGTAAGTGCTGGATATGAAAGCTCCAATGCAGATAGAAAACTAGGTGCAAAAAGCAGAGCGCCAAAAGCACGGATATTATAAATGCATTGATAGGACTAGTTGGTTTTGGCAGACGGGTAACTTTCTCCAGCAGTTCTCATACAGGAGGTTCTGTGAAGGCCTAAATTTCAAATTACGTCCAACAGGGCCACCTAGAGGATATGTGTCAGTACATGCATGTACCAAAGCTATTAGCCATTAGTCCGCTATGGAAATAGTTGCTACAATGTAGGAAGAATGTTTATTAGAAGAACATTTATTTTTTTATTCCCCAAACCTTCCCATGAAACAACAATTTTGGAGCAGACAACTATGATATACAGTCCCCCTGGTATTCCTTTAGGAAATCAGCCAGTGCTACAATCATTAGATGACAGATTCCTATATAACCCTGATCTTTGTAAAGCATGTAAGGTGTGGATCAATGAAAACGTACAACGTATAAAATAATAGCAATACACGCCTACAAAGAAAATGTAACATCAAAATCAATCGCAGTTCTGCCTTTTCACTTGTGGCTCATTCTTAACCCTAATTCTTACTGTAATATTAAAGAATGTATTTGAGAGAACAGTGGGTGTGTTCTGCTATGTTTAGCAGGTCTGGCAGGTTTTGATTGATGTATAAGCCCTGTACAATGAGCGATACTCATGGTACATGTCAACTTCATTTTGGCTCAAGAAAAAACCAACAGCACCCACGTCTACTGCTTCATATGCATTCAAGGTTTAATGATACATTAATAGGTGTGTGCAGCAGTCTTGGACATAGCAATTGACTGAGGCTACAAGCACACAAAATGTATGCTGTTCTTGCGCTTCAAACAATGGATCTACATTCTTTTTTGGCCTCCGTCTTAACCCCTTCCCGCACATGGACATAATAGAACGTCAGGAGCGACAGGCGGCACACACTACGATGTCAGCAAGTGGCGTCATAGTGTGTGTGTGCGCGGCCAGTGCGCAAGGGGGCGGCGGGCCGGCTGGCTGGCTATATCCTGAGGGGGCGGCGGGCCGGCTGGCTGGCTATATCCTAGAGGGGGCGGCGGGCCGGCTGGCTGGCTATATCCTAGAGGGGGCGGCGGGCCGGCTGGCTGGCTATATCCTAGAGGGGGCGGCGGGCCGGCTGGCTGGCTATATCCTAGAGGGGGCGGCGGGCCGGCTGGCTGGCTATATCCTAGAGGGGGCGGCGGGCCGGCTGGCTGGCTATATCCTAGAGGGGGCGGCGGGCCGGCTGGCTGGCTATATCCTAGAGGGGGCGGCGGGCCGGCTGGCTGGCTATATCCTAGAGGGGGCGGCGGGCCGGCTGGCTGGCTATATCCTAGAGGGGGCGGCGGGCCGGCTGGCTGGCTATATCCTAGAGGGGGCGGCGGGCCGGCTGGCTGGCTATATCCTAGAGGGGGCGGCGGGCCGGCTGGCTGGCTATATCCTAGAGGGGGCGGCGGGCCGGCTGGCTGGCTATATCCTAGAGGGGGCGGCGGGCCGGCTGGCTGGCTATATCCTAGAGGGGGCGGCGGGCCGGCTGGCTGGCTATATCCTAGAGGGGGCGGCGGGCCGGCTGGCTGGCTATATCCTAGAGGGGGCGGCGGGCCGGCTGGCTGGCTATATCCTAGAGGGGGCGGCGGGCCGGCTGGCTGGCTATATCCTAGAGGGGGCGGCGGGCCGGCTGGCTGGCTATATCCTGAGGGGGCGGCGGGCCGGCTGGCTGGCTATATCCTGAGGGGGCGGCGGGCCGGCTGGCTATATCCTGAGGGGGCAGCGGGCCGGCTGGCTATATCCTGAGGGGGCGGCGGGCCGGCTGGCTATATCCTGAGGGGGCAGCGGGCCGGCTGGCTATATCCTGAGGGGGCAGCGGGCCGGCTGGCTATATCCTGAGGGGGCAGCGGGCCGGCTGGCTATATCCTGAGGGGGCAGCGGGCCGGCTGGCTATATCCTGAGGGGGCGGCGGGCCGGCTGGCTGGCTATATCCTGAGGGGGCGGCGGGCCGGCTGGCTGGCTATATCCTGAGGGGGCGGCGGGCCGGCTGGCTGGCTATATCCTGAGGGGGCGGCGGGCCGGCTGGCTATATCCTGAGGGGGCAGCGGGCCGGCTGGCTATATCCTGAGGGGGCGGCGGGCCGGCTGGCTATATCCTGAGGGGGCGGCGGGCCGGCTGGCTATATCCTGAGGGGGCAGCGGGCCGGCTGGCTATATCCTGAGGGGGCAGCGGGCCGGCTGGCTATATCCTGAGGGGGCAGCGGGCTGGCTGGCTATATCCTGAGGGGGCAGCGGGCTGGCTGGCTGGCTATATCCTGAGGGGGCAGCGGGCTGGCTGGCTATATACTGAGGGGGCAGCAGGCTGGCTGGCTGGCTATATACTGAGGGGGCAGCGGGCTGGCTGGCTATATACTGAGGGGGCAGCGGGCTGGCTGGCTGGCTATATACTGAGGGGGCAGCGGGCTGGCTGGAATATACTGAAGGGGCAGGACCTGCCGCTGACGGCCAACAGCAAAGCAAGGTTTTTAGTTTTTTCTTTTAATGTGCTAGGAATACTGGTGACAGGAGGCTGGCTATGTACTGAGGGGGCAGAGGGCTCGCTGCCTATATACACTGAGGGGCATGTGTAATTATAGGGGCATTATACTGATAATTTCAAACAGAGTGGAGGATAGAGGAGCCTTTAAAAGAAGATAATATAGTGTGCGTTCACATGTGGCGTTTTGGTTGCGTCAGAATGCATGCGTTTTCAAAGGCTACTTTGCTTTTGGCTACTTTTTTTTTTTTCCTCATTGCTGGAAGTGTAAGCAGCCATGTTAACATTTTTACAGCAGCTTACACTTACAGCAATGAAGAAAAAAAAGTAGCCAAAATGCATGCGTCCGAGCCAAAATGCCCCATGAGACTGCACCCAGAGGTCTGTAAGCCAGAAAACTTGCTTATTTGTAGGTGACCAGATACCTATTTTCCACCATAATTTGCAAAAATTATTTTAAAATCAGACAGACGATGTGATTTTTTAGATTTGTTTTCACATTTAGCCGCTCATAGTTGAGGTCTACTTATAATGTCAACTACAGAGGCCACTCATATTTTTAAGTGGGAGAACCTTCACAATTGGTGGCTGAATAAATACTTTTTTCACCACTGTAGATCCAGTCCAACCATATGTACCAATTGATCCAGAAAATCAAACACTCACCAAATAAAACTCAATTTTCTAAGTGGAGTTTTACCATCGCTGACATCAATGACATATCCATCAAACCTATGTTGATTAAGGTAAAGGGGGCAGCACATACACATGGAACCTACAGGTTATGGTATAGGAATAGACACAGAAAGAGGATAGCATGCACATCAGCCCCAATAGTCACCAGGAAAGGGTAATGGGAGTCAAGAAGGTGCCCCCCTCAATAATACAGAAGATACCACACTCTGAGTCTGATGTATTCTTTGCACACTATTATAACTTAAACGTAATGTAATATTCTACCTCTTAGTACTGGGTTTTTTTTTTGTTTGTTTTTTTAAGACCTTTTCCCATACCTGGAAGATCAAGACCGTGAGACTTACCTCATCAATAATGCTATCAAATTCCTTCTCCATTCCAGTCTTCACCTCTTCCTTTATACGAGAGGCATCGGACTTGGGAAGAAGCATATTTTCTAACTCTTTCTCAAACTCCTTCATGAGTGCCTGCTCATCTTCATCCTCTGGTTCCTGTGTATCAGACACTGGGGTTGTATCTTCTTCACTGTGTAATTCTTTATTCTCAGCTTCACTCTTATCGTCCTGCAAGAATATCAAACAATTAGAAAATTCTCATTCAATTCATATAGAGATCATCAAACTAAGGCTATATTCACACACATGTGCCCGCCGTGACGTCGGCACACTGGAGTGGAGGAGTGAGTGAGCACTGCTCGCCCCCGCCCCTCTCCATAGAGACATATGGCGCACGGTGCTGTAATACGGGAAAAGATAGGTCCTATATTTTCCCCGAGTACAGCACGGTACGGTACAGTGCTGCACGTGTACTGCAACACAGAGAAAAAACAGTGAAAAAACACTTTTGCATCATTTTCCTGTGAGCTCTGTTTTTACGGTTTTCACTGTGCGCTCCAAAATGAAACCACCTCTTTATTCTTTGAATTGGTGCAAATATGGGGCAATTGCGGCAAGTGGTTAAGGTAGCGCCTTAAAAACGTAGTCATTAAAAAAAAAAAAAAAAAAAAAAAGTATCCGGTTTTAAGATGCACATACCAGCATACCAGTGGTGGACCATGTGGTGGATTATGACCGATGGTCATTGGTGCCTGTAGGTCATGGTCAATATTTGACATTCTGCTATGCACTCTTTAAATGACAATATCTCTGTAAAAGCTTTACATATCATAACATTTCTACTTTCTTTGTTTTCAAGACATACGAGGCTATCTTGATGATATTTTTAATAATTACATATTTAAAATTTGCCAATAATTGAATACAAATGTTAAAAAAAAAAGAATTTTTTTTATTAACTTTTGCCAAACTAGGTTATAAATATGTACGGTATTATACCTTCCCCCTCTCCCAGGTGCAACTACAGATGCAGAGGGTGCATGTACTTCTGTAATAAAGACAAGCGAAAGTCTTTCCTGCAGCTCCGTCTACATTCTGCCTTCAGCTGACAGGCTGATCTCCTGAACCCTGGCACCTAGAAACCTGGTGTGATATTCAACAGGAGAGTTTCACCTTTCGTATGTTATATGGATTGTGTATGGATGCTTACAGAACCAGAAATATCCACTCTTAACAATCGGCAATAGAAAGCTGCACATAAATATCTACTTTTTTAGTACAGCTTTAGGAGTGGATATCTCTGGCTGTGTGAAGCATCCATACACAATCCATGTATCATATATAAGGGGAATAATTTCTCCTGTTTAATTTGACACAAAAGCTGCAGTTTATTTACGTGTAGTGTTTATGAAGAGGTTAACTTCTGCAGTAACAAGCATGGTATTCTATACCTTTTTATGAGTTTTCTTTAAATCTGCAATAAATTTGACCAAGTCCTCTGGATTCCTGATTATTCTATATCGAAGAGTTTTGGATGAACCTATGGAACACAAAAAATTTTTCTACATGAAATCGGCTTTTTATCACCATTTTTGTATTATAATTCATGGATAATTTAAACATAATTGTCTTTATTTTAAGGAAACCTACCATCAGGAATCTAGATATTATCGTATCTCTGATGGTAGGTTCCTACTAACATTCCAGGCCCTAAACAATCTTTCCCTAAACCTGATCTAAACTTTATACGTGCATGCGTTCTGCCGCAAGTGCAGGAGCTACTGTGTACGTGTAAAACTGGAAGTGTGAAGGTTTAGATCAGGTTAGGAAGTATTAAAGGATTAGGGAAATTTTCGTTTAGGGCTTAGAATGTTAGGGGGAACCTACCATCAGATCTACTTAAAAAGAGAAATCTACCATCAAAACCGAGTATGATAAATCAGGGGCATAGATCCAGGCACTGTGACTGTGGTAATCTTCTTAGATTTGCTATCCATGGCCTCCTTCCATCTAAAATCAACTTTTAAAATTATGCTATGGAGCATGACAGGCATTTAGGGGGGGGGGTGATACCAGAGTGCTCCCTCAGCACTTCACCCCTCCCTTTGTAATCTTATGGCAGCAGTGAGTATTAGTTCACAGTGGGGGAGTGGTGTTAGTGCTCTGGACAATGTAACAGCCTGTGAAGATGCTGCACATGAAGGATTTGGTAATACCCCAAGCCGTTCTGCTCATAATTTCAATAGTTTATTTTAGCAGGAAGGAAGCCATGGTTAACAAATATAAGAAGAATATCACAATCTTGGTGCCTGGATCTAGGAGCAAGTGTCCCTGGTATATCCATGCTGGATTTAGCATCTCTAACACCTAGAGGTCGCCAATACGGAAATTGACATATGAATGCAAAGTCTATAAGAATAAGAACACTGAATCAAGTACCATGGGCTGGACACATCTCAATGCCCACAGTGCATAGGATGAGACTCATGATATATCTATATCTAGTGCTGTCCTCTGCACTCTGGTCAGTCAGTGAAGTCTATGCAGTGCAGGGTCTGAGATTCACGGACAGACCAAAGACTTGCCACTGGCCTAGGAGACTAGGTGTCGGAAAAAGCACAAACCTTCTGTTCTTCCATCTGGAGCACTGAGACTGGGGAACGTTTCTTCCTAGGGATAGGTTTAAAAAAAAAAAAAAAAGGTCAAGTATAAAATCAACTCAACATATCAACAAATTAACTACAAAGCCGAAGCTTTGCCTCTATAAAACAGCATTGCTGAACTGTGGAGAGCACCTTTGTTACTTATAAAAACTAAAGACAGGTAAAGTGGCCCCAGATAGAAGAGCCGATGCAGGTTGTGTGCCCTGGATATCTCGTCCTGCCTGCATTAGGATCCAGTGCGGATTGCCACCAGCATTAGAAAAAGACCAGTTAAAACATAGAATTATGGTACCCAATGCAGGAGGAGTGTTGGAAGAGGCCTGAATTTTATTGTCTGGTCTGGGGTCTATACGCTATTTATGCTGATGTGAAGTCTCTGTATCAGTTATTGTCAGACGTTTCTGCTGTACCATGACATTTATAAGTCGTGGGGTATTTTTTGCAATGTACTAGTAGTTGGTGCTTCTAAGGTGGGGGTCCCAGGTGAGGCCCCTTGAAGCTGAACTGTATGACAATGCGGCCATACGATGAAAATAATTTGTGCATCTCTGCTAAAAACGATCAACAACTAAAGTCTGCTCCCTGCACCACACTGCAGCTTCTTCTCTCCTCCATGTACCTCTCTGCTTTGTGTTCCATGCAGGCTGCATGTGCCGGCATCAGGACCTGGAGCAGAGCTGTCCCAGGAGCAGGAGAGGACCCAGGAGCAGTCCAGTACAGCTGACAGGTACTTACCACTCCTGGGTATACTCCTGCAAGCGCTCTGCTCTGACCTCGATGCATACAACCAATGTCAGGAGTCAGGACACAGAGCGGCACGAGAACCCGGAAGCAGCGAGAACATCTCAGCTGCACTTACCACTACCCGGCCTCCTGCATCAAAGATTGACTTGGATTATAACTTCACTTTTCTTCACTTTAAATTTTCCTTTAAATTGCAAAGTTGGCAAAACCAAAAATTTGGTTTAAATTGTTATGTGGAAAATCTTCTTCATATCCTAAATACTTTGCATAGTCTTGTTCCTACAGAGAATGTACGGTAATCCTGAATCTTAAAATACAACAAGACAGTATAATTTGTATACCCCACCGGTTTCAAATAAAGGGAGGGAGTTGCTTTTTTTGCACAGACTGGGTATTTTAGTTAGGATTTTCCCTAAAAATAATAAAAATGAATAGAAGGACCAATCACAGGTTAGAGTTTTGTGCCAACTTTAAAAAGCACTTAACAATTGTACCAATGTTCGGCAGGGAATTCAAACTATTTTTCCAAAAGACTGTGCAGTCAGTCACTAGTTACCCATATCCCAACATCAAAATTTTACTTTTACTAGGGTTTAAGTTACTATATATATCTCAATGTAAATGTACTGAGTGAAATAACACATTTAAAATCACAAAGGGTCCCAATACCCCAATACCCTGACCTAGCAAGTGATTCAACACTAGCAGAGTGGGGTAACTAAACACCAGAGAATTAAATACTGGATGTTCTAGGCATTATCATTGGGACTACTTCCCAGGATTGTTGAGAGTCATCCCAGAAATGTACTCTGCACTTCACTTTTCTGCCATTTTTTCTAGAAATTTGTAAAACATTACAACATTGACAGGACAGCGTGTCCTTTTACAAAAGCACTGAATGGGCAACCTCGGCCTGTGTAAGGGGACATGCACTCCCAATCCCTTCCCCCTTGCAAGGACATGCACTCACAACCCCTTTCCTTCCCCTGTATAAGGACATGCACTCACGACCACTTCCCTTCCCCTGCCTAAGGACATACACTCCCAACCCCTTCCCTTCCGCTGTGTAAAAACATGCACCCCCAACCCCTTCCCTTCCGCTGAGTAAAAACATGCACTCCCAACCCCTTCCCCTGTATAAGGACATGCACTTCCAAGCCCTTCCCCTGTCTAAGGGCATGCACGCACGACCCCTCCCTGACATAACAAATAGACAAGATAATCACAATACTTGAGGGGAATATAGGTGGGCCACCTAAATATTTGGAGGAAATACTAGCTATGCATATGTGGTAAGCCACATGTGCTTTCTCAGAAATGTCTAGATGTTATAACAGTTTCTATAGGGCAGTGATGGCTAACCTATGGCACTGGTGCCAGAGGAGGCACTCGGAGCCCTTTCTGTGGGCACTCGGGCCATCACCAGAGATGACTTTAGGTATCTTCCTGCAGTCCCAGACAGCCCAGGACTTGCTGTGCACAGAGCTATTTTAATGTGACAGTTGTACCTGGGACTATTTTCGGCCATATTGGTGTCCTCAGGTGCTGGTATCAATGAAAGCTGTGACAGAGAATGGAGTATAAATCACAAATTAAATTTTTGTGTTGGCACTTTGCGAAAAATAAGTAGGTCTTTGTTGAAGTTTGGGCACTCGGCCTCTAAAAGGTTCGCCATCACTGCTATAGGGTAAACATATAAAAAGTGACAATATCGTAATAGTAGGAACTTTTCTAAAAATCAATTCCATGCTTACCGTAGGATCGGCTTCTGGTGCCTGTGTTTCTGGTGCCTGTCGCTGTACTATTTTATTCCAGAAATCAGCCTCAGTTTCTTCCTGCTCTAGATTCCCAGCAGGTTTGTCCTTGGTGCTTTCAGATTCTTGTAAAAAAATAAATAAATAAAATTATATTGGGCACAATGCACCCATCTGTCTAGAAGATTAAAGGGAAAACTTCCACATTAAAAACCCAGCAGAATCTGCAGGCACGAGGAGCAGAGAATATTGATATATCTTTGTGTGACTATGATGGAGCCACGTACTACAGCCAGGTCTCTCTTACTAGAGTGATTTGGTGGGTCCCAAAAATTCAGAAATACATTTCTCAAAATGAATACATTTTAAGTATTTTTATTGTAATTTATGTATAGCATCAGGACACATTGGGCAGCATTAGGACATCTGCAATGAATGGTGGCAATGACTACATTTTACCACTGCTGGGATAAGGGCTACACAGGTAGATTTGCTTTTTGGGTTTGGCATTGCTGCATGTTTGGGCAGAATATTGTCATTACTGCAGTGACATATAGCTGGTCCTGTCAACCTAAAAAGTCTATAAAGACACAATAAGATATAAGTGCCCCACTCCTGACCTCTCCGTAAGCAAGAAGAGGATGGCCGGTCTGCAATGTGACGTGTAGGAGGGTCTCCCCAATGTTACCCAATAGCAGATATAAGGGGAAATGAGGTTCTGGACGTATAAACCTAAATACAGTGTTTTATAGATCGTACAAAACAGTGGCCTCACTACATTAGAGTTCGCACTTACCACCTTCCACCTTCTGATGCTCCTCTTTGGTTTCTGATGTATTTGGAGGTTTTTCTTGATCCGAAGAATCTGTACTTTTTGGTGCTGAAGTTTTAAGATCAAGGGTCTTCAATTCCTCAGAAAGTTCCTCCACTATTCGCTTTGTGTCAACTGTAAAGATAAGGCCATTTTATAACTGTGAGATTAAGACTGGAACCATACATATTTTACATGTCTGAAAAAGTAATAGAGGGGTCAGTTACCCAAAGGCTTATACAGGCAGTCCCCGGGTTACATACAAGATAGGGTCCGGAGGTTTGTTCTCAAGTTGAATTTGTATGCAAGTCGAAACTGTATATTTTATAATTGAAGTTCTAGACAAATTTTTTTCTTTTGCCCCAGTGATAATTGCAGTTTCAAAATGTTTGCTGTAATTGGACCAAGGATTATCAATAAAGATTCATTACAGACACCTTACAGCTGATCACTGCAGTCTGTGACTATAGTAAAGCATCCAGAGAGCTTCACCAGAGGTCACAGTGGGCAGAGGGGCCCGTCTGTAACTATGGGTTGTCTGTAAGTTGGGTTTCTTTAAGTAGGGGACCGCCTGTACGTAGAAACAGACTCAATATTTGAATATTAACACTTTACAAGAAAGTCTACCAGCAGATTTAATCACAAAACTTTAAAATACGTTCCCGGATATATCCAGCGTTTAGGTTCTGATCAAAAGATAATAACCTGTTCTGCAGATTGGTCATCAGTATCAAAACTAATATAGAGGCCAGATAACTACTCAAAGGGGATTTCCCAACTTCGGATGCTATCGCAATCCACAGCATCGGAAATAACTTTCCAAAAATCGGTGTGGTCCAACATCTGGGACCTCCCCCCCCCAATGATGAAAACAGGAACCCAAGAATTAGGAGAAGGGGAATCCCATTCAGGCTGTGAATGCGCCCTACCACTCTTCAAATCTCTGGATAGGCCAAATAAGTCAAAGCACAACTTTAGTAATGGCCAACTTCAGAAATTGGAATAACCTTAGAGGAAAAAAAAAAAAAAAAAACTGCTACACTTACACACTTGTGCTTTTACATATTCTACATACTGCTCAGGGCTTAGAGCAGGGTGGCATCTGATGGGCTGTGGTGTGCCAGTGGTTGGCGGGCGCAGGAATGGATGATTGCAGATACGAGTGGTGTGAATGGTTAGAACATAAGTGCAAGACTGAGGTTCATCCACACGAGCAATATAATCTCCTGAGCCTTCCTCACACACAAACTGAAAAGACAAATAAATATACATCCCGTTATAGTTTTCACGAAGTCACATAACCATTTTACAGAAGCAGGTAACATTCAAACACAAATACAGAATAAGAATCTGTAAAAGACTTGAAAAGACTAATCAAACTTTGAAGCAATTTTCTTTATTGCAGAAATGAATAGAGTAGGTGATAATAGTAAACTTCATTAAGTTAAACAGATTTTCTCCCTTTTTTCCGCTTCTTTCCCCTGTAGTGAGCAGCATATTGAAAGCCTTCTGAGCTCTGTCCACTTCAGAATGATAAGGAGGCTAATAATCATTTCCTAGAGATAACCTAATGAACTGCATTTATTAAAGAGACAGTACATAACTGTTGCAGAGGAAGCTCTTAATGGGGTTTTCTAATATTTAACATTCACAGTCCACACCCTGATCAGCTGATTTGCCTCGCGTAAGTGCCCATAGAAGTTGTTGATGGCTGGAAGTCGGAACTCAAAGTTTGGCTCCAATTTACTTCAATGGGAGATGCAACTGTAATAATGACTTCCAGCCACTAGGCAGAGTATGGAGCTGAAAGATTCTTAAACTTCTGAACTCAATGATCTAAAGAGAAACGGAATCACAGACAGACAGCAGAAAATCACAGACAGACAGCAGAAAATCACAGACAGACAGCAGAAAATCACAGACAGACAGCAGAAAATCACAGACAGACAGCAGAAAATCACAGACTTACTCTGACTTCAGTTTCTCGAAGCTTGCCGTTCAGGTCACATTTTGAGCCATTCACATACATCTGGCTGTGGTAACGTTTTAATCTGTGGTGTTTTGATGCCTAAATAATAATTAAAAATAAAAAGTACAACGCATGTCAGCAGAGCGACACAGGTGATTGAGTTACAACACACATTTCCAGGGAGACTTTTCAGTAACTCCAACACAATCTGATGTCCCCTACTACATATAAATGACTTTCTTTACCACCCGTCACCGCCAGCCTGAGATGGTATACAGAGGCTCAGTGGTGCAGTCATGTGACTAATACAGAGCACAGCCGCCGCTGTATCGGGTGTGCAGGATCAACACTAAACCTATGTATAACAATCACTGCACAGTGAAAGAGCCACAGCGACAAAAGCTGGATAAGGATTAGGGTTGCATCGATACCCAAATTTTGAGTAAAATAAGAAAACCCTGAAAAGTATCATGTACTCGGTATATGAACCCTAGATGGTCTGATCATTCTTACCATATACTGCAATACTACTGTATTTGAAGCATTGTGCAACCCTAATAGGGATTTGGTGCCAATAACTTTGAATAGGCACCAATGGCGTCTGGGGTAAGTGTCTGCTGTATTATATATCCTAACCTCAACTGTATGTATCAAATTACAAAGCAAATATACAATGTAATACAGGTAGGGGTTAATCCCTTTAAATATGTACATATAGGGTAAGGCCTACCATGACATTGGGGCAGATTTATGAAAAGTGGTGTAAGGTAAAGCAGTGCAGGGTTAGACAGTCTTCTTCTGCACAAGATTCATATAAGAGTCTGATCGTGGATTATAAATATGTCGTAGTATAAATACTGTCAAGTCGTACTTCACAGCTCCCATTAGTTGGTTTAAGCCAGAAAACTGCATTCATTTTGGCACTCGGATGGTTTTGGTACTGAGCCACACCCCTTTCCATAGACCACGCCTCCTTGTGTTAAAATAGTTTTCTGGCACTCCTATTGGCGGTCTAAAACCATTTATAAATGTGGTACAGACAGGTTTTTAGTGCACATTATGACAGAATTGTGTTGCAGACACATTAATAAGCCCCATTATTTATATCGCACAATTATGCTTTGCTTAAATACTCTCCAAGCATTTTCTACAGTTTTTAGGTCACACACAACTTACCTTTGCAGTTTCATTGTTCCAGTCAAACTCTGACTGATAGTGGCCCAAATACAGTACATCTCCCTTTACTTCAGATTCTGGAGGGACAGAAATATTTATTAATATCATCAGTCATAGCATTATATCACAGCATCAATCTATGTCCATATAAACTTGGAAGAGCATGTAGTAAGCCAAGCACACTCATATTTAGCAGTGTGCGCTGATGAAGGTACTTCTTTACTCAATTCATAAAACAAATGTAAATTCAGCAAAATCGTCTTTTTAATATACGCACCGGGCGCTCCTGTGCACATCACCCTTGGCATCTGGCACTCTTCTAATAATTTATTCATGCCTCCTGCTAATGTTATATCCTCCTTCCCTCACTCGGAATTAGCTGTTGCATGAGGTTCCCAAGAGTTGGCTCCCTCAATGCCCACCCTCCAACAACCAGCATTGGTGCTTGCAGCCGCACTGCAGAGAAGGCAGCGGCACATTGAGGGAGTGAACTGCGCATGTACGAGCGTTCCCAAGAGCGGGGCAACATCACCCAGCCATTGGGAACACTTGCGCATGCGTGATCAGCTCCCTCAATGCCTTCTCCCCCACAACAGGCATCTGTGCCAGCACTGAGGGAGGCAGGGCAGTAAAGGGAGCCGACTGCGCATGCATGAGTGTTCCTGAGAGTCAGTGACAGCACCCGGCTCTCAGGAACACTCATGCAACTGCGGAATCAAAGAGAGGGCGGGATATAAAATTAGCAGGAGGCATGAATAAATTATTAGAGCACCGGGTGCACATGAGTGCCGAGCGCTAATTTGCACAAATTAAAACTATTTTTGCAGAATTTATATATTCCTTATGGATACGGTAAAGGAGTCCCTGCATGCTTTTCTAAGTAGTATCTCATTATTGTAGGGTACCATAAGAAAACATTTTATTTCCCCACTAAAGACAGTCTTCCACGGTATGAAGGGATAAACATCAATAATTGATAAGATAAAACACCAAAAAGAACAAGCTTAAATCGCTTAAGCTGTCCTTTGCTAGTCTTGACACGACGGGATCACCTAGAAAAGAAGCTTATAATTAGCAGCATTGAGTGCAGGGATGAAATGTCCGAAGCTCTGGGCTGCTAATTATGCAAGCCCCCCCCCTGCACCTCCTAGCATGGTAGAGGGCGTGCATAATTAGCACTGGACATCTTTTCCTTGGGCTCTGAGCTGCTAATTATAAGCTTCTTTTCTAGGTGATCCCGGAATGTCAACTTTAGCAAAAGACAAGTGCCGGGATCAAGATGCAGGGGAGCGCAGGAGCTCAATGTGTTCAGTGCTGCGGATGAAAGTCTCCAGCAAAGAATATGTCCAGTTTGTGATTCTTCAGAACTTTCTCCGTCTCTCTGCACCACACACTCCTCAGCAGTTCCACCTTCTACTCTGCACTTTCCACACAGTGCAGAGAAGCTATTAACCCTTAGTGTTCACACAGACTATTCACTCCATGTTTCACTGCTGTTTCTACTAATTATTACATGCTGAATTGATACAAACTGCTAGGATAGTCAATATACCTTCAATATGGTACTGCTGTATATGTTTTCCATAGCAGAACTCATAAGTCCACCAGTCTTTGGTCTGAAAAACAAATAACAGGTAACAGCATAGGTAATGCAGGTAAGAAGTAACAAATGTATAAGATAATAAATCAGCCGTATAGATGAGAGTGCGGTACACCAAGTTATACCTTAGTCAAACAAGGCGCTGCGTCCATGGGTTTCAGAAGCTCCGATATTCCAAGGCCTGCGTAGGTCTGAGGGTCGTCCTCCTTCTCCTGATGAAATTTCACAGCCACCGCCGGAAGCTTACATTCATAATTCTGCTTATATTTTGAGGCAATGGTAACAATGTTGTCAGCTTTGCTCTGTAAGGTAACGAAAAAAATAAAGAGGGGCTCAGCGCCTTTTGTGAACATTATAATATTACAAGTTATAAGAACTAGATTTCTAGCTCTAATTACTTTTCCAGTGAAAAAGATTTTTTTCTCTAATATGGGGTAATCAGCCTCATAGGGCTTGTTACATCCTCAGAATCCACAATTTAAAATGATAGGTTGGATATGATAGACTTGTCTGTTTCCAACCTTATCTTCAATGTGACTATGAAACATTAACACGTCACCTAAGGCTTTGATCACATTACGTATCACGGATTCTGATAATAAACATAGTGGGACAAATATACTAAAATTGTATAACAGACTACACCAAAAATCACATTAAAGGGTTTGGCCACTAATAACAAAATTTACTAGGGCAAGTACAAATACATAATAGGCTCAGATATTCCAACTTTGTTGTATCTTATACACAGGCCTTCGGAGGGCAGGTCACCACCGAAGCGAAGCACAGGCCTCAGAAGTGACACCTTCCTGCCGAGTCCAGTAACTGATGCTTATGAACTAGAAGGGCTCCTGGGGGGCAATACCGCTGTGCTGTAGCTTCACAGGTTGTTACACCTCCCCTTGTGCTCCCATAGCACTTCCCCCTGCCTCCTACTGATATAATCTCACTGCAGCAGAGGAAGTTTCAGCACACAGAGGAAGGGCTAGGTACTTCTGCACAGTGTAACAGCCTGTGAAGCTTCAGCATGAAGGGGCATCGTTATCCCTCCTGGCTAATTTTATTAATATAATATTAAACGTTGATTTTAGAAGGATGGAAGTAATCAATAACACATATAAGAAGATTACCATCGTCACAGTGCCTGGATCTATGAGCAAGTGTCTCTAGTTTATCATCCTTGGTTTTTATGGTAGATTTCCTTTGAATATCAGAATATTAAAACTGGATTGTGATGGAAACTGCAATCACCTATCCCCAAGCTAGAAGTTAACACTGAATGAAGCCGAATGCCACTTCACCATTTGGCATTTACTAGGCGACTGGTCAAATAAAGAAAATAGTGCTCTCCGGTCATTTCACCACAACAAGTGTGAACATTTTACCAGTATGAAGGAAGTGAAACCATCTGCGCACTTCTGTTTTTCAAATTAGAGACCACAAATCTAAATATACCTAAAACTATAACAAACCTGAGAAAGTAAAAGAAATAAACCCATAAAATAAAATTAAATAGACACATCCATCTGATGGAGTAAGGAAAGAATGTATGGACACAGGATGCAATCATATAAATATTGGTCCTCTATGGCCCAGTGCTTGCAGCAAGTACCAACAGCTGGCACGTGTTAATGGGAGCCTGGTGCCCGTCTGCGGATCAGCACCCGTGACCAGTCTGCCATGTACACAGAGGGGGCAGCATATATTAGGAGGCAATGGAGCAGAGAAGCGTTTGGGCAACGTAGGCTGGAGCACCTCCAGCTCATTTCAATATTTTTATAAAGGAGTGATGCCACAGGTTATGTTTTTGGATTGGTTTAAAGAATGCGTTTGGCTGCCCTTTTATCTTCATTTCTAGAAGTGTAGGCAGCTGTGAAACAGTTGCTTTATTACAGACCAAAAACAACATGTGTGACATCAGCCTTAAGCTATTCCTGGATATAACAAAAGTGTTGTCTTCCGCTAACAAATGTAACAGACAAGCAAGTTTGGGACATCTACCATCAGTAAATCTGATGTCCTTTAAGACTGCCAAGGGCCCCGTGCTGTATGAATATTACAGACCCTACAAGTTTGGAATTCACTTCCAACATATGGTACTAGACTCAACTTTCTTGTGGAATTGAAGATGTGTCCTTTCTGTCTGCTTCCAAAGGTCTTGAAATGGCTCGTGTACATGTGTATCGAGCAGGGGCAGATGTACGAGGATTTCACGGGTAAAGGTCCTTTTCAGTATAAAATGTGGAGGGCCCCCTAGAAGGCTCGGGCCCCAGGCAACCACCCAAGCCGCCTCTATTATAATCCACTTCTGCATTGGAGCATATGTGTGCAGGACTGAGCCATCTGAAAATAATGTTAGGAATCCGGAATAAGATTTAAAGTTCATGCTTGGTAAGGAATTCAGTGAATTTGTGACCATACACAGATAAAACAGCTGGAGAGCTGAAAATCTGTGACGCACCTGAAAACTAAACTGGCAGGAATTGTAATAAAAATGTATTACAATTAAGACTTGCTGAAGTAAGCGAATGAAGCCAGGCAACACCCCTGACCAATCACAGCCATGACTGGTTGTGTTCATTTGCTGGATTTGCTGTTTGGTAGCCGATCCGGAAATATGTATGTGTCAGGCAGCTGAACCCAAACATCGGGTCCGCTCATCCTTACTGCACAGTGGTGCCCACATTTGGCTCTACCAACCACTCGCCATATAACATAACGCCAGCAACATCTGGTGACCAAGATACATTATAATGGAACGGAGTCCGCTGGTTACCAACCGGATCCATCACAGCATCATAGCGTCCATTTGGCACTACAATAAAAGGCATGGAACAGGGCGGGCCCACGCTGGCCCACGCCGGCCACAGGGCTGGCAACCTGTCACATGACAGCGGTGGTCAGGTCACAGGTGAATGAGCAGGTGCACCAGGATGGGTGGCAGTAGAGGGCACACACGTGTAGCAGGCGTCCTGGGGCCATCACAGTGCAGTGACAGCTGCTGCAGCGCTACTTCCCGCATTACCTGGCCCCTGATCACCGGCTCCGGCAGGATCTCAATCCCATACTTCATCTCCGTCAGCTCTTCCAGGTTGAGGAAGCCTATAGACGCCCATGCCCCTCCACACAACAGCCACAAAGCTGCAAATACAACACAAGCCCCGGGTACCGCCATCTTCTCTCCCGCAGGACAACTACATGCACCTTCCTCTAAACTCCCGTAACCCGCCCACTCGCCATTAGCTCTATCCTGAATGGTCAGGACGTTGACAGCCGAGGCTGCTATTGGTCCAGTTATCTGTCACTCCCGGTTAACCTCTTGCAGAATATTTCCTGATCTGTGTCCCACCTATAGAGGGTGCACCCGCACAAATATGTGTTTCCATTGGTCGGCTTCTCTGTCAATCACTCCACTCTGTCACCCCTGATAGGCTGAAGGAGAGCCGGCGTGGGCTTGTTTTGACTCTCCAAGACTGAAACACTGATAGGATGGAATAAATGATGACTTGAGCCAATAGAAAGAAGCTGTGAGGCGTCACGTGCAACATTTAACCCTTAGGCTGCGGGAATACCTTGTCCTGTATACAAGAGGCTGTGAGGGGAGATATTGTCACCAAATATTGAGGTCATTAACCCCTTACTGCCACTGCAAGTTGTGGCCTTACACTTACGTTTTGGTAGGACAAAGCGTTCACTGTGTGATATCAATGTCAAAGTTTTCAAATATTTTACTATTTTAACACCATAAAAACATTTATTGAGAAAGAGAAAAATGATATTACCACATAAAACCTATTTTTTTCTGTCAAGTGTTGTTTGTTGTGGGACAAGATGATACATACAACTTTTTGGGAGTATTTTACACCACTTTTTTCTCAAAATCTTATTTTCTCTTTTGCTATTTTCCAAAAATAATCCCAGCAGAACACACTACCCAAGCTTGTAGATAAGTACACATCACTTGGGGTTTAGAGGGTGTACAAGGAGGATATCAATCATGAATTTATAAAGCTTTTTATTGAGTTTTAGGTATGGCGATCCAAAATAGTGCCACAGTTTAGTCTAAAGATTACCTTCATTATCCACGGATTGCTGAAGGTAAAACAAAGTATGAGAATGGCAGTAAAAAACGCTAGGGTCAGACGGTAAGAGGTCTCCTTATAGAGAGCTTACCAATTAAGGACGCCTTATAGACATGTGGAGACTTATAGTCACTGATGCTCCACTAGGAAATTTGGGAAATATGCAAATATGTTTTCCAAGGTATTAAATGGAAAACAATGCCTCTTTTTGCTACCTTGAAATGCAGCCCCCTTACTTTCCCGCAGCTACGAGGGGTCTAACTGAGGTAACTGAGACCCCTTGTTTTCGTGATCACCGATCAGTAAGGTAGGCCCTATCCTGTGGATAGGCCTAACTTGATTTGTGGGAAACCCTCTTTAAAGGACACCTGTCATCACGTCTGTGTCACTAGTCCTGTCACTACTACCTGTTGGAGCAGCTCACAAGGATCCCATCCCAGCCTTTATCTAGTTATTTCATACATTATTCATTGTAAAATCATCTATTTTTTATCATGTAAATGAGGCTGGTCACATGGTCAGAGGCAGTGATGTCACCCCTGTTACCCCTCCCCTCTCCTCCCCCTGCTCATGTCTGTGTGTAATGTATAGTAAAGCATTGCTAGTGTGTGTGCTGCATCTGCTGACATGCTGCATCCTCCTAATATACAGAGACACAGACATCAGCTACACATGAATCTGACATGTTCTGCTGTAACATGGCTGCCTGGAGCTGCTGTATCTCTCCTAAACACACACACACATGCACACACAGGCTGCAGGGGGCGTGGCCACCAGCACCAGGAAGCACATCATTATACAGCCTCACACCATTATACAGGCTGTCAGTCAAACACTGGGGGTGTGGCTGTGCCTCCCACTCATGAATAGAGTGGACAGTTTGAATATGCTAATGCTTCATTGGACATTTCACAGATCATTTGCATACAGCTTTAGGACCTCATTGCTTAGGTTTACAGGCATGTAGAGGGACAATGAAGGGATAGAGGCAATGCTCTCTAATGGCAGTTTATGAAAATATATTTAGTTTAGGGGGGTTATTTTGCATGACGGGTTCTCTTTAAGCCAAACCAGTTTATATATTCCAGAAGGAACAACTGTAGACAGCACTGTTTCAACCTGGTTGGGTCTCAGTACAGGCAGTCCCCGGGATAAGTACAAGATAGATTCTTGTAGGTTTGTTCTTAAGTTGAATTTGTATGTAATACTTTATCATTGTAACCCCAGACACATTTTTTTTTGGTCTCTGTGACAATTGGATTTAAAAAATATTGTCATAAGAACCAGAATTTACAATAAAACATAATTGCAGACACCTGTGATAACTGTTACAGCTGATTATTGTATCCTGGGGCTATAGTACAGTAAATTACCAATATACAGAGGTCTGTTTGTAACTAGGGGTCGTCTGTATAAAAAAAGGTAAAACTGTAAAAAAAACTAGCAGGTACAGAAGGAGCAGGATAGGGTGGTGTGTTCTTCTCTGGCAGATCACATCGCTCTTTCCTCCCCCTCAAGTGCCTGCTAGCTTTTTTACCGCCATTCTCATACTTTGTCTTACCTCCGGAAACCCGTGTCTGATAAAGGTCATTTTTAGACTGAAATGTGGCACTATTTTGGGTTGCCATACCTAAAACTCAATAAAAAGAATTTATTCTTTGCCTCATTAAGGAGTTCCAAGCTCTTGATGTTATCAAGCCACAAACACAGACTCATAGATCCCGGCAATGGTGGTCATTGTGATAATCATCTTATATTTGTTATCCATGGCCTCCCTCCTTCTAAAATTTTATTTTAAAATATTCTAGTGAGTCATACGTGCTGTAGGTGCGTTACCAGAGCCCATATATGCTGTAGCTTCACAGGCTGTTACACTGTGCAGGAGCACTTCACTCTCCCCCCTCCCACTGTGTGAGATTACAGCAGGCAGAGGGAAGGGGAAAATGCTTAGAAAGAGGGGCTCTGGTAACACCACACATAGTTCTTCTGGCTCATTAGTATAATTTTAAAATTTTAGAAGGATTGAAGCCATGGATACCAAATATAAGACGATTACCACAGTCACAGTACCTGGATCAATGAGTAAGTGTCCCTGGCTTATCATGATGGATTTTGATGTAAGATTTCCTTTATGGCTTGGCCAGTCAGCTCATACATTAAAAAACCCTTGAAGTATGTATTTAGAAAGACACGATCCAGCTTCTATATGCAGTATCATAAAATCTTCAAGGTTTATTTTGTACAGCTTAAAAATAGGGAAATATCCCACATAGGAAACATATATGGAAAAGAAAAAGAAAAAACGGTCTGCAGGCAAAACCTACGCGTTTCAATAAAACATCTTAATCATGGCTTAGCGTTTGCGTTCGCTACCCTGACTTATATTCCCCTAATGAGCTGGTGTCATGTGACTACCAGTTCCGTTCCGAAACGGGGGAATGAACAAATGGAAATGAAGGCATATTGTTTATCCAAGTACATTTACGTTTTATACTTATGCCTATCTATCCACTGTTCTTAGACACAGAATAAGAGAAAATGATGGTGATGCATTTGAAAGGGTTAATAGAAATAGATCACGTCTTGGCGACTATTCATACCTGTCGGGATGCGGGTTTGTAGGAGGAAGATCCAGAAGGTCTCCCGCTTAAGGAGACTTCTTCTGTGGTCACCTCCCCTTTTAGGTTTACTGACTTTTTCAATGGCTACCACTTTACAGGTCCCGCAATTCCCCATATGTATGTCGCGGAAATGCCTAGACACCGCAGACACATTGACTGCGGTGTTACTAGAAGCGTCAGATATGCGCCTGCGTATTCTAGTTTTTAGGGTGTTCGTAGTACATCCTACATACTGTAGGTTACATTAAGTGCAGGTGATAAGATAAATAACATAGGAAGTGTTACAGTTTATATATCGTTTAATTTGGTATTCTTCCCCCGTTACCACTGACGTAAATATTTTGGTGGGTGTTAAATATGAGCATGTTATACAAGTATTACGACCACATTTGTAACAGCCCTTCACTGATAACCAGTGTTGGTTTGCATCTTTTTGCCGTGTACTTGAGAACATGCTCGGGGAAAGTTGCATTGCCAAGGTAGGAGCTTTTTTAGCTGTAAATCGTACTCCCGAGTTTAAAAGAGGATACAGTGTCTCATCCGTCTGTAATATTGGGACATGTTTTTTAATAATAGAAACAATATTTTGATATTGGAGACTAAAAGTAGTAGAGAAGGTTAGTGGATTTTGTTTACCCGGCTGTCTTTTTTTCTCTTTTTCCGTTTTTAGTAAATTAGATCTGGGGATGTTTTTTACTGTATTGTCAGCACGTTTTAACATCCACTGAGGATATTGTCTTTTTGATAATTTGTCAAATAATTTGTTTTTCTCTTGCTCAAAGACAGTGGGGCACATTTACTTACCCGGCCCATTCGCGATCCAGCGGCGCGTTCTCTGCACAGGATTCGGGTCCGGCTGGGATTTAAGATGGTAGTTCCTCCGCCGTCCACCAGGTGGCGCTGCAGCGCCGAAAATAATCTTAACGCCCCGGAATGCACCATCCCATAGAAGGTGAAGGTGAGCGCTCCCCAAGCGACACATTTTCGGTTTTTAAATGCGGCGGTTTTTCCGAATACGTCGGGTTTTCGTTCGGCCACGCCCCCCGATTTCTGTCGCGCGCATGCTGGCCCCGATGCGCCACAATCCGATCGCGTGCGCCAAAAACCCGGGGCAATTCATGTACAAGCGGCGCAAATCGGAAATATTCGGGTAACACGTCGGGAAAACGCGAATCGGGCCCTTAGTAAATGACCCCCAGTGTTCTTTGTGCAATTTCTTTTGAGTCTAATTAATTCCCCTACGGGGATATTTTTGATTATGTGTTTTGGGTGGCATGAATCTGCCTGAAGTGTGGAGTTTGATGCAGTTGGTTTATAATAAGGGGAAATAGTTATTGTGCTACCACTATTTAGGGTGATATCTAAAAAATTCATATAATTGGGATTTAGCACAAAAGTGAATTTTAGATTCATATCATTCCCATTTCTGTAGTCAACAAAATCCATGGCCTCTTGAGTAGTACCCCCCCATATCAGGAGCAGGTCGTCGATATAACGACCATACCACCTGATATGGGGGAAAAAAAAATTTTGACTCTGAAAAAAGAAAAAGCTCCTCCCATCTTCCCATATAAATGTTTGCTAGGGAAGGGAACATTTGCCGCCCATTGAGGCTCCACATTTTTGTAGAAAAAAAGACAGCCGGGTAAACAAAATTCACTAACCTTCTCTACTACTTTTAGTCTCCAATATCAAAATATTGTTTCTATTATTAAAAAACATGTCCCAATATTACAGACGGATGAGACACTGTATCCTCTTTTAAACTCGGGAGTACGATTTACAGCTAAAAAAGCTCCTACCTTGGCAATGCAACTTTCCCCGAGCATGTTCTCAAGTACACGGCAAAAAGATGCAAACCAACACTGGTTATCAGTGAAGGGTTGCTATAAATGTGGTCGTAATACGTGCATAACATGCTCATATTTAACACCCACCAAAATATTTACATCAGTGGTAACGGGGGAAGAATACCAAATTAAACGATATATAAACTGTAACACTTCCTATGTTATTTATCTTATCACCTGCACTTAATGTAACCTACAGTATGTAGGATGTACTACGAACACCCTAAAAACTAGAATACGCAGGCGCATATCTGACGCTTCTAGTCAATGTGTCTGCGTTGTCTAGGCATTTCCGCGACATACATATGGGGAATTGCGGGACCTGTAAAGTGGTAGCCATTGAAAAAGTCAGTAAACCTAAAAGGGGAGGTGACCACAGAAGAAGTCTCCTTAAGCGGGAGACCTTCTGGATCTTCCTCCTACAAACCCGCATCCCGACAGGTATGAATAGTCGCCAAGACGTGATCTATTTCTATTAACCCTTTCAAATGCATCACCATCATTTTCTCTTATTCTGTGTCTAAGAACAGTGGATAGATAGGCATAAGTATAAAACGTAAATGTACTTGGATAAACAATATGCCTTCATTTCCATTTGTTCATTCCCCCGTTTCGGAACGGAACTGGTAGTCACATGACACCAGCTCATTAGGGGAATATAAGTCAGGGTAGCGAACGCAAACGCTAAGCCATGATTAAGATGTTTTATTGAAACGCGTAGGTTTTGCCTGCAGACCGTTTTTTCTTTTTCTTTTCCATATATGTTTCCTATGTGGGATATTTCCCTATTTTTAAGCTGTACAAAATAAACCTTGAAGATTTTATGATACTGCATATAGAAGCTGGATCGTGTCTTTCTAAATCTCTGTATGGTGCCTTTGAGCGAAGGTTGAAATCCGTGCTGCTGCAGTTGTCTAAACTCCAACCACAGTGTCCAGGTGAGCTGACTTTTCCTTGTCCATCTTGAAGTATGTATGAGCCCATAGAACCATAGAAATAATGTTGTCAGTGTGCATGAGGGCATAGTGTAACATGTTATGCATTAGGTAGATGTTAGTGCATGTGATGTACCACTAGAGGTCGCTGCTCCACAGCGTTTTATGAATTGCCCTTTGAAATACATAGAAAAAGACAATACCAACTCTACTGCGGCTTCAGTAATTGGTTTCACCGTTATGGAGTTCACAGATTTGCTTCAATGTGTTTTGCATGTGAAGCTGAGACTGCTAGTATTCCTGTAACAGGGAACAAAAGCAGTTTTCCCACAAACAAAAGTTAGGCCCGATCCACAGGATTGGGCCTAACTTGCTTATCAGTGGGGGTCTCAGTGATCGGACCCCTCGTCGCTCCGTCAGACTAATGGAGCAGAAGGCTGCACATGACCGTTCCATTAATCTCTATGGAGCTGACGGAGATCGCCAAGCACAAAGGAAAGGAACAGTTCTTTTCCATTGTCAGATGTTCAGATTTTGGGGCAGATTTACTTACCCGGTCCAGTCGCGATCCAGCGGTGCGTTCTCCGACGCTGATTCGGGTACTGCCAGGATTTACTAAGGTCGTGCGCCCGATGTCCACTTGGTGTCGCTGCTGCGCTGAAGTCCGCCGGAGTTCACTTTCTCCGTCCCGGTGCATGTGAGTGCTATTCTTGCGACACACTTTATTTTTTTTAAATTCTGCAGTTTTTCAGAATCCTTCGGGTTTTCCAACGGCCACGCCCCCAATTTCTTTCGTGTGAAATCCGATCGTGTGCGCCAAAATCCCAGGGCAATTCGGCGCAAATCGGAAATATTCGGGAAACCCGACGAAAATGCGCAATGCCTTAGTAAATGATCCCCATTGTTTTAGAATTCCCACTTTGGTTTTATGCCTGTGGCCATTCATCCAGATCCGAAGTGTTTGTATGGTACGGCCCAAGTATTGGAACCCACAGGCACAGTTTATGACATAAAGTACAAAGTCGGAAGTGCACGTGAGCTATTGTTTAATATATAACATTTCCACTGTATGAAGTGATTTAAACAATGTTATCCCCACATTCAACATATCACAACAGAGGCATTTCTTATGGCCACACTTACTAATTCCCTTTTTTTCAACAGGGGCGTAACAATCGCTGTCGCAGGGAGGATGCAACCGTGACCGGGCCCTTGCGGAGGGGAAGGGGGGGCCACAGATGTTACACTGCATTTTCTGTTGAGTGAAGCCCAAACTTTAGTCTTGGCAAGGAAGTGGAAAGTGAAAATAATAGCAGTAGGTGGGCACTAATCCAAAGTGTGAGCAAATTAATTAGTGCTATATTTAAAAGATAGCGGGACACTAAAGTTCCAAGATGGCAGAGGGTGTACTCACCTTATGATGATGGGTTTAATAAATTTTGGTAGGTGGGGGCCCCTTTAGGAATTTTGCCCCGGGGCCCAGTGGACTCTAGTTACGCCACTGTTTTTCACCTATAGTTTTTTTTATTTTTATTTTTAGGATTTTCTTTGCATCTCAGTTTGCTAGGTGCAAGGATACTTTTTAAGGTGAAGGCATTACGGAAGGTGATTTTGGGTTTGTTTGGGATGATGCCCTTCAAATCATTATTAGTCACTAGGATCGGTCAATTTTCCGTCCTAAAATAAATTGGGAGAAGACATTATTGCTACCACTGGATGGCGAAGTGTTTAACCCTGGGATATAATTAATGTCCTACGTAGGGAGAGCAACCATGATTATTAGGGGAATGGGGGGATTAGAATACACTGACAGATTACAAAATTTGGGATTATTCAGTTTAGAAAAAAGATGACTGAGGGGAGACCTCATTACAATGTACAAATACCTGATGGACAGTACAAGGATCTCTCCAAAGATCTTTTTATACCTAGGCCTGTGAACAGGACAAGGTGGCATCCTCTACGCCTACAGGAGAGGCGATTTTACCATCAACATAGACAAAGGTTCTTTACTGTAAGAGCAGTGAGACTATGGAACTCTCTGCCGCAGGAGGTTGTTATGGCGGACTCTATGTACATGTTTAAACATAGAAAGAGATGACGGCACTCACCAGTTCCAAAAGCATGAAAAGCGTCCTTTATTGGTGGGGAAGCATGCAGAGGGGTAAACAGACAGGTTCCGGCAACGGGGCCGTTTCACGCACTGTGGCGCGAGAAAGCGCCACAGTGCGTGAAACGGCCCCGTTGCCGGAACCTGTCTGTTTACCCCACTGCATGCTTCCCCACCAATAAAGGACGCTTTTCATGCTTTTGGAACCGGTGAGTGCCGTCATCTCTTTCTATGTTTATGTATGGATATCTTCTTATATACATTGAATGAGCACCGCTGGAAAGTCCTGCCGTGATCACCCCTGCCCCTGGAGAGTCGAGCCACGCGTTGGGCTGTCGGCGGTATCGTTGGGGCTGCGCCCGCCAGAGACTTTTCTCCATTTAATATTCTATGTACATGTTCAAGAGAGGCCTGGATGACTTTCTGGAGAGAAAAAATATCACAGGTTATGGGGATAAAACATTTATTTAATTCTTAAAGGTTGGACTTGATGGACTTGCGTCTTTTTCCAGCCTTATATACTATGATACTATGATATTGGATAGGGTGTGGAAGGCATTAAAAGGGATTCTGGGCTTGAAGGGGATTCTTTCAGTTTTACCTATTTGGGATCATTTTAATTTTGATAAATTTAGAGTTCTCACTGAGAAGAAATATTGAGGGCAGAAGGGATTGATATTTCTTTCACAAATTTTATTAGAAGCACAGATACTAAATTTAGAAGAAATGCGGTTACAGTTTGGAGAGGGTGATAGGAGCTTTGTCTTTAAGTTCATTCAACTCTATTATGCTTATATAAGATCGGGTGATAGGAATAGGTTTACAGTACACACTAGTACTTGCATAGAATTTCTGAGAGAAACCACTGTCACTAAGAAATTAATTTCACATATATTTAAATTTATACTTCAGGCGTGGGCTAAAAAGGAAGCCATGCCATCTTGTTAGAAATGGGAAAAAGATATTGGGGCACATTTTATTAGGGTCCGTGGACCGCATTTCAGTTGGGTTTCACGACTATTTAACAGGGTTTTTTGCCGCACGTGATCGGATTTTGGCACAATCGCAACGACTTTCATTGTTGGGCGTGGCAGTCAGACAACCCGACTAATTCGGACTACCCACAGGATTTAAAATTCAAATTGTGTCGCAAGTAGAGATGAGCGAGCACTAAAATGCTCCGGTACTCGTTATTCGAGACGAACTTTTCCCGATGCTCGAGTGCTCGTCTCGAATAACGAGCCCCATTGAAGTCAATGGGAGACTCGAGCATTTTTCAAGGGGACCAAGGCTCTGCACAGGGAAGCTTGGCCAAACACCTGGGAACCTCAGAAAAGGATGGAAACACCACGGAAATTGACAGGAAACAGCAGGGGCAGCATGCATGGATGCCTCTGAGGCTGCTTAATCGCACCATTATGCCAAAATTATGGGCAACAGCATGGCCATGACAGAGTGACCGAATGAGGCTAGATAGCATCTAAAACATGCAATAATTGACCCTGACACTATAGGGGACGGCATGCAGAGGCAGCGGCAGCAGTGGCAGGCTAGAGAGTCTCATGGTGACATACCCTAAATGGACTCAGGTTTCACCAAAGGAGGTGAAATGATTTCCTATGTGAACAAAAGGTTGACGGTATATTTAGTCGATAACACAGCATGGTGGCGACATAAGTTCCATAACGTATCTGGTGAAACACCCGAAAAATGAGCCTGACACAGCTCTTTTGATAAGGGGACGACATGTGGAGGCAGCCATGAAGACGACTTCCATGATTAAGAGCGACAGTATGGGGCATTCATATTGCGCTGCTATGATTGCAACTTCAGGTCTCCAGCATGGCGGCGACAGATGGGCCGAGTTCCACTATGGATCTGGTGAAACACCTGAAAATTCTGCCTGACACAGCTCGTTTGATAAGGGGATGATGTGCTGCATATCCTCTCGTGCTCCAGCGTCTGGGGTATAGAGAGTTGAAATGAGACATTGGTGGACGCTGTGAAGGATCGTGGAGGCAAAATGGACAGGAAACAGCAGGGGCAGCATGCATGGATGCCTCTGAGGCAGCCTAATATTGGGATGGAGCTGGCGGTCCACTGCCAGGCGAGCTTTCGCCTGTCCAAGCCCCTGTCTCTCGGCTCCTCCCCACCCAAAATGGGCCTGGGGGCCAGAAGCGTTTACTTTGAAAAAATTATAATTTTCAAATCAGGCCGGGTCGTTTGAATATTTCACCTAGGAATAATGGAATAGCATAGTGGTTCTATTTTTAATTGTTTTTACGGAAATGGTTGCATGATTACGAGCGACAGTATGGGGCATCCATATTGCGCTGCTATGATTGCAACTTCAGGTCTCCAGCATGGCGGCGACAGATGGGCCGAGTTCCACTATGTATCTGGTGAAACACCTGAAAATTCTGCCTGACACAGCTCATTTGATAAGGGGACGATGTATGGAGGCAGTGAACTAGTAGTAGATTAAAGGTGCTGCAGTTAAAACTATGTTAGTTGGATCTTGAGATGGAGCTGGCGCTCCGCTGCCAGGTGAGCTTTCACCAATCCAAGCCCCTGTCTCTAGGCTACTCCCCAAACAGCACTTCTAAGAACCTTTTGTATAAGATCAAGTGTAGTAGCGTTCTTATAAGTTTAGGATATGGCGGGTGAGGGGAATGTCAACAGATGCGCAAGAAGCGCTGAAATAATATTGGTAAATTATAAAAGTTTGCCAGTATATTTTGTGGATTACACAGCAGGGTGGCGACAAAGTTAGCAAGTTTGATGTGGAAGCCATGAAAACAACCCAAAATTCTGCCCGACACAGCTCGTTTGATAAGGGGACAATGTATGGAGGCAGTGAACTAGTAGTAGATTAAAGGTGCTGCAGTTAAAACTATGTTAGTTGGATCTTGAGATGGAGCTGGCGCTCCGCTGCCAGGCGAGCTTTCGCCAATCCAAGCCTCTTGAAAGTGAGAGATAACCCCGCTTGTCACTGATGCGCAGAAGAAGGAGGCGATTTTGTGCATATGGCCTGGTCCTGCCCGGATTTGGGCATTTTTGGAGAGCAATTTTTTAATTTATTGAGGACGAGTTATCTTTATCCATACCAGGCTCACTTCAAGTGGCTATGCTTGGTGTCTATAATTTTTGTCCCAGCTAGAGCAGTTTGAGGGGGGCAGATTTGAAAATGGGGTGATTCCTATGGGTTTTCTTGCATTGTATTTGCAACACTCCTGCCAATGCATTGGAAGGATAAGTGTTGCATAAATATCCTTCTTCATGCCAGTAGCTACCTGGTGAGATTGATCACCTCACTAGGAGGTCTGTAAGATGGGAAACTAAGTAATTACTACGGACGATGGCACAAGCCACTACCTGGGCTTGTCACCAGAGCCCGCCGCAAAGCGGGTTGGACTTGCTGCGGCGTGGTACCACCAGGTCGTTCCACAGGCGTGACTTGCCAGCCAAGGTTGAGGTACAGAATCGGCAGGCAATCTCGTAGTTGGGGTCAGGCAGGAGGTCAAGACGGGCAGCACAGGTTCGTAGTCAGAGTCGTAGCAACAGGTCAGGACAGGCGGCAAAGGAGCGTAGTCAGAAACGGAACCGGGGTCACAACAGGAAATCTCAAGAACAGCACAAGGCATCAAATACAGCTTTCTCTAGGGCGCAAGGCACAAAGATCCGGCAAGGGTAACAGGAAGAGGCAGGGTTAAATAGTTTAAGGGGGAAATACCAGCGCCAATTAGTGGCGCGCTGGCCCTTTAAATTTGCAGAACCTGCCCCGCGCGTGCCCTAGCTGTCGGGGATGCGCGCGCACAGCCGAAGGGGACGGAGCAGCCGCGGACGGAGCCGATGCCGGCAGGACAGGAGCCGGGACCCGTGAGTGGCGCTTGCGGCACGCTGGCGGGGGACCGAAGGCACAGGTGAGCCCGCGACCCGCGACGGGGATCGCGGGACCACCCGTGACAGTAACCCCCCCCCCCTTCGGCCTCCCCCTTTTCCTGGGCTGGAGGAATCTCTGCAGGAGGTCCTGGTCCAGGATATTGTCCTCGGGCTCCCAGGATCTCTCCTCCGGCCCGAACCCCTTCCAGTCAGCCAAGAAGAACCGCTTACCCCTCACTGTCTTGGCATCAAGGATCTCCTTTACCTCATAGATGTCAGAGGATTCCAGAGGATTCGGCCACAGGAGCAGGAGGAGACAGCTGTCGGAAAAAAGCGGTTCAAGATGACAGGCTTGAGCAGGGAGATATGGAAGGAGTTCGGGATGCGCATGGTGGGAGGAAGGCGCAGCTTATAGGAGACTGGATTGATGCGATACATCACCTCGAAGGGACCCAGGAAACGAGGACCGAGCTTGTAGCCAGGAATTTTAAGCCAGACGTATTTAGAGGACAGCCAGACCTTGTCACCAGGAGAGAAGAAGGTGGGAGGCCTGCGCCTTTTATCGGCTTGAAATTTTGTTTGAGTAGAAGCCTGTAATAAGGAAAGGCGGGTCTGCTCCCAGATGGTTTTTAAGTCCTGTACCAACTCCTCAACAGCAGGAACATCAGAAGCCATGGGTAGAGGTAGAGGCGGGCGAGGATGGAGTCCATAGTTGACAAAAAATGGAGCGGAACCCGCTGATGCAGAGTCCAAGGAGTTGTAGGAGAACTCCGCCCAAGGCAACAGAGTGGACCAATCGTCCTGACGGGCAGAAACAAAGTGGCGTAGATAGCAGCCCAATGTCTGGTTAACTCTCTCCACCTGCCCGTTCGACTGGGGATGATAGGCAGAAGAGAAGTCCAACTTCACCTGTAGTTGGCTACAGAGAGAACGCCAAAATTTCGAGACAAACTATACTCCACGGTCAGAGACGATGTGTTGTGGAAGTCCATGGAGTCGGAAGATGTGGTGAAAGAACTGGTCGGCAAGACATGGAGCAGCTGGCAAACCTGGCAGAGGAATAAAATGGGCCATCTTAGAGAACCGGTCAGTCACCACCCAGATGACGGTATTGCCTGAAGAAGACGGTAGATCCGTGATGAAATCCATAGCAATATGAGTCCATGGACAGCTGGGTATCGGCAACGGCAGAAGAAGACCAGCAGGCTTAAGACGTGAAGGCTAATTCCGGGCACAGGAAGTACAGGCACCCACAAAATCCCGGACATCCCTGGCCAGGTCTGGCCACCAGTAGAACGGGTAATGAGGGTGATAGAACGCTGCACCCCAGGATGCCCAGCCACACGAGAGCAATGTCCCCAAGACAGAATTCTCCTCCGTAGCGCAGGTCGTACGTATATGTCTTGCCAGAAGGTAATATACGAAGATCCACTGGCGCGGCCAGTACAAGTCGGTCAGGAGAGCTGACATGACGAGGAACCGGTTCTTCCCCAATGACATCCGAGGCACGAGAAAGGGCGTCAGCCTTGATGTTCTTCTCGGCCGGACAGAAATGAATGAGAAAATCGAACCGGGCGAAGAAGAGTGACCAGCGAGCTTGGCGTGGGTTGAGTCGCTGTCAGGCTTAGAGGTTGTGGATCCTCTGAACCACTGCGGACGATGGCACAAGCCACTACCTGGGACCGGAGTCTAAGTGGCACCCGGTTTTCACCAGAGCCCGCCGCAAAGCGGGTTGGACTTGCTGCGGCGTGGTACCACCAGGTCGTTCCACAGGCGTGACTTGTCCGGAGTGGCAGCCAAGGTCGAGGTACAGAATCGGCAGGCAATCTCGTAGTCGGGGTCAGGCAGGAGGTCAGGAGGGGCAGCACAGGTTCGTAGTCAGAGTCGTAGCAACAGGTCAGGACAGGCGGCAAAGGAGCGTAGTCAGAAACGGAACTGGGGTCACAACAGGAAATCTCAAGAACAGCACAAGGCATCAAATACAGCTTTCTCTAGGGCGCAAGACACAAAGATCCGGCAAGGGTAACAGGAAGAGGCAGGGTTAAATAGTTAAAGGGAAAAGGCCAGCGCCAATTAGTGGCGCGCTAGCCCTTTAAATTTACAGAACTTGCTGCGCGCGCGCCCTAGCTGTCGGGGACGCGCGCGCACAGCCGAAGGGGACGAGGAAGCCGCGGACGGAGCCGACGCCGGCGGGGCAGGAGCCGGGACCCGTAAGTAGCGCTTGCGCCGCGCTGGCGGGGGACCGACGGCACGGGTGAGCCCGCGATCCGCGACGGGGATCGCGGGACCACCCGTGACAGTACCCCCCCCCCCCTTCGGCCTCCCCCTCTTTCTGGGCTGGAGGAATCTCTGCAGGAGGTCCTGGTCCAGGATATTGTCCTCGGGCTCCCAGGTTCTCTCCTCCGGCCCGAACCCCTTCCAGTCAACCAAGAAGAACCGCTTACCTCTTACAGTCTTGGCATCAAGGATCTCCTTTACCTCATAGATGTCAGAGGAGTCGGCCACCGGAGCAGGAGGAGACAGCTGTCGGGAAAAGCGGTTCAAGATGACGGGCTTTTGCAGGGAGACATGGAAGGAGTTCGGGATGCGCATGGTGGGAGGAAGGCGCAGCTTATAGGAGACTGGATTGATGCGATGCATCACCTCGAAGGGACCCAGGAAACGAGGACCGAGCTTGTAGCCAGGAATTTTAAGCCGGACGTATTTGGAGGACAGCCAAACCTTGTCACCAGGAGAGAAGAAGGGGGGAGGCCTGCGTCTTTTATCGGCTTGAATTTTAGTTTGCGTCGAAGCCTGTAATAAGGAAAGGCGGGTCTGCTCCCAGATGGTTTTTAAGTCCTGTACCAACTCCTCAACAGCAGGAACATCAGAAGCCATGGGTAGAGGTAGAGGTGGGCGAGGATGGAGTCCATAGTTGACAAAAAATGGAGCGGAACCCGCTGATGCAGAGTCCAAGGAGTTATAGGAGAACTCCGCCCAAGGCAACAATTGGGACCAACCGTCCTGACGGGCAGAAACAAAGTGGCGTAGATAGCAGCCCAATGTCTGGTTAACTCTCTCCACCTGCCCGTTCGACTGGGGATGATAGGCGGAAGAGAAGTCCAACTTCACCTGTAGTTGGTTACAGAGAGAACGCCAAAATTTCGAGACAAACTGTACTCCACGGTCAGAGACTATGTGTCGTGGAAGTCCATGGAGTCGGAAGATGTGGTGAAAGAACTGGTCGGCAAGACATGGAGCAGCTGGCAAACCTGGCAGAGGAATAAAATGGGCCATCTTAGAGAACCGGTCAGTCACCACCCAGATGACGGTATTGCCTGAAGAAGATGGTAGATCCGTGATGAAATCCATAGCAATATGAGTCCATGGACAGCTGGGTATCGGCAACGGCAGAAGAAGACCAGCAGGCTTAAGACGTGAAGGCTTATTCCGGGCACAGGAAGTACAGGCACCCACAAAATCCCGGACATCTCTGGCCAGGTCTGGCCACCAGTAGAATCGGGTAATGAGGGCGATAGAACGCTGCACCCCAGGATGCCCAGCCACACGGGAGCAATGTCCCCAAGACAGAATTCTCCTCCGTAGCGCAGGTCGTACGTATGTCTTGCCAGGAGGTAATAGACGAAGATCCACTGGCGCGGCCAGTACAAGTCGGTCAGGAGAGATAACATGACGAGGAACCGGTTCTTCCCCAACGACATCCGAAGCACGAGAAAGGGCGTCTGCCTCGATGTTCTTCTCGGCCGGACGAAAATGAATGAGAAAATCGAACCGGGCGAAGAAGAGTGACCAACGAGCTTGGCGTGGGTTGAGTCGCTGAGCAGTCTGGAGATAAAGGAGGTTTTTGTGGTCTGTATAGATGCTGACCGGAAACCGAGCTCCCTCCAGGAGATAACGCCACTCTTCTAGGGCAAGCTTGATCGCCAATAATTCTCGATCTCCTATCCCGTAATTCCTCTCTGCGGAGGAAAAAGACTTGGAGAAGAATCCACAGGTGACGGTGCGGCCTTTGGGACCCTTCTGCGTGAGCACTGCTCCGGCCCCTACTGAGGAGGCATCCACTTCCAGATGAAGAGGCTTTTCAATGTCGGGACGCACCAGGACTGGAGCCGAGGCAAACAAATATTTTAAGTTCTTAAAGGCCTCCTCAGCTGGCGAAGGCCAGAGTCGGGGATTGGCACCCTTCTTGGTAAGCGCCACAATTGGAGACACCAGAGAGGAAAAACATGGGATGAACTGGCGGTAATAATTCGCAAAGCCCAGAAATCGCTGTATAGCGCGCAGTCCCACTGGGCGAGGCCACTGAAGAACCGCCGACAGCTTGGCAGGATCCATACAAAGGCCTTTGTCCGAGATGACATAGCCGAGAAATGGAATACTCTGCTGATGGAACAGACACTTTTCCAGCTTGGCATAGAGACGATTGGTCCTTAATCGACTGAGTACTTGCCGTACTTGGACTTGGTGGGTCTCAAGGTCCGGAGAAAACACAAGGATATTGTCCAGATAGACCACCACACAGACATAAAGCAAGTCTCTAAAGATGTCATTCACGAACTCCTGAAAGACGGCTGGTGCATTACAGAGTCCGAACGGCATCACCAGATATTCAAAGTGTCCATCACGGGTATTAAAAGCGGTCTTCCATTCATCCCCTTGGCGGATACGAATGAGGTTGTAAGCCCCACGAAGATCCAACTTGGAGAAGATCTTGGCTCCACGAAGGCGGTCAAACAACTCAGTGACCAATGGCAACGGATAACGGTTCTTAACCGTGATTTTGTTAAGACCGCGATAGTCTTTGCATGGTCGGAGTGACCCGTCCTTTTTGGTCACAAAGAAAAAATCTGCACCAGCCGGGGAGGAAGACTTGCGTATAAATCCCCTCTGCAGATTTTCTTGGATATAGTCCGACATGGCTGAGGTTTCTGGTACAGAAAGCGGATACACACGACCCCGTGGGGGAGAAGTGCCCGGCAACAGATCCACAGGACAATCGTAGGGACGGTGAGGTGGCAACGTCTCAGCTTGCTTCTTTGAGAAGACATCACGAAAGTCCTTATAACATGCCGGAAGACCCTCCAGGGCCTTAAGGGACACAGAAGAGACCAGAACTGGCACAGGACGAGGCAAATCCACACAGCGAGATTGGCAGTCGGGTCCCCACCGAAGGATCTCCCCCGTCTTCCAGTCAAGAACGGGTGCGTGGAACTGCAACCATGGTAGACCCAACAGGATGGAGGATGTGGAACGTGGAAGCACATAAAAGGACAGGCTCTCCTTGTGCAGCACACCGACTTGCATAGACAGTGGCTTGGTGCGGTAGTGGACCGGGTCAGAAAGGATTTGTCCACTGACGGAGGAGATGACCAACGGCCTTTCAAGACGGACCACAGGAAGGTGATCCCGGGAGACCAAGGCGGCATCCACGAAGTTCCCCGCAGAGCCTGAGTCCAAGAAGGCAGAGACCTGGATCTGGGTGCCGGTGCCCACGCTGAGAAGCACCGGTATCATCAAACGTGGAGAAGCTTTGCTCACACCTAGGGACGCTTCTCCCAAGAACCCTAGGTGCTGGCGTTTCCCGAAGGTTGGGGACGGATTGGGCAAGACCCCAGGAAGTGTCCAGGACTGGCACAGTAGAAGCAGAGGTTTCCCTGACGCCTTCTGATACGCTCCTGGGGAGAGAGTCTGAGCCTGTCCACCTCCATAGGCTCCTCCACGGGTGGTACATCAGGGGGCTGGAGCGGTCTTTGAAAAGCAGGAGCCAGGCGAGGAAATCGTCGTGTGCGAACTTGCGGTTGCTCTAGGCGTAATTCCTCAGTACGCTCTCTAAATCGCACGTCAATCCGGTTGGCTAAGGTGATAAGACCACCCAGGGTAGACGGCAGATCCCGAGCGGCCAGAGCGTCTTTAATATGAGGGGCAAGTCCCTTCTTAAAGGTTGCGGACAGGGCCGCATCGTTCCAGGAGAGTTCCGTGGCCAAGGTACGGAACTGGACCACATATTCTCCCACGGATGAGCCCCCCTGGCGGAGATTCAACAGCGCAGTCTCGGCAGAAGAGGCCCGTGCAGGTTCCTCAAAAATGGACCGGAACTCCGCCAGAAATGTAGTGAGATTGTCTGTGACCGGGTCGTCTCTGTCCCAGAGAGGAGTAGCCCAGGCCAGGGCCTTACCAGAGAGAAGGCTGACGATGAAGGCCACCTTGGATCGTTCCGTGGAGAATTGAGACGGCATCAACTCAAAATGCAGGGAGCACTGGGTTATGAAACCCCTGCAAGACTTGGGATCACCATCATACTTCCCGGGCATAGACAGCCGTAGCCTCGGTTCAGCAGCGGGAAGAGAAGCCGTGGTAGCGGGAGCCACTGGAGCGGCCTCAGGAACCTGTTGTTGCTGCTGGGTGGCCAGCAGCTGCTGCAGCATGGCGGTAACCTGTTCCAGCTGTTGGCGTTAAGCGACAATCTCTCGGGATTGTTGACCCACGATGGCAGCCAGAGTCGGCCGAGTAGGAAGCGGCACCTCTGCGGGATCCATGGCCGGATCTTACTGTCAGGCTTAGAGGTTGTGGATCCTCTGAACCACTGCGGACGATGGCACAAGCCACTACCTGGGACCGGAGTCTAAGTGGCACCCGGTTTTCACCAGAGCCCGCCGCAAAACGGGTTGGACTTGCTGCGGCGTGGTACCACCAGGTCGTTCCACAGGCGTGACTTGTCCGCAGTGGCAGCCAAGGTCGAGGTACAGAATCGGCAGGCAATCTCGTAGTCGGGGTCAGGCAGGAGGTCAGGACGGGCAGCACAGGTTCGTAGTCAGAGTCGTAGCAACAGGTCAGGACAGGCGGCAAAGGAGCGTAGTCAGAAACGGAACTGGGGTCACAACAGGAAATCTCAAGAACAGCACAAGGCATCAAATACAGCTTTCTCTAGGGCGCAAGGCACAAAGATCCGGCAAGGGTAACAGGAAGAGGCAGGGTTAAATAGTTTAAGGGGGAAATACCAGCGCCAATTAGTGGCGCGCTGGCCCTTTAAATTTGCAGAACCTGCCACGCGCGCGCCCTAGCTGTCGGGGACGAGTGCGCACAGCCGAAGGGGACGGAGCAGCCGCGGACGGAGCCGATGCCGGCGGGACAGGAGCCGGGACCCGTGAGTGGCGCTTGCGGCGCGCTGGGGGGGGGGACCGAAGGCACGGGTGAGCCCGCGACCTGCGACGGGGATCGCGGGACCACCCGTGACAGTTATTAACCAATGATATCCTTTGTACTATTGTAAAGTGAGCTGGAAGCTGATTGGAGACTGCTGCCACCTGACCAGGGGAGCATATAAATCCCTGGTGGGCGGGAGCACATGGTGAGAAGTAAGTCCAGTGTGCATCTCCTGGAGAGCTGCCATCCAGACACACTACCAGGAAACAGAGGTGTCCAGTATGTACAGTGCATATATAAAATTAGAGGCCCGTGAAACACTATAGGAAGCAATACATACATTGATAATGACGAAACATATGAAAAAAACATAGACGCCTGGCAAAGACAGCGGTAGGGGGTACAAGGGTCATGCCGCCTTTTTACCTGAGCAGACCCCACACATATCGCTACAAGTTCAGTATGTCAATACCCCAGGGAATAACAGGTGATAATGATGACACATGAAGATGACACAGAGACTCGGACGCACCCATCAACCACTTAGTAGGCAGGGAGCCATGTTTGCATTTATATGCTTTTAAAAGTAGTGGAACAATTGATGTTAATTCTAAAAGCCACAATTGGAAGAGGTGAAAAGCGCATAAAGCATTACTTTTAATTATTCTAAAGTAAAGGTATTCCATACACAATTGATAAGACTTATACACAAAGAAGCAGGTATAATTTGTGAGTTTTCCCAAATGCAGTGCACCGATTAACGGAGCAGTTCTTACACGTCTTCAGTAAGCAAGAATAGATATGGGCAACAGATATAATATACCACCATCTCCGGCCAGGAAAGGATAAGGCACTGCACATAGATATCCCTATGGCTGTACTGTCCCTAGCCCCATAACTTAACTCCTGCCCTCAAAAGGACAAACCCTGGGAGTCCCTATGAGAACAAGAGGTCCCTAGTATGCCCTCACATAAATCCTGGCACGTTTCCAAGTCCACCAACAGAGAGCATTTCATCATGAGAACTAAACAAATTGTGCATGACTGTTTCGCTCTGTCTCTGACTACCTCTGTTTGTCTCTGACTGCAGTTTTCTCTAACTGTGAATGTCTCTGACTATCTCTGTATTTTTCTCTGACTGCCTCTGTCTCTGAGCCTCTCTCTCTGTCACTTTGTCCATGGAGAGATTTATCAGAAGTGTCTGAGAGCTAAACTGCTCTAGTTGCACATGGCAGCCAATCAGAGCTCATGTTTCATTTTTCCACAGCTGTTTATAAAATTACAGATGACCTCAGCCATTTCTGATAAACCTTCCCCTATCTCTGTTTTCCTATCCATCTTACCTCATTCATAAGCGTCTTAAACGTATTGCCTATAGTAACCAATCAAAGCTCAGAGCTCATATTAATGACCTGTAGCAAAACAGCAACCAATCACGGCTCGGCTTCTACCTGTCACAGCAGCGGCAGCAGACAATGGCTCCTCTATATGGAGGTTAATAAGTGTATTTTGGAAAGAGTGGGATGAAAATTTCAGGTCATAACTGAGTCTATGACATTCCCCAAGTCACAGAGAACGGCTATGGAAAATTCCGTGATTATGCAACATCCCAAACCGGGCCTGACCTTTTTAGGAAGCTGGAGGAAAATGGGGAATACTGGAATGGCTGGCTAGTGCGGCCTTGGGGACAGCAATAATCACGGGGCTTGGTATCAGAAACGGAGGCCTCGTCTACAGCCTACGTGATCTCCAGTAGGTGGTATGCGTAAGAAAATGGATGGAAAGGCTGACAGAGTAGGTTTCTCCCTGGGGTGACCCTGGTGGGGATCCCTGGGGAAGAAGGATGAAGTGCCCGTTATCCAGGGATGCTCCCATCCACAAGTGGTTTTACAACCTCCCCTTGTGAGGTAGCAAGCACTTGTCCAACCAGCTTTCTCCTTCCTGACAGCAAGTACGAAGCATTTAATTGGACAATACAATTAACACTTAGCCTCCCAGGCAGAGACTTACAGCTGTCTAACATATTTCCATGCTGGAGACCTCCTAGTGAGGTGATCAGTCTCATCAGGCAGCTACTTGCAGCTACTCGCAACACCTATTAACCTTTTGCATCGGCAGGGGTGTTCTAAACATGATGGTGCAGATTCCTTTAGCAGACTTACATACATACACCCACACTCACACTTAACTTTATATATTAGGTCACAATCCCTTGAAGGAATATCCACACGGGACAGGTGTGCAGCAGATGTAATCTTTGTAGATTTCGAGGCAGAAAATCTACTGAATATTAAAGAGGTTGTCCACTTTCAGCAAATAATTGATATTGTCTGTGTAAGGAAAAATTATACTATTTTCCAATATATTTTCTGTATCAATTCCTCATCATTTTTTAGATCCCTGCTTGCTGTCCCACTATCGAAAGCTTTTATGTTTACTTCATTTGGATCTAAATCTGTCCATGGTCATGTTATATACAGGCAGGTGCATGAGCCGATATCATCACAACGTTTTAATTGTTCTTTGTTATAATAACAGCGCATGCAACTGCGTGTCCAGCACATTGTAATGAATGAGGAGGAAAAACTGTAGTATGGCAGTATATGATAGGATCGATCAGACAACCTAGGGCAGTGATGGCAAACCTTTTAGACACCGAGTGCCCAAACTACAACCAAAACTCACGTATTTTTCACAAAGTGCCAATGCGACAATCTAAGCAGTAACTTATTACTCCGTACTCAGTCACAGGTTTAATTGTATAGGCACCCGAGGACACCAATACAGTAGAAAGAAGGAGAAGAAGTTTGGATTTTCATTGCAGCTTCCTTCTGGGGTCCTGGGACTGCATGAGGCCTTGAGTCCTGTCTGGCAAACTGTACCGTGGGGTGATGGCAAGGGTGCCCATAAGAGGGCTCTGAGTGCCACCTCTGGTACCCGTGCCACAGGTTCGCCACCACTGTCCTAGGGTAAAAGTACCCTAGGGAGTCTGAAAAGTAGACAGTAAAAATTATAAACACATTAAGTATCGCCGCGTCCGAAAATGCCCGATCTATCAAAATATAATAACGTTTTTTCACTGCGTTTAACCCTGTAACTGATCGAAAGGTCGTATAGTCCTAAAAATGGTTGCATTGAAAACGTCATCGAAATTCACAAAATATGACACCACCCACAGCTCCAAACAATGAAGTATGAAGAAGTTATTAGCGCCAGAAGATGGCAAAATCAAAAAAACATTTTTTGTACAGGAGGTTTGAATTTTTGTAAATGTATGAAAACATTCATTCAAATTTGGTACAGTATCCCCTTGATCACACCGACCCAAAGAATAAAGTAGACATGTAATTTGTGGCGCACAGTGAAAGCTGTAAAATCCAAGCCCACAAGAACACGGCACAAATGCGGTTTTTCACCATTTTAACTGAATTTTTTTTACCATTTTCCAGTACACGACATGGAAAATTAAATACCATCACTATGAAGTGCAATTTGAAGTGCATAAAACAAGTCATCGCAGAGCTTTTTACATGGAAAAATAAAAAAGTTATAGGTTAATCTTCCCCACATTCCCACATGGCATAATGCCCTCTTACTGCTCCCACATAATGCCCATCCTTAGTGCTCCCAAACACTATGTTGCACAGTTGAGGCCCTAAAACTGTGTGGTTCTGTCTTACAAACCTACACAGTAAAACGCCAACTAAAGAATGTCCCCTTAGTGTCTGCCATATAGTAGTATTATTTACCAGTGGACTTTCCACATTGGTTGTGGATATGGCCCCAGCTTCACAGTTTTCTGTATATTTATAGCACAGACTGTACATTTACCATAGATGCTTTACTAAGTTTATTTCCGGCACATTATTTGGCTAAAGGTTTTCTACTGGACTAGGAACACACAGGATGGGACATGAAGAATAATACTAGATTCTTTAGTAAATCTCAGAATAGTTTTGCCTCTTTGCATTTCAGGCTACATAGCAGGGGACTCCCTCTGGCTATATACAGATTATTATTCACTTATCCCCTATTCATAATTACAGTTTAGTCATCCATTCCTCACAAGTTAGAACATTTTGTCAAGATCATAGAAATCATTGTAAAACACTTACTGACTAATAGGTTTAGCATGATCCCAGTCACTTCAAGGGAAATGAGAGATGTACAGTTTCAAATAAAGGGAAGAATAAAATGCTGTGTAGGATATCAGTACGGTACTGACCCTATAGCTTCAGAGACATTTCCAAACAATTCTTCTTGAAATTTTTCAAAAATATATAGAAAATGGGACAAATTAATCAATCAGTTTAATAAATGCCTAGCACTAAATTTAGACACTTGTAGACTAGGTTTAGACACATTGGGGCTCATTTACTAAGGGCCTCACTTTCGTCGGCCATCCTGACGATTTCCGTTTTGTGCCGCTGGGACAGGGATTTAAAAGGGGTTTTTGGTGCACGCGATCGGATTTTGGTGCCGGCTTTCATGTGATAAATCGGGAGGCGGGCAGTCAGGCGATCTGACGGATTTGGACAAATCGCAGGATTTAACTTGAAAAGTGTAATCCACCGGGAAGAAGAAGGTGAACTCCGGCGGACCTGATGGGGGAAGCGACACATGCAGGATATCCGGATCGGGGATGGCGCAGGGACCGGGTAAGTAAATGTGCACCTTTGGCTAGAACAGAAAAAGGGTTGTGACATAACAAACAAGTACATGAAAAACGGCAGCGCTCACCTCCTCCTCCTCTCCTCGTGCTGCCGTGTGCCCGCCTTGCTACGGTATGGCAGGCAATGGCAGTGTGAATCAAGCCTTAAATTCAGGAAGCTTTATCATTGAGCACTAGACACTTTGATAACGTGCAGTGTAAGACTTTGGGGGATATTTATCAGGGCCTCTGTGCCACGTTAGTGGCCGTACCCTCTCGATGTATCGGGCTGCGCCAGAGCAGTGGCAGATAAGAAACATCTGTCTAACTTTTAGACACTTCTATAACACATATTAGCTCATTGACTGTTCACAATCTTCAGTTAGTTCAATGAATCCCTATTATTATATATGTATATTTATATAGATATTGTTTTACATAGATTATTGATATAGGAATGTGAATGAATCCGAATAAGGATGAGACTATTTTCTTACATTAAAACCACAGCTACTTGAAGGGGTTTGTCCCCAAATAATTCATATGGTTTGTCCAATTAAAAAAATGATACAATTTTCCAAAATACCTTTTGTATCAATTTCTCATGGTTTTTTAGATCTCTGCATAGAAGAAAGCTTATCAGGGCCTCTGTGCCACGTCAGTGGCCGTACCCTCTCGATGTATCGGGCTGCGCCAGAGCAGTGGCAGGGCTATGATAAGAAACATCTGTCTAACTTTTAGACACTACGGGGCGCTTGTATCATGCCATTTTTGGCATAGGGAAAGTTGCAAACCACAGGTTTACGTCTTTTTCTCCTTCATTTGCACAAAACTTTTGTTCAAATAGAGGTTTTTTTGTGCCTCCGTCGCCACTTTCCAAAAAAAAGCTTGTAGTCAGGGCATTGAAAAGATGTGGCCTTTTTAAGATTAAACATCTTACCCTCAGAAAATGAAAATTCAAAATCTCACAAAAATTTGTTCTGCTGGTGTCAACTGTAGCAAAGGGGATCTTTTTTAGGTTAATTTTGATACATGCCCACCTACAATATATGTGCACCAATGAATGCCATTACTTTACAATATTGTAACTTTTCATTTTTTTTTTCAGGTACTTGTCTGCATATGAAATGACCACCCTGATAATATTTATTTCATTTAAATCTGACTGAAAACTGTAATGGACCCAGATATGGAAGGAAAACAGTAATTATGGAAGGAAAACAGTAATTAGGGAATCCTACCGGTTCCCTAAGACTCCTTGCCTAGGTTGTATCTGCACCGGTTACACTGCTTTAAAGGGTATTCCAAAGACAAGATTCTTAAACATACCCAGGATAACAAAATAACGCATTCTCTATTTCACTGTTATTAACAAAAAGTCAGCATTTCACAGATATAATTCCAACCTGTTTCTATCAGTCCTGCTGTTTACAATTTTGGTTGCCCCTGGATACCACTGTAAATCTTATGACTATGGTCAGATTCTTCTCATGAATAGCTTCTTGTGCCTGCATACTGAAGTGCTCTCTGCATCTAGTCCCTCCTACCTGCATTACAAGACCAGTTAAAGACACAGACACATACTGCCAGCAAGCAGTGTGCAGAGACTTACTCTACAAACTAGAGACAGATAAAGTCTTTATAGCAGTGCTGAGTGTTTTATTGATTAGGTGAGTTAGCAAAGCTGAGAGTGTCATTGTGTTTTATAGCCATCTCATGGAACTCATCATCATTCATTTCGGATCTGTCTCATCTCTCTTTTTCTATGTGTCAGATGCTAGTAAAATTTACAGAAGCTAAATGAAAGCATAGATAAACCCATAGCATAGATAAGCACATTGTTAGCAAACAGCATTTCTCAGCACTAGAGGGATCATGAGGTGTCTGCTTAGAGAGTCTCCACCCACACTCTGGATTCTTACACTGACCTGTCTAGGAAATGATAGGACCCAAAACATCAATAAAACTGACTAAAATTGCATAGTAAAGGGTTAAAATTATTTTCCTTGTATAAACATCACTAAGGGATTAATATTTGAGAACTTTCTTTCATGGGGAAACCCCATATGGAAAACGCCATATTGAAACCACTGTGTAGCTGTAGCAGCTGTCTCTGCCTTTGTCTATCCTCCCCTTCTCACCCTGCCCTCACCTCTCAATAGTTTCTGTAGTGAAATGATTTTATTGAGAGAATGTTTGTTTTGAAAGAGGAAAAAAATTGCATTGTTCTCAAATGTCTGCTATAATTATCTTTTTTTTTACATTTTTGCTTATACTATTGTATAAGTGATGTAAAATTTGATCACAATATGATCATGTAAGATCCCCTTGTTTCTCCACATACAGTCTCAAGCTTTGTTTTTCTAGCAGCTTCTATAACATAACACATATTAGCTCATTGACTGTTCACAATCTTCAGTTAGTTCAATGAATCCCTGTTATTATATATGTATATTTATATAGATATTGTTTTACATAGACTATTGATATAGGAATGTGAATGAATCCGAATAAGGATGAGACTATTTTCTTACATTAAAACCACAGCTACTTGAAGGGGTTGTCCCCAAATAATTCATATGGTTTGTCCAATTAAAAAAAATGATACAATTTTCCAAAATACTTTTTGTATCAATTTCTCATGGTTTTTTAGATCTCTGCATAGAAGAAAGCTTTAGAAATCTTCATAGTTTATGTGTATAGAAACAGATTCATGGTCATGTGATGTCACACAGGTGCAAGGCTTGTTATTATCACACAGCCATTACTCTCTATGATACTAACTAGCCTCCCACCTGTGTGACATCATGGACCGATGTTTATTCACAATGAAGCTTCCTGTTGAATGAGAGCAAACAGAGATCTAGAAAACTTTGAATAATTAATAAAGTATATGGACTATTGTACAACATTTCATTAAACAATCAATATCAATTATTTCAGAAAGTGGACAACCCCTTTAAAGAAACCATAAAACTGGATACAACCTATTTACGTACGGTATAATGGGTAATGTCACGGGTGTGTGTGGAGCTGGAGTCTTCTTCGTTACGGCAGGCAATGTGTTAACAAGCCAATTCAGTAATGAGCAGCTCACACCTGTTCTGAGTAATTATCTGGAAGCACTTTCCCAGGGCACAGTCAATAGGGAAATGGAGGAGAGAACTGGAGGCTTCACCTAATTTACTGACTGTGCTTTTAAGTGCAAAGAGATAAATACATTTCTGCTTCAACAATAACAAGTTATTATAGAATAATTAATTTTTCTCTCATCCCTTTGAAATAGCTGTGTTGTTAAGCAATGGCCTGTAGGATATGTCTGGATCAAAGATGATTTGCATTAATTAGTTCATGTAGCATATTTGTCCGTGGGAAGAGAGGATGGTCAACATTGTGCCTTACCCAATCTTACCATATCTTTTGGACTCTAATTATGAAGGGGAGATTTATCAAAAGTGTGTAAGAGCAGAACTGTTCTAGATGCCCACCACAACCAATCAGAGCTCAGCTTTCATTTTCCCACAGCTGTTTATAAATTAAGGCTGAGCTCTGATTGGTTGCCACAGGCAACTAGAACAGTTCTGCTCTCAGACACTTCTGATAAATCTCCCCCTAGAGGAGCATCAAATCACGACAGCCACACAGAGCTTCCTGTATATAGAGGGGGTTAATATCTTATCTGGGCTCTGTGTTATAGAGTTGTTAGAAAGGTTTGTAAACCTATACGTATATATATATATATATATATATATATATATATATATATATATATATACCGAACTCAAGTCTTTAAAAAAAAAAAAAAACCTCAATAGTCACCTTTCCGATGCCCCCCGCAAGTCCTATACTCCTGTGGGCAAGTAGGGACAGCTCCGTGCCCGCTGGGCACGCACATACAGGGCCGATTCTAGCCTTTTTGCTGCCTGAGGCAAAACTTAAAAATGTTGCATCCTGTATACACTGCCTTGTGCCCCAGAAAAAAAAACAAAAAAAACCTTGTACTTACTTCCGAGCTCCAGCCCTGGCGCTCCCCTGCAGCTGCCTTCTGTTCTCCCCCTGGCAGCTGCATTGTCTGTGAAGGGAAGCCATCATGCATGCCTGGATGTGTCCTGCAGAGCGCTGTGCACAGGTGGAGCTGTGCTGCACCGCTCTGCCTATACATTACATCGGCACCTCAAACGCACCAATGTCATTTATTTTTCAGGTAGCACGGACCTGCCAGCCATTGTCCGTGCTACCGGTGGCAAAATGCCGCTCCTAAAAGGGGTTCCCAATCTGCCGCCTGAGGCAGGGACTTCCCCCTGCCTCATGGCAGATGCCGCCCTACGCATACATATGATGATATCAGCAAGTATTACTTAGTCGAATGCGTTAAGAACTATAAAGCACAAAAATTATCAATGTAATTCAAAATGAATATCCTATGGTGGTCTGGATTTGGAATGATACTTCAGTGGAAATTGATAAAGACAAGGAAATGAGGTCCAGTAGTGTGTGGCCTCCAGGTGCCTGTATGACCTCCCTACACTACCTGGGCATGCACCTGATGAGGGATGTTCTAATGAGGACGAATACAGCAGAATGAAACAACTTTGTACTGCCAGATAATATGACTTATATACACAGCAATGTGAAGACAGTTTAAACCGACTTCTTAAAACTAGACATAAATATACCAGACAATCCAAAAAACAATTATAGACTCAAAAGAACCTCACTAACATAGAAGACAATGGTGCAAGAGGAAGTATGAAGCGAAAAGTCCACAAACGCTTCCACAAATCCTTTAGGGTTCCAAATCAGGATTTTAGAATATAGATAATCTTCTACTATGCAGCCACTTCCTTGAGGTAGTTGACCATACTAGTCTGGTTCACAGGATGATCCTGGTCCCCTCAGGACCATCTCGACAACCACGCCGCACCTGTGAGGGTTTTGGATACTCACACGTCACTTGGTTCCTCCAAAGGTGAATAAGAGTACACTAGAGCAACAGAGTTTTTAGCACCAATAATAAAAAACATTTTATTATACTCACAAAGTTGGAAATAAAAAAGGCCTTGAGAAACAAATAAAATGCAGATTTGGCTGCTCATGGTTTCACCCTGAGAGCTTCTTCTGCTCAGTTGGGCAGCCACCGAATGCAAGTTTTTTTCTGGTGCACTCAGCTTTGCCAACATAAATATGACAGCTAGTGCGAATCTGCACTGGAATGCCCATGAAGGGCGGTGTACATAGTGCAGCTGCGACACAATACTGTTGGAAAACACCACATAAATACATGTGTAACCAGTTTGCACATGTATTTTTGTTCAAAGTCTAAAAAAAAACTGAAACAGGCCAGTTAATAAATGTGAGCCATGTTTATACCACCTGTCTGAAAACAGTTGTATCCTAGGACAACTATTTTGTTTCTAAGGGACATAAAATCATCAAATGACATTTATGAGAAATTGTCTTCACATAGGGCGTCATAGTGGCTGAGTGGTTAACACTTCTGCCTTGCAGCACTGGGGTCCTGGGTTCAAATCCCACCCAGGTCAACATCTGCAAAGAGTTTGTATGTTCTCACCGTGTTTGCCCGGGGGTCCTCCGGTTTCCTCCCACACTCATAATGTTGTTTAGATTGTAAGCCCCATGGGGACAGGGACCAATCTGACATGCTTTGTGCAGCGTTGCGTAATCTGTGTTCACTACATAAATTTATTATTATTTAAATAAAATGTAATTTTAGAAATTTCTATATGTGGCAATGTGACTGCCGAGATAAGAATGTGGGCTTTTGAAAGAATTCATTATTTGATGTCCAAACCTGGAGTGGAGAAAAAATAAGAGGAGGAGCAGCATCTCCATTATATGTTCTCACCCATTAGGATCCGCTGCTGCTACAAAACTGCATCAGAAAACCTCAATGTGGGAATGAAGCCTGACAGTGGTTGTTATGTGTTTGGAAACACATTTTTTATTTAATTTACCAGAGCTAAATCCCCATTAAAATGTAGAAAAATTAATTTATTCTTTTGTGTATCAAACTGTTACTGATGGGGGGTATACTCTGACCTGGGGGGTATACCCTGGGTATAATCTGGGCAAAGCCAAAGTATACCAGGGTATAATCTGGGCTAGACCATTTTAACCCAGGGTATAGTCTAGTCTGAGGGTATACTCTGCATTGTTAGACCGCGACTGCAGCTGATATTCTGTGTAAAACTGGGACATAGAGTCAACTTCTATTGACTTAGTGTCCCCATTTATAGGGCTCAGAAAAGATTATTGGTGTGGGAGCCGAGTATCAGCCCAATTATGAATAACTTGTAATAAGGGTATACTTTCGGCATTGCACCACCAGAAAATGGCTAGGAGATGGAAGGATGATGATGTTGGACACTGCTGATACCACCGACTTTTTCTCCTTAGCTTTTGGAAGCTTGTGGGATTGGAGGAAGGCTCTGACTCTGTCCACTTCCAGGAGAGAAGACAGCGAGTTCATGCACTCATGCAGTTGTCGCCTCAGCAAGCCAAGCACAGGGAAAGTGGTCGTAGTTCACCCTTGTTAAATAGCCTACTCCCTCATTACATCTCACTTTTATCCTTTCTGTTGTGTGTCAGGGAGGAGGACACACGTGGCTGTAGCCCATTCCCTACCTCTAGTTGCAAAGGCGTTTATATTGACTTTTCCCCATATGAAGAGGCTAGTACTATGTTTATACGATAAAGTTGGGCGGCCTGATACTGGTTTGGCATTGGAGCCTAGTAGTATGACTTAACCTCTCTGTTTGTTTTTAGTAGAGCTATGATTTGGCTGTCTGGAATATTTTAAAGATGTTCCTTAATAAAACTTTAGAGCTAGTTTATAGCAGCAATAGCTTGTTCCAGTTCTGATTTATATTACCCTACTATGTTGCCATAAACAGCTTTAATGTGAAACCTTACCCGACCCTGTTTCTCCCATGCACCACTGCGCTTGTTCCTGCTATATCTAGCTACAATATATACTAAACAAAAGACTTGCACTCTCTACACAAATAAGAAATATACTGCTAGTGATAGCACATCAGTCAGCGTAGAATATTATAGACTAGACATTATTCATATCTTCCGAGATTCTCTAGAATCTTGATCTTGGCACTGCACATCTTACACATAAAATTAAAGTAAACTTGTAAAAGGAAAAAATAAGAACAGGTTCCCTTTCAATAGAATGCGTCTGTAGATATGCATGAGTCCAAGAACACAGAACAAATTTACACTAGGGGCATGTTAGCCATTGTCTTTATAGGGAAATATTAGGGTCATGAGGGCAGAAAGGTTTCCTTGGGGTATTTAGTAAGTAACCAATGACCTAATGGATTGACCCCAGGTACTTATTCTAGGGTCTTGTCCCTGTTACCAGATCAGAAGAAAAGAAAAATTAAAAAAATCAGGTAGCAGCTACAAACCTCACACATACAAGACCACACAACATTTTCCAAATGTACAGGACAGGGAGAATACGGAGACCATATGGCACCTGAGAATAGACAGTCTTACTCTCTTCTTTGGCTTCCTGCAATGGATAACGAATGGAGTATCTATCTCAGATATATCTCCTAAACCTCAGTGTCCTTAGTAATCCCTGCTTATTTACATCCATACTAGTTTATGGATTTGTGGATCCTGCACCAGTGGTGGATTAACAGTACAATAGGCCCAGGGCAGTATGAAAAGCAGGCCTCCTACATGCCAGAATTTTAGAATAGTGGCGAGGGCTTGGATTCTGTATTCTGCACCAGTTTCAGACTTGCAGAGTGTAGGTGCCATAAAAAGCTAGGTTTCTTGACACTCATGGCTTGTCTGTTTCATGGTCTTAGTATGTCTTTTGGTTCCCAACTGGTTCAATTCACTTATTTTGATTTTAGACCTGTTTTTGGATAACTTTTTGGTACTTTCCTGGCTGGATCCAGTCACGATTAAGGGCAGTATGCTGCCAGAAAAATGTCAACTTTTATCCTAGCAATAAGATGTACTGTGGAAATAACCAATAAAGCTTGAACTTTGCCTGGATATCTCCTCAGCTGGAAAATCATCTTCTTTTGGATTTGATCATCTTTCATACCGCTTCCTGGTTTTGGAGTGATATTTTTTCACGCACATATACTTTACTTAGGTGCGCCAAATAAATTAAGGCCAGCCACCACAAAAGTTGGGCGACACAAAAAAGAACTTGTAACCAACAATAATACATTCCCCCCAATGACTCCTTACAATGGCTACATTTCCTTATTACTGCACGATGCACAAATGTCACATGCTATCAAATTATATGTGGGTATTTATATCAGACCAATAAACTTTATAAAGAGTGAAAAAGAGTGTAAAATGATGGATCTCAGAATATTGGGCCCTATTTATTAAAGTGTTTATGCCAGTTTTCTGTAGGACTTTGCACTGAAAAGATTGTGTAAACTGCTTGCAAATGTATTTATAAAGTGTCTGCACCATTTTTGTGTCGCGGCTGCCAATGCCTCTTAAGGGGTAGCAAGGCATTCATAGCATTCAAGTGAAAAAAAAATTGTCAAAAAAGTTTTATTATTCTCCCATTTCCATATGGTGCTCGTACAGCTTACCTCTCCCCGCGCCTGATTCCAGACCTTGGGCCGTCTGCGCGCGCCCCTGGGGCAGTGCACCATTAATTGGCGCTGGCCATTTCCCAGAATTCTATATAAATCTGCTCCCTGTACACCCTGCCGGATCTTTGAGCCTATGCCATTGAGAAAGCTCCCAAGCCCGTGTTTCTTTCCCCATGTTCTTGCGTTTTCCTGCTCCTGAGTTCCCACGTTCCTGTGCTCCTGTGTGTTCCAGTCCGTTCCCATGTTCCCGTTTCCCTTCTGCCTGGACCTCCCTTTGCTGATGCCGGATTGGACTTGACCTTGCATCTCTGCTGCCTGCCCTGACCCTGTGCCTGAACCTGACCACAAGTCTCCTGCAAACGCACCTTGACCTTGGCTGCCAACGAGGGCTAGTCGTACCTGTGGAACGACCTGGTGGTACCCCGCCGCAGCAAGACCATCCCACTTTGCTAGATCTTGTAGAATGTCTTGAAGCTACTTGATAATGGCCATGGTCTCCTTTCTTGTATCTATGGGCTCTGCATATTACCTCACTGTCGTTATTCCCGATTTTTGTTAATTGGGCAGTAGTAGGTTGTTGGTTAAATATTAGATGAAAAAATTGGTTAAATAGGATTTTGGTTAAAGTGGTACTACACTGTTTTATGGTGTTTGTATGTTGTGTTTATATTTGACTCAGTAGGCCATGTAGTGTTCCTTTAAAACCTTAAGAGACATCTACCACCAGGTAGGATTTGTAGGATCTGCTGTTCTTTTAGCTTCTCATGCCCTGGCTTTTACCAAAAGAGGCTTTTAAAATTATGCAAATGAGTCTGAGGTGCTCCGGGCTCCATAGGTGTTAATGGAGCCTGGAGCCCCTCAGGCTCATTTGCATGATTTTTAAAGCCATTTTTTCTTAAAAACAAGGGCATAGGAAGCTTAAAAAAAGAGCAGATCCTGCCCGAGGGGGCGCACACCAGTATGTGAATGTCTTACAATGTTACAATGGATTACAATAAAAAAAATTTAAAAAAAAATCAATAAAAAAAATTACAAAAAAAGGCATAAGTGTCTATTTACAGAGCTATTCACAATGACAATAAATAATAAGAATACATTTAAAAATTACCATAAAAGTGCTAACTATACCTGAAGTATTAGTAAGGCTGGTGAGGCAAGAGTTTTTGTAAGGATATTTAGATACAGGTTTAAATGAGTAAATAAATCTCAGCACATGATGGAGACAAGCCTACTATAACAACAGCTCTGAATATGGGGCAGAATGTCTCATCATTCATCACCCAAAAAAATACAGCCAATGGGAGAATAGTTTTGATTAGTGGTCACAGATGGCACAAAAAAGTGAAAGAAAGCCGACAGATGGCCTACACTTATTGAACTGATAGGTCAGTGCTTCACCACCAAAAAGACCAATATGTAATAGGTCCTTCTGGTCCCAGAAGGAAATTATTGATGTCTGCAGGGCAACACACGTATAAAACAGGGCTGGGAGAAGTCAAAAAGCAAATAATTTTATGTCAATCGTAAATGTGGCATCTTCTGTTAATATATTTTCAGACAGCAAATTAAAAAAATGACACTTTTTTTTTGCTTTCTGCACAAGTCTAATAAGATGGACACTAAAGGTCAAAGCGCAGGGGTGTAACTAGGAGAGGAAGGGCCCCATAGCAGATTTTTGCATGGGGCCCCTTTCCTCCTTAAAAAATATACATATTTCTACACTCATGTTTATACAATCACACACATCTACACATACACATAGACATTTATACACTGTTAGCACATACATTTATGCACTCATATATACATGTGTACACTTATACATACAGTATATGCACATCTTATACCCACTTACATACAGTATTTATACATCAAATACACAAAATATTGTATATATACATCATATTATTACACAAACAATATATAAAAACACAATATATATATACACGTCTATACAGTATAAACACACATACATACGGTATATATGCACTATATATATACATACAGTACCATGTACAGACATATAGTATATGCACACACAAACAGCATGTACACACCATATACACCCATGCAGCATATACACATATGGAGAATATACGCATCAAATATACACACATATCCCATATAGATACATTGATACAGCATACACAGAACATACACATCTATACATTTATACAATCATACACACATATGGGGGAAGTTGAGATGGAAGATCCCTCGTCCTCGCGTCCTGCTGATTCTTCCTACTCCTCCGAACTCTGAGGTGCTGGCTCAGCTGTGTACTGTAAAAGATGGAAACTGTTATATATATATTATGCAACACCCAGCAGCATAATATGTGTATAGTGTTGAACATGCTATATTCTTCAATGTCGCAGGTCAGATGGCTGGGCCCCCTGACACGGCAGATCCCATAGCAGCTGCTACTACTGTAGTTACACCCCTGGGAGATACATGGGTGCACAGCTTTGAAACCGACCTTTTTTGTTCACAGTCTCAACCTCTCCCAGAGTAGGCAGGCATTTATGTGTGTCAAGGATACCCAAGGCTTATTGATGTGTGTAAGTAGAATCATCTCATCTTGTCTAATCATATGGAAGAGTAGCACAAAGTGTTGAAAAAGTTTTGCTGACTAAACAGTGGTGGTTTAACCCCTTGCTTTCGATGCCCTTTTTTCTTTTTGCATTTCAGTTTTTTTATTCTCTCCATTCAGCTTTTTAATTTTTTCATTTTAAGAAATAGATGCACTTCCTAGTATAAGAATGTAAGATAAAAAAATATTCTAGTGTTCTTATTCTGTTTTAACAGCTTTCACTGTGCACTCCAAAAGACAGATACCCTTTATTCGTTGGGCAGTGCGATTACAGAGATACTTTTATTTTATACTTTTACCTTTCACTTCATTTCACCATATTTTGACGACAACGGGCTTATTTACCAAGGGTCCTGCATCCGCACTTTGGTCGGATAGTCTGACGATTTCCGATCCACCCCGCATTTAGCAGAGGATTTTGGTACACACGATCGGATTTTGGCTCAGCGCCGGCTTTAATGCGGGGGGTGCGGCCCGTTGGACAATCCGACTGATTCGGACTAAGCGCGGGATTTAACTTTGAAATTGTGTCGCAAGCCAAGCATTTACATGCACCGGGAAGAAGATGGTAAACTCCGGCGGACCTGGGCAGGGAAGCGACACATGCAGGATATCAGGCGGAGTTCATCCTCATCAGACATTCCGGATCGGGGATTGCGCAGGGACCGGGTAAGTAAATGTGCCCCAATAACTTCATATTTCGGTGTAAGGTTGCCTTTTTGGTGGGCAGGACAAGCTGATACCATTTTGGGGACTTATGCCCTTTGCATCACTTTTTATTATATATTTTAAGTGTGGCGGAATGACAGAAAACTGGAAATTCGGACATATGGCCTTTTTTCCCTTAGGGCACGTTCACACGTTGCGTTTTGTTCTGCGTTTTCACTGCGTTTGAAATGCATTACAATAGCTGAGGAGAGATGATTTGCCGAATTACATTACTGTTTACATTTGTTAATGCAATGTTAACACATGCATTAACATTGCGTTTAGAATGCGTTTTGTAAAAGGAAACGTTAACAGTAATGTAATTTTTTTAAACGCATTACAACAGCTGAGATGTTTTAAAACGCAATGAAAATGCAACCAAAGCACAACGTCCCCTTAAAGGGTTCACTGCAGGGAATAATCATTTAAAAACCTTTCATAAATCTAACATTTTTGGGACACATGGGAAACTAAAATGTTTATGGTTATGTTTTTTTCTGTTTTTGGGAAAGGGGGAAAGGGGAGAACCAATATCAGAGCCAGATGTGTTCTGCTACCTCTAACCCCCCACTACATCATGTCTAATATATTAACCAGCCAAATTTTAAGAAAGCAACCACACTCCAAGCAAAAAATAACATCAACTACTAATACCCTCACATAATGCAGTCACGCCATATTCATTAGAGAGACTTGGCTCTCTGACCTATCACTTATATATCAATACGGGGAGAGAAAAAGAACTGGACCGCACATCCGCACATAACACAATAATCTAATGCCGCTAGGCTACATTATATAATGAACTCGAGGTTCTTAGTTACATTTTGATCAAATTGTATAAGCCCACCAACCACTTGACGGTGACCTCTTTATGGTGCGTCCCTACGCTATTGTGTGCGGCATCACATGGCGTCCACCACCACTGCAGCAGAGCGCCAGCAGGGACCAAGAACCGGTTGCCCCCCAGCACCCATACTGGCAGGCATAGCCCCCATGGCTCTGGGTCCCCACCAGCACCGCACCACAGAAGAGGCGGACGCCATGCTATACCGCACCATGTGAACAGGTGTTGAATACTCACTGTTCCATGTGCTCTCAGACACTAGCTGAGAGGAAGTAGGCGGCCCCTATATGCAGTCTCCTGCTAATTTAAAAACACCTGGGTTGAATGGGGCGGAGTGCTGGTACCAAGAAAAACAAAATAAATGAAGTGATAGAATGTACTAAACCAGCATGAGGAGAGAAAAAGAACTGGACCGCACATAACACAATGATCTACTGCTGCTGGGCTACATTATATAACGAACTCGAGGTTCTTAGTTACATTTTGATCAAATTGTATAAGCCCACCAACCACTTCATGGTGACCTCTTTATGGTGCGTCCCTACACTATTATGTGCGGCATCACATGGCGTCCACCATCGCTGCAGCACAGCGGAGACTGCATATAGGGGCCGTCTACTTCCTCTCAGCTAGTGTCTGAGACCAAATTGGGGCTATGTCTGCCAGTATGGGTGCTGGGGGGGCAACTCCGCCCCATTCGCCCCAGGTGTTTTTAAATTAGCAGGAGACTGCATACAGGGACCGCCTACTTCCTCTCAGCTAGTGTCTGAAACCACATGGAACAGTGAGTATTCAACACCTGTTCACACATGGTGGTGGGGACCCGTAGCCCGTAGCCATGGGGGCTATGCCTGCCAGTATGGGTGCTGGGGGGCAACCGGGACTTGGTCCCTGCCGGCGCTGTGCTGCAGTGGTGGTGGACGCCATGTGATGCCACATATAATAGCGTAAGGACCCACCATAAAGAGGTCACTGTGAAGTGGTTGGTGGGCTTATACAATTTGATCAAAATGTAACTAAGATCCACGAGTTCGTTATATAATGTAGCCTAGCGGCAATAGATCATTGTGTGGATGTGCGGTCCAGTTCTTTTTCTCTCCCCATGTTGCTATATATATATATATATATATATATATATATATATATATATATAAATACAGTGACCCTTAATTTTGATATAATACAGTCCCCTTTGAAATAATTTATAATACATACTGCACCCTCAATTTATTGTAGAATATACAGCAGCCCCAAACTGCATACCGCTCACCTTACATACACCACCTACTTACTACTAATTCCCTTTAATACGGCAACAAGCTCCCCCTTATTAAGGAATCTATGTACTGCAAACATATAACATATAGCATGAAAGAGCCCCTAATATACAGCACCCACTCATGCATTCCTTCATTTGCAGCAGCCTTCATGAATGAATATATATGCAGCAACCTCTCATAAATATAACATCCCCTTATGAATGACTGAATATACATGTAGCACCCCATTATCAATATATGCAGCACCCCTCATACATATATATTAATCACCCTCTTATAATTAAATATACACACAGCACATACTCATTATTTTTTAAGCTGTGCCTGCATAAATATATAATATTTATAGCTACTGAGGGGGGGGGGGGGGGGGCAGGGCATTAATTATGGCTTCTGGGAGGGGGGCATAATTTTAATTTTTACCGGTGTTTTGTATGCGTTGGAAAAGGGGTAGTCTTATACGGCGAATATATCTTAAACTCTATATTTTAACAGGAAAGTAGGGGGGTCGTCTTATACGCCGGAATATACGGTATATATATATATATATATATATATATATATATTGTACCTCCTCATTCAATCATTTTTAATGGAGCACCCCCAGGCTGTAGCCAATAATAATACAATACATTCTGGAAATCCTACAGCTGCCTCTTCACCAGGTTCTTCCACCCGTGTCATAGAGAGAAGGCACAAAGAGGTATCCTTGCTGTGCTGCTCTGGGAATCAATAGCATCTGTTGAAGATGTTGATTCAGAGGCATAGACTTAGTAGTGGTGTTGTTTTATGGATTTACCCTTGGATGATGTCATTCAAATACAATAAAGGACCAGTGTTTGCGGTAAGCCTGGTTCAAATTTCTCCTTTTCTTTCAAAGGTACAGTCCGACCCAAATAATTCTCACCAGGTCCACATTTGTGGTGGGAGATTATAATCCACCTTTAGATTAACAACAAATGTGCCTAAAATGGATTGATGCACATCAAAGTGGACAATCTAGCTATGAAAAATGGTGGCCAAGTCTGAATAATGAATTCATTTAGTCAAGTAGTCTATTAGCTCACTTATTGTTTGGAATAACTAGGGGAGAAGTAAAACAAGTGGAACCCATGCACAGTATTGGGCAATGATCTGATAAGAAACCTTCTGTGGATATTAGTGTTACACACAAAAACATAGGAAGGAGAGTCAGCTCACATGGGGGCCTTGCAGTATTAGTCCTGGTAGTTTGGGGCACGGATAAATTTGTCCCAAGTCCAAAAACGCACAACAAGACAAATTGATAGTAAAAAACCTACTTCAGGCAAACATTGGCTTCCTCAGGTCTAGGGACAACATAGGAAAGAGAGTCCCATAGAAGTGACATTATGTGGTCCTGAAATGTATTATATATATAATGTGTACGTATATGTGTATATATATATGTGTATATGTAAAGTACATCCTGTTAATTTCAGTTCAGTTAATGTTGAAACCCCGGCCAGGAACAGGGAATGAGAAATTCGGTTTTTTTGTAAGTATTTTGGAACCTACCATGACATAGGTCTTTTTTGGAATTGGTGAATCCCAATCACCATTGTTTCTAGCCTCCTACAATCCTGGAAGGTTAAAAAATACTGGTACGTAAGGCACCATTGACTTTACAGTTTTAGTATAGTCTGTCAGACTACACGATGGGCATGACACTCTAAATATGCTTGGAGGTTTGAGAAGAACCTGACTACCAACACTATGATTACCAACACTATAGAGCTAGCTCCTGCTTATGTTTTGGTGCCAGATACAACAGGACTTAATCTGGAGTCAATCTGAAGCTGTTTTGTTATACATACCTCCCAACCAGATGAGCAGCAAATTCTTAAATTTTCAGGTCTTTCCTGTCGTTCCAGATAGTGGGAGGCTGCAACACTATCTGTGCCATTGGAACACAGGTAGGGTTGACAGCAATGGTGAAACAGGAACTTGAACTGAAAAACTTGATCCAGCAACAGATATCATCACACGTCCACTACTAAGCGATACTGCATGCTTTATTTATTCCATAAAATCACAGGAATGCATACATGTGCAACAGCTCACAACTCCAGATACTCTTTTGACTAAAACTCCCAGAAGCCAGTAATCCCATTTAACCAACCAACCAAACTAACCACGATTCGAAACTTCATCTGTACAAAAGTTGCGGCCACAGCAGCTTATTTAATAACAGGATTTAACATAACAAATTATAATATAACATGTCACATATTAATATTACAAACCTAATTGCAAAACATAAATAGCAAAAAACACAGCTGAAGAAAGTGTATGAGGGCCGGTAAGTTGAGAGTATCCGCGAAGGTGGTTTCTCCCAATGCACCTCTCCAGCCCGTGATTCCCCAATTATTGTTGCTTCACTTCTCACAGGCCCTCATAGACCCGGCCTGGGCTGTGTGACATTAACCCAGCTCAACAAAAGGACGGGAGTTTGTCTTTTTTCGACTTCAGTCGCGTCGAAGAGGAAGAGGAGCGTTGCCCAGATATAGATGCATGGGATAGCGATACTCTGGATAGTGTCCCCTGCTAGATATACCGCCCACCAGCAGTGTCCCCCGGATTAACCCTACCGTTACCTGTACCCCCCATCACGGCTGCCTCCACTACTAGGCCTTTCTAGAATGAAGAGGATGTGTCCCTTCTGTCTGCTTTCCAGCTGTGGGTAAAGGTCCTGAAAAGGCTCTTGTGTACATCTACGAGGATTTCATGGGTGAAGGTCCTTCGCAGTATAAAATTTGGTGGCTGGTTTAGGTGGCCATGGGCCAAGAAGGCTTGGTCCTGGGCTACCACCCAAACCACCTATATTATAATCTGAAATTAAATTATAATTGCAACACAGGCAAATATGAAGTAAAGAGCCCTTCCTTACTTCCACACAATAATACCTAGAACCATATGAAGCATTTCTTCAGGGCTGTGCAGGGTGTGCATCTCCATTTCCACTCTCTGCCGCCTGCAGTTCACCTGCTCGCCACAGGAGGCTCTAGTGCTGCAATCTGAATAATAGGCTTTGCTGCAGCAGGGAGGAAACAGAGACAGATGCGAGTGAGAGATAATCGCAGGGGCTGCTGTATATTCCTCAAAGACGGAGGTAAGGAGCGGACAGGTCGTGTATAGGATGTATATGGGGTGAGACATGAGTGCAGGTACCTACCGGGGGTGTAGAGAGGATGCGCCATTGTCTGTGCAGGGATTGAGCTGGGCTCCATTGTGTGGAGCTGTCATGTCATGTGTGTACAATGCCCGAGATGCTGCAGTGCAGGGCGATGACCCGGTCTGTGTAATCTGCAACATCTAATCCTTGTGCGTGCAATATGCTGGATTATCATCATATCCTCTATCATACACGATCTGATCTAAGGTCTGCAGGGATGTCATGGATCCAGTCTATGTGCAATTACAATGTGCTGGGAATAGTATTCTATATTCTATATGTACAATCTTATCTGACCTGGATACATGCTGTCTCTTATATCATAGACTGATGGGGACTTGGATAAACCCATAATAACCTGGGGGGTTATAACCCATGGCCTCTGCCTTACACGATCATGGATCCACCTTCTGAAATGTCTGCATAATGTCTCTGTTCCTCCTGTGGTTCTTTTTAGGCTTCATTGTTCTAGTTTTTTTTATTTGGTTCTTGATTTTTATGGTTACATGTTTTATTCATTTAGTTCGCACATGGCGATATTTAAAAGGAGAGAAGGACATCAAAGGAAAAACAAATAAGACAAACCTCCCCCTAAAAAATTCTATAATATAACATATTGTCAAAGGTTTCAGAAATAATGGTAAAAGGAGCCTACATTTTTCTCCAGAAATGTTCAGACTAAAACCACCCTAAGGCTGTGTGCACACAATGCCAATTATGCACAGAACTTATGTGGGGGGATATCCACAGCGTAACAATCCAGCAGTGAAGGATATGGGATTTCTCCAAATCCGGAACACACACAGCAGACATGTCATTTATCTGCTGCGGAATACAATCTTCCCAATGCAGACGTGATCTGTTTATTACTACTTTGTTACTGAAATAATTCATTACATTTACTTACCCGGGGCGATCAGTGAGGTGCGTTTTCCGACGAGCATTCGGAGCTGCCGCAATTCACTAAGATCGTTCATCCAATTTCCTGTATGTGTCGCTTCCCCGCTCAGGTCCGCCGGAGTTCACCTTCTTCTTCCCGGTGTATGTGAGTGCAAAGCTTGCGACACAATTTTGAATGTTAAATCCCGCGCTTAGTCTGAATCAGTTGGGTTATCCGATGGCCATGCCCCCGATTTGTGTTGCATGAAAGTCGGCACGATTGCGCCAAAATCCGATTGCGTGCGCCAAAAACCGTTAATTTCAATGGACCCATGCACATGAATGTTTTTTTCACAGATCCATACAGAGGCTGTAGAAAACGTAGGTTCTATTCCTTCTTGTGGCCCCTATCCTTCCAATAGTCACAATCTTTTAAGTAGTCTTTTAACTGCTTTACAAACTTTAATAAATGCGTTTCAGAGACATTTCAGACATGCATAGAATTTCTGTATAGAATTCAAAAACTGCAAAAAAGTGTTGAAAGAGTGACAACAAAAAAGCCACATAAACACTTGACATATTTAGCAAGAATGTGGAAAAAAAATAAAATACACCAAGTGCAGAGTAACTTTAATACTAGTATCCTGACCGTCTCCTCTGGGTATATTCAGTTACTGATAACTTTATTATATAATAGATACATTTTTAGTAAAAATGTGAAGATTTGTATAGTAGGAATATAATCATGTAACATAGGAGGATGATACAGAGCTGTGTTATTATTACAACATGATACAAAGTCCTGAGGCTGTACACGTGCGGTGCCCTTTAGCTGCCATGCCCAGGATTCTGGATGTGTGTCAGAGGGTTTACACTTGATAAGTGGAAGGACGTGCTAAAGTGATTTTGTTATTATCTCTTATCTATGTAGTCAATAGACTTGGAAAGTAAGGGCAGGGCAGAGTCGCAGGGCTGATTCTTTACATAACGTAGAAAGACCCTTTTTCTTGTATTTGTTGGGGTTAGAGTAACAAATACGGTCACAGTCACCATTCTACCTGCTGTGATGTCAGGAACCTCCGTCACATGGGCTTTTCCATACAGCAGAGTCTTTTGTGGATGCTTTGTGGAGTTATATTGGCACCTGGTAGATTTGTTGAAGAAATATATGTATCTAATCTCTTTCAGGGAGCGTTCACACAAACACATCCCTAAAACGCATGTGGTTTTTCACATTACCATGCGCAATTTGATAGCATCTTCATTATTGCTGGAAGTATAAGCAACTGGGTTAAAGAGGACCTGTCACCCTCAGATCCCTCCAATAAAGCTAGCAGGCACTGCAGCGTCGTACAATAGGAACGCCGGACCAAGCTCACAGCGCTATGGCTTATTCATCACCCCTCATGAATATGCCTGACCGCTGTAAGCTCGGTCCTGCGTTCTCAGGCTATGGCGCTGTAGTGTCTGCTAACTTTATCGGTGGGTTCTAATATATCTAACAGTTTAACACTGCTAATAATGGGCTAGCCCTAGGAGCTGCTTACTTTAGAAAGCGGCTCCTAGTGCGTTTTTTTTCAGGGTGATTGGTCCTCTTTAACATTGGGACACAGCTGCTTACACTTCCCGCAATGAAGAAAAACGCTTTCAAACCATCCAAACATAGTAACGTGTAAAAAAAAAAAAAAAAAAAAAACGCAGCCAAAACCGCCATGTGTGAACACACCCTCAGACCACATTCACACGGTCAATAATTGATCAGTATTTTGCATCAGTATTTGAAAGTGAAAAGCAAAAGTTGAACCTACACGTAGAAAATGTATAATGGAATCTTCTGTGTCTCTTTAGTTTTCTGGACCCACTCCTGGTTTTGCATCAAATACTGATGCAAAATATTTCACTATTTAAAGGGACTATTTGGCTAGCTCATGGGCCCCATACAGGTCAATTGTGCACAGTTATGGTGCAAAAAACTTATTTTATCGCAGTGTGAGCGAGCTGTGCGGCCATTCATGTGAGTTATACATCAGGTCCTGTTCATGCCTGTATTTTGGCGCCATTCAGTTCCTATGGACATGGTGAACCGTGTTCCCCCACCCACAATACAGGCTACAAACTGTCCTCTGTGTGCATGACGCCTTACGCCAGGGTTAGATCTATGCTGGAGGATCATTTACAAGTAGCAGATTTTATCAAAAATGAAGGTCCTGCAGACACCCAAATATACTGTTGAACCTTTAGCGAGTTTTGTTTCCTGAAGAACCCACAGACTGCGATATAGTCAGTGGAATTATTTTGGCTTTATTAGTATCTATAATTTTGAACATGTGAAGCCTCGCTGCTTCCTCTTTTGTACCTTGTACAAAATGACACAATTCATAATTCAAAAAGTCATAATTTCGAAGAAACCAGCCTTGTGCGGCATTCGCCTAATTTGCAACTTTAGATACAACAGAAGATAACCTCTAATACATTTGCATCCTGTAAGATATCTTTTTTCCTGTATATATATTGGGGTATATTCTGTACTAGTCATAGTGGATGTTGTAAGGCAGTATCTCTGTACGATATTTCCAGCAGTGCAGCAGGTGTTGGTTTCTATACCTTCAGATGCATTTGGCTTATTGGGCTGGGCATTTTTGGAGTGACTGTGTATGTAGAAGCGAAACGAAACACTGAGTAAATACAGTATATTCATTCAAACACCAAGACAACAGTCAGGATCAGTAACTAGAGAAGGAAGTGTAGGGTTCTGTGTATATTTTATTATAATTAATTACAATTAATAGTAATTGTCTGCTAACTCATTTATATACTTAGAGATTTGACTGTACTAAATTTGGAAAGGGACCTCAAACAAGGCCTCAAAAGGATTTCTATTAAAAACATGTCACTTATTGCTTTTATCGATCTTTTATCTTTGCTTTTATCGATTCTTCTTTTATCTTTTCTATCTACAGTTTCTCTTTTTCTATCATGCCTAACAATTTATGGTATCTATCTACATACATTAGTTATTAATATCAATTACATGAAATATTTCCTAAGTATCTTTTTAAAGTAAACCTGTCACCAGGGACCTCATTTTCACTAAAGACAGGTTGCAGAAGCTTATTACATCTTCAGTGCAAATCTGCCTTTCTGCCTTTTCTAAGCATTTTCATTACAATATAATTGTGTGTTATAACTTACCTTGCATCCTGACAAAATCCTGGGGTAGTCACAGGGGCTGGGCTTTCGTTTAGATGCATTTCAAAAAAACAACATGTGCCTTGTCTGTGTTACTCACTCCGCAGAGCTTGGCCCCCACCCTTGTGCTACTGTACAGCTCCTGCTTCTTCTCCGAGGTCACAGCCTGACATCAGTGGGGGAGGGACAAGCTGTACAGGAGCACAAAGATGGAGGCAGCCTGCAGTTCAGACAAGTCACATGTTGTTTGTTGAAATGCATCCAAACCAAAGTCCAGCCCCCTGCTTTCACTGCTTACCTGGCTCCCTATGGTCATCATGACATCTCCGAGTGAAAAATTGTCTTCATGCTGAAAGTATCATCCCTTCTAACGGCTCCTTCTCCGTAACTCCTCATAACCTGGTGTTTTGCTTGGACTAACTAATACTACTTCTCCTTGTTTCTATATTTACCTGTATTTATTCCTTAAGTTGCTGGCTCCACTGGTTTATCGTACTTTTGACATATATTGATTTGTTTATCCTATGCTAAGAGACACGTATCTCTTGTATGTATGTGTGTTCCTTGTCCCTGTTCTGTCCCGCTTTTATGCCCTTTTCCTCTCTTTTCCCAACCCACACAACTGTGCCGTATACTTTAGGTTGTATCATGTTTTATTCGTATCTATACACAAGTCGTTACCTCTTTTAATTTGCACTGCTTCTATTCATAGCATCTACTACAGCGCGCACCTAATACTTTTGGGCGCCAATTGACCGGCGCTTCACTGGCTATTGGGTCCAGGGTTGAACACTTGTTGTTGTTCTGGCGCGTGCGCATAATCTTGTTGGACGCATGCGCATACTGATGGTCCTGGAATGGTTTACTTGACTTGCACCCATTCGCCACTTGGCGCATGCGCCTTAATGTTATCCGCCACTACCTGTATATGGCGCCTGTGCATAATGGGACTTCCGGTTCTCCGGTCCAACAGACATACAGCGTCTTTGCATGGCCGCCATCACTCCACCTGATTCTAAGGTAATTTTTTATTTCTTGGGCATATAAGCGGGACAGAACACTACAGCGCCATCACCCTTGAGGAAGTCACGAGGACGTGACATAACGCGTGGGGTTCCTTTTCCACAGCCGGCTCACCCTCTTCCCCCATCTGCTTTGCCTCGCACCTACTCAGGTTTTTTCACTCCTTATATATATACTTTTTTGCTTGAGGTAACATAACTTCAATATTAGTATTTGTCTTAAGATCTGGTTGCCGTATTCATGCAGAACTGGGGGTTTACTTAGGGAGGGTGTTTGTCCGCCTGTGGCTTACCCCCGGGTCTGGGACTCTGTTCCCTGACCCTTCTGGGGACAGTCGTGCTCATGGTAGCACTTTTTAAGTGATTTTAGACCTTGTGTATCTCTTAGTGTTTGTTATTCATTGCATTTGACTTAAAGGGAACCCGTCACCACTATTTTCACAAATACAGGTAGTGGCAGGTTCCTATAGAGCTCTTATAACTATCTGACACCCTGCTTTTAGCTAAAAATTGTTCCCCTCAGATCCCCATAAAATCAGAGTTATAATCTTGCCTGGTATCTATGCAGCTTTGGAGCGAGTCCACGGGGGCGTGGCCTAATGTCATGTGACCAGGGTGACATCATCAAAGGTCCTTGAGCTACTTAATATGAAAACTATACCCCATGTACATATCTGACCACATAAAACCATCACAGCAGCCTCCATGGACTTCTACTCCTCTCCATGCCGCCTGCTGTGATTTCATGTGATAAAATATGCTGTGATTTCATGACATATATGCTTAGTGTACAGTTCCTAATGCTACAAAAGCTATAGGACCTGCGATGTCACCCTGGTCACATGACATTATAGCAGCATACAGAGATAGGGATGGGGAGGAGCTGCTGGATTCAGCCCGAGGAGGCCACTCCCACCTGGACTACATGTAGCCATGCTTAGTTACCAGATAAAACTATAAAGTTGAATATATGGGAATCTCAGGGGCATAATTTTTAGCTACAAGCAGGGTGTCAAATAGTTATTAGAGCTCTATAGGAACCTGTCACTAGCTGTATTTGTGAAAATAGTGGTGACGGGTTCCCTTTAATAAAGTACATTTTTTGCCATATTTTTTGCATCGCTTTTTCTTGTTATATATTCAAAGCCCAGCCCCTGTGACTACCCCAGGATTTTGTTAGGATGCAAGAGTAAGTTTTAACACACAATTACATTGTAATGCAAATGCTTAGAAAAGGCAGAGGCATTTTTGCACTTCAGGTGTCATGGGCTTCTGCAACCTGACTTTAGTGAAAATGAGGTCCCTGGTGACAGGTTCCCTTTAAATATCCATGTATCTGTTGTATATGTATATATGTATGTATATATGTATATGTATGTATATATGTATATGTATATATGTGTGTGTGTGTGTGTTCTACACCTATCAATTTATAATGTCTTTTTCTACAGTATCCATCTGCCTGGAGTATATTTTTATGTATGGTGTTTACCTGTATACAGTTTCTGTACCTATTATTCTACAGATTCTGTATAATATATATAATATACTGTAAGTTCTTTGGATGGCTAACACATAATTTTTTGTAAATCGTACAAAAATAAGAAGAGTCAACCCATTTATTGCATATTTACATAGTATGAGTATATTCAACATTAAAATAATAGTAACCAGCCGCACTTCGCCGTCTATGAAACCACATGCAAATATACTGCCTTTGTGAGTATTAATCCTGATAAATCCTCTATGTGGATATTGGATTTTTGTCATAAGTGCTGACTACATGTGCCAATTTTCAGGCCAGTAAAGGGAAACGAACATTTGTAGAGGAATTGTCCTATGTAATGTGCAGGCTATCACTGACTAATGACCAAACTCGTGTTTATTGGGTGATAACATCTTCAACATCACAATTTCCTTAGCTGTCACACTAACCTTTCTCCTCATAGACTTCCATGTTTCACCCACTTTTTGAACTCAGTGTAGCATAGTCCAGATTCTATTACACAGGATAACAGTTGAAAATTGGGAAGACACCTAAAGTTAAACTGGTTTTGTGGCACTTGGGGTAAAGTCAAACTGGTTCTGGTTAAAGGACATCAATCACTAGGATGAAGGTTTGTAAACCAAGCACACTGACATACTGGTTTGTGTCCCCTCAGGCAGGATCCACTCTACTTTTTGCTTCTTAGGACCTTGTTTTTAAGAAAAAAAGGTATTAAACATTCTGCAAATGAGTTTGAGGGAACCCCCTCAGACTGATAAGCATAATTTTTACAACCTTTTTTTCTTAAAAACAAGGGCATAAGCAGCTACAAGAACAGTGGATACTGACAGAGGGGGGACGCACTAGTATGTCAGTGTGCTTGGTTTACAATCCTTTAAAGTTCCAGGAAAAAAGATAAGAAACATGTACTGTATAAGTGCAAATACGCTGGAAGTACAAACTATACATCTATATCATACATCTACTTAAATAAATAACATGCTTTTAGCATCCAGTAAGAGAAATATACGTGTGATTACTCAGGTGTGCCTTTATGTGGTTTCTGTCTAGTTTCTTCAGTTGATAACTTGTTATAGAGGACCCTCACTTCTCCTAAAACGTCTGTGAGTAAAGATCCATTTCCTTTTTTTGTGACATTTTGACACAAGTTTCTCAGGGTTAGAAGTTACCCCATTTCTGGTTGATGATATCGGCCCTGCCTAAACGTTTTGGGTATGATGACAAACTGTACACGTGTTATGCAAAAGGTTTGCACAACAATTTTCCAGGCTAAGACATAACTGCTGGCCAGAGCCGAGTGCAAAGCAGAGTGGGAGGGTGTATTGCATGTAAAATGCTGAAAGCTGATCTTGTCAATGCAGCATCCATATGTTGTAATTATTTGTTACTATCTAGTTGCTTCTGTTAATAACTCGTTGTACCTGCCCTACTTACACGTGTTGGGTATGATGACAACTTAAGCAAAAGATTTGCACAACATTTTATAGGCTGAGACATAACTGCTAGCTAAAGATTAGTGGAGAGGGAGGGGTATTGCATGTGAAATGTTGAAAGCTGATGTTATCAGTACAGCATTATTTTGTAACAGTTCAGTTATTATGTGTCAGGTAAGTTAAAGGAAACCTACCACTTGTAGTGGCAGGTTTCCGATGGCAATGCCGAGCACCAGCTCAGGGTGAGCTGGTGCCGGAGCTTATTTTAGTTAGTGTTTTAAACCGCGGTATCGCGGTTTAAAACACTAACTAAAATAAGCTCCGGCACCAGCTCACCCTGAGCTGGTGCCCGGTATTTCCATCGGAAACCTGCCACTACAAGTGGTAGGTTTCCTTTAACATAGAAATCAATGTCACATTTGTACATGCTGGGGTAGGGAAGTAAGAGCTCTGCTTATGGAGACTTTGCCAACTAAGACCGCCTTGCAGATATGTGGCTACCCTTCCTTGGTTGAACTTGATGGACAAGTGTTTTTTTTCAACCGTATAAACTATGAGGCTTAACTGGGGGATTCTGGGAAATAAGCAAATGCATTTTCTTGGGTGGACTATGGAAAACATTTTGGCTTCCTATTTATTTATATGTATAAATATATACACTCATAAATCATTGGTGTCAGGGAAATGTGTGTATCTACACTCACCGGCCACTTTATTAGGTACACCTGTCCAACGGCTCGTTAACACTTAATTTCTAATCAGCCAATCACATGGCGGCAACTCAGTGCATTTAGGCATGTAGACATGGTCAAAACAATCTCCTGCAGTTCAAACCGAGCATCAGTATGGGGAAGAAAGGTGATTTGAGTGCCTTTGAACGTGGCATGGTTGTTGGTGCCAGAAGGGCTGGTCTGAGTATTTCAGAAACTGCTGATCTACTGGGATTTTCATGCACAACCATCTCTAGGGTTTACAGAGAATGGTCCGAAAAAGAAAAAACATCCAGTGAGCAGCAGTTCTGTGGGCGGAAATGCCTTGTTGATGCCACAGGTCAGAGGAGAATGGGCAGTTTGGTTCGAGCTGATAGAAAGGCAACAGTGACTCAAATCGCCACCCGTTACAACCAAGGTAGGCAGAAGAGCATCTCTGAACGCACAGTACATCGAGCTTTGAAGCAGATGGGCAACAGCAGCAGAAGACCACACCGGGTGCCACTCCTTTCAGCTAAGAACAGGAAACTGAGGCTACAATTTGCACAAGCTCATCAAAATTGGACAGTAGAAGATTGGAAAAACGTTGCCTGGTCTGATGAGTCTCGATTTCTGCTGCGACATTCGGATGGTAGGGTCAGAATTTGGCGTCAACAACATGAAAGCATGGATCCATCCTGCCTTGTATCAATGTTTCAGGCTGGTGGTGGTGGTGTCATGGTGTGGGGAATATTTTCTTGGCACTCTTTGGGCCCCTTGGTACCAATTGAGCATCGTTGCAACGCCACAGCCTACCTGAGTATTGTTGCTGACCATGTCCATCCCTTTATGAACACAATGTACCCAACATCTGATGGCTACTTTCAGCAGGATAATGCGCCATGTCATAAAGCTGGAATCATCTCAGACTGGTTTCTTGAACATGACAATGAGTTCACTGTACTCAAATGGCCTCCACAGTCACCAGATCTCAATCCAATACAGCATCTTTGGGATGTGGTGGAACGGGAGATTCGCATCATGGATGTGCAGCCGACAAATCTGCGGCAACTGTGTGATGCCATCATGTCAATATGGACCAAAATCTGAGGAATGCTTCCAGCAACTTGTTGAATCTATGCCACAAAGAATTGAGGCAGTTCTGAAGGCAAAAGGGGGTCCAACCCGTTACTAGCATGGTTGTATATGTGTGTGTGTGTGTGTGTGAGCGGTATGTTTAGATGTACATATATAGCTACAATTAAAAACAATCCCCCCTGCGGTCTTCTTGCCGAAGTGAGCAGGGGCATTAAATTATTTTCCCCACATGAGTCCTGACTGATCAACTCTGTGCTTGGGCAGTGGCCTGGGTGCCCACAGAAAGGACTCTGAGTGCCACAGGTTCACCACCATTGCTATACTAACATGTGTGGGTCAGAAACCAGAAAAAATGTCACAATCCCCGGCCATTCACGAAGAATCTAGGGGACAAGGAATAATTTATGGATCATGAAAATGGTCAAGCAAGGGTGCACAGTAGTTTAAGGCCATACCCATGATGCACCAAAACCTCTATCTGCACATACCGTTTTAAAAATAATAATTCTTTATTTATATAGCTTTTGCTTTTTAGCCCACAGATATTTTGCAGCTGTCCCTGACACCAGAACAAACACGGAGACAGGAGCCCAATATAAGCAAAAACAGGTAGCGGATCCAGCTTCACACAACCATCCAGGGTCAGTAAAAACGTAGCAACTTATTTCATATTCTCTAAAAATTCACAGAGGCAGATGAACATGTAGGAGAACACAGACATACACAGGATGGTTGTGTGAAGCTGGATCCGCTACATGTTTTTGCTTGTGCTGGACTGGGAACAAGAGTTGTCCATGCTCCAACCTTACCAGAAGCTGCTGCATGATCTTCAGGTGAGCTGACTCTACACCTTCTTAGTATAGGAGCACAATATACAGCTCATTGTACTAGGTTACTGCTGCTCAGCTTCCAATATCCTGATTACACGTCAGAGACAGGTCTGTACTTCTGAGCAGTGGGGTGCACGTTGTCATCAATATCATAAACCAAGTTAACTCTTCCTATTATATATAGCTAATATTTGCATGCACGGTGTATAACAGCGCATAAGCTGCTTGTTGTAGTCTGATATAGCCTTCTGCGTATCCAGCAGTGTGTATACACACTTACATTTAGACGTTCCTTGAATCAATAGATTGGTAGTTGGGCTCTCTGCATGTTGTATATCCTATGCATGTAAAATTATTATAGATATCAGTAAAGTTATATTTGGTAATTGGTTTTATAAAGCATATCTACCTGTTGTGCATGTTCTATAGCAATGATGATGAACCTTTTAGAGGCCGAGTGCAAATCTAGAGTCAAAAACCCACTTTTTTATAATCTCATAAGTGCCGACAGGGCAATTTAACCATTAACTTATTGCTCTTGCTCTTCCACAGCTTTCAATCGTGGATTGGGCCTAACTTTTGGTTGTGGGAAAAGCCCTTTAAATAAAGGGGATATTCAGATAATCAATGTAGCTTTCCTCCAGGGTCCCCTTGAGAAAGAAGAATCATGGCATAAGCTCCAATGATAATCTATCCCTGTCTACACCTACTTCCTCTTCCTGCAGTCCCAGGAATTGTCTGGAAAACTCTGTGCTGGGGTGACTGCCTGGGTGCCCACAGAGATGGCTATGAGTGCCACCTCTGGCACCTGTGCCATAGGTTTGCCATCACTGTTCTATAGGCTATGTATACTATGGTTTATGGTCCTCCACTTCAGTAATCTAGTAATAGCAGTTCAAATATTTGAAACAATCTTGGATCAATAAGGGGGTTGTTGGTCTATAAAGCCTATCTGCAGTCCCTTATTCCAACATAAGTCCTACAGTCCAGTATTCTGGTATTCCAGAAGAACCTGTCAGAACAATTGCTGCGTTTCGAGCAGGCTACCAATGTTTTCTTACAATATTTCTCTCATTTATATAGTTCCCCTTCTTCTTCCTCAGTGTCACTGGTTAATATTTACAGTCGAGATTAATATTGTTTGCCCATACCGGTGTCCAGCCGGACTGTCACTGCTATCTATTTCTTATTTATCCACTGATAAGGCTTATGCTACACGGTCATTAGTCTCCATTTATCTTATCTTAAAAGGTATCTCATCTTTGGGATAATGACATCATGTCTGTTGATGATCTATAGACTGGGGCGTCTCCGTTTTATTTTCTACTGATTCCCACAGGGTCACATTGCCTGACCATTCCCTAAAGGACGCCTCATCATGCTGCTTTTGATACGACTGTAAAATCGAGGCCTCAAAATTTTTTCCAATACGGTCATTGGCATATATTTAGTCATGTATTGCTTATTCTTCAAATTCTGTATGAATGTAGCCCAATATTACAATATGCTGTTACTTGGAGAAGCTAGTCATAGACGGACGCCATTCAGATATAACAGAATTCATGTTTCAAGAGGAGTAAAAGAAAGACCAAGGTCGGGGGGTTACGGATTTCCTTGAAAATGATACATCTTGATATACTTCGCTGGAATGAGTTATTCTAAGGTCATGTCTAAAAACTATAAATGTAAGAGGTTGATGTAGTCCTTTTATGGAAGAAGCAGGCATGTGTCCTCAGAAGGACTGGATTTCTTGTGTAATCTCACTGGATAGAGATGAAGCGGATTTCTATGTAGAATAAGATTGTTTTCCCGAGTGCCAGTTCTTAGACAAATATGATGTGACTGGAGATTGTAAAAAAAAAAAACCCTGGGAAATATGAGGCCTGTGTGAGCTACAAATATGTTTAACTCTTCCACTAAAAAAAAACTTAACATATAATGAAATAAAACAAAAAATAAACATATTAAGAAAGTACAAGTGCAAATTGGAAACTTTACTTACTTTCTTGTGTGCAAAAAAACTGCTTTTTCTCCTCTTATCTACCCACTCCATTATTGACTCTTAAAGGGATTTGAGCTGGAAATTGTGAAAAATTAATCATTAACTAAACTCTCCTCTCTTCTCTGTTTTTTCATAGCTGTTAAAGGTGAATTCTGTAGCCCAGTCAATGATATGTGTATTTTTATAGAATCCTCTGCTAGTGGCTGAAAATCTTTTATCCCAGATGACTCCTTTAAATCTCTGCCGGTTCTGACTTGCTAGAGCCAGATGTATTAGACTTGAATGTTCTTTTACATAAAAATTTGTGATGGCGAGGAAAGCGAATATGAGGGTTTAAGAGAGGAATGAACTAGATGCAGGCCTTAAAGGAAACCTACCTTCTCTGATCTACCTATTAAGGTGGATCCAGTGGTAGGTTCAACCAATGAATGACATGGAAGCCCTTTTTAGGGCTAATCCTTGAGTGGCCTGTAACGTTTATTGCCCTAATATGCAAATATCTGAAAGAGGCTACTGGGGCGTGGAGTAGCCAGAGCTGAAGCTACACGGCATGGCCACTCCACACCCTGGTGGCCTCTTTGGATTTTCCTACTAAGAAACCTTCAGCGTGTAGCTCCTGGAAGCTGCACACACTCGTCCGCGCTCTGCATTGACTCTCTATGCAGGGCTGGCGGCTGCGCGTACTTGGCTCCGAAGCCATAGCAATTAAGCTTGCGCAGAGCGCGGACGAGTGCAGATCTTAGTAGGAGGATCCAAAGAGGCTTCTAGTGCGTGGAGTAGCCGGGCCGTGTAGATTTAGCTGCGGCTACTCCACATCCCAGTAGCCTCTTTAAAGATTTTTGAAGTTACAGACCACTCAAGGATTAACCCTAAAAAGGGCTCCCATGTTGTTCATTAGTTGAACCTACCACGGAATCTACCTTAATAGGTAGATCAGAGATGGTAGCGTTCCTTTAATAGTTTAATTGTATCTTTACAGATAGCTTTTTATGTTCAGCTTGCTGTGTTCTCTTCACTTATGTGATCTTACTTTTACTTCTAAAGTCCTCTCCTTACTGTGTGACAGTATTTATCATAGAAACTAGTCTCTACCCACCACCTCTGATACAACAGGAAAGGGCAGGTTAGGCAAAGCCAGTAACTTTGTCTTCTCTTACCTGCGGTAAGAGCATGCATAGGGTTTACTCTGGAGGTTAGGTTACAAGAGAAGGACGAGGAGGAGTGTAGGTAGCCACTAACCTTTATATTGCATGTCACGTCCGGTGTTCTTCCTCTGGGAATCTGTGCACCTGGGAGAAATTGCTCTTATAAGACTTATTTATCTTAGCAAAGTACCCCACATATAACTACATCCCTGCCTGGAAGTGAAGTAAAATACCTCTCAGCATCCTTCCTTTTTTAAACAAATTATTCTAATGAGTCAGAGGGGCTTTGGGAGGCATTACCAGAACCCCAACATGCTGTAGCTTCACAGGCTGTTACACTGTCTCCCCTCCCCTCTGCTAACTTGGCAGTTCTCACCTTCCTTGACCTGATGTGATCTCACAGCAGCAGAGGAAGTTTTCCACACAGTGGGAGGGGGGGTCCTTGTACAAACAGCCTTTGAAGCTACAACACGGAGGGGCTCTGGTAACACCCCCAGAGCCATTCTGGCTCATTAACATAATGTAAAAGCTGATTTAGAAGGAAGGAGGCCATGGATAACAATTGCCCCTTGTTTATCAAGCTTGATTTTGATAGTAGGTTTAAGTAGATAGGATAAGCTGCAGTACTGGGCACAGCCACAACCATGTGTATGGTGCTATATCTGAATTAACAATTAAAGGACTGAAGCAGTTCTTGAACCTGGTGGCTTTAAATAAGGATGCCAGGAGTTGTACACCCCCCAATAAATTATAAGGCTAAGGCTATTCAAGCATGACATCTATGGTGACATCACCAAGACCTCCCTGAGTTTATGCTCTGCTGGGATAATCTGCATATGTCACCATAGACTCTAGTGGCCTTATAAATCACTCTGCAGGATGGCGTAGAATAGATATGGCATTTTCTATGCAGTTGGATGCAAAAGCACTTGCCTATAACTGTATTCACCCTGCTGGGAGCTACCCAGCAGCATTAATAAAATTTTACTATAAATATATAACTATAAATGAATGGTAGTGCATGTCATAAACATGAGCAGCTCTATGATATGACTCTTCACTACAGTGGGATCTGATGCATATAAAAATCTGTCAATTTCTGCTGTAGAATTCAACCTTTGCTTTGGGTAATAACCATTGAGGACTAGGGTAGGACAAGGCATGTTAAACTCTCAAAACCTAGCCTATTTTGGCAGTTTTTTGTGCCAGGTGATTCTACTGCTAATACAGTGGGGGTCATTTACTTACCTGGTCCTGTCGCGATCCAGCGGCGCGTTCTCTGGCGAGGATTCGGGTCTTCTGGCGATTCACTAAGGTCGTGCACCCAATGTCCACCAGGTGTCGCTGCTGCGCTGAAGTCCGCCGAGGTCCGCTGGAGTTCACCAACCTATTCCCGGTGCATGAGTGAGATTTTGTAGCACAATTCGTTTTTTAAATTCCACGATTTTTCCGAATCCGTCGAGTTTTCTGACAGCCACGCCCCCCATTTCTGTGGTGTGAAAGCCGGCGCCGATGCGCCACAATCCAATTGCCAGGGCAATTAGGCGCGAATTGGAAAAATTCGGGAAACTCGGCGGAAAAAAGCGATTCGGACCCTTAGTAAATGTGCCCCAGTGTGTTCCTTTGCTATGTAGAGGTCACAGAAACCCAAATCTCAATTTCAGCTCACATTTACTGTAATGTTGGACTGCTGATATTTGGCTGCAAAAATTGTTATTCCTTTTTTTTAGTTTTTCTAATAATTTAACTGATTCCTGCAGAATATTCCTGTGTATATTATCATCCCCGTGTGTCTAGTATTTTGCAGAATTAGTCAAACTCTGTGGGTGCGGTCACACGTTGCAGTTAAAACTGCATCCCAATTAGTTTTGAGGTGGTTTTAGGGGCCGTTTTGTCAATTTCAAAGGTGAAAGACATGAGCTGAATGGGTGAATTTGATTTTGAAGGAGAAACCTGTTCCACAATTGTCATTCACCTGTTGATTTGCTGTCATTCACTTGATTAAAAAATAAGTAATACCACTTAAAACCACCCCAAAACTAATTGCGATTTAGTTTTAACTACAACGTGTGACCACACCCTGTATTTCCTGTAATGTCATTCAATTTCTACCCAAAATACACTTGTTACCCTCTTCACGTATAGGAAAATGATCATTATGTATGGTTATACAGTTACATACACCATAAAGATCATGAGGGCCCACAGATGAATTCTTGGTGGGCCAGTCATCAGTTAAAGGAGTTGGCCACTTTACATAATTTTTTTTGTAATGTGTGGGGGATGGGGCAGGATATTAGGTAATTTACCAATATACAGCTATTAAAAGTTCCTCTGTGCTTTCTTGATATGTAAAGTGAAGCTTTAAGTAGCCATCCCCTTTAAGGTGAACCTACTATACCTCAGATATTTGTATATTAATATGGCTCACCAAATAAGAGGACTTTAGACTGGAATTTTAGGAATCAGTCAGTTCATTTTTGCATGTGACTGCACAGTGGCAAGCCCCAAGAGCTGGATTTTACGGGTGAGACCTAAACATACCAGTCTGACACCATTCCAGTTCATCGTCATTCTAGTGTTTTAGACAGCTCGATGAATGTGGTCTCATCAGGTGTTCGTGTCTGAATCATGGACCTGGAAGTCCCCGCTTCCTTGCCAGAACAGCAGCGCCAAGGTAATGTCCCTGTTTTTGGCACAGTCTTCAGAAACATGTAGTCCAGATATGACAATCTGAGATATTTTAAAGTCAACAAGGCTGACATGACTACATTAAAGGGAACCTGTCCTCAGGAGCCCTTTTTCTGGCTCCCTCATGTCCCCATAGAGAATAGTGTAGACATTGCAAAAGAGTTTTTATAGTAAAACTGCCTTTTTCTGAAAAAAAAGCTAAATTAGATGAAGGTTAGACCTTTTAGTATGCAGAGCTGTGTCCCTAGTCCTATGGGAGTGGACAGTGAGGCGGCAGACGTGTATGACGTCCTTAGGGGGAAAGCTATATGGGGGACATGGGAGATTTTTTTAATTTGCAATCGATGCATGATGGAGCGGTTTCCCAAGGGTGAGGGGAAACGTTCCTCACTGGTCACTCCCAGGGGACTGGGACACAGCTTTGCATACAGAAAGGTAAACTTTGATCTAACTTATCTTTTTATTTTTTTAAGAAAAAGCTAGTTTTACTATAATAACTATTTGGCAATGTGTACACTATTCTCTATGGGGACATGAGGGAGCCAGAAAAAGGGCTCCTGATTACAGGTCCCTTAAATACTTCCCTTCCATTACGACTGCTGACAGTAGCTGATCTGTAGCAATATACACAGATGTGGGACAAGTCATCTTCTCTGTGTAGCTAGTATGTCGCTCTTATTGGATTGCTATCTGGGGAATGATCCTTGGCAGAAGAGCGGATTTCTGCATTAGTCAATCGCTATTGAATGTGATTTGACTATGCAGCCAGCCAGTTTATAACCGCTATGTTGCTCAAACCATACAATAATTCAATGTTCATTTCCCTGTCACACAGCAAGGTAAATAGGGTCACATGAAACCAAAGTAACCAGAAGTAACAAAATCTAAAAAGCCCTATTTGGGCACTGTATAATGTTATAATACGAGTATGGACTGCAATAAGCCTTATTCATGGACGGACAGAAATAAATACATTTAATGGACCTATTCACACAGCCATTTCTTTAAATGGATTGTATGGTCAGTCTGTTAAAGCCAAATATGGCCAATTACGCTATAGTCTATGGGGGAGATTTATCAAGCTGCCTAAGAGTAAGAATGTTCTTAGTTGCCCATGGATTTCATTTTACCAGTGCTCACGAATATTTTAAGAGGGAGCTGTAATTGGTTACCACAGGCAAACTGCACTTGGGCAGCTTGATAAATCTGCCCCCTATGAGCCAATGTGAAAAAACGAATGCCACACAGAAGCATCTCAACTGTGAAAAACTCTTTTCCATATAGACACAACTCAGATATTCTTAGCTGTGATGGACAGATAATTTCCTGCTTTTTTTGCACTCGCTGCTTTCTGGCCGTGTGAGTACATCAATTAAAAAGTATTACGTTTAATGTAGCACCAACTATACTTGCATATTAATAAGGCCTTGGGCTGGAAGCACACAACTGTGATTGGTCTGTCAATCACGATTCATGTGCTTGTTGGATTTCATGAACCAATCACAGTGGAGAGGACAGAACTCCGAGCATCAAAGTGATATATGATGCAAGGAATCCCCCCTTTTTTCTGGGGGATTTTTTTCTGGTCCTAACTAATCAGAGTAAAAAAAAATATTTTTCTTTTATTTCAGATTTAGCATCAGACTGAGTTATAAATCGGGCATAGCATACAACTGTCTAGTGTAATCTCTTACAGTCTCACTATTACACACTTTTGATAAATCTATCCCTGTGAGGTTACACTCTTGTGGGCTGTGTCATCTGAATGACTCAGCTATGTATTAGTCACATTAGTTATTCTTGGATAACATTGTGGCCTCTATTCTAGCTTATAGGACATCTCACTCATTTTTTCCAGACTTCTGAGGTAATTCAGCTTAAAAAAAAACACTACTATGGATCCAATTTCACAGTTAAATAACATGCAAATGCTCAGGGAGGCAGATTTTCCTAAATTTACAATGTAAAATATCACTGAGAATGAAGACGCTGGTCACTCACATATACAGCCCATGGAGATCAGCCAATACCTTCTGCTTTTACATCTCGATGAACTTTTGGCTGGGGGAGCAGGAGTGGAAACACCCCATTACTTTATTTACAGAATGGGTTGGCTATTGCCGCTGTATACTGGCATTTTATTTCTATTTTGGCTATTTAAGGGGTTGCTTCTTGACTGGTGATGATATTTAAGTGGCAGATTTATCAAGCTGTCTAAAAGTCAGAGGGGGACATGTATTATCGTATCTGCGCCCAAAAATTGCCGGGATTTTACGGGTTTTTTGGCACAGAATTGTTGCGGATCATTTATAATGAGGTTGCGCCAGAAAGAACAGATGTTTCCGACTATCCAGACTCCTCCGTCTTTTTATGGCGCAAGTGGGCATGGCCTAACTATTCCACATTATCCGTCACATTTATGTGTTTCTTGTTACCATTTTTAGGTAGACAATAGACCAGGAAAAAATGGTCACAGAGCAAAATTAAGGCGCAGACCATGTAAGATTTTGGCGCACATCTAACTGATGTCGGCATTTTTATGGCGCATGACTGATTAGTTTGGTCTACCCATTAATTACTAACAGCCGTGCGCCAGTTTAATACTGGCAGTTTAATCGGGCTGTGCTTTCGGGGACTGATCTCTGATGCAGACAGTTGTGCTTGCGCCAGAATTGGTAAATCCCCCCCCCCCCCAGAATATTCACAATCACAGCTCCCCTTTAACATATTCATGAGCACTGATACAGTGAAAGCTGAGCTGTAATTGGTTGCCATGGGCATCTAAGAATATCCTGACTTTTAGACAGCTTGATAAATCTGCCCCATAAATGTGCAATTTCTGTGGTGAGATGCAGGTTTTGGTTTAGCGGTGCACCAGCCCCGTGTCACACATGTTGTGTCATGTCTTCATAAACAGTTTTTAAGGCATTTGGAATAAAGATGTAATAATTACTATGGGATTCTTTGTTTATCATTTTGCATTTGTTTTGCACACAAATGTTTTGAGCTGTGGGTTTGTATCAAGAACCTTGCTTGGATTTTCCCAGAACAAACCTAGAACTCAGAACAAACCTAGCAGTTCTACAATTGGGATGGTAAATCGCCTAGGCACAGACTGGATAAAATCACTATGAATAAGCCACAGCAATGTTGCAGGCGACTAGCCCGCAGCGATTTACAGGGACAGCTGATTTCTGATGCATTTTATCCAGCGATTTTGTTGCTGCAGGGATTTTTAAGTGCAGAATTCGGTATTTGCCTCCTGCAAGAACTGGGTAATATGCAAATAGATATACTGGTTTGGCTTTAATCCGACATCGTATTCCATCCGGAAAAATGTAATTGCTTATTTCCCAATATTCCCTAGTGGAGCATCAACAATCATAAGTCTCCACACGTCTGCAAGGCGAAATTATTTGGCAACATCTCCGTAAGCAGAACTCTTACTCCCTGGTTCTGCCAGAACTGTGAGGATTCTATAGCATTCCTGAATGTGTTCCTCCTGCTTTGTAACTAGATAACCGTCATCATGGCGTGGCTGGAAATGTGTTAATCATCTAAGTATTTAGATTGAATATATAGTTCTACAAAGACCTGAATGAGATGATCAATCCTATTTCCTTGTACACGTACTGTATGTATTTTGTCATATCTATGGTTTTATTTTGTTTTGCATTTCACAAACATACTTCACAACCACAATGGCTTATTACTCAGCTTATCATCTTTGACACGTCTGCAGTATTTTGTCTGGCAAAATGACCAATACCTCAATATAAAACTGATAAGCCCATTATAATCAATGAGGTACATCAGTATCCATATGTGTCCATCATATGATGGAATGATCTCTGTTGACATTTCCCTTTTTTTTTTTTTTTTGTCCCGATAATTGAACTTTGTCTTTATTTCTGACATGATATACTAGGCTTACTTGAGATATTATCAAGATCCAACACCCAACCATACCTGAAACAATAGTGAAATGAGTTGACTCATAGTATGCAGGGTATATGCTCTTCATCAAATCCAACCTGTTATCCTAAAGTGTTCGTCCATTGCAAAGGAAAAACTTGCCACATACAACAATGTATTTTCCATAACTTGGGATATTTCTACTCTCCAGAGTATCCAGGCCTCAATTGATCATGTACAAATGATTCACCATAACAACCTCCTGCGACAGAGAGTTCCACAGTCTCACTGCTCTTACAGTAAAGAATCCCTGCCTAGGTGGAAGAAAGATCATAAGAGCGATCCCTTTACGACTCATTTCAGTATTTGTGTAGTGAAGCAAGGAGTACCTAGACAGGTCAGGGTAGGTACAAGATGTTGTGACTAGTGTTGAGCGAACCAGAACCTCAAAGTTCGTACCTGTGCTGAACTTTGCTGGTTTGGGTCCCCAAACCCAGACTTTAGCCAGAATTTCTGGTTCAGAATTTAACCAAATTGTTTCAACAAATATCTTTTACCACATCCTCTAAAATACCTAGTAGAGTATCTGTGGAAATAGCATTTCCCTTCACACTGGAGTAAAATAAGTGCACTGTAAGATATTTCAAGGGAAATTGTCACTATGAAAATATAATGTCATCTGCAGGGATCATATGACAGAGCAGGAGGAAAAACAAGACAGATTTAGTTTTACTTGTCATTTATTCATTTACAGGCAGTCCTCGGGTTATGTACAAGAAAAGGACCATAGGACTCTACTTAACTCGAATTTGTATGTAAGTTGGAACTGATATATTTTTTTTTTTATATATACAGTAACTCTAGACAGCTAATAATGAATGGGCTAGTAGTAGAAGTAACTATAGTAGCTAATCAAAATCAAGGGTGACTAAGGACACATCATTTTGTGATGCCATGAGATCTCACTAGTACATATGTCCTTAGTTCTTAGTTACCCGCCATCATGGACTTCAGGGGCAAAAAGAGTCACCATCGCAGCATAATAAAGGTCCTCTGCAAGTGTGCCAATGAAGAAGTACAATCCGCTGGTAGCGGAGGTTGTGGGGATATAAGGAAGCGTTAAATGGAGAGTTCACATCCTTACCAGAACCTCCGATACGAGCGGATTGTATTTCTTATAATAAAGTACTGTAATAGCTGCTGGTATTGAGAGCTTCCGCTGCCGTCTGTTTGTCATCCCTGCCCTGATATGTTATCATGTATAGTACAACCACGGGTTGCGGGTAACTGAGGATCCATTAGCTGCTGAGTTTGCTTCCTTAGTTACCCGCAAACTCTGGCTTATAGTTCTTCCTGTGTAGCAGGCCAGAGTGACCCCATCCCAGATTATACGCCACCCGCCCATGAATTTAACCCCCCCCCTTCCCAGACCTGAATATATACCCCTGGGCATAAACTCTATATCAGGAGGTATAAAATGACCTAGGTCCTATCCATCTGGTCCTTGATGTTATCTCTTCACTGGTTTTCTCTCCTTTATAAGTTGAAGTTTTCTGGTTTATGTCCATTGTGGGTTTTTGCTAAATTTTCATTGCATTGAAGCCATGACAATTTCTTGCTGTGAATTTCCACCTACACCAAATAGGTGGGGTGTGTGCTGTGGCAGCACTTTTTATATGACCTTCACCAGGATCCTTGCACATTTTATAGCAGAATTCCATGCCAGGCAAGATCTGACATACAGTTAGGTCAAGCTCAAGCTTCTTACTATACTGGGATATTGTATAGTATAGTTTTTTTACCCTCCTTGCTGCACCTCGTGTCTTATTTATGAAGTGTCCGAGCCACAATTTCCAAAACTCACGACTTGTCTTGTTTTTGGCACAAAATTGTGGCACTGTTTGTGAATCCGACACTTTTCCAGCTCTTCTATTTTTCAAACTGGTTTTGTTGCACAATTTTTGCCACTAAATTGAGGATAAATTTCCCCCAATTATGTGTTTAAAGCTTTGATACTAGCTATATGTAATGTAGTCCGACAATAGTTTGCTTAAGGCCCATTTCACTCTGCCCGTTTTGGTGATGTATATTGGATATACCCCCCCAGAGACGGCTATGGCACTTGGCTGCGGTATGGTGAGCACACACACGTGGCACCGTACTGTGCATGGAAAAGATTACGGCCGTGCACCACAACACCTTGTACTCTTCCTGGGCAAACACATGGTGGTGTAATAGTAGCCTAAGAGTAGATCCCCATCTAAACATGCAGCTTTTTCACATGGGGATTGTGCCACCAGAGGTCAGAGGACATGAGGGCAGCACACTAAGTGGTCAGATGTACTTTATTGGGGAGATTTATAATAATATCATGATAGCTGATAGTGGCAGGTCTGATCTGTTTTTTGCGTTAAAACCAGCAGACAGAGCCTCAGTGGGCCCCTTTGCAGTGAACTCACGTGGCTGTATTCAAAAGTTAGAAACTCAAACAGTAGCCTGTTCCCTAACATATTCGCTAGTTTATCATACCAAACAGCTCCCTCATGGTTATTTTATGTAAGCCCCACTCACCTCCAATGGATTCAGTAGATACAGCCCCCTCACTAACTTGGATTCCTCATGTACAGCCTTATGTGGTGCCCAGGTATGCCCAGTGCTGGCGCTGGCCCTGCCTAGAGATAATCTGCGTACCAGGGGGTATAAAATGAACAAGTTTCTGTAAAAGCAATGTGAACACAATGTTTATACCATATTTACGTAAGCACTATGTGAACCCAATGTTAGCCTGCATTCACACACTTTTCATTTACATCTTGTTTACATTGTCTGAACACCACATTGATGTGAAGCATGTTTATGTAAATGCTATTTGAACATGTTTACACGCTTATTGAGTTCACGTAGTGCTTACGTATATTAGCCTGCACTCACACCCTTTTCATTAACATTGCATTTACATTGCTTTAACATCACATTATTTAAACCATGTTTATGTAAAAGCAATCTGAACGCTATGGGGCACATTAACTAGGAACAGTGCAGTCTGTACTATGTGAAGTGTTCATAGGGTGTCAGATTAAGGATTTCTGGTGAAGGTTCTTCATGAATCTGGCACCCTCTGCTCAGCTCCGACAGAGTGCACCTTTAACATGGGATGTGCGACACATTTCTTTTGGACTTTGCATGATAATTGTGGCGCAACGGAGCACCAGAAGGCCCCCTTCAGTGCAGAAATTTGTGTGGCATGATGCCTAGTGCAGCCGCACCACAAAACGGTCACGTGTGACACAAGGGTGGCGCAGACACTTCTTAAATACATGTGCAGGCAGTTTGCACAGAAAAGAATGTGGGAATGAAGCGTTTTGAAATGCTTAACTTACTAGCATAGCTCCCAACCGTCCCGATTTTTGCCGGGAAAGTCCCGTTTTTCTTACCTCTGCCCCAAGTCACGGGCAGCTATGAGATTGTCACGGATTTGCTCCCGCTGTGTCCCGGCGCTGTGTCCGCATAGTAAATACTTTGAAAGCCTGAACTCACAGTACAGAATGGCTTCTACAGACATCGGGAGGGAATCCTTTTCAGAGAAGTGTCGGGTTTAGCGGAGAGCAGGGACCACGTCATCCGCTTCAGATCAGCATCTGTTCATATATGGTCACTGCATCTCCTAGGGTTCCCCAGAGCAGACATCGGGCAGGGAATCCTTTTCAGAGAAGTGTCGGCTTAGCCGGAGAGCAGGGACCACGTCATCAGGTCAGATCACCATCTGTCCATATATGGTCTCCAGGGCTTCCCCAGACACAAGCTCTTTATTTAATTAAATTAAATAAAGTTTTGCCCAGTGATACAGAGCTGAGGATTTCTGGTAACTAAGAAGTGTTATCTGCCAGTGTTACACTGTGACACAGACTTACTGATCTATAGAGAGGGATCTTCTCAGAGATTATTTATGTTAATTATTTAAACTTATTATTATTATAAATGTTATTATTTTTATTATTATGGAGACTATTATTAATAGTAATAATAATAATCATCTCAATAATAATAATCTCCATAATAATAATAATAATAGTCTCAATAATTACAATAATTTCTGAGAAGATCCCTCCCTATATACCAAAGCATTAAATCTGTGTCACAGTGTAACCTTAGTCATAGTTCTTAGTTACCAAAATTATACACCTAGATAATCACAGAGGTTATAGGCGGTTGGTTGAGGCGCTGTGTCATTATTGTACATGGACACTGCAGGTTCTGGGTTCAAATCCCAATGAGGATAATTTAATTTTTTTTTTATTGAGATGATTTTTATTATTATAATATGGCTAAAATTTGGGGCATGGCCAGGGAGTGATTTGGGGGTGTGGCTTAGGGGGATCGCTCTTTCCCTTTCACAAATGTTGGGAGGTATGCTTACTAGAGCTGAATTCAAAACAAAATATAGAAAAATTAAAGGGGTTTTCCACTTTCAGCAAATAATTCATATGGTTTATGAAAGTTTCTAAATTTTTCTATATACTTTCTGTATCAATTCCTCGCGGTTTTATAGATCTCTGTTTGCTCTCCTGTTTAAGAAAGCTTTTATTCTTATTTCCAGTGGATAGAAATCTGTCCATGGTCATGTGATGTCACACAGGCGCACGAGCCGTTATTATCACAGAGAGTAATCAGAGACATTTGGTATTAACTTCTCTTGCACCTGTGTGTCCATCACATGACCAGGGACAAATTTCTATTCACAGGAAGTAAATGTAGAAACTTTCTATAGAATGACGGCAAGCAGAGATATAGAAAACCGCAAAGTATATTGGAAAAATGTATAACTATTCCTTAGGGCTCATCCACACGCGGTATGCCCGTGTGCTGGGGAGGAGGAGGAGGTGGTCCCTCCTCCCTCCATAGAAAACAGGATAGAGCCGAAGGATAGAGCATGCTCTATCTTTTTGCAGTGTGCTGCCCGGATCGGTGCCAAACATGTGTGGCACTGTATCCCCGCCGTGCAGCTATTGCCAGCTATGGGGCCATATACGTCCCCTCAGAAGGCCATGTGAATTCACCCTTACACAAACAATAGCAATTATTTGTTGAAAGTGGACAGTATCTTTAAGTAATTCTTGTGTATATCACACTGTTACTTATGGGGGTAAACTCTGTCCTGGGGGATATACTCTGGCCTAGGCCACGTTATACCCTGGGCATAATCTGGCACTGGCCAAAGTGTACCCGGGGTATAATCTGGGCTAGACTATTTTAACCCTGGCTGTAGTCTGGGCTGTGGGTATACTCTGCCCGCTGACTGCTAACTCGGGAAGTGTGAGATCGCACCAGCGGAAGCATCCTTAGTTACCCATAACCTCTGATACTGCTGGCTTGCACATCTTCATGCGCAGGAAGAAGTACAAGTCGCTGGTATCTGGTGACTAATGACTCGAGCGTTGGTGAGTATCTGTATGGGCTCCCTGGCATCTTCCTGCACTGCTCCTGCCTGTTCCTCTGCTCAATCAGAGACAGCATTGGGCTCCGTCCAGTAACCTCCAATATCAATGGAGGTCTTAAAGGTTGGAAGCAGAACATGTATGCGTGCAGTACCGAGGGCCCTGTTCGTATCTGGGATGGCCGTAAGTCCGGGACTGCCTGTATATATCTACTCTTTTTGTGCATCAAAACTCTTAGAATGTCTCTAAGCACACGAAGAGTAAATATTTAAATGACAAACATAAGATGGATATTGAATGTTTACATGCAGTACAATATACCTATATACTCATCTCCTTCTTGCCCAAAATATAAGCCAAAAACAGGTTTCCAATGTCGATAAATGCAGTGATCCTATCGGGTTAGTAACAAAAAAAAAAGGATGAGATGGCAAGTATTGATACAGTTCTCAGCTTCTGAACTCCTTTCAGGAATCTAGAGAACAGAGGATATTTTAAGAAAATCCCTTTCAAAAAAGCATTAATAGCTATAACCTGCATCTTCAAGTGTTGGGTTTTAGACCTTTTTCATAACCTTTTTGAAGAAAAGATAGGAGAGAGCAGACTTCCATTGGATTCTTGGAATTCTGTAATAAAACAACATTGTATTTGGCTACTTGAAAACTAAGAGGGTACTTCTGACTGCTTCAGAAAACCCCTAATGTCTTAGAGTATCCCTCTCATTCTCCAGACCAACATATGTAGATAAGAAAGGTTGGCATGAAGTAAACTTTCATAGAACAGAAGGTCCTTGTAAGGTGCTAGCTCCCAAATTCACAAATTCCGGAGCAAAAGAAAACCAGGATGTTCCAAGCCACCTGGGAAGAACTGCAAGAACTCGGCTCTCTTGTCCATGGGAAGAATTGGATTGGGACTCCGCTCCTAAGCAATGGACATACCATCTATTGCTATCAGGTTGTCCTTTTTGTAGAGGGAACTGAACGTCTTGACCTTGGCATTGCTAGTGTTGCATGTTATTGGGCTGTCAGTGTCTGTCATTTTGGAGAAGTCCAACCCCAAAATGGGAAATACCATGGTTTTGTTCACGCTCAAGAGGTAGATCATACCCATGATTGCCTACAGGATGACACAGCCAGGATACTTTGAATGTCAAGGTTACGAAATGGGGTGAACCTGTGTACAGCCAGGGAGATATTAGTTTCTCTGTATAGAGGCCACAGGGAGCCAACTTGAGTATTGATCTTTTATCCAGACGAGAGACAAACGAAATGCTGGGTTTCTCAGACAAAAATGTGCTTTTATATAACCTCCTGATTATTAATTGATTTGTAAAGCGCTGCAGAATTTGTTGGCCCTATATAAAGATTATTATTATTATTATTATTATTATTACGGTAATTAGTTAAATGTCCTCCTGAACTATGTCTCTTCTATCTTACAACGGTGGATATTAACTCTTCGTATAGGAAAACACAGGACATTAAGGAATATATATATATTGACAACAGTAAAACATATAATGTGTAAATATGACCTTCATATATGTACTCGGGTATTTTGATGCAAAGTCAATAAACACATACACATAACATGAAATCTGACGTGTAGCCATAAATTGATAAGGTTCCCCTCAGTAATGTTTAAGGCATTGTCAATACCCTATTAACCACCTGTAGTTACACATAGCAATGAGATCAGTATTGAAAAGCATTTAGTATATCTAGAACAAACATTGACTGAAGTTGCAAAATTAATCCACGGCTTTACACTTCTAATGCCGCTAATCGGTGTCATACAGTTCAACATATGGCATATAACTGGTGAGAGTGGATGGATAATATGATCTGTATATAAATGTATTCTCAGCTGAGAAGTCAATAGCCTGGAATGCTTGGATTTCCGCTCCGAGATAATAGCTAATACTTAGTAGCTGTCGTTTTTTGCATAAAAGCTGCCCTCCTTACCTCCTTACTAGACTGTGCAAGCTATTTCAGGAGTTTCCACTAATAAATCTGTGTGTGAATCATGTAATTCCTGGCAAGGTTCACGTCACATTTGTTCCTGATTTTCAGAAGTTGTATTCAGATAGAATACAGCTGGCATTGTATTGCCCACCCAGTATTTAGCAATGTATTTTTAGCGAATTTTTCAGCACACTCAGTGGACTAATCCTAATTATTATCCACCAATACCCCCAAGTCTTTTTCCCCTTCAGTTTTGCCAAAAAAAATTACCATTTAAAACATTAATTATAATTTTACTTTCTTCGACCCAAATACATTATCTTACATTTAACCTCATTTGTCAGCTCAGGCCCACAAATCCTTCAGAAATATTAAACTATACTTCTCTGTATTAATAACTATTAATTACTTTACAGAGCTCTATCTTCTTCAAATATTGTAACTCTACTGTGTAAATTTAGTGACAGGTTTGCTTTAATAAATGAACATAGACTTAGGCTGCATGCACACTGCCGTGAGCCCGCCGCACCGTAGCACGGCGGGCACACGGCAGCGCGGGGAGAGGAGGAGGAGGAGGTGAGCGCAGCTCACCCCCGCCCCTCTCCATAGCGATGTATGGCCGCGGCGCCGTAATATGGGAAAAGATAGGACATGTCCTATCTTTTCCCGGGCTTCGGAGCGGTACGGTGCCGCACCGTACCGCTCCCGTAGGGCGCCGCGAGCCCATAGAAGTGTATGGGGGACGTATATCGGCCATATATACGTCCCCCATACTGTAGTGTGAATGCAGCCTTACTTATTGATTTACATATTCACGCCTTTGAATATATCTGAACCCCAAGAAATATTCATGTCAACCCTTACTCAAGCTCTCTACCCTCTTTTTGATCCAATGAAAAAAGTCCAGGCGGTTCCCTTATTCAAGGACACCTGACTTAAAGACGACCCCTAGTTACAAACGGGCTCCTCTGCCTCCTGTGACCTCTGGTGAAGCTCTCTGAATGCTTTACTATAGTCCCAGACTGTAATGATCAGCTGTAAGGTGTCTGTAATGAAGCTTTATTGATAATCCTTGGTCCCAATACAGCAAAAAAATGTAATTGTCACGGGGGCACAAAAATTTTTTGTCTGGATCTACAATTATAAAATATACAGTTTCAACTTACATACAAATTCAACTTAAGAACAAACCTCCGGAACAGATCTTGTACATAACCCCGGGACTGCCTGTACTTGAAAGCCTATTTATAAAGCAGTAATGCAAACGGTGAAAAACATTCATATGCCAGAACATCTTTAATTTCTTGGCACTGAAAAGATTCCTACAACAATATTTCTCAACTGCAATGTATCCTGTATGTGCAGCAGAAGTCGCTCTGCCAGCAGAATATTTGTGTTGGCTCCCAGCACAAGCCTAGAGCGAATAGTGTAGTAAGAGTTAGAAATCATACTACATATACATCTGTATATATACAACCTCACTCCTTTTGTTCCATATGAATGTTTTGTGCTCTGTCATGTTTTATTATATTTGTCCCCTATGATTTGTAAAGCGCTACGGAATATGATGGCACTACATAAATAAAGATTATTATTATTTTCTTTCTAGCGGTTGCAGAGTTATTAGTCTTGAGATCTGACCATTGCAATCTGTGTTTGGTCAGAGAGGAGGAGCTGGGGCAGGAGCCAGGGGCGTGTGTTATGCCAATCTACTCTCATACTGTCAGTGGTGAGATGTAATTTTTCTATCTGCATCTAAAGGCTATGTTCACACACATTCTAATATTCTGATGACATTGCATTTACACAATGTTTACAAAAATGCAATGTTACACGCATGCAATGTAAACAGAAACGCAAACGCTGTGTAAACGTAAGTGCAAACGAGACATCAACTCATATACCACATAAGCGTAAACATGATACTAACCAGACATAAATGCAAATGGAATGTAAATGTAAGTGTGAATGTGCAGTAAACGCAAGCGCCGTTTACATAAGCAAAAACACAAAAATACTCGACATAAAGGCGAATGCTATGTAAGCTTAACCCCTTAACGCTCTGCGCCGTAGCTCTACGGCGCAGAGGTATAAGGGATGTATGAAGAGGGCTCACGGGCTGAGTCCTCTTCATACAGAGGTGGGGGTTTTTGCATTTTGCACAAAACCCCCACCGCTAATAACCGCGGTCGGTGCTTGCACCGATCGCGGCTATTAACCCTCTAAACGCCGCCCGCAAAGTCGCGGGCGGCGTTTAAAAGACGGCGGCGCGCGGGCGCCGCCATCTTTTTTTCGATCGCCACGCCCCCGAACGTCATCGGGGGGCGGCGATCGGTTACCATGGTAGCCTCGGGTCTTCTCTTGACACGAGGCTACATGGTTTATGCAGGTTCGTTACAATGAGCCAGTGGCTCATTGTAATGTAAGACCTGCAAAAACGCCATATATTGCAATACTGTAGTATTGCAGTATATGGTAGGAGCGATCTGATCATCTAGGGTTAATGTACCCTAGATGGTCTAAAAAATAGTGAAAAAAAAAAGAAAAAAAAAAGTTTAAAAAATAAAAAAAATTAATAAAATATTAAAAGTTCAAATCACCCCCCTTTCCCTAGAACGGATATAAAACATAACAAACAGTAAAAATCACAGACATATTAGGTATCGCCGCGTCCCAAAATGCCCGATCTATCAAAATATAAAAACGGTTACGGCCGGCGGTGACCTCCGAGGCGGGAAATGGCGCCCAAATGTCCGAAATGCGACTTTTACACCTTTTTACATAACATAAAAAATGATCAAAATGTCGCACAGACCTCAAAATGGTAGCAATGAAAACGTCGCCTCATTTCGCAAAAAATTACCCCTCACACATTTCCGTGCGCCAAAGTATGAAAAAGTTATTAGCGTCAGAAGATGGCAAAAAATTTTTTTTCTTTTTTGTACACATTCGTTTAATTTTTGAAAATGTATTAAAACACAATAAAACCTATATAAATTTGGTATCACCGCGATCGCACCGAACCAAAGAATAAAGTAGGCATGTTATTTGGAGTGAAGAGTGAAAGTCGTAAAAACTGAGCCCACAAGAACGTGACGCACGTGCGTTTTTTTTTCAATTTTTCCACATTTGGAATTTTTTTTCAGCTTCACAGTACACGGCATGTTAAAATAAATAACATTACGGGAAAGTAAAATTTGTTACGCACAAAATAAGCCCTCACACAGGTCTGTACACGTAAAAATGAAAAAGTTATGGATTTTTGAAGTTGGAGAGCGAGAAATTAGCCGAAAAACCCTCCGTCCTTAAGGGGTTAAACATGACGCAAATTCAACATAAACAGAAAATATAAACGCACCTCAAACACTGCATGCACATAAAAACGTGGTGCGTATGCATAAACGCAAACATAAATGTGAGACAATGCAGCGAATCGCAACTGGCGCAGACGCCGCGTAATCGCAACTGGCGCAGACGCCGCGTAATCGCAACTGGCGCAGACGCTGCGTAATCGCAACTGGCGCAGACGCCGCGTAATCGCAACTGGCGCAGACGCCGCGTAATCGCAACTGGCGCAGACGCCGCGTAATCGCAACCACATGCAAAACTGCCGAAACATTGTAAACATAATGTCAACAGTATATTAGCGGAATGTGTGTGAACACAACCATTAGATGAACATAGAAAAAAACTCACAGATCAATATTCATAATCGTTTCTCTGACATTGCCGCCCACTGATTGGACAGTACGCGAGAAGATTAGCATAACACACACCTCCAGCCCCAGCTCCTCCTCTCTGACCAAACACAGATTACAATGGTCAGAACCTCGGAATGATATCTCCGCAACCGTGGGGGCTAGAAGGAAAATTCCAAGAGCGCCTGAATCTGTGCAGCAGCCTCTACAGGATGGTATGATAATCTTCATATGTGTGAGGTGGTGAAAGGTCCTCTTTAACAAAAAAGTGTGAAACTGAAAATATGTCTTGTATTTTAGGTTCCTTTTCCTTTGATTAATGCTTTGCACACTATTGGCATTCTCTTGATGAGCTTCAAGAGGTAGTCACCTGAAATGGTCTTCCAACAGTTGGCCGCATTTCCGTCAGGTTTTTCCGTAGTGTGTCACATGTGGTCGGATTTTGGCACATTTGCACCGGCTTTCATGTGACAGAAATGGGGGGGTGGGGGGTGGGCCGTCTGACGATCTGATTGATTCGGACAGAGCGTGGGATTCAACTTTAAAATTGTGTCGCAAGGTGGACCTCGGCGGGCCTGAGCGGGGAGCGACACATGCATGATGTAAGTGAATGGTGGCAGAGTGCATGAGCGTCGGACACTCCGAATTGGGGAACGTGCAGGACCGGGCAAGTAAATGTGCCCCAGTGAGTTCCCAGAGATGCTTAGCACGTTTTAACCCTTTTGCCTTCACTCGGTCCAGCTCTCCCCAAACCATCTCGATTGGATACAGGTCTGGTGACTACAGAGGCCAGGTTATCTGGTGTAGCACCCCATCACTCTCCTTGTTCTGGTAGTTGTCTGCTGTTGGGGGACTCCAGTATTATTATGTGCTCTGAATGCAGTATTTGGTTGCTGGTGGTATTACTGTACTGTTGTATGTATAATTTCTGGGAGGTATTTTGTGCTATACTGTGGTTGGGCCATCAATGGTGCTGGTTACTGATGCAGTCTGAGCAGTATGACACCATGATCCTTAGACAAATTAATGTTGTTCTCCCCCGGGTCTAAATCCTTAGATCAACAATAGAATAGCCATGTAAATCTCGCACTGTACTAATGATTAATAAAAAGATTTAATCAGAGGAAATATAGACATTTTTAGAATGTATTATATGTTTGTGAAGACTAAGTCGGTCTATTTTATCACAACTTCGACTCCACCAAAATTGTCACCGACTCCGACCCTGACTCTACAGCCCTGACACGAGGTCTAGGCTGCCATAGATTTTAGCTTTAAACTACAAGTTATTTTGGCGCAAGTTATAATAAATTTGGTTGGTTAAGGCATCCCCACCATGGCCTGCCTTGTTTCATGCCTCGCCAGGCCCCCTTTTCTGGTGTGCACCAGAAATTGCAATATTTTTCAGGGATAATACATTAGTTTGGCTATTAAAAGTTTATACAAAATTTGTTCTTAATGCATCAGGGTTGTGACCGTCTGTGTGCACTTTTTTCCACGGGGTATCACTTCTATAAAAGGCTACAGATATACCACATGGCACAACTTTGGGGGTCTATGTATTTTGGCCATCAGGAGAGGGATGTAGAACCTTCAGAATGTTTCTTGTTCTGATCCTACAGCAATGCAGGACAGCAGAAGTGATGAGTAGAGATGTAAGCAGAGCCTTAGTGTCTGCTGTTACAGGTTCCTGGCTAAAGAGACAATAGATTTCACTCACTGTAATCTCATGGGTGGAATCTGCAGAAACATCTGCTTCTACTTTTTTCCAGCGTGGGTGCAGCGGAAAAAAAACCCAAACTGATATTATGTGTGAACAAAATATGAAACTATATATGCTCTTATCAACACCCTAAATTGGGAAATTTAAATATGTATAACATAAGAATTGGGCCTAAAGTGGCTTTCTGATGGCTGAGGGTCTGACAGCGAAGACCCCTAGTGGTCACCACAAAGGGTTACCCACTGGTACCTAAAATGAATGGGTGGTAGACTTATGTGACTGATTCTATAAATGGTTCCGGACTGTCATATCATACAAATAAATTGTGCAGTGGGGCCTTATTCACATTATGTGTTTTACAGAATAATCCCATAATTGATTATTATTATTTTTCAACCATCATTTATTCTTTTTTTAAGTGTGGCTTTTTATTATAAATGAGATTTATAAAGGGGAAAACTTGATGGTCTGCTCAGTTCTTCAATGACTGAGAAGTGGGTAAGAGATCAGTGGAACAGAGGGATCGCAACACCCAATTGTTTATTAACACACACGTGTGGCTGTACATTGTACTGCAGCCACTTTCACTTAAAGGGGTTTTTTGGCTACTATATGCAAAAAAATTTTAAAGCCTCTATTTCACAATTTTACATGTTATGTACACATTCCATCCTTCCCATACTTTAACAGGTCTTTCATCTTACATTTCTTTTTATCTTACACACTTCAAGTGCCATCATCCTCTCCTTTAAAGCTGCTTGTGCCCGTCCAGACGATAAACATGCATATGAGTACGATCAGTCACGTCAGTATTCTCACAATGGCTGACTGTGTCCTTCATGTTTGAGCATGATCCCAGGAGATGCAGGGGAACAAGTCACCCCACCACAGAGAAATTTGCATGCATGCACGACAGAAGAGGACAGGGGGACTCTGTTGTTACCGAGAGGATGGGGGGGTGATAAACAAATAAATATATGGTGAAATAAATGATTTTGATAACTATAAAACAGGCCATAATATTTAATTTCATTTATTGAAGTGTATTAAATGGGGGGGGGGGGGGGAGCTTATGTGGGGCAATGTTGATGACCGGACAACCCCTTTTAAGGAGACTAAAGCTGTATTCACAAATGAGTTTGAGTTTTGAAATACAATGCAAAGGCTGTTTTGAGGAGATTTGCCTAATTGCTTGTTAACATGCGGTTTGGCAAATCTCCCGCAAACCTTTGCATTGTGTTTCAAAACTCAGCATAAAAACCACATGTGAACACAGTCAAAGAGGAAACATTAGCTCTATGCTAATAACTTCTCCATAAACAGGTGTTTGTTTTGGACCGAACTAATTCAACTGGCAGCTTGAAATATTGGGGGTCATTTATTATTTTTTTTACACTGTTATTTTATATTGTGGCGCACTGTAAGAAGAACAAATGAGCATCAGGAATGTCAAACCACATGCATGAAGGGGTTTAGAAGTTGGTAGACTTGACACAAAAAAGTGTCTGGAAACTTAAATTGCAGGAATAGTGTTGGGATTAAAAAGCTGTGCCCAAACTGAGAGACCAAAAAAAGCTGAAAGTTGTGAGTGTTGGAAAAGAAGCTAAATTGTGGCATCAACATACAATAAATATGGCACACATGTTGCAGCACCAAAAAAAATAGCGGCTGCCAAACAATCTGGCGCAAAGCCGATAATAATTGCCTCTCGTTGTGTTAGAGCCCAACTCAAATAAAAAAAAATTAGATTTCCTTTTTTTTTCTTTTTCGTTTTTCATACTGCATACATGTAAATGTATCTTCAGTGCTAACATATGTGATGAGAAGAATTTTATCACTGTTAGAAGTGATCCATGTCTAAACTTGCCTCAGAGAGCCCAGATCTGTGACTGCTTACTAGAAGACACTTGGTACATTCCTTTGTACTAGCCTCACCCATCACACTCCCACTTATGAATGCATGAGCGTGTTTTTTTTTTTTTCCATCCCTTCAACACATATCTAAAGGTACAGAACTGATTTGGTTCCACAAATGTCAAAAGCTGACTCCTGAGGCAGTTGTATGTCACGACTTGCCCCTACCCTTCACCTTTAAACCCCCAAGCATTTAACATGTAGCCTGTCATTATATGACCCCTCTCCCTGAAGCTCATCTCCCACCTATCATATAATTTCTTTGAAAAAAAACCACAGCAGTAATTGACATGGTGGGCACAGGCATACACCAAAAAACAAATACAATGTACTGAGTATACTGCAATAACCTTTATTATACACATATAAAAATGTAAAACTTATGTCCCCTATAGACATGCATGGGAACGAGTGGTAGACAGTACAGGAACAACAAACAGACAAAAGCAAAGCTTTCTACCTTAATCAAAGATGCTGATAAATCTCTATGTACATGCAGACATTAAATCAATACCAGTACATCCACATAAGACAATACAGTATATAGGGCCTGGGTAGTGGTAAAGTAAACAATGCCCAGGAAAAGCAAGAGGGGGTAGTAGGTACAAACCACAGGTAGGAGCAGAGACCCCTTGGTGGGCACAGGGCCAGTTCCTAGCAATTCTTATGAATTTACCACTTCTGAGATGGTATGTGGCATTCTTCAGCAGCAGTGAGTTGCAGGCACACAGTGGTAGGGGGGAAATGCTCATTCACACTACCAGCCTATGTAGCTACAACACAGAGGGGCTCCCGAAACACCCCCGGAGCCCTTCTCTGGCTCATTAGCATAATTTTTTAAAGTTGATTTTAGAAGAAAGGAGGCCACAGATTACAAATATTAGAAGATAACCACAGTCACGGTGCCTGAGTCTATGAGCTAGGCCCCTTCCACATTCGCGTTGCAGATCACATCAGAGTCTGATCAGGGTGCGATCAGGGTTTAGTCAATGAAAAACTGATAATTTGCATCAGTTTAATCAGTTTTCAGTCAGTTTGTTCAGTGTCTTAGTTTTTCATGCGCGTTTTCAATGCAGTTTCAATGAATTTTTCACACGCATATAACTCGCGTGAAAAGGACTCAGGGCTGAGGTCTATCTTTTCTATGGCAATTAATGCATGAAAAATGCATTGCACTTGCATGTGTCTCAGCGTGTAATGCGTCTTTGATGCAATTCCATAGACTTGTATGGTGCGTTTTTCACACGCGTGACTTGTAGAGCGTGTTGAGATTTAAGCGCGCGTTAAAAAAAAACATGCATGTGTGCGTGAAATAAAATGCAAGTCTGAAAAAGCCCATTGACTACAATGGGTCAGAGTGCAATGCAAGTTTTGCGCGTCAAAAGCACACACAGAACACGCACATGAAAAATGCAAGTGTAGAAGGGGCCTTAGTGTCCCTGGTTTATCATGCTTGACTTTTTTCTTTAACCATATACCAAACCACCGAAAAACCAGTAAACCAATCTGATCATAATTTATGTCACAAAAATATGTGAAATCTTTATTAGAATGACATTGAATTACAATGATTAAAAATGACTAAAATTACAGACATAAAATGGTGTATCCTAGGTGAGACAATAGGTACTACCAGGTAGCAAAGCCCAACAGTTAAAAAAATGTAAATGTATACTTAAATACTTATATAATGATTATATATAATATTATTATAATATATATAATTCCGAGACATCCAGGGATAAACATGGAATACAGGATCATCTGCACTAGGATGATAAACTATAAAACATGCCTTTAATGGTTACACAAAGCTGTCACAGCAACTAATCCGTGAATACAGGTAAGAAGATCATGAAAAACCGGGCACAATACTACCTGGCGTACCTCACCTTCTTTTCTTCAAGCAGCAGACATGCTAGAACTTCAGGAATCGATAAACAATGGAAGATAAGGACTTCTATTATTGTCCCGTCCACACTATTTCTATTTCTAGAATGCCATCAGGATGAATGATCTTTTGTTGGATCCACTTTTTGGGAACATAAATGCTTTACAATGTCGCGATTCATAACAATAACAGAAGCTCATTGTTACATTATTTAAATTTACTAACAGATACCAGACAAAACCCCACATAAGCTCTCCTCAGTACTTCCTATGGTTCCTATATGGTTCTATAAATACTATCACATTGATGTTATATAAGCCAATAATCGTCATTTCTCAGCAATCTAGGGAGATTCAATGACATTTCACCATAATAACCCAGCGTTTATCATAGTTGCAATATACGTCTGCTGCAAACTGGAAAGGATTGTAAATCCCCTATTGTGGAAATTTAGTGTTATCATAATCTACTACCATGTTTTCCCAAAAATATGTCTTACATATTTATTTTTGCTCCTAAAGAGGTGTTATTTTCAGGGGATGACTTATTTTTCTATGAACAAGAATTCACTTTTATTGTTGAACAAAAAAATCAACCTCTCTAACATCATTATAACTCTCCAAACTCTGAATTTCATGCTCAATTTGTTGTGGCTCCATTTCTATGAGGATCATTGGCCCCAATCTCTCATTTTTAGCACTTTCCTTAAAGGGAACTGTAGAAATCATCAGAAATCATGTTATCAGAAATTGGCCTAATAAACCACTACCAGTCTGTTTTTAAGCAGCTGAGCAGCTTCTTGATGATGTTTCTTTAATGGCCTGAAGTGGTGGCATCATCCAGAAAATCAACTTTGACTCAAGATGTAAATTGGTTTTATGAAGTCAAGGAGGCAGAGAGTTTAACACTGAAGTCAAACTTTCTTTGCCTTAGAACGTCCCCTTCACTGTAATTATGGTCCTGCGTCCTGGGACATAATTGACCGGATCTCCTGAAGTCCGGCGCATGATTTCAATCACTTGGGCGGAGCTGCTCAGAGGCAGGGAGAGCGGAACACACCAGTATGTCAGTGTGCTTGGTTTACAATCCTTCATCCTGCTGGTAGATGTCCTTTAAATGACTCTTTCTTTTCCAAGTAGCTACTCGTAGCCCATTTGCAATGCAGCAGTCACTGATTTTATCCCATGATTTCTTCCCCTATGTTACAGCCTCTTGTAGTATCTAAATGATCTACTAATACTAATGTATGACATGGGGGAGCTGCAGTAATGGCTGCTGTCTTATTTTCAGGAGAGTCCTTATATTTTTAAGCTTGAACAAAATATTTTCGGGGGATGTCATATTTTAGGGGAAACATGGTATGTAGGAAAAGATTCTTGATACCAACACTAACTACAAACAGTCACTACTAGAAATTGAGGGTCATTTATTAATTTTGGTGCAGGTTGGCGCTAGAACAGTGCTGTATTTTTCAGGATGTAAGTTTGTGGCGCAAGGGATTAATGAATTTGCGCAGGGACTGAAATGTTTAGAACTCCCTAGACCAGCTTTTAGTGGCTCTTTTGTGCCACAACTTGCGCCAAAAAAGTGTCAGAAAAAGAGAAGCTCCAGAAAATTGGTGGATTCACAAGAGGTGCCAAAATGTCACACCCAAAAATAGAAGAAGTCGAGATTCAGAAAATATCAATATTTTTGCGCCGACACTTCATAAATTCAGGTGCAAGAGGCTCAGAGAGGTTCCACATCCCTACATTCCTATGACTTGGGTGTGTGGCCCCTTTAACCATGTGTTGGCTGCAGAGATTACATGCTATCTGCATGTCAACATACGACTGGAAGACCATTGGAGAGCTGGGGGGGGACGAGGAATAATGATTCTCTTATAATTGGATGCTGTATTGACATAATTATAAATGTATTATTTAGATATAAATGTGAATATGTGAGGCCTGTACATTTACCCTCTAGAAATTGATGAACTTGTATACATCAGTTTTATGACTCCATCAGGTCTAACATTTTTATTCTGTCGAGTGTTGTTGTTTTTTTTTTTTTTTTTTTAATCAATATATCTAAGAATTTATACAATTTCTATCTTTTTTTCCAGAATGCGGGTGAACAGAAAGCTGTGCTTTGTTGTGGCAGTCTTGGTGCCTATGTCTTTTTTCTGCTTCCACATGTGGACCAAGTCTGATAAGGTGGTAGCTGTCTGGAACAGAGAAGCCCCTGAGGATCTACTGGATAACAGCCCATTGCAGCCACTTGAGAAATATGCTGGGATATCCTTGAAATGGAAATCTGAAGTGCTAGAGTATGTATTCTGTATTGTAGACTATTACTATTATGATTGTATGCAGTATAATGCATTTCCATTGCATTATTCCTGGGTCAATGTAAGTGATTTTTTTTCTATACGATTTCATCTACACCCAACAGCAGTGCAATAAGGCAGGTTACACATGAAGGACTATGTTTCGACAGACTGGTTTCTCCAGAATTACTGGTCCCCTGTTCTGAGCTCACTTTCTGAGCAACTGTTCAGTTCAGTTCAGCTGTCCTTGGTTCAGTCCTGGGTATGTATATTTACCATACACATGCAGTGAATTTGTCTGAAGAAACATGACCATGACCATGTAACCATGCTCGGTCCTTGAAAAATGGACCAGATTTCAGGTACTTACTTCAGTGCTGAGGAGCACCAAAGTGATATGCAGTATGTATGTATGATAACATGATAACAGATAACTCCATTCTTTATATGTCACAAGTAGAACCATTCCTAGCAATGTGTTTGGTCTGTAAAATATCTGACCAGCGCAGAGTCCACTTTTCCCAGACTGAGCGCTCGTGTGGCTTTTAACTAAGGATGAAGAAGGAAATTCTTTTCTTTTAGTCAAATCTAATAGTAGATAGAAAAATGGAGAATGCCTCCTGACCTGTCATTTTTAGGTTGTCACATATTTGGTGGCACTTTACAAGTCACATTTTATTATTCAGACTTTGATACACCCAGGTGAAACTAAACTATACCCTCATACCTTACTTTATGTAATACACAGTAGTCAAAATATAGTTTTCCGACCTCAAAATATATTAATAAAAACTCCATAAGGGGATTTCTTTTTAAAAGGAAATCTACCATCAAAATCAATCAAGGTTAAATAGGGACACTTACTCATAGATCCAGGCACTGTGACTATGGTAGTCTTCTTATGTGTTATGTATGGTCTCCTGCCTTCTAAAATCAATCATTACTATTATGCTAATGAGCAAAAAGTGCTCTATCAGAGCCTCTCTGTGCTGTATCCTTACAGGCTGTTATACTGTCTCACCCTCCCTCCTGTTCTCGCAGCACTTCCCCCTCCCTCGGTCTGAAGTAATCTCACACATTGGGAGGGGAAAGTTCTCTTTGCATACTGTAAGGAGGCCATGGATAATAAATATAAAGTATATTATAATATATATATATATGTATTTATATATTTAAAGGACATCTATCACCAGATCAGGGATTGTAAACCAAACATACAGACATACTGGTCTTTGCCCCCTCTGGCGGGATCTGCTGTTTTGTTCTTAAAAACAAGGGCATAAGTAGCTAAAAAAGGGCTTTAAATATTATGCATATGAGCCTGAAAAAAAAAAACAGGGCATAAGTTTGAATGTGCTCTTACTGCAAAGCCCAAGATTACCAAATGCACCTAAAAAAACTCAAAACAAGTAACGTTTTTGTTAAAGGGGTTTTCCCACAAAGACAAATTAGGGCCTATCCATGGGATAGGGTCTGACTTGCAGATCATTAGGGGTCTCAGTGCTGAGACTCCCACCGATTGCGAAAGGGACTAATTGAGCAGACAGCAGCATATGTGGGACTTTTGGATTTTCATTACAGAGTCTGTCCTGTGTACAATGGAACTAATGCATAAAAGCTGTTAGAGAACACAATATTATTCTTGTTCCATCCTAAGGACAAACAGGCTTGGTGTTTGAAAACGGACCTATGTGCTTGTCCTATCCCACGCACCGAGGATGTTTGTGTGCAGTGGGTGTAAAGTTGCTGAATTGTAGTCCTGTGAAGGAAGGTAGTGGTGGAGTCAGTGTAACATTCCTAAACTATACCCCATATGACCTGTCAGAATGTGCTCCTGGGCTTCGTGTTTGTGCTCTTCATTTTATCTGTTTTTTGCTTTGCTCTTCAGTCAGGAGGTGTTTGGAAACTAGCAGCATGTGTATAACTGGTGCAGTACAAACTAGTTCCCAAATTCAAGCGTTTCGGTCAAACTACATCTACGTTCAGGAATAACTTGTCCTCCCTGCACCTGAATTGCATTTCCTATAGATAGGCCCTGGATAATTTACTATGGAGGGGGTGGGGGAGGATGACACCTGGTCCTCACGATAATTAGCTGTTTGGAGCCATACAAATAACATGCCTGGAGACAGGAGGCATTCTTAGAAAATCCCTTTTAGATATTCATGCTCAAGAATTAATAATGACTTCATGTGTTGTCTAAAAGCTTTTGGCTTGTTGTTTAATTCCACAGACTTTTGCCAAAGAGCAACTGCAAATGCGAAGCCGAGACAACGCTGGACATTCCCTTCCGACAGGAATTAATAGGAAAACCTTACGCCGTGAACTTCACTGCATCTATGGTGCCATTAGGGATTGATGAAACACACAAGAGAAGAGAGCTGGAATATAAAAAGTTCTTGATGAGGTAACTAGCCATACACTATTGTACCTGCGTTCACACAGCGCAGTTTGGTACATGCATTTTATGCAGTTTTTCATTTTACAGGTGCAACATGTTATCGTAGTGTGAATGATTTATTATACCCTTATGCCTTGATTGGGTTTGTGTGTTTTAAGAATACAATTGGATATTCTAAATTTTGGTTGACATGGGAAAAAGGATTAACAATAAAGAAGCAAACTGATCATTGGCAGCAATGTTTTGGTCTCATGCTGCATCTGTAGTGGAGCGGCACACAAAGAAATGGTGAAAGCACGGAGCTACCTTCACAGTTAGTTTCAGCACCCAATAAGCATTTTAGACCCTCTAAGATCAGGTGGTCCTAGGCTGGAGCAGACAGCCTGCACCACTCACCTGACAGTAGAGAGTCTAGCGCTTATCAGGTGATGTAACTAGAATAATTTAATGCTCAGGAGTGGAGGTGGTTAGAGAAAGACCCCAAATCCACAATTATTGAGGTGTAAAGAATTCAAAGAGTTGGAATAAGGGAAGATGATGAAATGAAAAAGAGCCCCTCAGGTTCATTTGTATACAGTCTTTCATCCTAGTGGTAAATGTCCTTTAAACAATCACGTACTAAAGCTGTATGCAAATGACCTGAGAGAGGGCCAATAAATTAACCTGTTCAGCTGCCCAGCTTATTCATAAGCCGGAGGCACAGCCACACCCCCAGTGCATGACTGACAGCCTGTATGTGACACTCCTGGTGCTGCCTGTATTTGCTTCCTGGTTCTGGCGGCCCCATTAACCTGTGTGTGTATAAGATACTCCTATACACATGACTGACAGCCTGTATAATGGTGTGAGGTATAATGATGTAATGGCTCCTCCATGTGCTTCCTGGTGCTTGCGGCCCCTGCAGCCTGTGTGTACGAGATACTCCTATACACATGACTGACAGCCTGTATAATGATGTGAGGTATAATGGTGTAATGGCTTCTCCATGTGCTTCCTGGCGCTGGTGGCCCCTGCAGCCTGTGTGTATGAGATACTCCTATACACATGACTGACAGCCTGTATAATGATGTGATACTCCTTGTGCTGGCTCCTCTCTATACCTCCTGGTGCTGGCGGTCACACCCCCTGCAGCCTGTGTGTGTATTCAACTGCTCCAGGATGCAGCCATGTGTATAGCAGAACATGTCAGGAACTTGTGTAGCTGATGTCTATTTTCTCTCACATGTGTATAGGAGGAGAGAGCATGTCCGATAGTAGCTGATGTATGTGTCTCACACATTTGTCTAGCAGAACATGTCGGGTACTTGTGTAGCTGTTGTCTGTGTCCCTCACTTGTGTATAGCAGAACATGTAGGTACTTGTGTGGCTGATGTCCGTGTCTCACACATGTTTACAGTCATGGCCAGAAGTTTTGAGAATGACACAAATATTATATTGTCACATGATCTGTTGTATGTCTGTATGTGATAAAACATCTGACAAACACACATTAAAACCAGAAGGCAAGTGCATTCATATTATAAGTAACAAAAGCTTTTATTGACAGAATGAGTTAATGCAGCAAGTCAATATTTCTTCTTCAGGACCTCTGCAATTCTCCGTGGCAGCTCTCAATTAACTTCTGGACCAGATCCTGACTGATAGCCGTCCATTCTTGCACAATCAATGCTTGCATTGTGTCACAATTTATTTGTTTTTGTTTGTCCACACGCCTCTTGCTGATTGACCACAAGTCCTCAATGGGATTAAGATCTGGGGAGTTTCCAGGTTATGGACCCAAAATCTCTGTTTTGTTCCCTGAGCCATTTAGTTATCACCTTTGCTTTATGGCAAGGTGCTCCATCACACTGGAAAAGGCATTGTTGATCACCAAACTGCTCTTGGACGGTTGGGAGAAGTTGCTCTTGGAGGACATTCTGGTAGCATTCTTTATTCATGGATGTGTTTTTAGGCAAGACTGTGAGAGAGCCGATTCCCTTGGCTGAGAAGCCGCCCCACACAAGAATGGTTGCAGGATGCTTTACGGTTGGCATGAGACAAGACTGGTGGTATCGCTCAACTTGTCTTCCCCGAACAAGCTGTTTTCCAGATGTTCCAAACAATCAGAAAGGAGTCCACTGTACCTTTTGCAGAATATCAGTCTGTCCCTGATGTTTTTTTCTGGAGAGAAGTGGCTTCTTTGCTGCCCTCCTTGACACCAGGCCTTGCTCCAAGAGTCTCCACCTCATAGTGCGTGCAGATGCACTCACACCAGCCTGCTGCCATTCCTGAGCAAGCTCTGCACTGCTGGCAGCCCAATCCCGAAGCTGAAACACTTTTGAGAGATGGTCCTGGCGCTTGCTGGTCCTTCTTGGGCCCCTGGAGCCTTTTTGGCAACAATGGAGCCTCTCTCTTTGAATTCCTTGATGATGCGATAGATTGGTGACAAAGGTGCAATCTTTCTAGCTGCAATACTCTTCTCTGTTAGGCCAGTTTTGTGCAGTGCAACGTTTCTTTAAAGATAACCATGGTTGACAGAAGAGAAACAATGATGCCAAGCAGCAGCCTCCCTTTAAAGTGCCCAGTGGTGTGATTCTTACTTAATCATGACAGATTGATCTCCAGCCCTGTCCTCATCAACTCCTACACCCGTGTTAATGGAGCAATCACTGAAACGATGTTAGCTGCTCCTTTTAAGGCAGGCCTGCAATGAAGTTGAAATGTGTTTTGGGTGAAAATGTTCATTTTCTAGGCAAATATTGACTTTGCAATTAATTTCTGTTAAGCTGATCACTCTTTACAATTTTCTGGAGTATATGCAAATTGCCATTATAAAACCTGATGCAGTAGACTAGTATAATTCTCAAAACTTTTGGCTGTATGGGAGGAGAGAGTATGTCAGCAGATGCAGCACACACACTAGCAATGCTTTACTATACATTACACACAGACCTGAGCAGGGGGAAGAGAGGGGAGGGGTAACAGGGGTGACAACATTGCCTCTGACCATGTGACCAGCCTCATTTACATAATAAAGAAAATAGTATTTTAGAATAATTAATGTATGAATTAACTAGATAAAGGCTGGGGGAATGGATTGCCAGCTGCTCCAACAGGTAGTAGTTACAGAAATGTTGACAGACACTCGATGACAGGTGATGAATAATTGCCAGCTTATTAAAAAAACTTTGTCATAAGTTCCCTCTGTACAAATAATAAGTCACGTAATTTGTATACTTTATGTCATTAGAAATTAATAACTACCTGCTGGCCATTGTAATAACCTGGGCCCGCCAAGCTTGAAGGTTTCTTTATCAGTGTTCTTTGTACCTGGTATTTGCAAGTGAAAGTCACTTAAAGGAGATTCACATGATTTCAAGAACCATCTGCTCACTGGTTAGGGTGATGCGACACGTGGCGTTTTGAACATGTTTTTGGCCCGTTTTAAAGCAGTTTGAATTAAGATAATTGGTCAAACCTGTCAAAAACGGATGCGTTTTTTTTAACGCATGCGTTTTTGATGGACTGCTTAAAAACGGGCCAAAAACACGTTAAAAATGCCACATGTGGCATCACCCTAAGGCTACTTTTACATCAGTTTTTTTCCCTTCGCAATCCATTTCCTCACTGGTTAGGCTACATTTACATCCTGTTTTTCCCTCTGTTGTTGGACATATTGTTTTCATGGAGGGCAGCAGCATATCTCACTGTATGCTTATATTCTCTATGCTTATACAGTGAAATCCGCCCTCCTCATCTCTACCAGCTTTGAAAGTGAGAGGAGGAGTGATTTCCTGGTGCTCAGGATACCTACATATATTGACAGCTAGAAAACTGAGGGAACACGGTAGTGTATGTTCAGCAGAGGCCTGGGATAGGCCAGGGCATAGCCCCTAATGGCCTCCGCTGAATGTATTCTTCTTTTCTCCAACAGGAAATAGGATGCAGTTTACTGCGCTTTTTTATCCTGTGTTCCCAGCAAGATGAGACGTATACTGAGCAGATGGACGCCAGAATGAGGCCTCCGTCTGCCAGTATATTTCACGCTGGATGTGTCCAAAGTACGGAATTTGAACACAGCCTTACTGGGCTTAGTATCATTACACCAAATAGAGGAAAGCTGAATTCTGTGGACTGTCATAATGCTTTTATGCGTATAATCTGCTGGACTTTCACTTGCTAGATATATACTGTATAGTTTTCTTATTTTTATTGAAATTAGTCCGACCATCCATTCAATAAGTCAGTTTACAGGAAGCCTTTCTGTTGTGGCATATGTAAGAGGATTATGTAGAGGTTTCAGTGAGAAACCTTTTTGTATGACATGTATAAGCTCTAGTATGAATTTTCTATCCTTTATTCAGGGATAAGGACATCTTTATGACTGCAGAACCTGCTGTATTCAGACATATTACACGGCATGGTATACTACAAGGCCTGATAATGGATTCAAAAACATTTCCCAATTCTATGGGGCACATTTATTAACTGTTTTGTGCATGATTTTTGTCGAGCAATCCCAGGATATTTTTTTACTTTGCACCTGTTCCAACAGATTAGCGTTGGTGCCGCAAAAACCTTAGATTTCCAACCCTCACAACTTTTTTTCTTTGTCAAACAATTTGGGTGCAGCTTTTGAATCCCCACACTTTTCCTGCACTTATGGTTTCCCAACACCCTTTTTGGCACATACCAAACGCAAGTCTACCAACTTCTAAGACCTTCATGAATATGGCTTGTTGTTGGTGACGCTCATGTGTTCATCTTACAGTGCGCCAAATACATTAAGGCTGTGCTATACTTTATAAAATCACCGTGCAAAACCTGCTAAAATGGGGTGCCAGAAACAGACCTTGTGCCACACATTAATACATTTGAATTGTCAATGTAATTAACCTCTTAACGCTCCTTGAAGTATACATACATAATAGGGTCTGTCTTGTTTCTGCAGATCTGTAACAATGTGCTATTTTTTTTCCCTAGAACTGATATAAAATAAATAAACTAGTAAAATCATTAGGTATCACTGCGTCTCAAAATGTCCGATGTCCGATCAGAATATAGAACCCTGAAACATTGCATTTTACAGCATATAAAAAAAATTAACAAAAAGTGAATAAAAGGTTGTACATTCCTAAAAATGGTAGCAGCAACAGCTTATTTCACACAAAAAATGACACCTCACACAGCTCCGTACACCGAAGTATGAAAAAGGTATTAGCGTCAGAAGATGGCGAGACAAAATTGTGTTTAATAAGGTTTTAATTTTAAAAAATGTATTAAAACACAAAACCTGTATACATTTTAAGATCCCTGTGATCGGACCAAAGAAAAAATTAGATGTGTTATTTGGAGCGCACAGTAAAAGCCGTAAAAATGAGCTTACAAGAAAATGGCTGCTTTTCAGTACAAAGCATAGAATGACTTTATATCACTAAGAAATACAATAAGCCCTCATACAGCTCTGTACATGGAAAAATGATAAAGTTCTACATTTTCCAAGGTGGGGAGTAAAAAATGAACAAAAAAACGCTCCATCTATACCAGCGTGGAAACCTTTTGGCATACGCTGGTTTTTTGGCATACGCTGGTGGCAGGGAGCCAGATAGTGTGAATTTAACTTGTATAAACTCCTAAAATGATTCAGAATGCTGACAAAGACTTTTTTTTTTAAAATGAGCATAGCATAGACTATTGGAACCTGTCACCAGCTAAAAATCACATTCCTAGTGACTTTTTGCTTTGAATTTCAACAAATGAAAAATTTTGTCAGAAAAAGATAAATATTGTATATAAAAGCTGATTAATCTGTGACTTATCTTTTGTTTTCTCTCTCAGATCATATAGTCCAGCAGACAAGATTATTGTTGCAGAAGCAAATTCTCCATTGCAATACCCTCTCCAGGGTGTGGAAGTCCGTCCTCTGAAGACAATACTCATACCAGGTGTGTGACTCACGGCACTTGTTCTGGTCTTTACCATGTTGACTGTGGTAAAATCTTAGTGGCGGTTTTGGCCCGTTTTTAAGCAGTCCATCAAACGCATGTGTTTTTGACCAGTTTGAATTAAGATAATTGGTCAAACCTGTAAAAAATTGATGTTTTTTCAAAAAACGCATGTGTTTTTTTGCCGGAATGCCACGGGTGCTATCACCCTTAGGCTGGCTGCACACTAACATATGCGGCCTGCTGAAACATACCCCTAGGTGGGTTTGATCCCAGTAGGGGGGTGCTTGCATCATACAGAAACGAGTCCCTGTCAGCCAGCTAAATTGCAGTGCTGGAAAGACACTTAAGACCTGAGCTTCTAGTCTCTCCTCACTTGAAAAAGGAATCGCCTTTGATTCCGAAACGCGGTGTGTTACTGAGACATCCAATAAACAGATTTGTTGTGAAGTACTCTCCGAATCACTTTTAACTACTAGTGTGCGCCATAGTGACAATCACCCCATCATCCCATGCATCTGATCCAGACCGGTGTGGCTACTGCGCTCTGCTGATCCCGTCAACGGGCAGCACCTGATTGGTACTCAGCTCAAGCCTTCCACTAGTGTTGTGCCTGGAACTTGCACAACTCTATCTGGTGAGCCTCATTCTTTCCTCCCCCATCTGAATTTGTCAAATGTTGTACAAACTACTACTCTATGAGCGCTTTTTGGTCTCTCCCTGTTCGCCTCTCCTATAGACCCGGCACTGAAACCTGGAATGTCATACACTGTATAATCTTACTATTACCGTATTTTTTGGACTATAAGGCGCACAAAAAATCCTTTGATTTTCTCAGAAATCAAAGGTGCGCCTTATAGTCCAGTGCGCCTTATATATGAACCGTACTTACAGACAACAGCTGCCTTGAACTGTGCACAGGTCTGCCACCTGCTGGTCATTCATCCTTATAATCAGGTGCGCCTTATATATGAACCTAGACGTTTTAGCAGGCATTTAGCAGGCGCACCATCAATAAAGTCCAACACCCCCACAATGTTGGAAGTATATTTTTGGTAGACAAAATGATCTCCTCAGACATGCTTTTATTCTTGCAGGACTTGGTTTACTAGATCTGAAAAAGAAACAGAATTACGAGGTAAGGATTTTTTTCTATATATCTCAAAGTGGTGTAAACTACTTCAGTACGTAGGAGTTGTGGGACCGTGTGCCAGTATGAGTCTGTTATACAGCCACAGTTACCATCCACATTATAGCGATACTGTATAAGGTGTTCCTGAATCTGTGCACATTCTCCATAGGATGTGGCTTTTTATTTGTAATTGCTATCATTCTTTCATGTTTATATGAAATGGTTAAAAGAATTGGTTGCCTGAGACTGGCAAGTGGGACTCCGCATCTCCTCTTTACACCGGAGATTCATTAGAAAACTGAGGGGGTAATAATGTGTACACAGCATACGGTAGCAAAATGTATTAATAGGCTAATGAGATCCGTACGGGAATGATATGCACATCCTGATATTACCGTCTCACTCTCCTGTTCGTGATCTCTGCACCATTGTATGTGTAATGGTGCAGTTTCTATGTCGTTTTATCTATGGTAATTAAGTTCTATATATTGCCCCCACCTCAATTAATTAAATTTAAAAAATATTTCCCTTCCAAATAAATATATAAATACAGTACATCCAGATGAATTATACTGTATGCTATAGTATCCATTTGAGTTAGTATATACAGTGCTTCTCCAAAATTCTTATAATAGCTTGTTACATAAATACAGCACTTGAGCTAAGCTCTGAAACAGAAAAACAGCACCAGAACTGGGCTTCAAAAAGAAATTGGGTTCCAGGACCAGGCTCAGAAACATAAATCCAGCACCAGAATCGGGCTCTGAAATTCAGTACCAGAATTAGGCCCCAAAACAGAAGTAGAGCACCAGAACCGAACACTGCTCAGTGCTTCCCCCAATAATTAATTAATGCGTAAACAGTGCATAATCAATAAATACATATAACGTGTTATGTATCAGTTAATACATGTTCTGGGTCAGCAATAATAACTTTATGTAATATATATATAGATAGATAGATAGATAGAGATATATATATATAGATATCGATAGATTTATATATAGTACTCTCAAGGTAAAAACATAGTAAAAGTACTTGCCTCTCTCCCACTGTGCGCACAGCCATAATACTCAACTGTTATATAGCTCAGTTTCCTATTGGAAAGGTTCTGATCTCACAGCACGAGATCTAGTATTATCCTTGGAACTTACCTATTTGCACAGGGTTAAGTCTTATCCAATATTGTTTTTTGTATATTTTACTTTAGTTAGGCTACATTCACACGAATGTATGGGGGACATATATACTGCCGGCGTATATACGTCCCCCATACACTTCTATGGGCTCACGGCCCTGTACGGAATATGGCACAATGCTCTGTATAATCCTATGGAGAGGGGCGGGGGAGAACTGCGCTCATCCCCTACTCCTCTCTGCAGCGCTGATGTATACCCGGGCATACATCGTTTGAATGAAGCCTAAAACAGGGGTTTTCTATGAATACTGCCCAGTACCTTGGACCTACTAGAGTAAATCCTTTTTGAGGCCCACCGATCATGTTACTAGAAAAAATATACCTACTCCTAATTATTGGGTAAAACATGTTACTCAGTACTAAACACTTTGGTAGCAGATTTATTAAAAGCATCTAACATTACACAGTGTAGAAAGAGTCGTATACTGCACAGATTTATAAAAGCATCTGATGCTGGATGATAAATCTGACATAGTGGAAGACTATCTACCCTTACTTCTTACTTCCTATTAGTTGGTTGGTTGAAAATATTCCAGATTCTGGGGCACTTATGATAACTAAGCCAAAGTATCTAAAAAATATACTGCCTATCTTAGTACCAAGCTTGCTATAAAGTGTAGCACCAGCACCAGGCTTGGTACATAAATACAGTACTAGAACTAAGCTTGACAACTGGTTGTTATAACCTCTCCTATCACAGGGCTGTGCTCGATTTATACTCTAACTATGTCCATTTATAACTGGGGACATACAATGGACATGGAAAATGATATGGTTGGCAATATGTCATGGGCTACACAGAGACTTTTTGTGATGCTGATTGATAATAACTATTGAGTGACAGCAACAGTCCTCAAGATTCCATGGAACCCAATGTATGACTGTGTACCACTGCAGTAGCTCGGTAGTTAACATTAATTACACATAGAGATACATGTAAGCTCATGGGTAATAAAAGAACTTTGATGAGATAAATTTTCTTTCATATTGTTCTTGTATAGGCCTTCCATGTCAGCTTCTTCCAGCTTCCATTCTTCTGTGCAGATTTTTCAACACAAATATTTTAGGTTTCCTCATTTCTTAACCATCTCCTACACTTTCTAATCACAAATATAATACTGTTCTCTTGGTCCCCTAGAGATCCCAATTATGCCCCGTCAGTAGCCAATAAAGTCACAAGGGCCTCCATAATTTCCAAACAGTCCCAGGGTACCCACAGTAGCCAATAAAGTCACATGGCTTCCAGAGTAGCCAATATAATAAGTGTCCCCACAATACCAAATATAGTCACAGTGCCCCCGTAGGAGCCAAATAGTCACAGGGCCCCTTATAACATCATTGTAATAGCAGCCCCCCACATTAGTCAAATAGTAATGGTGCTCCACAATAGCCAATATAGTAACGGTGCCTCCACAGTAGCCAATATAGTCACCGGGCCCCCACAACAGCCTTACAATTGCAGTGCTAACCCAGTAGGCAAAATAGTCGCAGGGTCTCCATTTTAGTCAAAATAGTCACAGGGATCATAGCCAGTATAGTAACAGTGCCCACACAGAAGCCATAATGACACAGCCCCCTCCCCTGTAGCTTAAATAGTTATTGGCACCCTACGGTAGGCAAAATACCCAGAGGGGCCCTAATGTCAGTCTAGTCACTGGGGCCCTAAATAAGCAAACATAGACACAGTGCCCCCATAGTTGCCTATAACATGCCCCCCTACATCTATAAAGTCTCAATGTCCCCCACAGTGGGAAAAAGAGTGCCCAGAGGGACCCATTCATGTCATTCACCCGCATCGGCTCACAGTATACTCTGGGCACCAGCATTATTATGACCTGATTGTGTTTCAGCGCAAGCACCAGCAGATGACATCATCAGTTATCTCGGGATAGAGCCTCTGAATGTTCTGTGAACAGGCGTGGGCGAATGTAATGACTATATTGTGATTGCTCCGAGTTGACCGTGTTCCAACCTGGGCAAAGGCCTAGGCCTCTGCCCTGAGATGAATGTGATCTGATGACCGGTGGGCCAGTCCAATGCTGATTCTGCCCCACAATTTATGGACTAACATGTCTCATAGATTAATGAAAAAGGTAAACGGCTTGGAGCCTAAGAAGACCCATAACATGTCTCATTCCCCCATCAAAGAGACTCTTATTATATACAATACATTATTGTTCAAGGCCTGGTAAAGAAATGACATCTCAGCAGCTTCAGGCTATTCAGGTCTGTCTGGAATAGTTGTTACAAGGGGAATTGGCTTGTTTTGAGCAAAACTGACTGATCAGGAATGATTTCTGCTTACTTTGCAACAATTAACTGCCAAACCACAAACATTCACGTAATCACATAATTGTAAATACTTCAATACTAGAAAAAAGAAAGAGGGCTGGAAAGGAGTGCTAATTCAATCCAAGTGTTGCAAATATCACACGTGCCCGGAAATAGAACGCTGGCATGTGTTTACAAGATGTAAAAATCTAATATTACACATTTTTGGTGAAATTTGTACCAAAATGATCCACATTTGGTAGGTGTTTTACATACTTTTTTGTCTTCGTCCAAAAACCTGGACAACCCCTTATCTATAATTTAAGATTCATGGAGATTACTTTGTATGCACATATTATAGACGCCTTCAGAAGGAAATGAGTAATCCGTTGACTTTCCTTGGTTGTGTAAGGAGAGAAACATTACCAGCATAGTCGTATGATCTTTCCGAAAACAGTCATTATATTAACCAGTAGAGGGAGGGACATGCAGGGAGAGGACAGGTTTAACCAGACATTGCAAGCTATTTTTGGCATGGGAAGTGTTAACAGGTTTTTGTTTTTACATTTTTTATATGTTATGTAATATCCTGTATACAAAGCAGATACATAACCTTGTTATTATAAGTGGGCAACTTTTACTCACACCAGGAATGTCAGCCCCTATAAGCTTTTATTTACAATACATCCATGGGAGTATATATGCCCATACCATAGACAACCAATGGAAAGGTATGGCACTGCCTGTGCCTCAAATATATATCTATATACAATTTTCTTTAGGCATAGCTTGTACCCTATAACTGCTTCAGACTTGTATTGTTCCCCTCAGTAACCAGCTTGCTGGGCAGCCCTCACTGCATGTATAAATAATCTCTCCAAATTATTATATTAACAAATCAGAAGTTTGAGATGTTTGCAGGGGCAACTAGGAGAGGCAGGGCCCCATAGCAGACTTCCGAATGGGACACCATTTCTCCCTATGTAATTCATGTGTGAATGTACATATATAAATACATACATTTTATACATTCATATATACACACATTTGTATGCTTATATACATACACATACAGCATATATACGCATATAGCATAAATACAATATACACACTGCACATATACACCTATGTAGCATATACACATCACATATATACATATAATACCATATAAATTATACACACACATACAGCATATACATACCCAAAACTCCAGTTGCCGGGGCCCATAGTGGCTTGTACCCCTGTAGTTATGCCCCTGGTTGTTTGATAAATGTCAGTTTGAAATAAATATACAGGCCCTTTTCAACTGTGGGCAGTCTTGTATCATTTTATCATATTTACTGTATATATACAGTGTTTGGTTCTAGTGCTCTACTTATGTGCTGATGTCTGTTCTGTTACAGTATTTATGACTGAGCCCAAGGACTAGAAGTGATTGTGCCTCATAACAAAGTTTTAATTGATCCCACACCAGACTAGGAGCTCTTTTTTGAATTAGGCAGTGTAGGATTTAATCACTAATGCCAAAATGACCTCAGTACTTGAAGAAAATCTACCATCAAAATCCATCATGATAAACCAGGGGCACTTACTCATAAATCCAGGCACTGTGACTGTGGTAAATCTTCTTATATTTGCTATCCATGGCCTCCTTCGAACTAAAATCAACTGTAAAATTATGCTAATAAGCAAGAGCCTCAGTGCTGCTGATTCACAAGCTGTTACAATGTGCAGAACATGTCTCACTCACCTACTGCTCTCACTCTTCCCTTCGCCTGTGCAAGGAGAACAAATATTTGGAGATTACCACACTCCGATTCAGGCACTGTGACTAAGTGTTTCTGTTTTATCATAATGCCTCTAAATGATATAGATGCAGGCGCACACTTTTTAAGAAGTGCCCGTGCCACATATGTATTGCATACAACCCTTTTGGGGTGCGGCTGCACTATTCTTCAGTCAGACCATGCCCCACATTTATCATGCAAAGTCCAGCAGAGGTGCGTCACACGGTTGAAGGTGCAACAAAGAAAATTTTGTGCAATCTGCTGGGGCAGTGCAGGGGAGCCAGATTCATGCGGAAAGGGCACCACAGTTCATGAATCTCGAGCCTCATGCACGTACATTTTTTTTTAGTAAATGTGCCCTACAGTGTCACCAAATAAAATACATGCACTGCTGCCAAATGAAAGATATGCCATGCCTCACATTTGCATATGCAAGCAGTTTGTCTGAATTATATTTACATGCAGTGTCTCCAAGTTAAATAAAATGTACATAGTGCATACCGCAATGCGCTGGAGAGAAGGTGACCCATTCCCCTCCAAAGAAAACAGCGGCGCACGGGTGCACACACGGGAAAAGATAGAGCATGCTCTATCTTTTCCCATTGTACGGCGCGGATGAAATCGGGGATGAGTTTTGCTGGTTTTAATGTTTTTGGAGGAGGGTACCTTTGGAGATTCCCCTTGTTTGGTAAATTATCTGTACAGCACTACCACCTGTACAGAGATAACACCTGCTGAATGTGCGCCAACTATGTAATCACAGGCACCTTTCTCTCTTTTTCAGGTGAGCTTGTCCTGCACCCTAGGGACCCTTAACGTGGCTGCAGAAGTTGACAGTGTCACAATAAAGGGAGCAGGAGAAAAACAAATAACGTTATGTAGCTCCTTGTTGGATAATCTGAACCGCCAGCTTCAGTTAGTTTCTTATTCCAACACAGTGTTCAACCCAAACACTGCAGACACCGGTGAGTTATCTTTTATGGTGGGCAATATTACATTTAGGGGTATATATAAAAATCTTCTGTCTATTACTGTAACCCATTGACTTGGACTTGAAAATATATAAGTAACAATCTTTGGCTTCGACTCCTGTGATATATAAGTGGAACTTACCAATGTCTTAGTAGGTTGTCACGCATATAACAAGGCAAAGTAATTTGGGATTCTGATTTGTTCTATTATGCTCTGAGGCTTTCAGTCTATATTGGCTCCATGGAAACCGTAAATAGGAATGTTGGGCGAACAATACTCCTTCATGTTTTGACTTGAGCTTTCAGTGTTGAGACCATGTTGCATTTTGTAATGTGAGCATTGCTGATAATTGGAGCTATTCAGAATTTGTAATAAAGACTATTACCGTGATTATTCTAACAAATGGACAAGTTTCTCAATTAAAGTGAAGACGCTCTATACCTAGGGTTAAAGGGGACATGACATTAGGATTTAGTTCCACAAACTTGTGTCGGGATCACAATGATGGTCTTCTATTTTCTGGGTGACTTAGTTTTATGAAGAAATGTACACTGCACTCAAATGACCCATTAGGAATTGCATGGGGAGAGTCATGCTAGGATGTCCCCTAATGGTGTAATTCCATAGAACAGGTACTCTATGGGACATTAGTCAAATCCGTTTGGGTCAACCCAGAGTGACTCTTCTCCAATCCCATGACTCCTTAGGGCATTTATATTAGGCTTTTACAGTTTTTTTTTCTGTGGGTAAGCAACACATGCAGGATATCTGGTGTACGATCTTGGTGAATCGCGGCACAGTACATTATAGTCGGACAATGCACTTTCCATGAGCTCCAGCAGACTGGTAAGTAAATGTGCCCCAGTGTGTCATATAAAATGTAATGGCAGTAGTAATGTAACTACACTGGGTAGGAGATAATGAAAGGACTTAGGTAAGTATAGAAATAATATTGGACATGTAGAAGATTAGGGGACAGTTTGGAGTATAGAATATGGGGAAACCTAAGAGGTAGATGAACATGACTGTATGGACTGATGGTATGCTTACCAACAAGAAAGGATACATGAGGCATGACAGTAGCATGTTATGATAGCTAAATGTTCATCAAGTGATTCAGCAGTTCTGTTACTTCTGTACTGGTTGCAGACTTCCAATGATTATTTGTTTACATGTCTGAGCTCTCCTGACTAGAAGTAGCTGCGGCGGGAGAGTTAAGACTCATCCTGCCTCCCTCCCATCTTCACGCCTCTGTCAGTGAGGACGAGCTGTTAGAGAAAAGGTACAGTGGGTGATGCCATGAGGTTGGTCTGGAGCAGGGAACAGGGAAAGGCTGAGGCTATCAAAGGAGGCAAAGACATAGGTACATTATACATGCAAAGACATGCTTTATAGAAGAGATTTATTGTAAAGTGGCCAACCCCTTTAAACAAATGATTCTCTAGCAAAAAATACATAGGGGCACATTTACTTTCCCGTTCCTCACGCTATCCCCGATCCGGACTGTCCGACGATCCTGCGTTGTGCCGCGATTCACATAGCTCGTGTGCCCGATTTCCTGCATCTGTAGCTTCCCCGCTCAGGTCCGCCGGAGTTCACCATCTTCTTCCCAGTGCATGTCTTGCGACACAATTTGAATTTTAAATGCTGCTTCGTCTGAATCAGTCGGGTTGTCCGATGGCCACACCCCCCCCCCCCCTCAATTTACGTTTCATGAAAGTTGGAGCTCCGATCTCATGCGCCAAAAACCCCTTTTAAATGCGGTGCAACACGGGAATCGTCAGGAAACCCTACACAAATGTGGTCCGCGGACCCTTAGTAAATGAGCTCCATTGTCTCAAAATTAATTGAAAGATGTGTAACATGGAAGGAGAGGGTTCTTGAATTTGTTGATATTAGGTAAAGCACACACCAATGGTCACATCTGATGTTTAGAATAATTTTGGCTATGTAGTGAATTTTATCCCCTGAACCAGTGGGACTATTTTTATTATCACATGGTAAAAGCCATGTTCAGAAAATCTGTCTATCCTCTCTTTACTTCCAGGTCCATGTATAGTAGTGTCATCTTGGTGAATTGCGATCTAGGGATAGAACATTGATGTGATCCGGGGATTTTCTGTATAGGTTGTGGTGAGGGTACCAGTGGAGTCTTTCTGTACTTGATTGTTCAAGAAAGTTGTGGAATATGTGCCATAGTGCAGTGTGAAGTGAAGTTCAGGAAAAATAAATGTGCTAGTGGCAGAGTAACAAAGAGTCAAAGAGCCTCTCTCATATGCAAAAGATTAATGTAGCAATGTCTCCTTCCGAATACAGTTTTAAACAATCGCCCTCATCCACAAAACTATTCAGAATGCTGCACCTCCCTACCTCTCCTGTCTTATCTCAGTCTATCGCACAACCCATGCTTTTCGATCAGCCAGTGATATTAGATTAATCTCTACCTTAATTTGAATCTCTCACACATATCTTCAGGACTTCTCCCGAGCTGCACCAATTCTCTGAAATCTCCTTCCCCGGACTATCATACTAATACTTAAGCTCCAAAGTTTCAAACATGCTCTTAAAACCCATCTTTTTAGACAAGCCTATCACACTCGCTAACTGCATGAAACGTCAACTCTTTCTACTTATCCATCCTATGTCCTCCCCCTGTCTGTTATTGGGCAAACACCAAATAGATACCAAGTTCCAGGCTTCTCTGCAGTCTCATTGACTTTGGACTTTGTAGAGAAGATGGCAGCAGTGTGCCAGCCTCCTATCCAAGTATATAGCCAGCCCCTTGCCCCAGTAGTTAACCAGCCCCCATTTGCCCAATTCCTAAAAAGCTGTAACATCAGCCGTTGCTGACATCAGAGTGCGGACCGAAGAAGAGAAGACCTGTGGGGGGTCCCGGAAAGTTGAGTTTCGACTTAATTTTTTCTTGACTCCAGTATAAGCCGAGTTTGAGTTTTTCAGCACATTTTTGTGCTGAAAAACTCGGCTTATACTCATATGACGCTACAGAATATGATGGTGCTATATAAATAAAGATTAATATTATTTTACATATTGGAATGGCCATTTTCTTTTGCATGTGAAACTTTGTCTTGTACTAGTTTCCTAGTTGCAAGCCGCCAAACAGTAATCATAGTAAAGCCGCACACCTTCACCACAAAATAGAATAAAATCATTGCAATTGTATCACTGTTCAGGATATGTGGTTGATGACAACTTTTTTTTTTTTTTAAGAGTGTATGAATACACTTCCGTCCTGTTAAATTAAATGTATCTTCTGTATTCTTGTAAATTTCCCATGAAATATCTTTGAAAACAATATAACACTTCTTCTTTTTCCTTGCTTTTCAGTCCAGTTTCAGAGTGATGGACATACTGCAACATTTACCATCAAGGTCCGTCATCCCACTATTCCTAAGTTATATGACATGGGACCTACAAAATGTAAGTAACACTTTGAAATTAAAATGAACCTACAGTGGGTATGGAAAATATGTAGACCCCTTTACACTTTCTTTTATTGCAAGACAAAAAAGTTCTTTTATTGCTCATTAATGTACACACTGCACCCCAACTTGACTGGAAAGAAAAATGAAATGTAGATATATTTGCTAGTTTATTAAACAAGAAAAACTGTAATATCACATGTATCACAAGTATCTCGCCCTTTGCTGATATTTCACTTGCATGTTGTCCATTTTCTTCTGATCCTCTTTGAGATGGTTCTACTCCTTCATTGGAGTCCAGCTGTGTTTAATTAAACTGATTAAGCTTAATTAGGAAAAGCACCTGTCTATAAAAGACCTCACAGCTCACAGTGCATGTCAGAGCACATGAGAATCATGAGGTGTAAGGAACTAAACAAGGAGCTCAGACAGAATTGTTGCAAGGCACATATCAGGCTTGTTAAATTGAGAAGTAAAAGTTAATCTTTATAGTTAATTTACCATTTAAATCAAGCATGATAAGGGACACTTACTCATAGCTCCGGGCACCTTGACTGTGGCAATTTTCTTATACCGGAGCCCCTCAATGCCACATTTTCACAGGCTGTTACATAGGTCCCAACTGCCCTGGATTCGGTGGGGCAGTCCTGGTTTTTCAGGAGTTTGTCCCGGTTTGCCCCGCTGTGTTCTGCACATCTTCGCAACATCCCAACAAGAATTGGCCCTTGGGACCAGGAGGCGGAATGCAGAGAGAGCAGATGAGCTTGACCCTGCAGCAACCTGCCTTCCCACTGCTCCGACTCCACTTCACATGTAGCCCTTCCCCTCCTCCCCGGGACACAGCGGCAACTTCCTGCTGGAGAGAACATTGGGGGTCATTTACTAAGGGCCCGAATCGCGTCGGGTTACCCGGATATTACCGTTTTGCGTCGATTTCTCCTGAATTGCCCCGGGTTTTTGGCGCACGCGATCGGTTTGTGGCGCATCGACGCCGGCATGCACGCAATGGAAATCGGGGGGCGTGGCCATTAGAAAACCCGACGGATTTGGAAAAACCGCCGCATTTAAAAAAAAAAAAAGTGTGGCTGGACACGCGCTTACCTTCACCCGGCAATGGATCGTGAACTCCAGCGGACCTCGGCGGACTTCAGCGCAGCAGCGACACCTGGTGGACATTGGAGGAACTACCTTAGTGAATCGCAGGAACACCCGAATCCACTGCAGAGAGCGCGCCGCTGTATCACGAATGGACCGGGTAAGTAAATCTGCTCCATTGTATCATGGTAAAAAGAGGAGCTGCTGGGGTAGGGGGGCACATTATTATGGGGAGCTGCTCGGGTAGGGGGGAACATTATTGGGGAGCTGCTGAGGAGGGGGGCACATAATTATGGGGAGATGGTGAGGAGGGGGGGCAAATTATTATGGGGAGATGGTGAGGGAGGGGGGCACACTATGATGGGGAGCTGCCAGAGGGGGAACACTATTATGGGGAGCATCTGGAGGGGACACACTAATACGGGGAGCTGCTGGATGGGGCACGCTATTATGGGGAGTTGCTGGAGGGAGCACATTATTATGGGAGCTGCTCGGGTAGGGGGGAACATTATTGGGGAGCTGCTGAGGAGGGGGGCACATAATTATGGGGAGATGGTGAGGGAGGGGGGCACACTATTATGGGGAGCTGCCAGAGGGGGAACACTATTATGGGGAGCTGCTGGATCGGGGCACATTATTATGGGGAGCATCTGGAGGGGACACACTAATACGGGGAGCTGCTGGATGGGGCGCGCTATTATGGGGAGTTGCTGGAGGGAGCACATTATTATGGGGAGCTGCTCGGGTAGGGGGGAACATTATTGGGGAGCTGCTGAGGAGGGGGGCACATAATTATGGGGAGATGGTGAGGGAGGGGGGCACACTATTATGGGGAGCTGCCAGAGGGGGAACACTATTATGGGGAGCTGCTGGAGGGGGAAAACTATTATGGGGAGCTGCTGGATCGGGGCACATTATTATGGGGAGCATCTGGAGGGGACACACTAATACGGGGAGCTGCTGGAGGGGGCGCGCTATTATGGGGAGCTGCTGGAGGGAGCACATTATTATGGGGAGCTGCTGGAGGGGGCACACTATTATGGGGAGCTGCTGGAGGGGGCACACTATTATGGGGAGCTGCTGGAGGGGGCACACTATTATGGGGAGCTGCTGGAGGGGGCACACAATAATGGGGAGCTGCTGGAAGGGGAACACTGTTATGGGGAGCTGTTGGAGGGGGCACATTATTATGGGGAGCTGCTGGAGGGGGCACACTATTATGGGGAGCTGCTGGAGGGGGCACACTATTATGGGGAGCTGCTGGAGGGGGCACACTATTATGGGGAGCTGCTGGAGGGGGCACACAATAATGGGGAGCTGCTGGAAGGGGAACACTGTTATGGGGAGCTGTTGGAGGGGGCACATTATTATGGGGAGTTGCTGGAGGGAGCAAATTATTATGGGGAGCTGCTGGAGGGAGCACATTATTATGGGGAGTTTCTGGAGGGAACACACTATTATGGGGAGTTGCTGGAGGGAGCACATTATTATGGGGAGTTGCTGGAGGGAGCACGCTATTATGGGGAGTTGCTGGAGGGAGCACATTATTATGGGGAGTTGCTGGAGGGAGCACGCTATTATGGGGAGTTGCTGGAGGGAGCACGCTATTATGGGGAGTTGCTGGAGGGAGCACATTATTATGGGGAGTTGCTGGAGGGAGCACGCTATTATGGGGAGTTGCTGGAGGGAGCACGCTATTATGGGGAGTTGCTGGAGGGAGCACATTATTATGGGGAGTTGCTGGAGGGAGCACGCTATTATGGGGAGTTGCTGGAGGGAGCACGCTATTATGGGGAGTTGCTGGAGGGAGCACGCTATTATGGGGAGTTGCTGGAGGGAGCACGCTATTATGGGGAGTTGCTGGAGGGAGCACATTATTATGGGGAGTTGCTGGAGGGAGCACGCTATTATGGGGAGTTGCTGGAGGGAGCACATTATTATGGGGAGTTGCTGGAGGGAGCACGCTATTATGGGGAGCTGCTGGAGGGAGCACACTATTATGGGGAGCTGCTGGAGGGAGCACACTATTATGGGGAGCTGCTGGAGGGGACACACTATTATGGGGAGTTGCTGGAGGGAGCACGCTATTATGGGGAGTTGCTGGAGGGAGCACATTATTATGGGGAGTTGCTGGAGGGAGCATACTATTATGGGGAGTTGCTGGAGGGAGCACATTATTATGGGGAGCTGCTGGAGGGGACACACTATTATGGGGAGTTTCTGGAGGGGGCACACTATTATGAGGAGTTGCTGGAGGAATAAAAAAAAGAGAAAGCCACAGCATCCAATATAATGAAAAAAGGTTAAACCTTTATTCACACAGGCATAGAAAAAAATGCAACGTTTCGATTCGCCATGAATCTTTGTCAAGCATGCACTATGGGCTGCGTGCATCAAACAAAAAAGCTTTTGGTAATTACATAGGTTGCTGTCTTTTTTTCTTTGAGTTGCTGGTGGGGGGTACACTATTATGGGGAGCTGCTGGAGGGGGAAAACTATTATGGGGAGCTGCTGGATCGGGGCACATTATTATGGGGAGCATCTGGAGGGGACACACTAATACGGGGAGCTGCTGGAGGGAGCACGCTATTATGGGGAGCTGCTGGAGGGAGCACATTATTATGGGGAGCTGTTGGAGGGGGCACATTATTATGGGGAGCTGCTGGAGGGGGCACACTATTATGGGGAGCTGCTGGAGGGGGCACACTATTATGGGGAGCTGCTGGAGGGGGCACACTATTATGGGGAGCTGCTGGAGGGGGCACACAATAATGGGGAGCTGCTGGAAGGGGAACACTGTTATGGGGAGCTGTTGGAGGGGGCACATTATTATGGGGAGTTGCTGGAGGGAGCAAATTATTATGGGGAGCTGCTGGAGGGAGCACATTATTATGGGGAGTTTCTGGAGGGAGCACGCTATTATGGGGAGTTGCTGGAGGGAGCACGCTATTATGGGGAGTTGCTGGAGGGAGCACGCTATTATGGGGAGTTGCTGGAGGGAGCACGCTATTATGGGGAGTTGCTGGAGGGAGCACGCTATTATGGGGAGTTGCTGGAGGGAGCACGCTATTATGGGGAGTTGCTGGAGGGAGCACGCTATTATGGGGAGTTGCTGGAGGGAGCACGCTATTATGGGGAGTTGCTGGAGGGAGCACGCTATTATGGGGAGTTGCTGGAGGGAGCACGCTATTATGGGGAGTTGCTGGAGGGGGCACACTATTATGGGGAGTTGCTGGAGGAATAAAAAAAAGAGAAAGCCACAGCATCCAATATAATGAAAAAAGGTTAAACCTTTATTCACACAGGCATAGAAAAAAATGCAACGTTTCGATTCGCCATGAATCTTTGTCAAGCATGCACTATGGGCTGCGTGCATCAAACAAAAAAGCTTTTGGTAATTACATAGGTTGCTGTCTTTTTTTCTTTGAGTTGCTGGTGGGGGGTACACTATTATGGGGAGCTGCTGGAGGGGGAAAACTATTATGGGGAGCTGCTGGTGGGGGGCACACTATTATGGGGAGCTGCTGGTGGGGGGCACACTATTATGGGGAGCTGCTGGAGGGAGCACATTATTATGGGGAGCTGCTGGAGAGAGCACATTATTATGAGAAGAGGACACATTATGAGGATCTGCTGGAGGGGGGAGCTATACTGTGTGGGAGGTAAGGGGTGGCACAAAAGGCGTGGCCTAGGGGGGAAAACTTCTGCGGTGCGCATAGCGCACCACAACTTTTGTCCCTCTTTGGCCGCTCAGGAAGTGGGGAGGTATACTGTTACACTGTCTCACCCTCCCCTTCTGATCAGATATGATCATAGTAAACAGACAAGAGGCTGCACTAGAAGGCGGTGGCTGTCTCTTCCACATACTTTACATACTCTATACTTTTATGTGCCATTCTATCATCAGTGCAATGATAATAAAGGTAGCTAGATAGATCTCTGCTTATACTTCATACTTACAATTCTCTGGCTTCCACATCTCTCTGGTACTTTTGTTTTTTGGCCCTGTGCCTGACTAGAAGTTCTGGGGGTCACAAGATCTGCTTCATTCAATGAGTGAAGCATATGAGGAGGTCACTCATTGGATGATGATTCTGTGACCCCCACTGGGATCTTAGGGACACACTTAGGGAGGTACACATGAACCTGGAGCCAGAGCAGGGTAAATATGTGTTTTCTTTTGCTTACCTTTCCCCCAGCCCAATGGGGGTTTTACATGTTAATGGAAAACTCCTTTAACCCCTTAAGGACGGAGGGTTTTTCGGCTAATTTCTCGCTCTCCAACTTCAAAAATCCATAACTTTTTCATTTTTACGTGTACAGACCTGTGTGAGGGCTTATTTTGTGCGTAACAAATTTTACTTTCCCGTAATGTTATTTATTTTAACATGCCGTGTACTGCGAAGCTGAAAAAAAATTCCAAATGTGGAAAAATTGAAAAAAAAACGCACGTGCGTCACGTTCTTGTGGGCTCAGTTTTTACGACTCTCACTCTTCGCTCCAAATAACACGCCTACTTTATTCTTTGGTTCGGTGCGATCGCGGTGATACCAAATTTATATAGGTTTTATTGTGTTTTAATACATTTTCAAAAATTAAACGAATGTGTACAAAAAAGAAAAAAAATTTTTGCCATCTTCTGACGCTAATAACTTTTTCATACTTTGGCGCACGGAGATGTGTGAGGGGTCATTTTTTGCGAAATGAGGCGATGTTTTCATTGCTACCATTTTGAGGTCTGTGCGACATTTTGATCATTTTTTATTTCATTTTTTATGTTATGTAAAAAGGTGTAAAAGTCGCATTTCGGAGATTTGGGCGCCATTTCCCGCCTCGGAGGTCACCGCCGGCCGTAACCGTTTTTATATTTTGATAGATCGGGCATTTTGGGACGCGGCGATACCTAATATGTCTGTGATTTTTACTGTTTGTTATGTTTTATATCCGTTCTAGGGAAAGGGGGGTGATTTGAACTTTTAATATTTTATTAATTTTTTTTATTTTTTAAACTTTTTTTTTTTCTTCTTTTTTTCACTATTTTTTAGACCATCTAGGGTACATTAACCCTAGATGGTCAGATCGCTCCTACCATATACTGCAATACTACAGTATTGCAATATATGGCGTTTTTGCAGGTCATACATTACAATGAGCCACTGGCTCATTGTAACGAACCTGCATAAACCATGTAGCCTCGTGTCAAAAGAAGACCCGAGGCTACCATGGTAACCGATCGCCGCCCCCCGATGACGTTCGGGGGCGTGGCGATCGAAAAAAAGATGGCGGCGCCCGCGCGCCGCCGTCTTTTAAACGCGTTTAGAGGGTTAATAGCCGCGATCGGTGCAAGCACCGACCGCGGTTATTAGCGGTGGGGGTTTTGTGCAAAATGCAAAAACCCCCACCTCTGTATGAAGAGGACTCAGCCCGTGAGCCCTCTTCATACATCCCTTATACCTCTGCGCCGTAGAGCTACGGCGCAGAGCGTTAAGGGGTTAAAGAGAACCCATCATGCAAAATAACCCCCCTTAAATAAATATATTTTCATAAACTGCCATTAGAGAGCATTGCCTCTATCCCTTCATTGTCCCTCTACATGCCTGTAAACCTAAGCAATGAGGTCCTAAAGCTGTATGCAAATGACCTGTGAAATGTCCAATGAAGCATTAGCATATTCAAGCTGTCCACTCTATTCATGAGTGGGAGGCACAGCCACACCCCCAGTGGATGACTGACAGCCTGTATAATGATGTGAGGCTGTATAATGATGTGCTTCCTGGTGCTGGCGGACCCTGCAGCCTGTGTGTGCATGTGTGTGTGTATAGGAGAGATACAGCAGCTCCAGGCAGCCATGTTACAGCAGAACATGTCATATTCATGTGTAGCTGATGTCTGTGTCTCTCACCTGTATATTAGGAGGATGCAGCATGTCAGCAGATACAGCACACACACTAGCCATGCTTTACTATACATTACACACAGACATGAGCAGGGGGAGGAGAGGGGAGGGGGAACAGGGCTGACATCACTGCCTCTGACCATGTGACCAGCCTCATTTACATTATAAAAAATAGATGATTTTACAATGATTAATGTATGAAATAACTAGATAAAGGCTGGGATGGGATCCTTGTGAGCTGCTCCAACAGGTAGTAGTGACAGGACTAGTGACATAGACCTGATGACAGGTGTCCTTTAAGTTACCTGCTTACCTATTGTAGGTTTATAATACATTGGTGGTCGTGTGTAGAAAGTGTGATCTGAATCAATATTAGATAGATTTCACAAAACCATATTACTAGTGAAAATCCAAGAAAGGTATCCCTGGCACCTGGTTCCTGGCACGGGATCAGGCTCTTGTTTAATGGTGGTATTGTGGTGGACTTTGCACTAGAACAAAATCGCATACAGCCTAGCTCTGAAATTGATAATTACCATGTGCAGGAAGTGAATGACAGACTTGTAGGGGCTACAATATGCATATAGCCCAGGCCCATGGCAGAATTAAAGCACCCCAGGGTCCATCCTAGTCAGCCCAGACAATTATCAATTGTCATAAAATGAAGTCTGAATAATAAGTGTTCTCCGTATAGATAATAAGAGGATTACAGAGCAAGTGGTGAATGGCAAATGATGAGGGGGTTATGTTACTAGATTGCTGATGAATTCTCAGTGGATTGTCATGTGTTGGGATATGGATTAGATGAGTTGGGGTGAGGCTGCTTCATTATTCTTTCTATACCTCTGTACCGTGACGTGACATGACTGCTCCCTGGAGGATGGGAAATGTAGCAATGTTACTCTTCCCACCATTATGCTCTACAATCTGATCTTCTTACTTCACCAGCCGCAGTCCAGCCACTTGTTTCTGTGGTATGTCAAGTGTCAGAAATGTACAGTACTTGAAATAAAGTTGGTCTTGAGTTCTAAGTAATTCTATTTTATGAAATATTTAATGAGCTACTTAAAAAGTTTTAGGAAATAAAACAATCTCCTATTCTATGCAGTGTTTGTTTAAGAGGGAAGTGTATAAGTCACTTTCATTGATCAGACCTGCAGATCAGAACAACCTCATATATTCAATATATTCGAGTGTGTGCTGAAAAAAAAAGAAATTGCCACTTTTGGTGACTTTAACAGTGATTTACACCCCCGTCAGGTCCCAGCTTATAAACCATTCTAAATGCCAACATTGACCACTGCATCCTTGTCAGTAATACCATAAGTGATGCTAGAAACCTCTGATCCCAACAACAGTTTGGGTCCAAGTTACAGTGAATTGTACTTCTTGGGGCAGATTTACTTACCCGGTCCTATCGCGATCCAGCGGCGCGTTCTCTGTGGAGGATTCGGGTCTTCCGGCGATTCACTAAGGTAGTGCGCCCGATGTCCACCAGGTGTCGCTGCTGCGCTGAAGTCAGTTGGAGTTCACTGTCCTACCCTAAGCGCGTGTCAAGCAACCCCTTTTTTTTTTTTTTTTTTTATACTGCGGTTTTTCCGAATCCGTCAGGTTTTCTAACGGCAACGCCCCCCGATTTCCGTCACGTGCATGTCGATGCGCCACAATCCAATTACTTGCAGGCAATTCAGGGAAAATCGGCGCAAAACTGTAATATTCGGGTAAACCGATGGGAAAACACAATTCGGGCCCTTAGTAAATGACCTTCCTTGTGTCCTAGTGCCATTTACTAGATAGTCCTTCAACACCCTCACCCTATTTCTGGCTTTACCCTCACCAAATTCCACCTTCAGGGTACTGCATCATTATTTACAAACTAGGGTACAAACTGGGGATTCATAAAAGCTGAACAACCCCAAAAACAATGTCACAGGCTCCCTAAAATCAGTTAAGGATCTCTTTCTTCTACTATCCTCTTAGCTTTTCCAATCACCATTCCCAAACCACAATATTCTTATAGGACCCAATGATTGCAGAGGTCCCACTCGCCATACCCACTCCTGTTCCTGTTGTCCCCTCAAGATCTCTTTTCCAAAGTAAGCTACCTCCCCCATTACCAATTAATCCTTCACTACTTATTCCTCACACACCTAGAAATAGTGCTGCTATGGCATACCTTCCAACTTTTACAGTGGCGAAACAAGGACAAAAGATGCAGTGTACCTTTTACTCCACACACCCTTAGGACCACCCCTTTGTGCCCCCCCATGTCTCCCTCATATTGTGTCCCCAAGCAGCTCCCATTCATAGTGCCCTCCCAGCAGCTCCCCTTTGTACAGTGGTCTCCCAGCAGCTCCCTTTCATACTGTACCCCTGCAATAGCTCCCCTTTATACTGAGCTCCCATTCATACTGTGCCCCCCCCCCCCAGCTTAGGAGCGTTTTATGCTGAGCCCCAGCAGCTCCCCTTATACTGTACCTCCCCCTCCCAGCAGATCTCCTTCATACTGTGCCTCCCAAGTAGCTCCCCTTTATACTGTGCACTTTTTCCAGCAGATCCCCTTCATTGTGTTGCCCCCTCTCCACCTTGTTACCTCTTAGTCAAAACAATAATAAGCACCAGATTCTTCTGCTGTATGTGGTGCCGAGCTGATGACCCGGGACATGCAGGGGGTATGGAAAGTATTCAAACCCCTGTTTCACTCTTTGTTTCAGTGCAGCCAGGTGGGAATACCCCTTTAAGGAAACAATTGACCAACCTTAAAATCCCTTAATTTTGGAGTGTACGCCTACTTTATTCTTTGGTTCGGTGCGATCGCGGTGATACCAAATTTATATAGGTTTTATTGTGTTTTAATACATTTTCAAAAATTAAACGAATGTGTACAAAAAAGAAAAAAAATTTTTTGACATCTTCTGACGCTAATAACTTTTTCATACTTTGGCGCACGGAGATGTGTGAGGGGTCATTTTTTGCGAAATGAGGCGATGTTTTCATTGCTACCATTTTGAGGTCTGTGCGACATTTTGATCATTTTTTATTTCATTTTTTATGTTATGTAAAAAGGTGTAAAAGTCGCATTTCGGACATTTGGGCGCCATTTCCCGCCTCGGAGGTCACCGCCGGCCGTAACCGTTTTTATATTTTGATAGATCGGGCATTTTGGGACGCGGCGATACCTAATATGTCTGTGATTTTTACTGTTTGTTATGTTTTATATCCGTTCTAGGGAAAGGGGGGTGATTTGAACTTTTAATATTTTATTAATTTTTTTTATTTTTTAAACTTTTTTTTTTCTTTTTTTTTTCACTATTTTTTAGACCATCTAGGGTACATTAACCCTAGATGGTCAGATCGCTCCTACCATATACTGCAATACTACAGTATTGCAATATATGGCGTTTTTGCAGGTCATACATTACAATGAGCCACTGGCTCATTGTAACGAACCTGCATAAACCATGTAGCCTCGTGTCAAAAGAAGACCCGAGGCTACCATGGTAACCGATCGCCGCCCCCCGATGACGTTCGGGGGCGTGGCGATCGAAAAAAAGATGGCGGCGCCCGCGCGCCGCCGTCTTTTAAACGCGTTTAGAGGGTTAATAGCCGCGATCGGTGCAAGCACCGACCGCGGTTATTAGCGGTGGGGGTTTTGTGCAAAATGCAAAAACCCCCACCTCTGTATGAAGAGGACTCAGCCCGTGAGCCCTCTTCATACATCCCTTATACCTCTGCGCCGTAGAGCTACGGCGCAGAGCGTTAAGGGGTTAAAGAGAACCCATCATGCAAAATAACCCCCCTTAAATAAATATATTTTCATAAACTGCCATTAGAGAGCATTGCCTCTATCCCTTCATTGTCCCTCTACATGCCTGTAAACCTAAGCAATGAGGTCCTAAAGCTGTATGCAAATGACCTGTGAAATGTCCAATGAAGCATTAGCATATTCAAGCTGTCCACTCTATTCATGAGTGGGAGGCACAGCCACACCCCCAGTGGATGACTGACAGCCTGTATAATGATGTGAGGCTGTATAATGATGTGCTTCCTGGTGCTGGCGGACCCTGCAGCCTGTGTGTGCATGTGTGTGTATAGGAGAGATACAGCAGCTCCAGGCAGCCATGTTACAGCAGAACATGTCAGATTCATGTGTAGCTGATGTCTGTGTCTCTCACCTGTATATTAGGAGGATGCAGCATGTCAGCAGATACAGCACACACACTAGCCATGCTTTACTATACATTACACACAGACATGAGCAGGGGGAGGAGAGGGGAGGGGGAACAGGGCTGACATCACTGCCTCTGACCATGTGACCAGCCTCATTTACATTATAAAAAATAGATGATTTTGCAATGATTAATGTATGAAATAACTAGATAAAGGCTGGGATGGGATCCTTGTGAGCTGCTCCAACAGGTAGTAGTGACAGGACTAGTGACATAGACCTGATGACAGGTGTCCTTTAAGTTACCTGCTTACCTATTGTAGGTTTATAATACATTGGTGGTCGTGTGTAGAAAGTGTGATCTGAATCAATATTAGATAGATTTCACAAAACCATATTACTAGTGAAAATCCAAGAAAGGTATCCCTGGCACCTGGTTCCTGGCACGGGATCAGGCTCTTGTTTAATGGTGGTATTGTGGTGGACTTTGCACTAGAACAAAATCGCATACAGCCTAGCTCTGAAATTGATAATTACCATGTGCAGGAAGTGAATGACAACTTGTAGGGGCTACAATATGCATATAGCCCAGGCCCATGGCAGAATTAAAGCACCCCAGGGTCCATCCTAGTCAGCCCAGACAATTATCAATTGTCATAAAATGAAGTCTGAATAATAAGTGTTCTCCGTATAGATAATAAGAGGATTACAGAGCAAGTGGTGAATGGCAAATGATGAGGGGGTTATGTTACTAGATTGCTGATGAATTCTCAGTGGATTGTCATGTGTTGGGATATGGATTAGATGAGTTGGGGTGAGGCTGCTTCATTATTCTTTCTATACCTCTGTACCGTGACGTGACATGACTGCTCCCTGGAGGATGGGAAATGTAGCAATGTTACTCTTCCCACCATTATGCTCTACAATCTGATCTTCTTACTTCACCAGCCGCAGTCCAGCCACTTGTTTCTGTGGTATGTCAAGTGTCAGAAATGTACAGTACTTGAAATAAAGTTGGTCTTGAGTTCTAAGTAATTCTATTTTATGAAATATTTAATGAGCTACTTAAAAAGTTTTAGGAAATAAAACAATCTCCTATTCTATGCAGTGTTTGTTTAAGAGGGAAGTGTATAAGTCACTTTCATTGATCAGACCTGCAGATCAGAACAACCTCATATATTCAATATATTCGAGTGTGTGCTGAAAAAAAAAGAAATTGCCACTTTTGGTGACTTTAACAGTGATTTACACCCCCGTCAGGTCCCAGCTTATAAACCATTCTAAATGCCAACATTGACCACTGCATCCTTGTCAGTAATACCATAAGTGATGCTAGAAACCTCTGATCCCAACAACAGTTTGGGTCCAAGTTACAGTGAATTGTACTTCTTGGGGCAGATTTACTTACCCGGTCCTATCGCGATCCAGCGGCGCGTTCTCTGTGGAGGATTCGGGTCTTCCGGCGATTCACTAAGGTAGTGCGCCCGATGTCCACCAGGTGTCGCTGCTGCGCTGAAGTCAGTTGGAGTTCACTGTCCTACCCTAAGCGCGTGTCAAGCAACCCCTTTTTTTTTTTTTTTTTTTATACTGCGGTTTTTCCGAATCCGTCAGGTTTTCTAACGGCAACGCCCCCCGATTTCCGTCACGTGCATGTCGATGCGCCACAATCCAATTACTTGCAGGCAATTCAGGGAAAATCGGCGCAAAACTGTAATATTCGGGTAAACCGATGGGAAAACACAATTCGGGCCCTTAGTAAATGACCTTCCTTGTGTCCTAGTGCCATTTACTAGATAGTCCTTCAACACCCTCACCCTATTTCTGGCTTTACCCTCACCAAATTCCACCTTCAGGGTACTGCATCATTATTTACAAACTAGGGTACAAACTGGGGATTCATAAAAGCTGAACAACCCCAAAAACAATGTCACAGGCTCCCTAAAATCAGTTAAGGATCTCTTTCTTCTACTATCCTCTTAGCTTTTCCAATCACCATTCCCAAACCACAATATTCTTATAGGACCCAATGATTGCAGAGGTCCCACTCGCCATACCCACTCCTGTTCCTGTTGTCCCCTCAAGATCTCTTTTCCAAAGTAAGCTACCTCCCCCATTACCAATTAATCCTTCACTACTTATTCCTCACACACCTAGAAATAGTGCTGCTATGGCATACCTTCCAACTTTTACAGTGGCGAAACAAGGACAAAAGATGCAGTGTACCTTTTACTCCACACACCCTTAGGACCACCCCTTTGTGCCCCCCCATGTCTCCCTCATATTGTGTCCCCAAGCAGCTCCCATTCATAGTGCCCTCCCAGCAGCTCCCCTTTGTACAGTGGTCTCCCAGCAGCTCCCTTTCATACTGTACCCCTGCAATAGCTCCCCTTTATACTGAGCTCCCATTCATACTGTGCCCCCCCCCCCCCCAGCTTAGGAGCGTTTTATGCTGAGCCCCAGCAGCTCCCCTTATACTGTACCTCCCCCTCCCAGCAGATCTCCTTCATACTGTGCCTCCCAAGTAGCTCCCCTTTATACTGTGCACTTTTTCCAGCAGATCCCCTTCATTGTGTTGCCCCCTCTCCACCTTGTTACCTCTTAGTCAAAACAATAATAAGCACCAGATTCTTCTGCTGTATGTGGTGCCGAGCTGATGACCCGGGACATGCAGGGGGTATGGAAAGTATTCAAACCCCTGTTTCACTCTTTGTTTCAGTGCAGCCAGGTGGGAATACCCCTTTAAGGAAACAATTGACCAACCTTAAAATCCCTTAATTTTGGAGTGTACGAGAGTACATAAGAATAAATAAAGAAAAATCATTAAAGGACTTGGTATAGCGGAAATGATTTCCCATTGCTGGTTAGCTATTAACAGGGGCCTCTGATTTCTCCTAGATATTCCAGCTTCAGTTATGTTTCACTAGCACATAAGCAAATACCAGATCCGTTTTACAATTCTGTGACGTGCACACACTGTGGCATGTGATATTTACCCTGCATGCAGAATACTGAATATGTTTGTATTGTTCCACAGCAAAATATAATATCAGCTCCCTGGTCACTATAGCAACTAAGACATTCCTCCGCTATGACAAGCTGCAGGATTTGATTGACAGCATCAGGAAATTTTATCCCACAATAACTATCATAATTGCCGATGACAGTGAGAAGCCGCAGAAGATCGAGGGACCATTCATTGAACACTACATAATGCCCTTTAAGAAGGTACAGTATTGATGTATTACATATATATATATATATATATATATATATATATATATATATATATATATATATATATATATATATATATGTGTATGTATGTATGTATGTATGTATGTATATGTACGAGTGTGTGTGTGTATATATATATCTCCATGTGATTTCCAGCTTGCATTTTCTTTACATTGCCATTTCCTTTACGCAAACAAAAAGTTACATTGACAACAATGACAGCATGGAGAAATGACCTATCTGAGCAGGCCTAAAATACAGCATGACGCATTATAACTTATATGCCATGAAAAGTCCTATATTATGTAACAATGGTTCCCTTCTCCCTATCTGCTGCTGTGAAGTGACTGCACACATTCAACATAATTCCAGAATTCTTTTTTAGAAGCGTTTAATAGGATTGGAATTTGGAATATGTTTTTCCAGTATACCTCCGCTATATCTTTGGCATATTGCAATATTTTAAGTGGTCTTTAACTTTTCAACAACCTTTGCATAGTTCAGTAAAAGTGATTTTCAACAATTCAGAGAAAGTGTTTTGCTTACATTGTTTCCTAACATCCTTCTTTCTTTGTCTGCAAATGATCATCATATCAATCATGGATTCTGTAAAAATGCATAACCTGGCACTATGAGGGAGATTTATCATAAGTCTTTTAGCGCAGAACTGCTGCTCATGGTAACCAATCAGAGCTCAGCTTTCATTTTCCCACGGCTGTTTATAAAATTAAAGCTGAGCTCTGATTGGTTTTCATGGGCAACTAGACCAGTTTTACCTCAGACTTCTTATAAATCTCCCCCTATGAGTGTATCACAGCTAATCCATCATGGTTCCTTTCCGTCATGATGGCAAGGCTAGCATAGTCTACATCTTTATACTTGCATTAACAACCAGAAGGAACATCTGAAGAGAGAGGACAGACAGGATATTATGGGAATGTCACAGGGGCAATAATAACCAGAACACAAACCTGAAATAGTCTTCAGACTTGTTTGAGGTCATTACTATGTTAATCATCTCAATATCATTAGATGAGCCATGTCATGCTTCTTTTCTCATTAATTTACCAAAATTTCTTGTATTCCAGGGGTGGTTTGCTGGTAGAAACCTGGCCGTCTCCCAGGTGTCCACAAAATATGTCTTATGGGTTGATGATGATTTCATCTTTTGTCCTCAAACAAAGATTGAGAAGCTAGTGGATGTCCTAGAGAAGACAAGCTTGGATCTGGTGAGTAACCACCCCCATGGCGGAGCAGATAAAGTCATCCTTCAATGCAGGATCCACATACGTGCTATTCTTGAGCATGAGGCTGTGACTGCTGCGGTACTCTGCTAAATTCACAGACATAGACTTCACTTTGGAAAGATCTTTTATTATTGATAATATATTGTGGCTCATTTACTTACCCGGTCCATTTGCGATCCCGCGGTGCGTTCTCCGACGCTGATTCGGGTTCTGCCGGGATTCACTAAGGTCCGTGCGCTAGTCCACTAGTTGTCGCTGCTGCGCAGAAGTCCGCCGGAGTTCACCTCCTCTGTCTCGGTGTATGTGAGTGCTATTCTTGCAACACAATTTTTTTTTTTCCGACGGCCACGCCCCTCGATTTCTGTCGCGTGAAAGCCGGCGCCGATGCACCACAATCCGATCACGTGTGCCGAAATCCTGGGGCAATTCGTCCCAAATCGGAAATATTCGGGAAACCCGACATAAATGTGCGATTCGGACCCTTAGTAAATGAGCCTCATTGATTTATGTTATTGATCTAACACTAATGTATCATTCTAGCGTGTCATTGTGATTTCCCAAGTGTTCAGTAATGAGCTCATCAGATAGTGTTGTAGTGACATCTAGTGGCAGATTGGGACATAACATACGTAAAAGGAGCTTGCTTTTAGCACATTTCTGTTCTACATTTTATTAGTATGAGACACAGCTAGAGACCCCATGGTGCTTGCACTTTTTCACATTGTTATAGAATAACGATGTGAAATTTAGTAATAATAATATTTAGCAATAAGGGAAAAATTTGTAAAATGTAAAATTTTGTAAATTACCTATGGTAAGGGCAGCAGTGGATTATAACATAGGTGGTTTGGGCCGTAGCCCAAACCACCCACCAAATTTTATACTAAGAAGGGCCTTCACCCATGATATCATTGTACATCTGTTCCTGCTCTCAATACACATGTACACAAGAGCAAATTCAGGACTTTTGAAGGTCCTCAAAAGGTCCTGAACCCACAGATTGAAAGCAGGCAGAAGGGACGCAACCTCCATTCCCCAAGAAGCTGATTTTAGTACAATATGTAGGAAGTGATTTCAGACTTGTAGGGTGATAATATATTCATATAGCCCTGGGCCCATGGCCGTCATAATCTGCATCTAGGTAAGTGAAGGATTAAATTTGTGTAAGCTCAATCCCTAACCTTTTGCTTTGAGAGAGTATCACATCTCTTTGATGTTTTATCGACTTGAAATAGATATTTATATGATAAGTGTTATGATGAAATGGTCATGGATATTTAATATTTAAAAATAATTGAAAATGTGTTTCTAGGTTGGTGGCGCTGTGAGAGAAGTTACAGGATATTACACAACATACCGGCAAATAATTAATGTCATTCCTGGAGACAAGGAAGGAGACTGTCTTAAGACCCTTCAGGGCTACCATCATGTCATCGAGGGCTTCCCTAACTGCGTGGTGGCAGATGGTGTAGTCAACTTTTTCCTGGGAAGGACAGACAAGATTTTAAAAGTTGGTTTTGATCCTCAGTTGTCGGTTGTTGCACATTTAGGTAAGTTTTGGTGACTACATACTGAAAGATGCTGGCTTTCGTACACAGCTTCCGCTGGCTTGTCTACTGCCCTTGATGGTTGGCCCTACAACTGGTCTCAGAATACTGTCTATGTGTGGATAGGTATTTTTATTCCTCCAAATTGGTTCGGTTCTTAGAGAAGGGACCATATCCTGTGGATATGTCCAAATAATTAATCATGAGAATATCCATTTAATAAATATTGCAGATGCCCCCCTAATTGTCAGCAGACACCCCCTTAACGAAATGGCAGCAGAGGCCCCCTTAATGAGATGTGAGCAGGGGCCCCCTAACAAACCACACCCAGCGATCCTACGGCTTCCCCTGGCAGCAGTGCAGGCAGATGCACGTCCATCGGTATGGCTGCCACGCACACACTGTATGATGTGGTGTTAGCGCTTCTGATGATGTCACGGGCATGATGCATAGGAGTGCATCTGCCTGCATGCGCCGCTATTGTAATCAATTGTATCCTCCTCACATCTGACAGGGCCCACAGTCCGCCAGCCGTCCTTTGTCGGGCCCGGTCGCATTAACCCACTGATTTTAGGTGTTATTTACTTAAATAATATCCCTGACCTGTATAGTTCTGTTCACTGTGTTGTGGTAGACACATACATCCTCCTTCATCAGGGAAAATTTGGGCCGTATTTGAGGTTGTGACCAATTTGTAAGATACCACTCGCTATACTTAGGTGGTCTTATACAGATTACTGATACCGAGCAGTAATGAGACTGCTATTATGGACTAGGTCTTGTTGACGAAACACATTGGGGTAGATTTATCAAGCAGTCTGAATGTCAGAATATTTCCAGTTGCCCATGGCAACCAATCACAGCTCAGCTTTCATTTGACCAGTGCTCTTGAATATTTTAAAGGGGAGCTGTGATTGGTTGCCATGGGCAATTGGAAATATTCTGACATTCAGACTGCTTGATAAATCTGCCCCATTGGGTGTTTGATCTTCCTGCTTTCCTAGGTCTATATCTTGTAAATCAAGTAGATCCAAAAGTCTACTTTTTTTAAACTGATGAATCTGCCCCAGTAGTTTCTATAAGTGTGTTTTCTCTACGCTGTGTAACACTTATTAATTTTGTCTTTTTTCTAGAATTCTTTATAGATGGCCTCGGCGCTCTTCATGTGGGCTCCTGTGATGACGTTGTTGTTGACCATGCCTCCAAAATACAACTCCCGTGGTCTAAGACAAAAACTGATAAGGAATATTCGAAATTCCGATATCCCAAATCTTCACATGCCGTCACTTCTCAACATAAACTCTTTTACTTCAAGAACCGCCTAAAATGCATGACTGGCAACTAGAGAACTCAGGGAAGGAAAAGTGATGTTTTATTTTATTTCTGACACCTTGAAGGAACTGGCTGTTCCCGATTTACTACAAATGCTGCATTCAGAATCAAATTAGTGATATTTCTGTAGAATATTTCTACCAACATATTCAACAAAGGAACATACAGTATGGGCTTGAGGAATTAATGCCCAGCACGTAGATAGTGCTCTGACATACATTGTTTGAGAATAATGGGACATTTGGTTTTTAGCGTCTGCAATCCAGCAGCTCTTTTCGTGGAACTGATCGCGTTCCGGGTCATGTGACTTCCAGTTAATGAGAATTTGAATGATGAAGATACATTTGGCCAGGCTGATGCTGAAATCTGGTCCTTTGCTAAGGACCAATGACAGAAGCGCTGCACTTGTGTGAGCGTCACCGAGTCTACATCACTGTGTGCATACTCAGTATAGATAAATAGTGATACAACTGCTTCTAGCATGAAACCGCCATCCCCACTCCTATCGTACAAGATGCCAATACCCAATTACATTGCACCTGTATTTTTCCAACTAGAAAGTGATGCTTAACAATTTGGGACGGCCTATGGCAATGACTTAGCATGACTCTTGTGTAACTGCAATGTTAAATACGTAGGAGAAAGTTTTGCACTGATAGATGTTGTTTCAAGATTTTGCTTTATTCAAGCAAAGGTTAAATGGAAGCTAAGTCACTAGTTGCAGCAAACCTCGCCCTGACCGTCCCGATGGTCTTTTAATGTCAAATGTTTGGTCGTATGCAAGATCAACTTTGCTACATTTGTAGATTTTATATGTGTGTTTAAAGAACTACAACAAGTATTATATGAGAGTTTACGCGATATGAGAAATGTTTTATCAGCTGTATGCACCGTTTAAAAGTCTCGCCGGACATCAAAAAGTTGCAGTCTGGTCAAAAACCTCATTTGTGCAAATAATAAGTAACTTTTTGATGTTTTATATTTCCATCACCCTTTCCATTTTACTTTTAGACAGGAGACTGTTATATACTGCTATAACTGAACTATATGCCAGTCCATAGTTGCTATAGATTTGGATTATATAGAAACTTAGTAATACATTTGTGGGGAGCACTGACGTATGATATGACAGTAAGCAGTCTGCTCCTATGGCAACACTTCTGCTCTGTGTTACAACTTTATTCAGACTTATAGACAAAAATACAATGCATATCTTGTTGCTGTACATTTTGTACAGTAGCTTAAAAAAAGGGCTTGTTTGTACCACCACTTCCCCAGGCCAAAAAGGGGGCAGAAGATCAATGATCAGCAATCACTTCTGGATCCTGTTGACTTTAGGATCCAGTTGATTACTTGATAGATCCTGTTTCTATCGCTCTTTACCCAGACCAATGGGGGAGGAGGGGGGGGGGGATAATTGCCTCTAGATCCTGTTTAATAGACTTCAGTTTCAATCACCCTTTACCCAGACCAATACAATAAATGGTGAGCAATGATCACATTAGCAATGGTTCCTCTTATATAAGACAACAAATAAGAAATTAGGAGGCAAATCATAGCAATTCTCAGGAACGAGATCTTCTCCAGAAACAAGTTGCCACTTTTAATATGATTTACAATCAGTGCTTTAATCTTCTTGAATGGAGGCTGCTAATCTTATTGTCCAATACATTCCTATCTACCATCATTGTATTAGGCATGCAAGTAGCATCCAGATACTTCTTCAGGGTGGGATGTTTATATGGATACACCTAAATAAAATGGGAATGGGTAGTGATATCAACTTCCTGTTCTTGGTACATTAGTGTATAAGAGCAGGAAAACCTTTCAAGCTGGATGCTGACCATTGGAGGCCATTTTGAAGTCGGCCATTTTGGATCCAACTTTTTTTTCCAATCGGAAAAGGGCCATGTAACATATCAAACCTATGGAGAAATTCGCACAATGTTGTGCTTGGTTTTAACTTAACTTTTTTCTTTCCTGAGTTACTTGCAAGTTTATTTCCACTTATAAAATGTATTAAAAGTGCTGCCCATTGTGTTGGTTTGTCAATGCAATCCTCTTCTTGCACACACTGATAGCAACACCGCAGAAGAAATGCTAGCACGGGCTTCCATTATCCGTTGTTTCAGATGCTGCACATCTCATATCTTCACAGCATAGACTATTGCCTTCAGGTAACTCCAAAGATAAATGTCTACGGGGGACAGATCGGGCAACCTTGGTGACCTTCAACTGGCCCACGACACCTTTCTAGGCAGCTGTTTATGTGGGAAAGCTCTAACCTTTGGGGTCATCTGAAGCAATTGTCTGTGTCACAATATGCTGTGAAGATACGAGATGTGCAGCTTCTGAAAGCCTGTGCTAGCATTTCTTCTGCGCTGTTGCTATCAGTGTGTCAGGAGTGGAAGAAGAGGGTTGCATTGACAATCCTACACAATGAGCAGCACTTTGAACACATTTTATAAGTGGTCATAAACTTGTAAATCATTTAGGAAATAATACATTTAAATCCACCTTTTTTTTTTTCATGTGAAATTTTCAATAAGCTTGATGTGTTACATGACACTCTTCCCATTGGATAAAAAAGTTGGATCCAAATTAAATGACCCACTTTGTTGATCCTGTTGTGCAGCAAATCTATTATGTGACTAGCAAAACTCAATTACAGGTCGGAAGTGTTGTCATGGGGACAGAGGAGCTTCAGACACCAGGTATATAATATAAAACCTTCAATCTAGTTGTTGGCATTTTTCATGATCGCTTAATGGCCTATGTAGCATATATGGTAGTTCTTTCAGCTTGGTTACATAGACCAGGTATGAGAAGTCTGGGGGGCAGCAGGCTGTCTCCATTTTCCCTAATTTCTTCTTTATGTTATTTATTATTGCCTTCATTACCTGTAATCAATCATTGATGTTGAGAAAATCAATGCTGAGGTGTGATTGGTTCACATTGGAAGAATTTGGTCTTAATTGTGACCCTTTGGACTGTTTTTGTTTCCTATGTGGGCCTTGATGGTAGTTACACTGGAAAAGACAAGGCGTTAGTGACTGATTCCTAGTTGTCTGCTTCAGCCATTGCACTCATTCTTCTTATCATTTTGGAAGAGTTGTATAAAATTACTTGTATTTCTCGGTTTTCGGATATGCTTAGGACATGTTTAGTTTAGTGACACTTCTGTTACTCATGACTCTTGATTTTAAAGACAAAAGACACTTACCCTGGGGATAGAGGATTGTGGTGGAATCCGTCACAGATTATGGATTGTGCATCCAGTGTTTCTGGATGCATAAAGAGTCAATTCAAGTCTACTGCGCTTCAGTCTTCTGTACAGGAACATTTTTTTTTTAAATATCAAACAAATGTCTTTTGTTCATTAATAATTGTTAGGCCGTAGTTACTCTAATGACAACAAGGTTGACAAATTATGGAGAAAATTAATCAGAACTGTCTAAAAATAAACAGCAGTTGTTGCCCAAAGCAACCAATTACAGCACAACAAGGAAAATTCTACTTTAAAGCCGTTTTGATACACACCCTTTATGTGTCTTTACTTTCTGCCTATTTAGATCATGTAAACCTTTGGAAGCCCATAATTTTATTTTTTGGGAATAATGATATTTTAATATAATTAAAACAGAAAAGGTTAATAACACATGTCTTATCTATATCACAATGATAGTTAGAGATATTGTCATTTACGCTTTACAAATGGTGCAATTTATATCAAAGGGACATTCCACAGCCAAAAAGGGGGATCCCAAAGGGGAACAGGGCTCCTGTTACTCTTATTGTGTGTTTGACATCAAAGTTTTAATTAAGGGGTATGAGTAGCGGTAGATACAAATGTGTCAATGTTAGATTGTCCTCTTTTTGTGGCAAATTTTTTGATGTACGGTACACCAAACCTGCAGTGGATAAAGCATTAAAACGTGTCATACAACCCCGGTGATCTGTCCTAAATGAATTTTGTGCCATGCACAATGTTTTTTAAGATTGTGTGGTCATAAATTATGGATTACCATCTTTCACCAGTTTTGCTGAGAACTGAATGATGCTAAATGGTGGAAAGAAAGCTTTCTCATTGGACAGAACCTCTATAACATTAATGGTAAAAAGTATGTAAGAAACTGCATGTAGAAGCAGCCAGCATAGTTCTCATATATGGTACTGGGATTACAGGTGCCGACCCATGTGAACCCACCTTAGTCCACTACTTGAGTCCACTGCTTTGTAGAGCAGTCCAATTTCACAGCTACTTTGCTCTAATTGAGAGGACAATTGGCATATTTGTTTATAATGTTACACTTGAAATTCATATTAATAGGTTTACAATTATCATTGCATTCCATATTTTCAGTTTTTGGTTTCTCATTTTATTTTAGATACTGCTATGTATGTCTGGAACAGTTGACTTATGTGGGGTTCTGTTGCGGGACCTTCACTAAAATGACACTGACCTATCCTGCGGATATCAAAAATAGCCCTTTTAAATGGGCCGAATGAAGTAACTCTTATTTTCCATCAAATCCTCATGTAAACATGTAAATATCATTCACCTTTATTTAAAGGCTTTATCCGGGTTTAAATAAAACCATATATCCGGTATTCTTACCTCATCTGTGCTGTCAATACTATGAATCATGGAAATTCACCGAAATTACCTTTTTGCTCCAAAATCTCTTGTAATCTCAAAATCTATGTCATGTTTTTGGAGAGTCACGTTTACAGTCTATAAAGTCACAACTGCATATGATTTATGCTTGATTCTATGTATCAGACTTGTCACCAGTTTTCACTTGTCGCTTCCTTCTGTTTGCACTGAAACATAGTAGTTACTGGGCAGATTGGGTCAGAAATCAGAATATAAATGTTAGCCAGTCCCAGGCTAGTTTTCTGGCACAGGTTATACTGTATCCAGCACACTGCCCCCATTATATAGGTAGCCAGCCCACTGCTCGCCCCACAGTATATAGGTAGCCAGCACACTGAACTTCCCCCTCGTATATAGCTATCCAACACATAGTCCCCCAGTATATATGTATCCAGCGGTATGAGCCCAGCATAAAGGGATCCAGCAAACGGGCCCCCTACTTATATGTATCTAGCACCCTGCCCCCAGTATATATGTATTCAGCACACTGCCCCCAGTATATGTATCCAGAACACTGCCCCTCAGTATAAAAGGGATCCAGCACACTGCCCCCCATTATATAGGTAGCAAGCACACTGCCCCCACACCATTATATCGCTATCTAGCACATTGCACCCCACCCCCCTCAGTTAATAGATATTCCGCACATAAAAAAATATTAACCTCCCCATCCGGTGGTCCGCGCAGCTCCTCTTCTTCAGCAGTAGCGTGGAAAGAGGCAAATCCTTGCGCTCTGCTGCTTTCACAAAATTATGTTGTGAGGCGTAGTGTGTATGCGAGCAGAGTGCATGGACTTCAGCTACTGCTGAAATAGAGGGGAGAAGAGGAGCCACAGGGGCCACTGGAAGTTGAGTAATGAGTTCATTTTTCAGATGCTGGTACCAGGTGGAAAGAATCTCCTTCCATGGCTGGTGGAAGAAACTACTAAAAGGGCCAGAAGGTCTTTTGCCAGAAAATGCTACTTTTCTGTATCTTGCACTGATGCCCAAGGCATAGTACTCCGGGCCAATTGTGTCATAAGTTCTACCCACATACTGTAATACAATAGTGTAAACTATGAAAGTCAACCATTAAGATGGCTGGAGTCATCTTAACATTTGGATTCTTGTTTACCACAGATGGAACGTTCAGCGTTGCGGTTGCCTAGAGTAAATTGTCTTGGTTAATGTAAAATACTAAATCTATGAGTAACTGCACAGTCTTGGTTTCTTATCGGATTTACTGAGCAACCAGTGATTGTATATTCATCATAATTCCTCTGCATTCATTTACAGCAAGGGAGACTGAATCGATTTTTTTGTTTACTAAGTGATTGTGCAATTTTATTTGCTTTATGAAAGATTTATCATTGTATCCAATGTTGTATATATTTATGTTTTGATATTTATTGTACATTATAATTTTTTTATTAAATAATTGCACCATTGATGTCATGACGTTTGCCTTATTGGTCTGTCTTTTTAGTTTGTGGGCTATTATTTGTAATGTTTTTCTTTCTATGATATATCTGATTAACTACAGTCTCATAATGTAGTAAAATAAATTTGGTTTTGTTCTTGCTAATTCTACTTTGACAAATGCTGTAGCATTGGGAGGTCTTAACTAGTACTAGTACGGCGCGTGCCGGGTCCCGGTGCATGGAGAGGGCTCGCGGGCCGAGCCCTCTCCATAGCCGGTAAGTCTTTGCTGCATATTGCAGCAAAGGCTTACCGGTAACACCCACGATCGGTGCTAGCACCGATCGCGGGTGTTTTCACCTCGATCGCCGCCGGCAATGCTGCCGGCGGCTTCAAAGAGATGGCGCCGCATGGGCGCCGCCATCTTGTCGTGGATCGCTGCTCCCCGATGACGTCACGGGGAGTGGCGATCCGTCGCCATGGTAACCTCGGGTGTTCCGAATACCCGAGGCTACTTCGTTTTAACCCATGCATTACAATGTGCTAATTGCACATTGTAATGCATGGGGAGTAAAATCCACATATACTGCCATACTGTAGTATGGCAGTACAGTATATGATAGGATCGATCAGACTACCTAGGGTTAGAGTACCCTGGGGAGTCTGAAAAATAGTAAAAGTAAAAATAAAAAAAAGTTAAAAAAAAAAAATTATAATAAAAAAACCTAAAAATTCAAATCACCCCCTTTCCCTAGAACTGATATAAAAATAAATAAACAGTAAAAATCATAAACACATTAGGTATCGCCGCGTCCGAAAATGCCCGATCTATCAAAATATGATAATGTTTTTTCACTATGTTTAACCCCGTAACGGAAAATAGCGTCCAAAGTTGAAAATGGCATTTTTTTGCCATTTTGAAAAATATAAAAAAATTAATAAAAAGTGATCAAAAGGTTGCACAGTCCCAAAAATTATAGTAATGAAAACGCCATCAAAATTCGCAAAAAATGACACTATCCACAGCTCCGTACACCAAAGTATGAAAAAGTTATTGGCCCCAGAAGACGGCAAAATCAAAAAAAAATATTTTGCACAGGAGGTTTTAATTTTTTTAAATGTATGAAAACATTATAAAACCTATACAAATTTGGTATCCACGTGATCGTACCAACCCAAAGAATAAAGTAGACATGTCATTTGGGACGCAGAGTGAAAGCTATAAAATCCAAGCCCACAAGAAAACGTCACAAATGTGGTTTTTCACCATTTTCACTGCATTTGGAATTTTTTTCCCGCTTCCCAGTACACGCCATAGAATATTAAATACCGTCACTATGAAGTGCAATTTGTTACGCAGAAAATAAGCCATCACACAGCTCTTTATGTGGAAAAATAAAAAAGTTATAGATTTTTGAAGTTGGTGAGTGAAAAATAGAAGTGAAAAAACTAAAAAAGGCCAAGTCGTTAAGGGGCTTACTGCACCTCATCCCACTTGTTCTAGTTCCAGGCTAGGGGTATAAGCTGAGGGGTTCACAGGGATGAAGATCAGGCGGATAACAGTGCAGTTCACATACTTCAAGAAGAGGACAGAACAGGAGTACCTTACATGGGCCATGGGTAGAAAGAAGTACACTTCACACATTCCCCATATGTTTGTTATTTTATAAACAATATAGCTGTCCTTGGATATGACCCCCCTCCCCCCATGAACTGGTAATGGTGGCTGAGACTGCACTATTGACTATCCTGGCCACCAGGATTAAGGATTCATTATATGACGGCTGTGGGACATGCTGTAACTACTCACTTTTTTATGTGTAAAACTATTTGTGTCTTGGTACAATTACTGCAGCAGCGACGGTCATAGCCTAGGACAACTCCATAACCAAGGGACTATATTACTTCTTTTATGGGTAATTATATTTATACAAGTAAATTCGTTGACACAATGGTAGGAATGTATCAAGCTATACCAGAATCCTGGAGTAACTGCCACCAATAAACTTCCTGAAATGCTTGAGCCACTTCCATTAAGGGTTTTAAACAGTTTTTAGACATTTCCTCCTAGTTTGAAAAAGGGGTGCGATATTGTGGCATTGAACCCCCCCTCTCTCGGACAGGCATAATGATCTGAGCGTCTTCTCCTTTTGAATGGCACAGTGATCAGAATAGTGACTTCACACAGTTCACTAAAATAACTATATTAGGTGGCAATAACTGAACTTCATTTTGTCTAAAATTATTTTTGTAAAATAGGTTTCATAAACTCCTTCACGCTCATTGACGGATATATCCGTCAGTGAGCTATGAATCATGTATGAAGGGTGCTTACTAGGTGAGCCCTTTTGATAAGACATGGGGTTTGCTGCATATTGCAGCAAATACCCATTGCTAACATCCACAGGTGTAAACCCCTTGATTGCTGCCAGTGTCATCGGGGAGCGGCGAATAGTTGCCGTGACAGCCTGCATGGTTTCTGAAGATTTGTTACTATGAGCCAAAACATGACGCTTTTTTAGCAGGACAATAAGCAGAAACCCTAAGGAATTGATACAGAAAGTATATTGGAAAATTGGATAACTTTTCCTTAAACAAACCATATCAAATATTTGCTGAAAGTGGACAACCCCATTAAGTGGATAGGATAGAATTCCTTCAAAATTATGTTTAAACTTTGACCTTCCCTCTACAGACATAACAGAAATGCTAAATCTTTCATTTATTGTATACAAAACCTATGCAGATCTATAAGGCTGTTCATATGTTGTCTATGGATTAGCCATTGGGAGGCTGGGATATGAGAATAACCCATAGCAGCAGGATAGGACCACAGAGGGTGGTATAGTATAAAGACTGTGGACACAAAACAGGAATTATCTTGAAATAATTTTTATTCTAAATGCAATGCCTCAATAATCCTAAATCTTCAAGTGCTCTTTGGCTTCAATAAACAATCATGAAAAACTTAGCACATACAGTATTCAGATGCAATATGACACAACAACTTTGTCCCCCTTTATAATACAACAGTGGTTTGGGAATATTTCCTTATTGGTTAGCACATTTTAAAACCTAAAATGATTGTGAAAAGCTTCATATTAAAGGGTTCTACCCATCTGCACAGCACTGTGGCTCCTTTATTCTCAGGATAGTTCCAGTGGTCAGGCCCCAACCTATCATAAAGTAGGGGCATATCCTGATGACTATATAAGATAAAGTCCAATAACCTGCTAAAGATTTATTGTCATCCAAGGTGTACTACAAGTATCATGAATGGATGCTCCAGCTTGGAAGTGAAAGATTTCTCTTGCCAAGTGCCAAACCTTGCAGATGATGTTGGACATCATTGTTCAGTTCATGTCTTTTATAAAAAAAAGTCTTTTATAACCTAACAGAGGCGTTTGGGTGTCACTTGTTCCCGTTGAGAACAATAACTTTCTCCATAACACTCAGTCTCATTATCCTTCATCCCATGGTTATGCGATAAAACCTAGAATCCAATTCCTTAACGAATGTCCCACATATTTAGGACTTTTCATTATTTGAGTAGATTTGTGTAACTTCAATCCGGATTTTCATAAAAGAAGGTTCTCACACCCAAACCATGGGGCTCTTGGCAGTCAGGTTATCCTGTTGGGAATCGCATAAAGTAATAAATCAGACATGACACAGGAAGAAATCCCCTTGAGGTCGACTAATGGAAATTTGTAATGAAATTAGATACCATCTCTATACAGTTAACATTGACAGTCTAGTATATTCCACAGCAGATGCAATCATCTGACAAATAAGTGATGGTTTGCTTGTCTGGAGATTGTTTTCACATTTGCAAGTACATTATCAAGAAGGACTTTTCCTATAAATGGCGCTCCCCTGTAATTGGCCTGAATATAGTACCATATATAAGGGTGTTAGCCGCAGAACAAAGTTATACTTTATGGCTAATCATACATAACATACATAGGTATTTTGTACTATAGTATTTACTCCGCTGTGTTTTGTCTATACTGTTTCCCCATTAAGGTCTCATTCACACGGCGGTATGGGGGAACTATATATGTCGGATGTATGTCCTCCATAGGACGGCAATGGGCGCACGGTACAGTACAGAAGTGGTACGGTGTGGAACCGTACCGTTCCGTAGCTGTGAAAAGATAGGACATGTCTTATCTTTTCTCGGCTCCGGCGCAGTGCAACATATTTCCCTATGGAGGGGCGGGGGTGAGCAGTAATAGTCAGTAAATTTTCTCAAAACCCTATATTGAATAAATCAACAATGTAAAATGCTGCTGTTGGGATTGATAAACTCCTTCCATTTTTTCATGTCTACTCAGGGTCCACTTGGATAAGGCATTCACTCTGCAAGTACGACTACACAAGTGGTATCAGGGAAATGTCATTTGTTGCTTGGACATTGTTAGGCTCATTGCACAGGGATGTGCAAGTTTGACCCAATCAGGCCTCATACACACGTTTACATAAAAAAAGGTGAAAAAACGCCCCCATTGACTTTAAAAGGGGAAACGAGGCTATGTATCTGGTCTCACCACACTGTCAACTGTCAGACCACAATGTAAAAAATAGAACATGCCACAAACAGGTGACACGTTGCCCATTTTTGCGACTGGAAAATCGACACAAAAACAGAACCACAAAATGCATATGGCCGTGTGCATGGGGCCTCAATCTGTTTCATGTCCATGTCTCTCTACTTTACAGCTGCACTAGGTTTGGGGCCATAAATCCAGCCATGCAAGGACCAAATATTATGGGCCAAACTCACCTCTGTGTAATCTCCCTTACCTTGTATCACTGTATTACAGAATTTCCAAATTTTACCAGACATAGGAAATTGAATAGTTTTTTTTAGTTATTATGTTAGCTATCCTTTCCTTGTACATATAGATTGGTACCATCATGTTTGGCAATGATATAGAATTTATTTAGGGTTACATGCTGTAATAATATACTTTCAATCTTAGACTCTGTGAAGCCTATTAAATATCTATAATTAATTCATAATTTTAAATATTCCTTACCATGTTCTGCTCGGCATAACACGCAGCATCGTGTACAGTCACAAAGACTTGCTGTTCACTCAGATGATCCATGATCCCAATAGAAACTAATGTTCGAAGCACCTTTGCTAGACAGCAAAAACACAAATCAGACATTTAGATTTAATAAAAGCTAACATGAAAAACCAAGTGTAATGTAATATGCACGTTCCAGTATTTTATCATTATTTTCACTTGTGTTTGTAAGAAAAAAAAATAAACTAGGATGGGCTTCTAAACATGAAAGTTATGCAAATCTTTAAATTATACTGGTTTTGGTTTCCAAATACTGATGTAAATACCAAAATAAAACTGTGAAGTAAATCAATAGAAAAAGTAAAAGTCTCCCAATGTGAAAATATTAAGAAATAAGCTATTATTATCTGTTACTGCAGGATATAACATTAGTTACACATACAGGAACACTATATGGCTAAAGGAAAATGCATATCACATTGGGGCAATTGAAAAGATTCAGAACAATCTGAGCTCAGCTTTCATTTTATAAACTGCTGTGGTAAAATTAAATATGAGCTCTGATTGGCAGCTAGATTAGGTTTGCTCTTAGACACTTCAAATAAGTCTTGCCCTGTAAATTTAGACTACACAGTGAATTATGCACCAAATTTAACACGGTGGATGCTGGATGCTAAAAATGCTGCAATTATGGGATCTGGCAATTTCATAGTAATAGGTGTTGTTATTTTGGCTAGGTGTGTCTGGTTTATGAACCTCTTTTATGAACTTCTTCCATTATGTCGGTGTTATATTACATACAGTTCTATGTTGATCGGCCAAGTGTACAGTAGATCTATGTAGTGTGTGAGATCAGCCTTAAGGGGTATTCCCAACTGGGCCTTTACATTTAAATTAATTCATTTGCCATAGTTAAACATTTCTTCAATTGGGTGTTATTAAAGAAAATTTTCCTGTGTGAAGATAATTTCTCATATATGTAGCCATGTTGTCCCTTAGAAACGAGATAGCTTCCTCGGATACGACCACTTCACATTTTGGCAGCGGTGGCCAGACATGCACTATTGAGTCCTGCCGGACCCCCTGGATTCAGCGATCATTACCACAGGACGGCTGTGGGACCTGCAGTAACTCCTCGGACATTTCATATACAATAACCTTTTGTATCTTTGTACAATCCCTCCAACAGAGGTGGCCGTATCTAAGGAACACAGTCTTGTTTCTAAGGGACCATATAACTACATTTATGAGAAATTATCTTCACACAGGAACATTTTTTTTTTTATCATTAAACGGTTTTTATTGAAAACCAGAACAAAAATATGCGGTCGAAATGATCACATAAATGCTTACTTAGAGAAACTGAAAGTCAGAGAGTCAATGGACAACATCAAAGAGGGGTATCTCATCTCCTCCTGAATGGGAAGTTTTAGCAGAAGGTGGGAGATACCCGTATTAACTTATTAAAACCGCTGTGCGGTCGGTTCAACATATGTCATTGCGAGACAGAAACAAAGTAACAGTTTATATAAACTAGGAGGGGCAAAGGGGGCACACTGGGTGGGGGGAGGGGAAAAGGGGGTGGGAACAATGGAAGGGAGGTGCAAGACAGCCAGGTGTGGCGTGACCACATTATGACCCTTTAGGGGTTAGGGCCTCCTCTCACTGAAAGGCGGAGAAGTCAGGGGAGCGGTGGAAGTCTAGCCATGGTCCCCAGGTTTGGAGGTATTTCTCAACTGTGAGATGGGAATCAGCAGTAAGCTCCTCCATCCTCTGGATCGACAGTATCTTCTGTAGGAGGTCAGTTGCTGTAGGGATTCGCCCAGACTTCCATAGCCTCGGGATCAGGGCCCGTGCTGCAATGAGTAGAAAACCCCACAGGGGACGTTTGGTTGTGCGGGATTTGGAGGGGATCATGGAGAAGAGCAGATGGGACGGATCATTTTGTAGATTGAGACCTGTGACCTTGAGGATCAATCTAATGACCATCTGCCAGAAGGGTTGAAGAATTGGACATTCCCACCAGATGTGTGTCATGGTGCCAGTTGCCTGTTTACATCTCCAACACTCGGCTGGGCAGGAGTGATGGATTGCGTGAAGTCGGGTCGGAACCCAATACCATCTGGAGATAATTTTGTAGTTAGTCTCCTGAGCCCTGTTGGAAATGGAGAGTTTGTGGCATAGTTCAAAGGATTTTTCCCAGTCCTCTGTACTATAAGTCGTGTCCAACTCCCTGTGCCATGCTTCTATAAATGGAAGTGTGTCGTCGGCCGTTTTGTTCAAGTATAGTGCATATATTGCGGAGATTGGTCTAAGGATGGGGGCTGGAGCTAAGCACAATTGTTCAAAGGGGGTTGTCCCTCTATGCAGTTGCATACTAGGTTTAGTAGTCTGATAAAAGTGTTTCAGTTGGGTATATTCCCATTTGGAGCGACTGGTTAGTTGTTGTTGTGGGAGTAAGTCTTCTAAGGGGGAGATACCTGTGTCATTCAGTATGTTTTTAAAGAGAAGTGGGTTGTCTGACCTTAAGGGTGCAAGAAAAGCAGTAGATTCCCCTGGGGGGAACTCCGGATTGTCAGTGACCGGTGTGAGAGGACCATTGCAGTCAAAAAGACGATAGTCCTTGGGAGCTTTGTTAAGGGTTCTTAAGATCTGTTCCGTGACATACGGCATTTTCGCGAAGTGGTGTTCGTGGGTAGCGTAAGTGTTTATCCAAGGGAGGGATTGAAGTGGAGTAGGTGTTTGGGCCGTTTCTATTCTAATCCATAATTTCTCTTTTTTATGGTGAAACATGTCTAGTACACGAGCATAGACTGTGGCATAATAGTATCCTTTACAGTCGGGGAGGCCGAGACCACCCTGCAACTTCTGACGGAAAAGCGTGTTTTTCGCTATTCTCGGGGGAGAGGAGGACCAAAGGAAACGACTCAGAATACTAGACAAATTATTGAAGAAAGAGGACTTGAGTGCCAAAGGGATGGTTTGGTAGAGAAATAGCAGCCGAGGGAGGACAGTCATCTTTAGACAATTTAGTCTACCTATCCAAGATATTTTTTGGATTTCCATTTGGAGAGATCTATTTGGAGAGTGCGGAGGAATTTGCCATAATTAAGGGGGAAAATATGATCAAAATCCGCAGGGATCGCTGTGCCCAGGTAGGTAATGGCTTCGGTCTGCCAGGTAAAGGGAAACTGATCTTTGATTGATTTTACAAGGGCTGGTTGTAGTCCTATGCTCATTGCTACTGATTTTGACATGTTTATTTTATGGTTGCTGAAATGTCCGAAGGTTGAGAGTGTAGTCATAATATGGGGGATGGAGGAAGATGGGTTTGTGACATATAGTAGGACGTCATCTGCAAACGCTGAACATTTGTGTTGTCTGCCCCCAATTCGGATGCCTTCTATACCCGGGTTAGATCGGAATGCGATTAAAAGGTGTTCTATGACTAGGGCATAGAGGAGAGGGGAGAGCGGGCATCCCTGCCTTGTCCCATTGTTGATGGTGAATTGTGGGGATAAGGTGCCATTTACCCTGACTTGGGCCTGCGGGTGGTCGTATAGAGCTTTAATACGGTTTATCATTGAAGGGCCCAGCCCCAGCTCTGACAGAGTGGCCTCAAGGAATCCCCAGTCCACCCGGTCAAAGGCCTTCTCTGCGTCAAGGGAAAGCAAGAGTGCGGGAATGTTGGCTTTCTTAGCGTAACTTATGAGGGAGAAGGTTTTTAGTGTGTTATCCCTAGCCTCCCTGGAGGGGATAAATCCAACCTGGTCCGGGCGGACTGGGGATCCCAGGAGCGGTGCCAGACGATTCGCGATAAGTTTGGCATAAATCTTTGCATCTACATTGATGAGTGATATAGGCCTATAGCTGGGGCACAACTGAGGGTCCTTACCCTCTTTAGGTATAACCGTGATATGAGCTCTAAGCAGAGGTGGGAGGAAGGAAACAGTGCTAGATATCGAGTTAAATGCTTTGAGTAGGCATGGTGCAATGGTGTCTTGTAACACTTTGTAAAACGGGGCCGTATATCCATCCGGGCCTGGGCTTTTGCCTGAGGGGAGGTGTTTAATGACATGAGCCAGTTCTTCCGTAGTAAAGGGAGCCTCTAGAGCAGGAACATTTTTTAAATAAAATCTAATTGAAGAAATGTTTATATATGGCAGATTAATGAAACTGAATGTGAATGCCCAGGTGAGAATACCCCTTTAAGCTTCATTCCCACTGCTGTGAATCTTCACCCCTCCTCCCCCCATAGGTAAACAAGTGGCCGCACCGCATATATACCAAAGTATAGGACAAGTCCTATACTTTGCGGCACAGCCTCCCAACTCGGTCACGGTGCGGTGATGCATTGTGGGCTCACCACACCATAACCAGGAGCCATGGAGGTCTATGGGTCCGTGATCTGGTCGCAAATCATGCGACCAGATTACGACCCCCAGTACAGGGGTGAATGCATGTCCTTGTTCACACCAAATGTTGGTATCTATACCACAGTCTACATAATTTGTGTGACTTCAGCAATGGTTACATAGTTCTGTCGCTGTAGTCCTGAAAAGTACTATATACGGTATATGGTTGACCAAATCATCTATGTAATAACATGACACCATATCTGATTTCCAGTTCACTAACATCATGTAACATAATAAATTATTACATTAAAAGTGGTAGGGATAAAGAGTGAGTAGATACTTACCATTGCATCCAGCTAGAAGAAGATGCATGCCACCCTTCTGACACTCAACACACATCTGAATAACATGAGAAGCACACAATATTACATTTCATACAAGACATTTCTATTTAGAATATTGCAAATACCAATAAATCATGTTAAACACCACCGTAATTTGTGGATTTTAACCATAACCAAACATCACATCTAAATGTGCCATAAGAGTGTGTTCAGATGCGTAACTTAAAGCTTTGGAGTCCCAATGCAACATCCATATGAGGCCCCCAACTATGATGTATCATTTATAGTAGTGGTATTTTAATATGGGAAAAGACAACTTGTGGAGCACCTGTACCCTCTGTACTCTATGTGTACATTCATATTTTCATACAGAAAATACATAGAATTGGCAGGAAAGTTGTTGATTCCTAAATGGATGTGTTCTGAATAATGTTTGTATCATGAACTTGCAGTTGAGATAACTTCCTATGTAATTGAAGTCACCCTTCATAAATCCCTACAATGCCCATACTTAAAGGAAATCTACCATTATGAACCAAACATACTTTGAGAATGCTGTAGCTACACTGATGCAGAGACATATCTTGTTTAATTATGCACTGTTCCAGCCTTGTCCTGCTCCTGCCCAGCATAAGCCGAGAATATGTCATCACTGTGTTGTCCCTGACAAGCAGAAGTAATCAATCATTGCATCCACCAGCTGCTGTGTTTGAGCCATCCAGCTCAGGTTGATTAGTCTTGTCTGGACAGTTCAGGCAGCTACATGTGTATTGTGTTTATGAAGGCACCCAGCTTTCCCAAGGTCCTGAATTTAATAATTGTTTTTTTTAGCAAAACCACTCGGTTCAGGGATTAAACAAAATATGTTTCTGCATCAGTGTAGCTACAGAATTCTCAAGGTATGTTTGGCTCACAATGCATAAAAACAATTGGTATATTTCCTTGAAGATCATTAAGGTTGGGGTCATAAGGGGATTTGCAGCCAAAATACAAAAAATCCCACAGTAGTTTATATAACATGGACACAGTGGGGCAATTCTTATGTATCAAAGCACAATTTCCCTAATCCCAAAAAACATTGGAATATTGTTGAAACTTTTTTTTTTTATTTTTCTATGTGCACTTTTTGTCCAGAAATCCTTAGTTAGTCACGTTCATGTTCTTTTCATTATTCACTCCAATACTATAAGGTGCTACCAATTTACTAGTACTATTCTTGCTTACTAAAGCTTCTTGCTTCACGTATTTTAGGCAAATATACTAAATTACACAATTTGATTAAATTGATCAATCATCCACTTACCTGTATAAAAAGACGAGCTCCAGCAATATCAATAAATATAATCCCACTGCAGTCAATGATTAGTGACTTGATTTCAGTGTCTGCATATAAAAAATGGTACTTTTTGATTAAATAAATAGTTGGCTAAAAGTCCACTGCATTAGGATTAATATGCTACCAATGCAGTTAGGATAAATCAAACATTAGTCGACGACTGGATGCTACCACTTTGGGGAATGCCCCTTCATAGTCTGAAATGATTCAATCAGTGTTCATGGAGGCAGTGTGATGAGAACCCAAACTTAAAAAGATGAATAGTACCGTAACATCTATCTCTGACCCTATACTAAATAAACTATTAGCTCAAATTGTACATACTGCACTAAACAATAAATACCAACCAAAGTACATGGGATATCCATACATAAATCACAAATCAGAACATCAAATCTTATTAAAGCAAAAACAAGAAAAATCTTTATTTAATCCATATTGAGGCCATCAGTACAATATTGCATTGATTGCCTTAATGTAGATTAAATAAAGATTTTTCATATACGGTATATTTTTTTACATTTGATGTTCTGATTTGTGATTTATATATGGATATACTTTGGTTAGTATTGACCCTTTGCCAGTTTGCCTATTGTTTTTGTACAGCATGTGTCCTCTTGGTTCTGATTTGTATCTTCTCAATTTCTTTTTGATGTTTGTATTGTCTTGTGTCTGTATTTCCACTTTGGCACAAGAAAGGAAAGTCGACCAGTTGTCATCTGCCGCTTAGGGTAGACTTGGCAATTAGGTAGGGATAGCTGGTAAAAGATCTTGTGCTCTTTCTTTTCTGTCTATTCAAGCTGTTCCCTTACAGCAGCATTACATACTAGTTGGCAACCATGATGCCTGACCTTTAATTCATTTAGCAAATTTTCCTTATTGGGAGTGACAGGATGAGTATGAGTTATAAAAAAAGAAAAACAAAACATGGCTAAGCATAAAGGTGACCAATTTTGTTTAGATTTTTTATGAAAATGTAGCCAAATTTTCACATTCAGTCTGTGATGTTAAGAACTAATTTTAAAACCAAAAGTGAATGATAAAAATGAAGATATTGACAATCACAATAATGTGCACAGGCTCTGCAAGTCACCAGTGAATTTACCAATGGTTTTTATCCAAAACAACATTGTATTTCCCATTGTGTATTCTATTTTACGGCAATATTTCTCAATGTATATGAATAAACTTTAATGTACCTTGTTCTAATTTTATGCTGCTCCCACCAGGATGATAAACTGGATTTGCAATTCCTGTATCCTATAAAATAAAATACTGTTAAAAATCACTAAAATTCTATTTTTTATTTGTACATGGGGGTGGGTTCTTTATTTATGATGGTATTAACTTTGCCATTCCGACCAAATTTTTGGTTTTGGCATAGAAATACTGGTGCAAAAAAATGACCATGTAAAAGTTACCTTAGCTAGGGGACAAAGTCGAGTACAGACTACTGTGTGTACATAGATTGAACCTTACCACAACGGAGACACTCATCTTCCTGCCTTGCTCCATGGCTTTTAATGCTTTCTCTCTCCTCCTTATCTTTTCCTGCGTCAGCCCCACGATCCTGCTCATTGTTTCCTTAAAGATGTCCCTGTTGCCGTAGTAAATGGGGGAGTTATAAGACAGGATCTTCACGCCTGGGATTTCAAAACACTAAAAACAAGAACGCAGACAAAGGGTCTATCATTTTTGGCAGTGGATCTTGGAAGCAGTTTTTTCTTTTGTCTTAAGAAACTGGACATTTATAGCTGGAGCATGCCATTGTTAGAGGAACGCCCTCTAGCTGAACGCATTATTCCTGGTGTGATTTATGTATTGCTATAATTATGGCTTGGAACAAGTCCTCCTCCTTGTGCAGAGGAATATGTCCCTGTATATTCTGGCTGAAGGCAATGAGGATACCAGACAGAAACTCCATCCAAAGACATGGGGGAAATTTATCATGCGCCCCCACGTGTCCCACTGGATACATCAGGCTTAGACCAGGTAAAACTACACCAAGTCCAACCCGGCATAGTTTTATTGAAAAACCTGCAAGCAAAAAACCTGCCAATACATGCCTGTCCACTCCACCAGCCACTGTGCCCCTCTACATCCCCTCCATGCCCTCATGGCCTGGAGATGGTGTAGTTACTATTATAATCACAATTTCTAGCAGTGTGCAGGAATTTACGATTATATACGCACTTCTACGCCAAAATCTGGCATAGAAGCGTTGATAAATCTCCCCCATGGATTTCCTATCACTGTCTACCTGCCAGATGATCCTTGGTTGAGGGTGCTGCCACACGGGGCATTCTTGGACCGTTTTAAATGCAATACGTTGCGTTTTTGTATATTTACCATGCGTTTTTCTGCTTTTAATTTCACGGCTGCCTACACTTCTAGAAGTCAAGACAAACAGGATCAAACCAGCTAAATGCATGGTAAACATACAAAATGCATGCGTGTAAAAACAAGTTTTCAGTCCATTTAATAATGGCCCAAGAACGCACTTGGCAGCTACCTTACTTGTTCACTCCTTTTTAAATGACAAAACAAGGGGGGGGGGGGGCACGGGAAAAAAAAATTAGAAAAAAAAGATATGAGTGTAGTAGTAAAAATTAACTTTTGTTAATTCATTAAAATCTTATGAGTGTATTCTCATACTAATGCGTAAAAAGTTCTAGTATGGCAGTAATTTTAGCTGCCATACCTTATCTTTGTCACATGGGTTATGTAGTAACACCCCGGGATTTTAGCTCAGGTAGGGTTGCCCTTTTGGCTTATATTCCAGTGTATATGGTATGTATCTAAAAGACACATCTAAACACATGGTAAAATGTATGTGTTTCTGCAATGCGCTTAAAAATCCATGTAAACGCCACAACCATGTTAACGCGTTTAAAAATCCATGTAAACGCCACATGTGAACGCAGCATAAAGCATATCAATTAATTGCAATTTACATGTTAAAACAGGGTTGAAGAAAACAAAAAAACCTTCCTCTGCACCTGCCCTGGACCACGTGCAGATTTGCACCTAAAAAGTTACAAAAGTAAGCAAAAAAAAAGTGATACATAAGTGAAAAGTCGCACTGAACATCTGGAAAATAAAGACACATAAGGTGCACTGCACAAGGTGCAGACAAAGGTGTACTTGAAAAAAGCAAAAGTTGCAGTGAAAAGTTGAAAAAAAGAAAAAAAAACAAGCTTATATAAAGATACATGCCCCCCATTGTGTTCAGACACTATATCAAAGGAGTATTTAATTCAGTGCTCAGACATCTCTGGCATCATACAGGCATGATCCGCTGCTGCAGTTATTCGGGGGAACAAGGGACCTCCATTTTTGTGATTAGAGGGGTTCACAGTGGTGATACCACCACAATCAGCAACTGCCCCACGAGTAATAATTTGCTAATTTGCTCTGTGATTTCCATCATACTGCACTTCATCATTTCTGTGTATAATGCAATTTTCCAGATATTCCCAGTATAATGAGGCAGTTGTGTACCTGGGGCATTTCCTCAGCATCAGCAACACCATATTCACAGCTTAGCTACTCCACTCCCAAAGTTGGTACATGCTTTCCACATGGCAAATCTCCTGCTTATCTGACAGAGGGGTCAGGATAGGATAGTCAGGATAGTCAGTCTTACGATCAGCCAGATATGTAAACCAGTATCAGCCACTATGGGACATTGTAATACAGTCTAGTCCAGTGGTGGCGAACCTATGGCACGGGTGCCAGAGGTGGCACTCAGAGCCCTCTCTATGGGCACCCTCAGCATCACCCTAGGGGAGGGTTCGCCAGACAGGATTCAAGGCCTCTTGCAGTCCCAGGCAGCCCAGGACCCTAGAAGGAAGCTACAATGATAATCCAGACTTCTTCTCCTTCTTTCTACTGTATTGGTGCCCTCAGGTGCCTATACAATTTAATCCTGTGAAATAGCAGGGAGTAATAAGTTACTGCTTAAATTGTCACATTGGCACTTTGCGAAAAATATGTGGGTTTTGGTTGAAGTTTGGGCACTCAGTGTCTAAAAGGTTTGCCATCACTGGTCTAGTCTAATGTAAAAGGTCAGTATTATGTTAGTTTATTATTTGACACTCAACTAATGAACATTACACAAGAACAGTGATTTCGGCTCTAAATAGTCTAACTGTTTCACTAAATAAATATCAACACTGAATGATGGGACATGTGTTCTTTGTAGTATTAAGGTATGTACCTTGTCATTTTGTTCAATAGGTCGATATATTTCTGTATTGACAGCCCTTCCTAGAACGGAACATTGTGCTCTGAAATGATATGATAAAATGATACTTAAGTGAAAATTACAAAAAATATATAAAATTGATACCTTTTTTTCAAATTTTTTTTAAAGAGCATCTACCAACAGGATGAAGGGCTGCATGCAAATGAGCCTGGAGTTAGGTGTTAATGGAGCCTGGAGCCCCTCAGGCTCATTTGCATACATTCTTTCATCCATACCAACGTCCTTTTCGTATAACTGATATAAATATAAACAAATAAAATCGTACAATTGTTAGGTATCACTGTTTCACAAAATTCCCGATCAAAATACAAAAACCAAAAATGTAAGAATTAATATAAAAAAGGTTGTGCAAAATGGTAGCAATGAAAATACTTGTTCTGTAAAAAATGGCACCATACACCAATCCATACACTGTAGTATGAAAAAGTGATTGATCTGAATTGTTTGAATCTTTCTGGACAAATATTATAAATATTAATAAATATTAACAAATACATATGTACCGTATATACATTTGGTATTTCTGTGATCGTACCTTCCCAAAGAATTAAGGGCAGTTGTAAAAAAAGTGGTCACAAAAAATTTAGATAAATGCGTTTATTTAGTCAAATTCATCTCATTTGGATCTTCCTGTACACAGCATGAAATATTAAATACTGACACTAGGTAGTACAATTTGTTGTACAGAAATCCAGCCCTCATACAGCTCTGTGCAAGAGAGAAAGGAAGCCTACCTTTCCATGTTAGGCTACATTCACACAAATGTATGGGGGAGGTATATACACACGTGCGGCACCGTACTGTTCCGTAGCCCGTAGAAAGATAGGACATGTCCCCTGCTCCTGTCCGCAGCGCCGATGTATGCCCGCCGTACTGCGCTACAGCAGGCATACATCGTGTGAATGTAGCCTAAGGCTAAATTCACACAAACGTATGCCTGCCCGTCCGTACGTCTGGCGCGCTGGAGAGGAGGAGGAGTGACCCCTCCCCCCTACGTAGAGATACACGGCGTACAGCATATCATGTCCTATCTTTTCCCTGTGTACAGAGCAGTGTAAAATCGCTCGGTGTGCCCATTGTCGTCTACAGGGAATGTGTCTACGCCCGCAAGCTTGCAGCCATACATACATCCCCCATACGTCTGTGTAAATGCAGCCTAACTGTAATCCATACACACTGAAGAAAGGTTCCTTGAAGGCCCCTTCCACACTTGCGTTGCAGATCATGTAGGAGTCTGATCAGGGTGCGATCAGGGTTTAGTCAGTGAAAAACTGACATTTTGCATCAGAGTTCAGTCAGTTTTCAGTCAGAGTTTGTTCAGTGTCTCAGTTTTACACACGCGTTTTCAATGCATTTTCAGTGCTTCTTTTACATGCAGATAGCGCTCATGAAAAGGACTCAGGGCTGAGCTCTATCTTTTCTATGGCAATTGATGCTTGAAAAACATGTCTCTCAGAGTGCAATGCGTTTTTGATGCATCTCCAAAGATGCGTGAAAAAAAATGCAAGTGTGAAAAAGGCCATTGATTACAATGGGGCAGATTTACTTACCCGGTCCATTCGCGATCCAGCGGCGTGTTCTCTGAGGTGGATTCGGGTCCGGCCGGGATTCACTAAGGTAGTTCCTCCGACATACACCAGGTGGCGCTGCGCTGAAGTCCGCCGAGGCCCTCCGGAATGCACTGAAGTTCACTGGCCTATTCCTGGTGAAGGTAAGCGCGAGTCCCGCATCACTTTTTTTTTTTTTAAATGCAGTGGTTTTTCCGAATCCATCTGGTTTTCGTTCGGCCACGCCCCCGATTTCCGTTGCGTGCATGCCAGCGCCGATGTGCCACAATCCGATCACGTGCGCCAAAATCCCGGGGCAATACAGGGAAAAATCGGGGCAAATCGGAAATATTCGGGTAACACGTCGGGAAAACGCGAAACGGGCCCTTAGTAAATGACCCCCAATGGGTCAGAGTGCAATGCTTTCTGCGAGTGAAAAACGCAAGTGTGGAAGGGGCCTTAGCAATGCTTAGGCTAGTTGCCAAGTTGACAACCTTTCACTAGTAAGTTATATAAGAGAACAATAGCTTTTTCTAATTCACTTCCCGCCCAGTCTTACCATAAGTTGATTGTAGGCACACATTTTTTACATTTTTAGCCATAGGGCATTGGAAAAAGAAGTTAGGAATTTGATTGTCACATAAAATTTTACTTTTACTTTAACCCCTTAACGCTCTGCGCCGTAGCTCTACGGCGCAGAGGTATAAGGGATGTATGAAGAGGGCTCACGGGCTTTTGCATTTTGCACAAAACCCCCACCGCTAATAACCGCGGTCGGTGCTTGCACCGATCGCGGCTATTAACCCTCTAAACGCCGCCGGCAAAGTCGCTGGCGGCGTTTAAAAGATGGCGGCGCGCGGGCGCCGCCATCTTTTTTTCGATCGCCACGCCCCCGAACGTCATCGGGGGGCGGCGATCGGTTACCATGGTAGCCTCGGGTCTTCTTTTGACACGAGGCTACATGGTTTATGCAGGTTCGTTACAATGAGCCAGTGGCTCGTTGTAATGTATGACCTGCAAAAATGCCATATATTGCAATACTGTAGTATTGCAGTATATGGTAGGAGCGATCTGACCATCTAGGGTTAATGTACCCTAGATGGTCTAAAAAATAGTGAAAAAAAAAAGAAAAAATAAGTTTAAAAAATAAAAAAAATTAATAAAATATTAAAAGTTCAAATCACCCCCCTTTCCCTAGAACGGATATAAAACATAACAAACAGTAAAAATCACAGACATATTAGGTATCGCCGCATCCCAAAATGCCCGATCTATCAAAATATAAAAACGGTTACGGCCGGCGGTGACCTCCGAGGCGGGAAATGGCGCCCAAATGTCCGAAATGCGACTTTTACAGCTTTTTACATAACATAAAAAATGAAATAAAAAATGATCAAAATGTCGCACAGACCTCAAAATGGTAGCAATGAAAACGTCGCCTCATTTCGCAAAAAATGACCCCTCACACATCTCCGTGCGCCAAAGTATGAAAAAGTTATTAGCGTCAGAAGATGGCAAAACATTTTTTTTCTTTTTTGTACACATTCGTTTAATTTTTGAAAATGTATTAAAACACAATAAAACCTATATAAATTTGGTATCACCGCGATCGCACCGAACCAGAGAATAAAGTAGGCATGTTATTTGGAGCGAAGAGTGAAAGTCGTAAAAACTGAGCCCACAAGAACGTGACGCACGTGCGTTTTTTTTTCAATTTTTCCACATTTTCCTCATTTTTTTTCAGCTTCGCAGTACACGACATGTTAAAATAAATAACATCACGGGAAAGTAAAATTTGTTACGCACAAAATAAGCCCTCACACAGGTCTGTACACGTAAAAATGAAAAAGTTATGGATTTTTGAAGTTGGAGAGCAAGAAATCAGCCGAAAAACCCTGCGTCCTTAAGGGGTTAAAACACTTCTGAACACTTCTGAATGTGACTTTTAAAGTCTCTTTTCAAGTTTATAGGATTGATTTTCAGATTCGGATTTACTTTATTTCAACAAGGATACACACATTCATATATCAGAAATTAATAAATCATTTACAGTACCTGTTGCCTTTGTGACACACGCCACACCATAGAAAGCACAATATATACCAAAATTACAGGTGCTGCAGCTCAGCTGTATAGATATGAATGGAGCTTAGTTGCAATACCAGCCATGGTCAGGTGTGGCGCTGTTTTTGGAAGAAAGTAGCCATATTTTTCAACCTCGGGAGAACCCCTTCTATATAAGTATTTGATTTTTGAGAAGCTTACCTTTGTGTTCTGCAAACTACAGTCATCATAGAGAAAACCACACCAACAGCGAGGCCCATTTCCACATTGAGAATGACAACAGCCAACCACGTGACCACCCAAACAGACTACAAAACAAAAATTCATATAAATTACTGAACACTTAAATAATCAAGAAAATTGTCAAATCAATATGACTATTTCCTATAGTTCTTTGATTTGGCCAAAACAGGGGAGTGGGGATTTAAACTAATAGTTCTGGAAACAATCAATTGTTCTGGTAACTTTAAAGGGGTTCTCCACTTTAAGCGCATTTGTGCAAATAATTGATATCGTTGGTATAATGAAAAGTTATAAAACTTTTCCAATATACTTCTTGTATCAATTCTTCATGGTTTTTCTCGATCTCTGCTTGCTGTTTTCTTGCTGTCAAGCAACAGGAAGCTTCATTGTTTACTTCCTGTAGATAAACACCAGTCCATGGTCATGTGGTGTCACACAGGTGCACTGCTCTTTATAACACAGTGTACCTGTGAGACAACACATGACCATGGACTGGTGTTTATCTACAGGAAGTAACAATGAAGCTTCCTGTTGCATGACAGCAAGAAGACAGCAAGCAGAGATCGAGAAAACCGTGAAGAATTCACAATATAACAAAACCGTGAAGAATTCACAAAATTACAAAATAACCTTTTGTTACACAAACAATATTAATCATTTGCTGTAATGTGGACAACCCCTTTAAAACAATGGTACCATTGATTAGGTTAACAGTGTGGCAGGGTATTTCCCCAGCATCTTGTGCTTTCAATAGATGCAAGTGGCAGGATGTCTAAAGGAATATGGGGCAGCACCTGTAGTCAGGTAGTTTTATTACTTATTATTTAGGGTTACAATTATATTTTAGTATTATCATTTTGTCAGGGGCATCCAAAAATATTATGACAGTCAGTTTACATTATTATTATATTATATATTTAGTATGGAGAGGTATGATATATATTATAATTAATTTAGGTGTTGTCAGTTGTTAGGTGTTTTATATATATTTACGGTAGGAGCAGCGAGATGCATATGATATACGGTAATTCATTCTGAATAGGGCTTTGTATATAATGTAACAAATCCAGGGATTACTGTATACAATTTTATGGGGACCTTTAAGTTCCCTCAAATAATGGAAGGAGGACTATATATGAAATTATTTATTTAGTGGCCACAGTATATAATTTTAGTCAGGGGTTTCCATATAATTTGTTTAATGGGCAGATTGTCTATTATAATTTATGGAGAGGTCATAGTGCATATTTGACTTATGAAGAGGGCACAATGTGCTGTTAGGGACATACTTATATACATATGATACGTGCTGGGGCCCAAAATGGTCAGTTGCTGGAAGAATACATTATTTATGAGCATAGTGGGGTACATAGTTATTATCCAGTTGGCATTATACTCTAAGTGACTGTGATATTTTTAGGTGTGCAGTGTGGAGATGTGCAACAAGGACCTGAAGAGACTTTCAGATGACACATTCAGCAGCCATGGAGGTCTGGATCTGAAGAAACACAAGTCACCTGTAATCTTCTAGATGCCATCTATTCATGTGTCAATAACTTTCTAGAGTGTGTAACAATGACATTTGTATAGTAAATTGTGATTTGGTGGTGCATATAAATTTCCTGTTTAGAGCGCTGAAATTCCTGATGGCAGCCATGAAAGTTGGTGCTGATTTTATTCTTTTAATACCAAAATCTGCTGTAAATTATTATGGGCATGTTATCCTGCCTCAATGATATGGAAATATTAAAGAATACTCACAAAGTCAGTTTTACTAATTTTCCACAATTCTGGAAGCTCCTGGAACTGTAGGAACATCTGTCTGAGGCTCACGACATTTATACATGCAAGCACTGCCTGGAAAAATAGGGGAGATATCATACACAGTATAGTGATAGAACATGTATGTAGACATTCATTACATTTGAGGAATTGATTTAATATCTATTTCACTTAAATTATGCTTATTTAAGTAGAAGGTTGAATTATTATTTCAAATTATTTGTTGTACATATTTCATATAAATTTTTTTTTTAAATGAACAAAAAATATCTGGTCATCAGATACCAATTAAAAAATGCTGAAATAACATATTTTTCTAAGTATATTTTTCTGGAGGGGTTGTAAAAATAATAAACTTCTAAGGCTATATTCACACTGCCGTTGCCCGCCCGTACCGTACCGTAGCGGGCAACGGCAGTGTACGGGGAGAGGAGGAGGAGGTGAGCGCAGCTCACCCCCGCCCCTCTCCATAGCAACCTATGGCGCACGGCCCCGTATTACGGGAAAAGATAGGACAGGTCCTATCTTTTTCCCGGGTACGGAACGGTACGGTGCCGCACGTGTGCTGCACCGTACCGCTCCCGTAGGGTGCCGTGCGCCCATAGGAGTGTATGGGGGACGTATATCGGCCGTATATTCGTCGGCCGTATATACGTCCCCCATACGTTCGTGTGAATGTAGCCTAATACTTACCTCTCTCATCCCTCACCGCTATGCAGTAGGTCACTACCAGCCTCTGTGCTGATGAGTTGAACACAACCATACGCCTCCTATAGCAGGAGTTTCAGTCTGTAGCAGGCATGCAGCTGTGGTTGGGACAGCACTACTGGAAATCAACCTGCATTTGAAGGGAACCTGTCACCAGATTTTCACAAATAAACCTAATAATTGGTTACCATAGCATTATACTAACTCTTGTGCACACAGTTTTAGCTAAAATTGACATAGTTCATATCCCTGACACAATGAGCAGCGAGTCCCAAGGTTGTGTCTTATTCATGCAAGGGAGTGTTTCTCTTAGCTCATGTGTGCCAGCAAGTCCCTTATCCACTCTCCTTTCTGTTGATGTCATCCTCTGCTCAAAACTGCCACAGGGAGTGCATGAATAACACATGCCCTGACACATGCCCTTGGGACCCCCTGCTGTTTTTGGCAGGGAGCCAGATAGGTTTACAAACTTTATTTTATGGGAATAGGGGCTATTTTTCTTTTTTTTTTAGTGAAAATCTGGTGACAGGTGCCTTTTCATATGCATTTTTATGAACTTAAAGTAGCTTCTCTTATCTGGAATAACTTCTCCTTTAGCCGGGATTGACATTTTTATCCATTCTCTGTCTTACAGCTATAGGAAGGACAGACTGTCAAATATTTTGGAAGTGCCAGGCTCCTTTTAAAATTAAGTTTTTATTGAATCATAATTGTTCATGCATTCATCATTAAACAGAAGCTGTAAAGGTAATAGAACAAATTAACTTAACAAATTAACAAGATTTCTTTCTTTCTTACCTTTGGTAAGTAGTTGAACAGTGGGCCAACCCACATCAAAACAACAAACACCACACCACTGGTAAACAACCCCGATAGCTAAAATAATAAAATATAGATAAATTAATGTGTTAGTGTCTTACATTCTAACCCAAATATTTGATTTATTAGGACGTTGAAAGTCAGACAGCAAAGCATCTATTAGACCGTATCTAGACTATCACAGTATTATTTAATTTAAAATATTTGGCTTTATTCTACTTGAATCAGACATATATCATGTTGTATTCATCCCCTTTAAGAGCTGTAGATACATGTAACATTACCTGAGTGTGCCCTCCAGCACTTTCAAGAATATTTGTCGTAGCCAATGTAGCAGAGCTGGGGAAGCAGTTAAACAAGGAAGAAACCATGTTTGATATTCCATGAGCCAGCAGCTCCTACAAATGTAAAGATGCTTTAAAGAATGCAATACTTTTTCATGTTTTCCTTTAATACTATCAGGTGGTTAAATTCACACCCCATTTTAATGATACAATTTTCCATCCTATTCCCCCTGCTGAGCTACTTACATATGCTCAGGGGTGGCCATAGAAGCATATGGGGACAGATGCAGCAGTGCTGTATCCCCCTGGCCTCTGCTCAGTGTACGCTCAGGGAGGTTTTCCAGCGATGTCACTGTCCATATAAGGTCAGTGACATCACTCGGGAGACAGTCTGAACATCGATGCCAGGCTGTTTGTGTATACAGTGGCATATATCTGTGCCCTACGTTGTAAGGACACATCTGTGAATCCAGCCAAGGACATCCTCTATTCCTAAATAAATATCATGTTATCAGGAAAAAATCCTTCACTAAATGGTAAAAAAAATATCATCATCATGCCTTTGACAATGAAAATATAGAAGTAAGTTGTCGCTTCTCTAATGCTGGTATATACAGTTGTACGGTGTAACACACAGGTGTTAACAAACATACTGCTATTTGTGATAAAAAAATGCATTAAATTCATAAAACACATATCTACCCCAGATACGTAGATGGTATCTCATACCAGGATCTGAATTTAACATAAAGGGGATTTCCCACAAAACATGTTAGGCCCTATCCTGTGGATCGGTTGGGGGTATCAGTGATGGGAGTTGACAAGAACAGATGAACGGGGGTCTGATGTACCCAGTCGGATCCTTCGTCACTCCCTGAGATGACCGAATCAGTCAGTTGCACATGGTTGGACTGCGTGGCGCTCGGCAATCTCCGGCAGTTCCATAGAGATGAATGGGGCAGTCAGACCATGGACAAGCGCCTCCTCCGGTCATCTCGGGGATCAGTTACTGAGACCTCCACCGACTTGTTTTGTGGGAAAATCTCGTTAGATAGTCACTGGCCCACATTTTTAAAAACAGTGCAAACTACACTATGTGCAATTCGCCTGTAAAGTGTGCAGGGTGCGCCAAATTCATGAATTCTGGCGCACAATCTTCGTTTTTCTGGTTCCCCCCTGCACCAGTGTGCACCTTTTTTTTTGGCACACTTTGTTCATGCTGCAGAATTGTGGAGCATGGTCTAAGCACTAAGCACAAACACCCCTTTGTCGGACACAGTGCAGCCGCGACACAAAACTGGCGCAGACACTTTATTAATACAAGTGCAAGCAGTTTTCACGTTCTTTCAAGTGCAAAATCAGACAGAAAAATGTGGGCCATAGTACCTTCTACAAACTGCATAAATCTAAATAATAAGCAAATCTACGGAAGTATGTCATTTTGAGACACCTTTAATATTTAACAAACTCCAATATTCTACCCCACTTCTTAAACTGAATGAACTCTGAATGAACTTCTAAATCTTACAAAAGGGGTCAAGTTAAAAGCTGCCCAAAAAAAGTCTATGTAGATGGAATACTGCTGCTGGAGAAAGGGGCAGAAAGATGAATTGAGACAGTTCTCCAGATTCTAGAGAGTGGTGTACTTCACCAATGTACTGCTGCTGCTTCTCTTTATGAGTGTGCAATTGGATAAGAGGAGCAGGATCTCCTTTAATCTCTCTGCTTGGTATGGGGTTACGACATGGAAGCAAGTTTACACCTCCCTTCACCACCTCAGGGAAAACTAATAATTATACATTGCACCTGCAAAGAGGGTGATAAATTCCGTATACAAGTTATGGAATGACCAATTATTGGTCTACTTGTATACACTCAGAGAAGCTTACTGTATTTGAAAAAAGCCCTCAAAAGGGAGGAATTTTTTTAAAGTTATAAAAGTTATACAATTAAGCAAATAATACCATGGCTTTACCTGGTTGGGGTCAATGCTATATCTGTGTTTCTCTGCGTAGATCATAGCAAGTGAGACAGACACAGCATAACCCACGAATGTGATGGCAATCGTGTCTCCAATAACATTAGGAATAATATCCAGTGCAGGAAGCTTGGGGGCTGGGAAACTGTTAAAAACACTTAGGTCAATATTTTGAATAAATCACTTTATAATAACGTCACAATTAGCTTTCGCTTCTCATGAGAGTTTATTATGTATAATATACATCTTTTTAATATGTAAAGGAGTAATGTAGCAGGAAGGATTTATAATGTATCTACTGTATATGTGATATAATATATGCTTCAGGGTATACATAGGAATTAGCCCATTAATGTTGCCATTTATTATGCAAGATAAGAAACTCAACTACATTTTCAAACTGGGCAGCCATCATGATCGGCGTAACTTGAAAATGAAGGGCCCTACTGCAAAGTCTGTGCCAGGCCCCTGACTAAAATATATGGTTTACTGTACTAGTTTTCTCATATGGAAAAATGACACCTTATGGGCCCCCTAAGCTTTTTGGGCCCAATGGCTACAGCACCCCCTTAAGTTACAGCCCTGGTCATCATTTGTTTCACTGACCACTGTCAGACACCTCTTGCTTTCATCACTTTCTTATGAGGGCCTCTTGACTCTTTCCCAAAAGCAGATTATAAAAATAAATTGTTATTGATATAGTTACAATCTATTAGACAATTCTTTACAGATCATGGGGAACATATACATACAAAATATTACAGAGTAATAAAATGGTCAGATGATACAATATGAATAAGAGTTTACAATCTATGAGGAGGATGCTGGGGAAATTTGGAAAGTTGGAGTTTAACATACCCAATTTTTTCTGTGGAAAAGACCTTCTCAGACCTTGTTCAACAGTGCATATTTTTAAGTGCACAAAAAATTAGACCAGAATTGAACCAAAAGTGAACAAAAGGTACTTGCAAGTACTTGTCAAACACAATTTACTTTACCCTCTTGCAAAAAGTAAAGTTACATCATTCAACTCTGTCCTCCGACTAACCTAATCAAAATCTGGTGGACTTGCAGTTGTACTTAGTAGAATGTATTGTCAAGAATGGCAGGTAGGTGGCTGCCTGTTCATCTGCTCTGGCTCTACCCCCTCCACTCTCTGCCTTGTGACACTAGCTTGGCAATTAGCCTGTAACCCCCATTTCAGTACCCAGTCGATCAGCAGGGGCTCCATGTCACATGATTTGGTGCAACAGAGCCGCCGGAACTGGATCCTGGCGGTCAAGAGCACCAGTAATGGCATCATCGGAGCATCTGAAATGTAAATTATCAAAACCAGTGCCTTACTGCAAGTCAGGAGGTACCCTGTTCCACCATGGTTCTGGTAGGAGCCAAAACCAGGCATCTCAAGCAGAGGTACTTTGCAGAATTAGAGCTACGGACAGTGTGGTTTTGTGAAACTGTACTATCTTGTAAGTGTTTGTTTGCAACTAAGGAACTAGCAATATGTAAGAACATGCCTCTCGTAGTGTATGTAAGTAACTGTAACGTTAAGCCTGTCTCTGTGTGTAACAACTGCCGGAACACTAAGTACAAAACAATTTCCTCCAGGGGATCAATAAAGTTCTATTGTATTGTATTGTATTGTACTCTCTCGCATGTTAGATCACCAAACTGCATATGAAGGTACATAGGGAAACCAGAAGAAATAACTGTCTGAAGTGTTGGCTTCTTTTATTTATACTCTGGGTGTTTATGCAGTAAATACATGTAAAATATAAAAAATTTGATATTTGTAGTTATTACCCTGCTGGTATACTGCCAACTATCTGCACGTTATATCGATTGTCCAGAGAGGAAGCAAATGTTATTCCAGTAGCTACAAGAACCTGAAATACATAGAAATATATATTGCGTTTTTGAATATTGTAAGGATTTGTACTTTGATACTAAAGTTTAATAATTTTGTATTATTGTGCTTTGTGTAACTCTTTTTCTGTTGAACATTTCTATGGATAGGATTCTCATTCTCATAAACCATTAAAACAAATCACAGTCATTATAACTTCCTCCCTTAAAGGCAGGTGTGCTTTGCTAAATTGTAGTGGTTAGCACTTTTGTATAAAATATTGGTTACAGATAGTTCCATTATATGTTAGCAAGATTCTAATATATCCAATGGACATAAGGCTCCGCACCATGGTAGAAAATACCATACTAAATATTAAAATAAATAAAATAGACATATTTCAACTTTACTCAAGTAATGATATGTAGATAGGATTGAACAGGTCCATCACACAACCAGAAAACCTCACATTGGGACCAACACAATAATTATTCTTCTTAGTCCCTAAGAACTTGCCATTAAGGGTCTTTTTCTTGAGGGCTGATTCCCAAATAACCTATTAATTCTTCTTGAGTATGTTTCCTGTATCTACAGGTATAACAACAAAGTTTACTCTATAATATAAACAGACCTGCGCATGCTCTGTATAATTCTTCAATCAAGTACATTCATGGCTGATGTATTAAAGAATATTAATCTATTTATGATAGAATGAGACATAAAGCTACCAAACTGCTCATCAGAGATCCACAACTACTGGTATAGACATGATCTGCTTTGAGAACCCTCTTAATACAAGAGAAAGCTTTATAATTATTTAGGGATTTGATCCCTCCACTGCTCCACAGTTTTCAATTCTACTACAATTTGGCTTTGGCATGTTTAGATGTTTATCCTTTAACAACATCTACCATCAGATTTACTGACAGTAGATGTCCCAAAATTACTTGCTCGTTATTTTGTCTAGGGGATGATATTGTTTTTTTATATGCCTGGGAACGGACATATCATAAAAAAGACTTTATAAATATATTAAAATAACCCCTAGGCACTCCGTTCTACATCACCGGAGCACCTCTCGGCGCCACCAACTTATAATGTATGCAAGCTTCCTCTGTGTTCTTTACAGCCTGGTCTCGCCGCCGCCGATCCGCAGACATCACGATTGGCAGGCAGGAGTGGGCTGCAATGAATACATAGGGGGCGGGCATACATTATAATGTGGTGAAGCCAAGAGGAGCTGCAGTTACATAGACCAGAGTACTTCCAACTCATTAAAATATTTTTGTTTGTTTTTTACGATAATCTATCTGTTCCTGAACGTACAAAAAGCGATGTCATCCCCTAAACAAAAACACAAGCAAGTAAGTTTGGGACATCTACCATCAATCACTTACCATAATAATCTCCCCTGGTATTGGTGTCCGGAGCTTTGTTCGGAAACGCACATTAAGTTCTTTGATTGGGATAAGCACGGCTAAGCAAAGCATGGATATCACCAATTCTGCAACATTCGTCATATGGGCAGCTGTAAAGACTGAAACCAGTGTCTGTAAAGAAAAGAAAAGTTTATTGACTTAAACCTTAATATGTTTCGGGGGTTTTTATAAGCTTTCCAGACATTGTATGCTTGTTTCCCAGTGATCTTTCATTTTTGAGAAGCTCCTAATTATGTTACTTATGGAGGAAGCCATGATACTGTACAGAGCTCACCTTGAAAATTGTGAAGGATCCAGTAGCACGAGGGAGGGGGAGTCCCATCATGTTCTGGATCTGAGAAACGGTCACATGAAAAGCGGCAGCGTTGGTGAAAGCTTTTACTATAGGTTCAGACAGGTATGTGGACAGGAAGCCTAACTGCAGAACAAACATGATGACCTGGAGAGAAGAAAGCAGAGTTAGCCAAGACGGAGCCTTCTTTATTGTACTCAATTAGTACTTTATATTTCTGTACAATTATTTATTTGGTTTTTATTGAAGAACAATAATTTCTTGTGGTATTACTACATTATCTGAGAATGATCTTTTATATTTTTATGTCAAAGCTGGAAATAACTAAAGAACATACTTGTAAGTACAAAATATATATATAATTAGATGGCAGTATAAAATTTACCATGACAAGTCCCATTAGAAAGGCAATAGCAGCCGCCATTCCTATTCTACGAGCATATATTTCTGATTGTTCTTCACTGGTGAGGTTTCTGTTCAATGGGTTTTCATGAAGATGTTCATCAATGATTGAGCCAGTCATGAGACTTACCACAGCAAAGGTACCTGGGGGTCAACATCGGAAAACAACATATACTTAGGTATTTTGATATGGGTTTGTACAGGTAACTATCCTGGTCTCTCATCAGTACATGCTTTATATGTCACTAAAACATATAAACGTTTTATGGTGTAAATTTATGGTGTAGTGAAAGTCCTTGCCTTTACCCACATACTTTATGTATCACTTTTTACTGGTTTTATTTAGTTTAAGAAACCCCAAGATATTTAGTGCTAATAACAAAACATTTAATAAACTGAAGTTAAGAAGTTTTCTCACCAGTGGAAACATGATGTCCAGTCCCAAGTAACATGTACAACAGAACAGGAAAGAAAGATGTATAAAGTCCATACACAGGAGCCACTGATGTCAACAGCGCAAATGCCATTCCTAGGAGAGATCCATTCAACAGGTTTCATCATCAGTCACAATAAGAGAGGGATAACTGATCAGACCCCCACAGTTACATGGACAGTGGTAATACATCAATATATCAGCCTCTGTGTTGCAGTAATTTTTGCCAAATTTACAATGTTGCACAGTGTCTGATACATTTAAGGCATATTTAGCTCTCAAACTTCTGTCCTAGAGATGTAGTTCCTCTTTCTATGTCGCATTCCTAATGGAGTGAGAATCTTGATACTTTACAAAAAGGCTCATTGATAAATAACCAGGTAACACTCACTTTACTTATTGCTTTTCAAAAGTGGAGGAGGTGGTTAAAAATGCCAAAAGATTTAGATTTTCTGTTACACCTGTTACATGTAGTTTATTGTTTTTTTTTTATAGATATGGTAATGCTGCTTTCCATCGGAAATATGGGAACCATACTACTAACACAATTCAAAGCCTTGTAAAAGAGTAATACTATTGTGTATTATTATCAATGGGTGTGTATACAACAGCTTCCTGCAATCAGAAACATTACTTATCCCTCCATAGTATACAAGAGGTGCTTTTGCATGGTTTCCGCTATGTCTAAGAACTCAGGTCTATGACATTTGTTGCCACGTGTATTATAGGGTTTGCCCAGTTTTGTATAAATACAGAGAGGCACATTCATGCCTGATATTTTTGGTCTTTTTTTGTCCTTGATTTGTTATTGCTTTTAGATGTATATTATTTTTATGCAAAGAGTTCAATGCGCAGTAAATCCATCCTTGAAATACATTTACACCTTTATGACAAATTTATCAAGTGTCTATACATGAGCATAATGAAAGTATTACATGACAAACCCAATGGTACAAATAAAACAACTTTTATAAAACAGCTCCTGTCAAATAAAAACAATAATATGAGTGGGCAATTGATTTCCTTAATCATTAATTATTAATAATTAATGAATTGTTAATATATGGCATTTTATCTTTATGTATATATTTAATTTTTTTAATTAACTTTTTTCTGAATTTTTCAAAAAAGAAAGAAAATTCTAAAGAGCGTAGTTATTTATTCCAATATGCAATTTGCAGTTTTACAGTGTTCCAGAGTTTTACACAGTGACGCACATTTCGGCTTAAATTGTCTTAGTCTGGGCCAGACGAAGACGATTCAAGCCGAAACGTGCCTAGGGGACGGCGTTATTCCTGGAGCAGGAGTGTAGACCTTTTACCACTTCATTTCTAGTTCTTATGCTACTTGTACTCTAGCTAGTGGAAATGTGACAGACTACACTACATCAGTACACTGTATTACCCTATGGACTGACTATATATATAATTTTAACCTGTATTGGTATGTAATTTATACTTTTTTATTACAATTACCATTTTTACGCTATCCTGCACCTGTACCTTTTATACAAATTTTTGTTTTTGTTTTGACATCATGTCTCTCAATGTCATTGGGGGACACAATAAGTGTTAAGAATAGATTGTATAGAGGAGAGTTTAGTGAGTCGAAGACCGATTAGTAGGCAGTTACAGTAGTTTAGTCAAGAGTGAATCAGAGCAACAATTAAGGAGGTTTCAATTGTAAGAAATCAGCAGATTCTAGAGATGTTTCTGAGATTCATGCGATAAGAACGAGCAAGAGATTCAATATGCAGTGCAAAGGAGAGGTCAGAGTCCAGCACAACCCCAAAACAGCGGGCCTGCTACCTCTCTGTTATAGTGACCCCACAGACAGTCTTAGAAAGATTAAGTTTCAAGAAGTAAGAGGACATGATATTAGAGATGGCAGAGAGACAATCACTAGTGTTCTGAAGTAAGTGGAGATGTTACATGGAGAATTTAGCTGGATATCATCAGCATAAAGATGAGACTGGAAACCTGCAGATGAGTGGAAGAGGAGAAAAGAGAGATCCTTAAAATGATACACTGAAAGTGCATTCAGAGAGATAGGATAGGGGAAAAAAAGAGTGTCCTTTAGGCCAATAGTGCGAAGCATCCTGAGGAGGAGCTGGTGGTCCACTGTGTCAGACACTTCTGAAATATCCAGAAGAATGAGGAGAGAAAAGCCACCTTTGGATTTAGTAGTGAGGAGATCATTTAGACTTTAGAGCAGTTTCAGTGGAATACATTGTGTGAAAATCAGATTGTATGGGATCAAGGAGGCAGTTAGCTGAGAGATAGCGGTTTAGTAAAGAATAGACCAAACTTTCCAGGAGTTTGAAGATGAAAGGGAGATTAGAGACAGGTTGGTAGTTAGTAGAAGGTCTCTTTAGTAATGGTGTAACAACCGCACGCTTGAAAGAAGAGGAGACAACACCAGAATAGAGAGGTTAAAGATTTTAGTGAGTGGAGAAGTGACTGCAGCGGAAAGGTACTGTACAAGGTGTGAAAGGATGGGGACAGTGATGCCGGTAGTGGGGCGAGCAGAGAAAACGAGCCTAGACACTTTCTCCTCTGTGACTGACTCAAAAGAAGAGGAACATGGTGAGGAACAGGAGGGAAGGGGAATTAATGGAGATAGCGGCCAGATCTTCATCCCCAAGGCCTGTGGCTGCACCTTTGATGTTAGTAAGTTGTGAAGAGTATCGAAGAGCCTTATAGTGAAATAAACCTGTTTAGCAAGGTGAAGGGCAGAGCTATAGGTTCTGAGCACAATTTTCTCCACAGACATTCAGCACTCCCAGAGCACTGCCAAAGAAAATGTCTATGTGCCAAAGTTGACTGCATCTGTGTTGAAAATTTCTGATAGAAATCAGTGCCTTCTCATCTAGTGCACTTCTGACAGTATGATTAAAATGGTTAGAAGGAAGGATTGGACATGGTGGAGAGTGAAGTTGCAAGGTTTCTGTGAGTTGTTGAGTAACCCTGTCCTTCAATTTTTGATTAGTTGAGTTACTAGTGGTGCAGATCTCGCAGATCATGGGAACGGGGTCCATTCAGGGACATAACTACAAGCAGTCATAAGATCTGCACAGGGGTCAATCAGTGTATAATGCACCATTTGTGTGTTTATTGGTGTATAATGTACCATATAAGTGTATTATGATGTATAGTTTAGCATAGGCATGTATACGTATGAGTGAATATGGGTGTATAATGTACTAAATATTGGTATATTATGTGATTTATATATGGGTGTATGATAATCTATAGCCATATGTATGCATGCATAATGTACCATATGTGTGTATATGTGTGTATAAATTACTGTATGTAGTTTAGTCAGTGTTCAGATTTAATGAATTGACCATAGTACAGAGAATGGGATGGAGTATGGAGTCCCTATTTCCCCACTTAATCACGATTTGGAGTAGCATGTATGCGAGTATCTCTTGCCTCATATATTACTATAATGAGTCCTGTCTTCTGTACTGTGGTTCTGTTCTGTCTGTGAAATCCTTATGACTGGTGTAAGGAGAAAGGGGCACAGTCTCCTCTATGTCCTTGGGTCCATTGTACCTCATATAAATGGAGTGGTAGGAAGGCCACACGTGCTACCACTCCACTCACTGTCTATAGCACTGAAGGAAGTAGTTGACTATTCTCCAGTATATCTTTGGCTTTAAGCTGTAAGTGTTTAGCATTTTCTAACCTAAGGAAGGTTCAAGAATGCTTTCAGATGCTCTAGTAAAGCACAAAAGATGAAGATTTCTAGAATAGATTTCCACTTTAAGCTTAATTTCCATGACCACTCAGAGATTTACTATTAATTAGTAGAGATATCCATGTTAGTAGGGCAAAGTTAAAATTAAAATATAAAAGTTTGTATATGTGATATAAAATTGCTTTATAAAAAGTTGAATAAAGCTTTAGGATCTAGAATTACACAAATTGTATTTTTAAAAATAGCTTTTGATACTTTTATGATACATTTCTACCATAATAGGAACTGAGAAGTAGATGGACAGTTTATTAAAGCTTCTAAGATCATATATATCCCCCCAAAGTCTTTTTCCTTATAAAAATACTGCACATTAATGGACCATCTCAGGTGTAAGAACATCATACTATTACATCTAGCTGAAATAATCCAATACAAAATTAAGCTAAATTATAAATTATTTTGTTGTTTGGTCATAATATGACCCAGTGTAAAACCACTGACCGACTTAGATTAATATCAAAATCATAAATAAAAGGAAATGTGATTATAAAACTAGGGAAAGCTCCAGTTCTTGTTGTTTAGTATATAAATGATAGATGGAGAGATATGAAATTGGGCAATAAAAAAATCTTAATTTCCCATTTTTTTATTTTTATGTAGAAACTTATTATAGATTTGCTGTAAGGCAGATTGACCAAGGATGGTTGTCCAAATGTCAGAAACAAGTCAAAAGATGTATATCTTGTGATAGTAATGAAGGAAGCTTAGTACTTACCTTGTGGGATATGCACTATGCCAACAGTCAGGCCTGCAATAAGATCTCCTAGAATCCATTTCTTCAGTTTGTACCTGGGTAACCAGCCTACAATAGGGATCCTGTGCTTAAGCAAAGTATGGAGACTATGAGTTGAGCATTTACAGCTCCTGGCTAATTTCTCCTTTAAAGTCAGCGGAGGCCTTTCCAAATCCTTAGATGTGCCATAGACCTTTTGAAACTGCTCTTCCGTATAGACGTTCCTGTACACTGCCAGTGTACTCATTGTGAATGCTGCCAATGTAACCTGAGATCACTGGGGATAGCAGGGAGGGAAGCCCTTATATATTTGTCTGTAATCTTTGCTTGCTTTCCTGCCTGAAGAGGTGGGCCAATCATACATTCGTCTGTGTTGGGAATATCCTCCCTGGAAACATCCTTTATTAACCACTTATGTTTAAAAAGGCACATTTCAGGAAAAGGATGACATCCTCTATTTAAGCCTATGGGACTAAACATCAAAGAACTAGAGAAAAGTATCACCTAATGTCACCGGAAGAAAAAGTATTATTTCACTGGAAATTTCACTTTTTGTTCAGTCGTTAAACAAACATCCATCGGAGATGAACTTTTATTGGAGTTTTAGGACATTGATGAAAGCATTTCCTATACAATCTTTAAAAAAAATGACAGAAGATTAATGTCATTGCATTTAATTTACTTAGATAGCACAGACTTTAAAAATAGAGAAAAATGGTGAAATAAATTGGTATTATCCAACAAACTGAACATGAAACTTTAAAAACTAAAAGTGTACAAAATTTTGAAAGGGTTTGCACCTCATAGGACACTTATTTCCTAGAGGTTTGATCACTGGGGTAACAAATACTTGCAACGCAACAATAAGCAGAAGGGGGAACAATTAATGAAGATGTAACCATCCTGGAATTATCATGGAAGTGAATGTACTGACAAATGAGGGATTGCTCATCTGTCAATGAATCCTTTACACATTTACATTGGCCAATTATTGGGAATAACCTTTCCTAGGAACAGTTGTCCCTGATAATTGCAAGACTTAAGTTTTTCAATGTGGGAGCCTATTGGCAATACATCCCGCTATGTGGTTATACAGTGGCATAAGTCAGATTCTTTTGTTGCATGTAGAGAATAAAGTCTTAGAAGTGATGTGAGCATGCTACAGGGCACAACTGCAAGATTTAACTATCAGTACATAAAGTTTTGCTTAAAATTTGTAACCATGCAGACAGATAGTGGGGTATTTTTAAATAAACCTACCATGAGGAATCTACCATCAGAAGTAGATCTGATGGTAGATTCCTCCTGCCGGGCTCTAACATAACCTTTTAGTTTTCTAATCCTGGCCCCTAACCTAACATTATTATCCTGTGCCTGCATGGCTACTCCACGCCCCAGCAGCCTCTGCAGCTAATTTACATATAACTCTGGGATTACCAAATTAAAGATTAGGTAAGATCTACTTCAGATGGTAGATTCCTTGTGGTTGGTTTCCTTTAATCAAAAAAATTTGCAACATTAGAAACAGTAAACAATTGAAATCTCTTTAACAAATGCATCATGCATTTTTGTTTCCGAATAAACATACAAAACTGCAATATCACAAAAAAAATGTGGATGACATTTATAAAACTCAAAGATTCAGAATATTCAAAACCAACCCAACTTGTAGAATATGCAATAAAAATCACTCCAACTGTATATGGGCCCCATGTGAAATGAGGTAAAATATTGAAATATAGACATTTATCCAGAATCTAACTTACAATCATATGCAAGTATTTATAAACAGCCTGTGCATACAAGTCATAGTTTTATTTACCACCACCACTTGCATAATCTAATGGTAGACAGTAGTAGTCTAACATATTCCTTACGTCTCATTAGATGCTCTAGCTGATGATGTACACTGGAGCTCTACTTCCTTACTTCGGTTGCCTTAAATAAGCACAAACCAATCAAAAGGTCTCCATTAATCGATTAAATGGAGAACTTTTTTACATTATTCTTAAAAATACATAAAAATTACAATCAATGAGGCAATCTACATAAATTATATAGAGGAATACAGCCTCTTCTTCCACCCCCTGGAAATCTTATATAACTAATAGTGTCCTGATGTTGTCACATATTCACATAAATCAATTCTATGCAAATATAAACACAGCTATAAAATACTTATAGTCATATCTTTGGCAGTATGAGGGTTAATAGATGTCTCAGGAAACTTTTAAACAAAACCTGCCCTGGATGTTGGGTGAGGCATTCCCCAGAGCCTTATTGTCTGCGCTAGCTACGTGCGACAAAGAACAATATTAGATTCTAATAGCACTTTTAACCCTTTCTTTGTTGAGATGACATCATTAAACTCCAAGGATCATAAGATCATCCCGACTGCACTAAAACTTGTAAGTACAAATTTCTTCATGCAAAATAACGCTGAACTGTACTGTTTATTAGTGATTTATGGGGACTTAAAACCAACTAAACTTGTCATATTGTCATACACATGGATGGTTGAATATTATAACTTCCATATAATATGGAGTAAGATCTGTTAGGTCCCAGATGATTTTCAATTCCTGTTTCTGTCTCAATGCGGGAAGTAATGGCTGGGAATGCCTACGACCAATCACATGGAATCTCAGATTATGTTTTTTTAAAACTACTTTTCAGTCTGCCTGAAACTCCATTTAATTGGCATTTTTAAAGTCTTCTTAGCCTAACATCACGAATACACCACCTTTTTCAAGGTGCAGCACAAACTTAGTTTTTAGCATATTTGCAAAGATGCCAAAGACACTGAGTAACCTCATTGTTATAGCTCTGGCACCATTCATACTATCCTTGTGCTGATCTGATAGTAGCAGCCTAACCAGAAACAATGTATGGATATCAAAGAAAGGACATGTCCACAGAACATGTCTCTGCCATCTTGCTAATACAAGCAGTTTGACACTGGATAGCTGAAGAAAATGGATGTCCCTAGGTTATGAACAAAGGTTCAGTATTTACTCATTTAGCTTCTATTATATCCATCACTAGGTAAGTTTACACATATAGGGGCTCATTTACTTACCCGGTCCTGTCACGATCCAGCAGTGCGTTCTCTGACAAGGGTTCGGGTCTCTCGGCGATTCATTAAGGTCGTGTGCCCGATGTCCATATTTGAAGTCATGTCTCCTCCATCTATTATCCCCTCATTCTTGGCATGTTCTTATAACGTATGCACATACATATCCTGCAGTATGCTATAGTGCTGATCCATGTACATGCTCAGTGGATGCTAGGGGAAGTATTTCTGCTACATCCGGTTTAAACTTGTTGTGCAATCTGGCACCACAGGTCTGTACTGAAGAGCTCAAAATATGAATTTTAATAAATAACACAAAAAAAAACCCCAGATCAGGGTGGGGGTAATAAGGAGGTTGAGAGAGACTGGTCCCTGAGGGAGCTGAGGGATGTATTGGAGAAGACAAAACACACTCCTTGTAACTCGGTGAGTCTCCTGGCAAGGTGCCATCTACTTTAATAAAGATATGACCTATAGATTTTTTTAAAGGGGTATTCCAGGAATCAGCATAATTCAAATACAAATGGGCACTCAAAATGTAAGCTAATGTGTAATTAGTTGTTATTTAAAATTTTGCTTCCGTTAGCAGAAAAATGCTGATGACATACACTGTAATGAAGAATTAAAATGCTACTGGCCCTTTAATCAGTCCGTTAATTTCCTCCGCACGGTCCGTTGCAGGACTGAAGATGGCGGCTGGTCACATGTCCACATCACATGTCCTGCACCTTCCTGGGCAGGTCATGTGATCACCACTATGTTTGGCTGTAGTCTGTTGGTTGCAGTGCACCCAGTATGGCCGGTTTTGTGGTGATGGCAGTTACACATCATTACTATGGTAACAGAGCAAGAAAACCTGTTAGATCATCACTGGGAGCAGAGCATAAGAGGCAGGAAGAGTTACTGAGAACTAAAGGATCATGGAACTTGTAGTTTCCAGTGGCGGCCATCTTGGTGATAACTCCACCTTCTTTAGAGAGGCCTTAAATTTTGTAAATCATAAAATCAAATTATTTAAGCTCAGTTTTGTGCCTAATGACATTGAGTATTGTTGTATTCATTTATTTATATCATCAAGGGTTTTTATGTGAGACGTTGATATTCCCGAAATACCCCTTTAAATAATAAAACATTAGTGCAGAGACTGCACAGAACTGCTTCACTTCTGGTTTACCTATTAAATGCTGAATGCTCCTAAATGGGATGAAAGCTGCCAGGCTACTCAATATAGTCCTGTATACTCACACTATGCAGTGTTCAGGGGGTTTACTTGGAGTAATATCACTGGATTTGCTGCTACATTACTTCATTACTTGAGAGAATACAAAGCACCATATGAGATGAGGGCAGCTTATAATTAGAGATGAGCGAGCACTAAAATGCTCGGGTACTCGTTATTCGAGACAAACTTTTCCCGATGCTCGAGTGCTCGTCTCGAATAACGAGCCCCATTGAAGTCAATGGGAGACTCGAGCATTTTTCAAGGGGACCAAGGCTCTGCACAGGGAAGCTTGGCCAAACACCTGGGAACCTCAGAAAAGGATGGAAACACCACGGAAATGGACAGGAAACAGCAGGGGCAGCATGCATGGATGTCTCTGAGGCTGCTTAATCGCACCATTATGCCAAAATTATGGGCAACAGCATGGCCATGACAGAGTGACAGAATGAAGCTAGATAGCATCTAAAACATCCAATAATTGACCCTGACACTATAGGGGACGGCATGCAGAGGCAGCGGCAGCAGCGGCAGGCTAGAGAGTGGCATGGCGACATACCCTAAATGGACTCAGGCTTCAAACCAATGGGTGGCAGAGAGGAACCAAAGGAGGTGAGCAAGAAGCGCTCAAATAATATCGGTACATGATAAAAGTTTGCCAGTATATTTTGTGGATTACACAGCAGGCTGGCGACAAAGTTAACATGGAAGCCATGAAAACAACCCAAAATTCTGCCTGACACAGCTCGTTTGATAAGGGGACCATGTATGGAGGCAGTGAACTAGTAGTAGATTAAAGGTGCTGCAGTTAAAACTATGTTAGTTGGATCTTGGCATGGAGCTGGCGCTCCGCTTCCAGGCGAGCTTTCGCCAATCCAAGCCCCTGTCTCTAGGCTACTCCCCAAACAGCACTTCTAAGAACCTTTTGTATAAGATCAAGTGTAGTAGCGTTCTTATAAGTTTGGGATATGGCGGGTGAGGGGAATGTAAACAGATGCGCAAGAAGCGCTGAAATAATATCGGTAAATGATAAAAGTTTGCCAGTATATTTTGTGGATTACACAGCAGGGTGGCGACAAAGTTAACAAGTTTGATGTGGAATGGCCTGTAATAGCTCTTGGGCGGTGTGCCTTTTATCGCCTAGGCTCAGCAGTTTGAGCACCGCCTGCTGTCGCTTAGCGACGGCACTGCTGCTGTGCCTAGAGCTACCGACTGATGGCGCCATGGCCACGGATGGTAATTCGGAGGAGGAGGAGGTGGAGGAGGGGTGGGAGGAGGAGGAGGTATAGTAGGCCTTTGAGACCTGGACCGAGGTAGGCCCCGCAATGCTCTGCGTCGGCAGTATATGACCAGCCCCAGGGTCAAACTCGGTCCCAGCCTGCACCAAGTTAAGTGTAGTAGCGTTCTTATAAGTTTGGGATATGGCGGGTGAGGGGAATGTAAACAGATGCGCAAGAAGCGCTGAAATAATATCCGTAAATGGTAAAAGTTTGCCAGTATATTTTGTGGATAACACAGCAGGGTGGCGACAAAGTTAACAACTTTGATGTGGAATCCATGAAAACAACCCAAATTTCTGCCTGACACACCTCGTTTGATAAGGGGACGATGTATGGAGGCAGCTATATGGACGACTTTTGGAGGTAGCAATGGAGACAACGTGTGGAGGCTGCTATGGAGACAATTTAATTTGGATAGTGCCTGTATGTGGCAGTCCAAAAAAGTTTTCAAACCAGAGGAGCAGGTAGGTGGCCCTCCAGAAAAATGAAATAGATTGAGTGCCTGTATGTGGCAGTCCAAAAAAGTTTTCAAACCAGAGGAGCAGGTAGGTGGCCCTCCAGAAAAATGAAATAGATTGAGTGCCTGTATGTGGCAGTCCAAAAAAGTTTTCAAACCAGAGGAGCAGGTAGGTGGCCCTCCAGAAAAATGAAATAGATTGAGTGCCTGTATGTGGCAGTCCAAAAAAGTTTTCAAACCAGAGGAGCAGGTAGGTGGCCCTCCAGAAAAATGAAATAGATTGAGTGCCTGTATGTGGCAGTCCAAAAAAGTTTTCAAACCAGAGGAGCAGGTAGGTGGCCCTCCAGAAAAATTGAATAGATTGAGTGCCTGTATGTGGCACTCCCAAAAATTGTTTAAAACAGAGGACCGGGTAGGTGGCCCTCCAGAAAAATTAAATGCATAAAGTACTATAGCTAGAGCCAGTGGGCCCTGTCAAAAAATAGCCAGTTTCCTCTGCTTTAGTGTACAAAGAGGAGGAGAAGGAGGAAAATGAGGAGGAGGAGGAGTGGATAAATTATTCAGGTTGAGCTTCCTTCACCTGGTGGAGATTGGAAATTATGAGAAATCCAGGCTTTATTCATCTTAATAAGCGTCAGCCTGTCAGCGCTGTCAGTCGACAGGCGTGTACGCTTATCGGTGATGATGCCACCAGCTGCACTGAAAACCCGCTCAGAGAAGACGCTAGCGGCACGGCAGGCAAGAACCTCCAAGGCGTACAGCGCCAGTTCGTGCCACATGTCCAGCTTTGAAACCCAGTAGTTGTAGGGAGCTGTGTGATCATTTAGGACGATGGTATGGTCAGCTACGTACTTCCTCACCATCTTTCTGTAAAGATCAGCCCTACTCTGCCGAGACTGGGGACAGGTGACAGTGTCTTGCTGGGGTGACATAAAGCTGGCAAAAGCCTTGTAAAGCGTACCCTTGCCAGTGCTGGACAAGCTGCCTGCTCGCCTACTCTCCCTCGCTACTTGTCCCGCAGAACTACGCACTCTGCCGCTAGCGCTGTCAGAAGGGAAATAGTGTTTCAGCTTGTGCACCAGGCCCTGCTGGTATTCATGCATTCTCACACTCCTTTCCTCTCCAGGGATGACAGTGGAAAGATTTTGCTTGTACCGTGGGTCCAGGAGAGTGAATACCCAGTAATCGGTGCTGGAATAAATTCTTTGAACGCGAGGGTCACGGGATAGGCAGCCTAGCATGAAATCTGCCATATGCGCCAGAGTACCAACGCGTAAGAATTCACTCCCCTCACTGGCCTGACTGTCCATTTCCTCCTCCTCCAACTCCTCCAACTCCTCTTCTTCTGCCCATACACGCTGAACAGTGAAGGACTCAACAATGGTCCCCTCTTGTGTCTCGCCAACATTCTCCTCCTCTTCCTCCTCATCCTCCTCCACCTCCACCTCCTCCGATATGCGCTGAGAAACAGACCTAAGGGTGCTTTGGCTATCAACAAGGGAATCTTCTTCCCCCGTCTCTTGTGACGAGCGCAAAGCTTCCGACTTCATGCTGATCAGAGAGTTTTTCAACAGGCCAAGCAGCGGGATGGTGAGGCTGATGATGGCGGCATCGCCACTGACCATCTGTGTTGACTCCTCAAAGTTACTCAGCACCTGACAGATATCAGACATCCACGTCCACTCCTCATTGTAGACTTGAGGAAGCTGACTGACCTGACTACCAGTTCTGGTGGAAGTTGACATCTGGCAGTCTACAATCGCTCTGCGCTGCTGGTAAACTCTGGATAACATGGTTAATGTTGAATTCCACCTCGTGGGCACGTCGCACAACAGTCGGTGAGCGGGCAGTTGGAGGCGGCGCTGCGCTGCCCTGAGAGTGGCAGCATCTGTGCTGGACTTTCTGAAATGCGCACAGATGCGGCGCACCTTCGTGAGCAAATCAGACAGATTGGGGTATGTCTTGAGGAAACGCTGAACTATCAGATTTAACACATGGGCCAGGCATGGCACATGTATCAGTCTGCCGAGTTGCAGAGCCGCCACCAGGTTACGGCCGTTGTCACACACAACCATGCCTGGCTTCAGGTTCAGCGGTGCCAGCCACAGATCAGTCTGCGCCGTGATGCCCTGTAATAGCTCTTGGGCGGTGTGCCTTTTATCGCCTAGGCTCAGCAGTTTGAGCACCGCCTGCTGTCGCTTAGCGACGGCACTGCTGCTGTGCCTAGAGCTACCGACTCATGGCGCCATGCCCACGGATGGTAGTTCGGAGGAGGAGGTGGAGGAGGGGTGGGAGGAGGAGGAGGCATAGTAGGCCTGAAAGACCTGGACCGAGGTAGGCCCCGCAATCCTCGGCGTCGGCAGTATATGACCAGCCGCAGGGTCAGACTCGGTCCTAGCCTCCACGTGTCCGTGGTCAGGTGGACCTTGTCAGAAACGGCATTGGTCAGGGCACGGATGATGTTGTCTGACACGTGCTGGTGCAGGGCTGGGACGGCACATCGGGAAAAGTAGTGGCGGCTGGGGACCAAATACCGAGGGGCGGTCGCCGCCATGAGGTTGCGAAAGGCTTCGGTCTCTACTAGCCTATAGGGCAGCATCTCCAGGCTAAGCAATCTGCAGATGTGGACATTAAGGGCTTGGGCGTGCGGGTGGGTTGCACTATATTTCCGTTTCCGCTCCAGCGTCTGGGGTATGGAGAGCTGAACGCTGGTGGATGCTGTGGAGGATCGTGGAGGCGACGATGGGGTTTTTGTGCCAGGGTCCTGGGCAGGGGGCTGACTATCAGCTGACACAGGGGAAGGAGCAGTGGTGTGCACGGCCGGAGGTGAACGGGCTTGGTGCCACTGAGTGGGGTGTTTAGCATTCATATGCCTGCGCAATTTTGGTGGTAGTTAAGCTAGTAGTGGTGGAACCCCTGATGATCCTGGTTTGGCAAAGGTTGCACACCACAGTCCGTCGGTCATCCGGTGTTTCCTTAAAGAACCTCCAGACTTCTGAAAAGCTAGCCCTCGCCGCGGGAGCCCTCGCCACGGGAGCTTCACTACGTGACACATTTGGCGCTGATGCACCTGCTCTGGCCCTGCCTCTCCGTCTGGCCCCACCACTGCCTCTTCCAACCTGTTCTGGTCGAGGACTCTCCTCCGTCTCAGAAGCACTGTGTTCACCCGGCCTCTCAACCCAGCTTGGGTCTGTCACCTCATCATCCTCCGATCCCTCAGTCTGCTCCCCCCTCAGACTTCCTGCCCTGACAACAACTTCACCACTGTCTGACAACCGTGTCTCCTCATCGTCGGACACCTCTTTACACACTTCTTCCAGTACGTCAACAAGGTCATCATCACCCACAGACTGCGACTGGTGGAAAACCTGGGCATCGGAAAATTGCTCTGCAGCAACCGGACAAGTGGTCTGTGACTGTGGGAAGGGTCCAGAAAAAAGTTCCTCAGAGTATGCCGGTTCAAATGCCAAATTTTCATGGGATGGGGGGGGAGGAGGCTGAGGTGCAGGAGCTGGAGGAGTGCCTATTTCGGTGACATGGGTGCACTGCGTGGAAGACTGACTGGTGGACAAATAGCTCGAAGCATTGTCGGCAATCCACGACATCACCTGTTCGCACTGTTCTGGCCTCAACAGTGCTCTACCACGAGTCCCAGTAACTTCAGACATGAACCTAGGGAGTGTAGCTCTGCGGCGTTCCCCTGCTCCCTCATCAGCAGGTGGTGTCTCACCCCACCCAGGACCACGGCCTCTGACCCCTGCAGTAGTTGGACGCCCACGTCCCCGCCCTCATCCTCGTCCTCTACCCCTAGCCCTCGGGTTAAACATTTTGAAAATGAAAGTTATAACTTTAATTTTTTTTTAACTTTTTTTTTGTGTTTTTTTGTGTTTTTTAGTTTTTTTTTGTGTTTTTTAGTTTTTAAAACCAAACAATGCTATCCTATTGCTATGGCTATTTTCTAGCCAAGTATGAAAGCACACTGCTATGCCAGATGAGATGACGCTGAGTTATGAAAAAATAAACGTAAAATAAAAAGGAAATGGCAGACTGTGCCTAATTGAAATCCAACCCCTAATAAATTTTCCCACTTCGGTCTTTGCGATGGATATGTGCGTCACTAAGCGCTAAACACAGCGGTCGCAAGTCTCACTCCAAATTCCTCACAATTGGCTAGTATATGCACTGCAGCAAGGACAGCCACTAGCAGATCAACCAGAAATAAAATATATATAACGCTATTGTAGGCGTAAGTAAGCCGTTTGGATTCTCCTATCTCCTTTGGCTATTTTCTAGCCAAGTATGAAAGCACACTGATGAGATGACGCTGAGTTATGAAAAAATAAACGTAAAATAAAAAGAAACTGCCAGACTGTGCCTAATTGAAATCCAACCCCTAATAAATTTTCCCACTTCGGTCTTTGCGATGGATATGTGCGTCACTAAGCGCTAAACACAGCGGTCGCAAGTCTCACTCCAAATTCCTCACAATTGGCTAGTATATGCACTGCAGCAAGGACAGCCACTAGCAGATCAACCAGAAATAAAATATATATAACGCTATTGTAGGCGTAAGTAAGCCGTTTGGATTCTCCTATCTCCTTTGGCTATTTTCTAGCCAAGTATGAAAGCACACTGATGAGATGACGCTGAGTTATGAAAAAATAAACGTAAAATAAAAAGAAACTGCCAGACTGTGCCTAATTGAAATCCAACCCCTAATAAATTTTCCCACTTCGGTCTTTGCGATGGATATGTGCGTCACTAAGCGCTAAACACAGCGGTCGCAAGTCTCACTCCAAATTCCTCACAATTGGCTAGTATATGCACTGCAGCAAGGACAGCCACCAGCAGATCAACCAGAAATAAAATATATATAGCGCTATTGTAGGCGTAAGTAAGCCGTTTGGATTCTCCTTTGGCTATTTTCTAGCCAAGTATGAAAGCACACTGATGAGATGACGCTGAGTTATGAAAAAATAAACGTAAAATAAAAAGAAACTGGCAGACTGTGCCTAATTGAAATCAAACCCCTAATAAATTTTCCCACTTCGGTCTTTGCGATGGATATGTGCGTCACTAAGCGCTAAACACAGCGGTCGCAAGTCTCACTCCAAATTCCTCACAATTGGCTAGTATATGCACTGCAGCAAGGACAGCCACTAGCAGATCAACCAGAAATAAAATATATATAACGCTATTGTAGGCGTAAGTAAGCCGTTTGGATTCTCCTATCTCCTTTGGCTATTTTCTAGCCAAGTATGAAAGCACACTGATGAGATGACGCTGAGTTATGAAAAAATAAACGTAAAATAAAAAGAAACTGCCAGACTGTGCCTAATTGAAATCCAACCCCTAATAAATTTTCCCACTTCGGTCTTTGCGATGGATATGTGCGTCACTAAGCGCTAAACACAGCGGTCGCAAGTCTCACTCCAAATTCCTCACAATTGGCTAGTATATGCACTGCAGCAAGGACAGCCACTAGCAGATCAACCAGAAATAAAATATATATAACGCTATTGTAGGCGTAAGTAAGCCGTTTGGATTCTCCTATCTCCTTTGGCTATTTTCTAGCCAAGTATGAAAGCACACTGATGAGATGACGCTGAGTTATGAAAAAATAAACGTAAAATAAAAAGAAACTGCCAGACTGTGCCTAATTGAAATCCAACCCCTAATAAATTTTCCCACTTCGGTCTTTGCGATGGATATGTGCGTCACTAAGCGCTAAACACAGCGGTCGCAAGTCTCACTCCAAATTCCTCACAATTGGCTAGTATATGCACTGCAGCAAGGACAGCCACCAGCAGATCAACCAGAAATAAAATATATATAGCGCTATTGTAGGCGTAAGTAAGCCGTTTGGATTCTCCTTTGGCTATTTTCTAGCCAAGTATGAAAGCACACTGATGAGATGACGCTGAGTTATGAAAAAATAAACGTAAAATAAAAAGAAACTGGCAGACTGTGCCTAATTGAAATCAAACCCCTAATAAATTTTCCCACTTTGGTGTTTGAGGTGGATATGTGTGTCACTAAGAGCTAAACACAACGGTAGCAAGTCCCCCTGCAAATTCCTCACAATATGGTACTAGCTGCACTACTAGTGCCAGCAAGCCCAGCCACAAGCAAACAAAAAAAAAAAAAGTATAACGTTATTGTAGCTCTAAGAAGGGCTGTTGGGTTCTTGTTGAATCACTCCTGCCTAACACTATTCTAATAGAACACCCTAACGCTTTCCCTGACCAGCAGCAGCTCTCTCCCTAGCAGAATCCAGACACAGAATGATCCGAGCAGCGCGGGCAGCAGCTAGTCTATCCCAGGGTCACCTGATCTGGCCAGCCAACCACTGCTATCGACGTGTAAGGGTACCACGTCATGCTGGGTGGAGTGCAGAGTCTCCTGGCTTGTGATTGGCTCTGTTTCTGGCCGCCAAAAAGCAAAACGGCGGGAGCTGCCATTTTCTCGAGCGGGCGAAGTATTCGTCCGAGCAACGAGCAGTTTCGAGTACGCTAATGCTCGAACGAGCATCAAGCTCGGACGAGTATGTTCGCTCATCTCTACTTATAATTACACAAATAAGCACACCATATGCTTTCTTGGTATATTTACCATACTTTGTCAAGTCCATATTAAATAAAAGTTCAAAATCGAAAAAAAATTTCCCACGTTCTCACACATGTGTCAGTCCCCAGGTGATCGGAGCGCAAATACTGCAGTCACAGACATGGAAAATTATACATAGCAGCCAGCCTTTACTTCACCCTGAAAGTAACAATACTAAGTGTGCAGTCATTGTACATGTCTTCCTTCACGCCATTATGTAATTGTGTTTTTTTTACCACGTCTCGGCATAATAGTCCTATTTCACTGAAAATAAACAGAAATGGTTGCATGCCATTAGATTATGTTAAGAATGATGTTGGGTTCCGGCAGATACAGACAGAGAACATGGGTATGCAGATACAGCATTACAATACAAGTCTTGGTTTGCTTGGTATTGTTTATAGGTATTTGAAGCAACTATAGAAGTCTAGGGTTGTCAGAACAGGGCGGTACAATATTTTGTTATATTTTTATTTTACAAAATAATTAAAATAATAAACTTTATTGCTCACATTTGAATGGATCTATCTATGATGGGTCCTTTCTCCTGGTCACATTGGCTCTACTTATAACCTGGTTATTCTCCTGTATCATTCCCTTCCCTTGCAAAATATAGAGATAACTGGCTTTCCAATTAAGCTAAGGCCTGTGAAATATTGTGGCATTGCCATAGATCCTATGCAGTGTATTTAGTAGTACAATAGGTCAGTCATTTTGTTCTAATTATTGTGATGTCATGATTGTTCTGACTTGAAAGTGGTGAGTGGTTTAGATTTGTTCTTAGACATACTGGGGCAGATTTATCAAGTGTCTGAAAGTCAGAATATTTCTAGTTGCCCCTGGCAACCAATCACAGCTCCCCTTTAAAATATTCATGAGCACTGGTAAAATGAAAGCTGAGCTGTGATTGGTAAATGGAAATATTCTGACTTTCAGACAGCTTGATAAATCTGCCCCACTGTGTGCTATTCCAACAGCAACCCCTTAATGGAGGGCTGCCATCAGAAATGTCAGGACCGTTTACAGAACTCCACTCATTCTGTTCCGTACGCCCCATAGAAGTCAATGAGAATGTACGAAATATGAGCTAAATATGTGCTGCATACGTTGTGCACCCTATGTTGCCGTATATATGTGCAGTATCCAGAACAAGTGGGAGGTGCATTTTGTCAGCTAGCCACTAGTCAGCCATCCATATGTCGGCCGTATATATGTCCCCCATACCTTCGTGTGAATGTACAATAATAATAATGTACAAAACCCAGAAAAAAACAAGAACAGACACGCACAAATCAAATGTCCTAACGATATGTCCTAAAGATAAATGACCCCCAATAGGTCAAAGTGCAAAGGGAGTTTTGCATGTCAAAAACAAGTGCAGAACACATGCAATGAAAAACACTAGTGTGAAAGGGGCCTTAGAGATAGCTGCTGTTACTTAACCCCTTCCAACCAATTCCCCTTTTTCATTTTTGAGTCTCCATTTTTTGCTCCACTTCTTGAAAAATCCCAAACTTTTTATTTCTCATGTACAAAGCTTTATAAGGGCTTGTTTTCTGCATAACAAATTGTACTTCCTAGTGGCAATATTTAACTTTATATTTAAAATTCCAAATTTTGTGCCATTTCCATGTGGGCTCTGTTTTATGGCTTTTACCGTGCTCTTCAAATCACAACTCCCCTTTATTCTTTGGGTCAGTGAAATTACGCTGATACTAAAGTCATATAGGTGTTAAAAAAATAAAAACCTTTGTACAAAAAAACATTTCTTCACTTTGCCATATTTTGACCCTAAATTTTTCATACTTTGAAGTATGGAGCTGTGTAAGGTCTCATTTTTTTCAGTACATGATGACGTCTACATTCATTTTTGGACTGTATAACTTTTTGATCACTTTTTATTTAAAAAAAATTTGTGCAAAATGGCAAAAAAGTGGCATTTGGGTACTATTTTCATTACGGGGTTCACCGCTGTGAATAACAAATTTTATACATTGAAAGATTGGGACTATTAGTATGTGACAATATGATTTTTATTTTTTATTTATTTTTACATTATTCTAGAGAAAGGGGGGTGATTTGAGTTTTTTTTTTTAAGTTTTTTTTTTTAATAATTCTTTCTTACTTTCTTTTACATTTTTTTAGACCCACTAGGATATTTTATCCCTAGGGGGTCTGATCGATCTTACTATATACTGCTATTCTACAGTATAGCAGTATATGGCGTTTTTGTATGATCTGTAACCATGTGTCAAATAAATACCCAAGGCTATCATAACGATGGATCGTTGTTCCCCAATGACTTCACAGGTAAATTGAAGGTGCGCGTGTGCTGCTGGCTGTTACATGCCACTGGTAGCTTTGCCAATGGCATGTAAAGGGTTAACACCTGCGATCTGTGCCAGAAAATATCAGTTAACACCTGGTCTGTATCGAGAGAGCTGAGCCTGTGAGCCATCTCTATAAAACCTTTGCCGCACACCAACGTACTATTATATCAGTTTGAAGCAAGGAGTTAACTTGAACTAACTCCTTATCCCTCCTCTCTGCATAAAACTGTAATGAGACACCTCTATGTGCTTCCTTTTATCTTGCTAGCAAGATGGACTTCAGCACCACTTTTACAGTGGGAAGAGAGCATAATAAGGGCCAAGTAAGGCAATTAAGATGCACTTTCCTCTAAAAGATATAAACTTACTTGTACTTTAGTCTTAAAAAATGTATTAAGCATTTAAAGACTACATAACCTAAACTGCCACAAAATGGGATTGGACATTGCAATTGTTTCTCTTATCAGTTCTAAGACGTGTTTTCCTGTGTGTTTTCATGCATTCTGACTCCTAGTTTTCTTAGTTTTCATTCATTCGACATTTTTTATAGCTAAGCAGGTACAAATAGGTTTCAGTGTACGTGGTGCAGACCATGTTATTCCAGCAACTATAACGTGATCAGTGGAGAAAACTACACCCAATATTATGACATATGTCTGTGGAGGAAGAGAAATGCATTAAAGACCATTGTGTAAAATATTAACTATGTACAGGCAGTCCCCTGCTTAAGAACACCTGACACAGATGATCCCTAGTTACAAACAAACCTCTGGTAATTGTTAATTTACGGTACTTTAGCACCAGGCTACAATAAACATCTATAACAGTTATCTTGTATGTAACCCAGTGACCGACTGTAATGATCAACCCACCTTTTTGCTTCTTGTACCCTCCTTTCATTATGCAAATATAATATAGCAACTGACAATGATAAAAAGTTTATGTATTGGGACATATATTGTTACCAGGTTATATAATAATTATCAATAATGTTTCAGGGCAATAGACATTGAATCTGCTGAATTATACAACTGACACCTGCCGCTAACTGCTGATGTAGTCAGGTGACTGCTGGGTCACAGTCACCACAGGGCAGAGGCCCACCTGAGTAGGCCCGAGCCTGTTTACAGAACACCCAGAGCAAAGGCCTCAGCCCTGATGTTGCAGTTGTGTACTGAGCTTGACAATACAGATTTTAGATGCTTTGGTGTCTTGTATAACAAGGGTTTCAACAGTGCCCCAAAGTCAGACATATTTTCTGGTATTAACTAAACCAAATAATAGGATGTGCAAAGTTAGAATAGACAACCCAGGGTCGGCTCCAGGTTTCAGTAGACCCCTGGGTGACCCTCAGAAGGCTCCTTTGTAGTGAACGCATGTGGCGTCATTAAAAATCCAGAAACTAAAAAAGTCTCCTGTTCCCTAAATGTTATCATACCAAACAGCCATGATTTATTAAATACGGCCCCTTTCACCCCCATGGATTCCTTATGTACAGCCCTGAGATAACCTCATACTAGGTCAAATTTATTATCCATTATCAGACACTGTGATAAATCTGGTGCAGTAGAAGACTGTCTGGTATAACTGCACTGTCTAATGTAAGATGTTTCTGGCCCAACGTGTTGTGCGTTATCATTTGTATGTGTTACATTTCATTTAGGAGTAGTCTGGCATTCTTTTAACATAAAGGGTGGCCCCAAACAAGAGTTCCTTTGGTGGGCTCTATCCATACATTCTGGGCACCGCCATATTGGGCACTGATCGGCACACCCTGTAACTTTATCGGAGAACACCAATCTGTTGATATGATAGTTGGGAGCCTGTAAGGGGCTCCCATAGCTTTGGTCCAGAAGGCTCCATTAGAGTCATGTGTATTGCAGTATACTGTATGAGTGATCAGATCCCCCAGGGTTCAAGGGTACCACGGGGCCTGAAATAAATCATAAACATGTCAGGTATTCCTGTGTTCAAACATGTCCGAGCTATCAAAATATCAAAACAGTCATCCCATGCTGTGAACACATATCTGATATTAGGCTAGAGAAAAAATGTTTAGGAACCAGTGATGCAAAGATATTGAGCTTATGAGGGTAGTGTGAGTTCCTTTGTAAATGTAATAAAATATGGAGTAATCTTTTGTACCTTCTATTGAAATAATATTGCATTAACTAGCTAAGTGTCTTTTTAACCTGACACACAACTTATAATAATTCAACATGAATCCACGTGTTCAGTCTACAGAAGGATGCAGCCTGCATAAACTGCCATTGTATTAGAATGCTTAATAAAGTAAGGAAGTGCCCGCTATACTGTCCTTCCCACTTGGTAGGATCCCCTGTAAGTCCACTCATTTTATCTGTATATGGGATCTCTTTATTATAAACAGGACCCTCCTAGGGAAGTGCAGACCGACTGCCAAGTCCTCATAAAAATACATGCACAGGAAGAAGCTCATCATCTGCTGGTGGGTGATCCCCTTCGAAGTGCTCTGTTTTTTGGCTTTTTTAAAGTAAACACAGAAATGATTGTTCAAGGCGGATGGAATAAGATTGCCTACTGTCCTGATCATTCCACATGGGTAGTAGTCATATAAAATATTAAGATAGATGTTACTACTACTCTGTTGAAATAAGAACAGAGATATTAACCATAATACAAATGCTGTGTGTGCTCTCTAGTATATAATAAAATTTTGTTTCCTGGATAGTGGTCACTTTAAACACAGTCTTAATTAAAACACTCTTGAGTTTTTGCCTACACGTTCTATATTACATGGTAATCCCAAGAAATTTTTTAGGTATATCAATGCAAAAAAAATATGGGTCAGAACAGGTTGGACCCCTTTATTCTGAAAATGGGCCATCGGTGACTGGAGACCAAGAGAAGGCGGAGATTCTTAATACGTTTTTTAGCTCCGTTTATACAATAGAAGAGAGAACTTCTGACGTGGGTGGTGCCAGTGCGGGTCATGCATCCTGTAATATATTAGACTGGCTGAATGTAGACATGATCCAATCTTAGCTCAATAAAATCAATGTGTACAAAGCTCCTGGACCAGATGGGTTACACCCCAGAGTTCTTAAAGAACTCAATTCTGTTATTGCTGTACCACTGTCTAAAATCTTCAGGGATTCCGTAATTTCTGGTGTGGTGCCAAGTGACTGGCGCAAGGCAAATGTGGTGCCAATATATAAAAAGGGCTCTAGAACTTCACCAGGCAATTACAGGCCTGTAAGCTTAACTTCCATTGTGGGGAAAATATTGGAAGGGCTACTAAAAGACTATATACTGGAGTATGTGACATCAAATAGAATAATAAGTAACAGCCAGCATGGGTTTACTAAGAATAGAAGTTGTCAGATTAACCTGATCTGCTTCTATGAAGAGGTGAGCAGATGCCTGGATGGAGGAACTGCTGTGGATATTGTGTTCTTGGACTTTGCAAAGGCATATGGCACTGTCCCTCATAGACGCCTGATGGGTAAAATAAGGTCTATTGGTTTGGCAGAAATCATTTGCAATTGGATTGAAAACTGGCTGAAGGATCATATCCAGAGAGTTGTGGTCAATGATTCCTACTCGGAATGGTCACCAGTTATGAGTGGTGTACCTCAGGGTTCTGTGCTTGGCCCACTACTATTCAATATATTTATTAATGATATAGAGGTAGGAATTAATAGCACTGTGTCTATTTTTGCAGATGACACCAAACTGTGTAGTGTAATACAGTCTATGGAGGATGTTCATAGGCTGCAGGGTGACTTGGACAAACTGAATGATCATAGTAGATCATAAATTGAATAACAGCATGCAATGTCAAGCAGCTGCCTCTAAAGCTAGTAGGATCTTGTCATGTCTTAAAAGTGGTATGGACTCTCGTGATAGGGATGTAATATTACCACAATACTAGGCACTGGTTCGGCCACACCGAGGGTTCAACGTAGAGCCACAAAAATGATAAGGGGTATGGAGGGTCTTAGTTATGAGAAAAGATTAAAACAACTAGATTTATTTAGTCTGAAAAGAGACGACTACGAGGAGACATGATTAATTTATATAAATATATGAATGGTCCATACAAAAAATATGGTGGTAAGTTGTTTCAGATTAAATCAAATCAAAAGACGAGGGGGCACTGCCTCCGTTTGGAGAAATCAAGGTTTAATCACCAGAGACGACAGAGCTTTTTTACTATGAGAACTGTCAATCTGTGGAATAGCCTGCCTCAGGCGCTGGTCACAGCAGGGACAGCAGAGAGCTTCAAGAAGGGTCTAGATGCCTTTTTACACCTAAATAACATTGATTGTTATGCTATATAGAATTGTTTCCCCTAAATCCCTTCCTCATCCAATCCCTACCCTTCCTTGGTTTAACTTGATGGACAAGTGTCTTTTTTCAACCGTATAAATTATGAAACTATGGTGATTATTCATGATGTTGCCATAATTTGTTACTTCTTTCTATCTGACAAGTGATGTGTCGTTTGCGATGAGCCGGCACTTGTTCGCACATGACGCGAGCCGGCTCCCCTCAGTGGCTTCCTTAGCCCTGCCCCTAACCGGCAATTCAATCGGGTTAAAAGTGGAGTGGTGTCTGGTGATTGACTGGCCTGATTGACTGGCCTATATTTAATAGGGAGCCATTCAGGAGCCAGAAGATCTGGCTCTTCTCAGTAAGCGGAGCCTAATGAGCCAGCTCACTAAGAAGAGCCGGAATTTCCATCACTATATCTGACCACTAGTTTGCACTATCATTGAAAGATTAGAGGGGCACATTTACTAAGAACAGTGCAAACTGCACTATGTGTAGTGTGCAGGAGGTGCCACGTTCATGATTCACCTTCATTAATCTGGTGCTGCCACACGGTCTTGCTTTGTTCACAAAATGCATAAAGCAATATTTTGATCTCCAAACTTACAGATGTACTACCCCATAAACATCAGATAGTCTGGTACGGCTTCACTCAATATATATCTAACTGTTTACTTTAGTTAGACGTAAACTTGGAAAAGACTCTACGTCTAGTTCATATCTGAACCTGTTATTGCTGGTTAAGTCTCAGCTCTCTTACTCGTCCCTATTCTTTCACGTTTGGGTGGTGTTGAATACAGCAAGGTCCCATCCAATTCCTTCCATTGTTCGCATGGCGTCTTATCTCAGAGGTTGGCTGCCTTGTCCTAGTGTCCTGTGAGGCTTGTTGAACCTCTGGGAGCTGTTCCTCTTAAGTATCAGATTGTTCTGGAGGAAGAAGGGATCATAGAACGATGGGCTCGGACTATATTAGACTCTCAGGAGTATCCCTGGCTGTCTGCCAGTTGGCAGTGAGAGCTGGGGTGATGTGGTCATTGTTAATGCTTTTGTGTCTGTCTTAACAGAGTGAAATCTTTCTCTTTATGTGTAAGAAATCCCATTGTTTAGTAGCAGGAAGCAGCTCCATCAGCAGAAGCAGCAAACCTAAGTGATATTCACAGCTTCTACACAGAACATATTGGCAATCAAATGCTGACAATGCTGTTCTAAAGTCCAGAATGGGGAAACACTAAGTGGACCTACAAGGAAAAGAATAATGGAGATGGATGAAATGAGAGATAGGGACTGGCCATAACACATTAAAAAGACTTAACTGTTTGCATTCCTATTGCATAATAATGTTGGATAATAAAGGTATTAATTGCATTATTGTAGGTATCCCACCACTGGGATCCCCTGTGTTCACAAGCCCTTGCTTACTTGAGCTGTCCCTATTTTGGGACTATATTAGACAGTGGTCCTGGCAGACCTGAGGAGAATGTGTGACAGTGCTCCACGCAACTGGACTCGTATGCCCCATATTGGAGTCCCAGTATTACGTCCCACATCGATAAGTTGCATATTATTATTTTATGGATAGGGTTAAGTGTGCATAGTGGAAAAAACTCCATCAATGTTGTCCCTATTAATAGGATGTGACACTTGATCTGGACAAGGGGAATGGTAACTCCCATGAGAACGTGCCTTCTACGGTAGATGTATTTATTTGTTCTTTTTATATTATTTCATTTCTTGGTTTTATATTCTATAGGTGGTCATTTTTTGTTTTGTTTGTGTTTTGCTTTAACCCCTAGAGGGAATAGCAAGGTTTGGCCCAGCCACGTTTTCCTTTTTTTTAGTCATGTTCTAAAAGCCATTTTTATTTTTCCTTTTTTTTTTTTCGTCTTTTACAACGTAAGTTGTACTTGTTTAGTAGTGTCCATTTGGGGTTCCCATAACCTATGGACTGATTTTACTAACTCTTTCTGCATAAGATGAAACAACCCAATAATACTTGTGAGATTCCATGGGTCAGTTTCTGAACCCAGGCAAGCATGTAACTATATGTCATGTAACAACATGTTATGTGCAGTAATATACTAGCCACTCAGGGCCACATCTGCCATGAGGAAGCATGAAAATCCCGCCTCAGGTGGCAGATGAACGAGCCCTGCAGGAGGCAGAAGAATTGCCCCTGGTAATGTGAGTGATCTGGACAGCCACTTGAATCACCCACCACAAGTATGAACCTGCCACTGGAAAGTCCAAACTCTACAAAAAGTATCTGTGTCTCACAGATGCCATTGATTTGCAGAGCAGCGCAGACCCTGTATATAAACTGTGTGTGTGGGGAGGAGGGGTCTATATATAAGTGTGTGGGGGGGCTGTATATAGTCTGTGCATGGGGAGGGCTATATATAAACTCGGTGGGGGGCTGTAAATAGTTTGTGTGTGGAAGGTTGTATATAAACTGTGTGGGGGCTGTATATAAACTGTGTGGGGGGCTGTATATAGTCTTTGTGTGGGGGCTGTATGTTAACTGAGGGGCTGTATATAAACTAGGGGGGCTGCATATGGTCACTGTGTGGGGGTTGTATATAATGTGTGTGTGGGCTGTATATAGTCTGTGTGTGGGGGTTTGTATGTAGTCACTGTGTGGGGAGCTGTATATAGTTTGTATGTGGGGGTTTTATATAGTCACTGTGTGGGGGGCGATATATATAGACTGTGGGTTGGGGACTGTATATAGACTATAAAGGTTGAGTTCACATGATGTGTTTCTATTTTGATTTGGAATGCATTGATAGAAACGCATCATCAAATGCATACTTGTTATATTAGTATTAAAATATGTTTTACATTGATAATCCTTATTATTAATGTTAAAACATAAAACCCATGTTGTTACTTAAATAAATAATTTACACATATGTGTTCGATGATGCATATGCCTTGTGTGATTGCACCGAGTTTCAAAACATATCTCAATGCATATATAATAATAAAAAATTAGGGATTTTTGAATGTACGTAAGTACTGTATTATCCAGGTGACATTATACTGTAAGTAACTGGTATTTTTAGAGTGCAGTGTGGAAATATGCTGCACAGAGCTGAAGACATCTGACCATGAATGCAACAGTGATAAACCATGACTGCAAGCTGTTCGGCACCTGTAAGGTACTATATGTCACTAATGTCTGTGTAACTGACTGACTACTAGTGTGAGACAGTGTTAGCCTGTGTAGTAATGTTGTCATAATTTTTTTTCAGGGTGCTGTTTAAAGATTTGTCTAATAATTGAGTAGGCCAAATGTAGCAGGGGATCAGGAGAAGGCTTCCAAGCCTGGAATCGGCCCTGCAGCCACTGCCATGCACAGTTACTTTGTGGTGCGCCAAAAGGTTACCCTATTATGAAATATTTTAAGAGGTAAAAGTAGCAGGTACCTTATCTAGAAAGAGTGGATAGAAAAACTGCCCCCCTGGTCTACAGGATCCAACATATACAGTAAATGCATTATGCAACCAGCCGGCAACCCCACTAGATTGATTGTAAGGAATATTTACAACTTGTCTTAATTTCTTTATTCTGAAGGTTGATGTATGAGTGTGCAACCTTTATGGAGGTTCGGATAACAACTTACTACTTATCACTCTTATCACTATATATCCTTATATCACCTTCCTCTCGTGATTTATTCTCAAATTACAAAAGACATGGGGAAGCCCACGACGCCAGCTCAACAGTTGGCAGTTCCTGTGTCTGGTCTGGAAAAAAAAAATGAAAGCTGTGCCCAAGCATTAAATGTGACCCGCTTTCCTGGTAATCCTGTCATCTTGCATAATTCTTCATGACCTGTGAGATTTAGGCATAACCTATAGTCACACACAACTGCCCAGCCTTCCTCTACTTTCTGCGTGTCTGGCATCCTGTTCACATCAAAGAACAAACTTTCCATAGTACTGAAAATAGTTATATTCCATTCCAGCCTTGGAATGGACAGTTATACAGAAAAGATCATAGCATCCTAAATCTAGGAAAGAGAAAACTTGAGATAATAAAGACTTATAGGTGTGATTTAAACAGGAAGCTGCTAATAGAGGTAGTCAATTTTTTTAAGCACAAATGTTATTGTCTGTATAAAAAAAACAACATTTGGGGTCTTTTCTACCCCTTTCCAGACCATGTCTGATTTTTTGCATAATTTGCATTCCATTTCGACCCAAGAATTCATCGACAAACAAAAGGACTCTCTATTTATAGTGTGTCTGCCAGTGTATCCTGCAGAGAAAGTATTGTTCACGTTTCAGTGAGCTTTACGACTTCCTTGAAAACAATATGGACTTTTGCATGCAAATTGCTTTAGAAAGACGAATAGTATTGTGTAATTTAAATTAGTTTTTTTAAAATAATGATGAAATAAGTGAAAGTAAACTAAAACTCTGGAGTTTGACCACTTAAAATGCAGCAGGGTTTGGAAGTAATCGACACTTTGCAACTATACAAGTATGTAAAAAAAGTATTCTTCCCCTTTTAAATTGAAACCAAGTAAGTCTGAATTCACACGGCCGTAGGGTAACGTATATATACGGCCGCAAGCTTGCGGAACTGTACCGCTTCGTACGCAGGGATAAGATAGGACATGTCCCATCTTTTCCTGTGTTACGTGCGACGTGCATCGCAATGGAGAAGGGGTCACCACTCTTCCTCTCCATCGTGGTGGACATATGCATTCTTTCGCATGAATGCAGCCTAAATATATATCCTCAAGTGCATCCATATAGAGAATGAAATGCTATCATGAAACTGGCTCCCATGTGGTCTGTCTCAGGAGAAAGGGATCATGAGGAGTTGCCTCTACTGCACAGGATACATTCAGCCTAGCAAACCACAAATTAAAACAACCTCAGATCAGATATATCATTTACAAGAAAGCGGTGGCAGACACATCTCAACTTCCACTGCTCAAAGGAGACTAGACGTAAGAATAGACGAGAATTGCTTGGGCCAAAACACAAGGCACGGGGCAGGGCAGTATTTACAACTCATGTTATTGTAGGCGCTAAGTTTTAGCATGTTGCATAAGAGCCCAATTTGAACCCTCATTATATTTCTTTAATTCCTAAAAGTTATATTAATAAGCGGTCACTAGAGAGGAGCCAAACTTTCAAAAATTTTATTCAGCCAGTTTGACAAATTTTCCCCAAAAGTTTGATTTCATTCACATTTTTAGGCACTCTGAGAGTAAATGTGTGTTTCCATCACAGTGCATTGTTGCAAAATGCAGATCCTAGTCCATTTTGGTAGTGAAACAGTCACAGACCCTGGTAGCCAATAGTCATACAGCCCTCAATAGCCAGCAGTTACACAGGCTGCGTCTTTTGCCTGTTTAATGATGCTCTTGCTGTAAAAGGCGTCCAAATTCTGCAGAAATTACACAGAGGGGAAGGGCAGCATTACATTAAACACACCAGTGCATCAAATTTACAAACAGCCCCTCCTAATTTATATGCAGCCCATCCTAATTTATATGCAGCCCCTCCTAATTTATATGCAGCCCCTCCTAATTTATATGCAGCACCAACAACCCTTCACAGTACGTAATATGTGGCAATGCAGCACCCCAGGTTATTTACTTAATATGTAATACAGTGGCTCCCTTCCTCTTTAATATATAATACAGCAACCCCTCATTCATTAATATGTAGCACAGAAACCCCATGGTGCTCTCACTAACACCACTCAGTGAGAGGGATTTAATATTGCTTACTGACCAAAATGACATAAACACCAACAACCTGGACTTTCCATCTCATGTTTTATCTTGTGCACCAAAATAATACTTTTTCTTTTTTGGGACACATATACTACAGCAGTGTGCCAAATATATTATGTCTGTGCTCCATATCAATCTACCATAGTGTAGAAGCTGGCAGCTTGTCTCCAACACCACAGTCATATCCTAGGACTATATAAATTATAACACTATCCAAAAACATTTATTAATTATTTATTAAAATGTATTATTATAATAGCTATTCTGTAGTGACCTATTAACGTGTAATAATAAATGCTGACATCTGTTAAAAAACAACCTGTTTTCAACAAGAGAGCATACATCAGTATCAGACAAACCGTTTAGTCTTCAAAACGACAGCCTCTTAAATGAGAATCCATGCTTTACTTCCCAAGTCTCTGATTCATGACACTGACCAAGCTGCTCTGAAAAGGCTTAAAGTAAGTGTGTTCTTTAAGTTCATGTGAGGTCACTTTCAAAATCAAATTTTCCTAAAATATTCCTAAAAATTGACTTCAAATTATAAAAGAACTTTGAATATCTATCTATCTATCTATCTAAAATGGAAAAAGTTCAAGTCCGCACAGTAAAGTGACTCCTGAGAAGGAGGGGTGCAATGCCTCCAAGGATTTCGGCTTGATCCTTCGTTGTTGAAAAAGGTGTCCAACACCGAAACGTCGCTACCCGTTTCAATAAAAATCACTCACGTTTGATTTGAACCTTGGAGTGCTGCCTGCCTTTTCCATTCGTTATCTATCTATCTATTTATCTCATATCTATCTACCCTGTTTCCCCTGAAAATAAGATAATGGGGCAGATTTATTTACCCGGTCCATTCGCTATCCAGCGGTGCGTTCTCTGCGCCGGATTCGGGTCCGGCCGGGATTCATTAAGGTTGTTCCTCCGCCGTCCACCAGGTGGCGCTGCTGTGCTGAAAAGCATCGGAACGTGCTGGAGTTCACCGAGCCGGGCTGAGTGAAGGTAAGTGCAAGCTCCGCAACAGATTTTTTTTTTTTAATGCGGCGGTTTTTCCGAATCCGTCAGGTTTTCGTTCGGCCACGCCCCCTTATTTCTGTTGCGTGCATGCCGGCGCCGATGCACCACAATCTGATCGTGGGCGCCAAAATCCCAGGGCAATTCAGGGGAAATCGGCGCAAATCAGAAATATTCGGCTAAAACATCGGGAAAACGCGAATTGGGCCCTTAGTAAATGACCCCCAGTGTATTAATTTTTGCTCCTAAAGAGGCACTAGGTCTTATTTTCAGGGGATGTCTTATTTTTCCATAAACAAGAATTTACATTTATCGTTGAACAAAAAATCTACTTTTCTAACATCCTTATAACTCTCCAAACTCTGAATTTCATGCTGTATTTTTTGTGACTCCATTTCTATTACAATCATTGGCCCCAATCTCTCATGTTTAGTAAAAGCACTTTCCATAAATGACCTTATGGTCAACCAAAGTTTGGTAGAAACACAACTTATCGTGTTTAGAGGAGAGTGGATGCCGAACACCATTCCTACTGTGAAGCATGGGGTGACCACATCATGTTTCCCTGTAAACGGACCAGAAAGACTTATCGGTGTAAAAAACAGAATGAATGGGGACATGTATTGTGTATTTTGAGTGTTAACCTCCTTCCATCAGCAATGACATTGAAGATGAAACATGGCTGGTTCCTTCAGCATTACAATGATCCCAAGCACATCACCAGAACAATGAAGGAGCCGCTTCATAAAAAGTATTTCAAGGGCCCAGAGTGGCCTAGCCAGACTCCAAATCTCAACCCCACAGAAAACCTTTGGAGGGAGTTGAAAGTCTGTGTTGCCTTACAACAGTGCCAAACCATCACTGTTCTAGAGGAGATCTGCATGGAGGAATGGGCCACCATACCGGCAACTGTATCTGCCAACCTTATGAAGACTTACAGAAAACATTTTACCTCTGTCATTGCCAACAAAAGATATAATAAAGTATTGAGATCAACTTTTTTTATGTATCAAATACTTATTTTTCCACCATGATTTGCAAATAAGTTCTTTAACCTCTTAAAGACCATGTCACTTTAGGTCTTTTGGACCAAGCCCGATTTTTAAATCAGCCTTGTGTCACTATAACTGCTTATTATCTTGGAATGCTTTAACATATCCAGATAAGGTTGAGAATGTTTTCTTGTCACACATTGTACTTCAAATTAGTGGAAAAATTTGGATGATATTGTCAGAGGTCGCAAATTGTTCTGATGGGATCTGGTTTCAGGTTTCTTGCCGGAAAACCACACCCAGAGCTGCTTGTGATTGACAGCTCCATTTCTGATCTAGGGAAAGCTGGGTGTGCCTTTGAACTTGTTTTGTCAACAGTTGCGGTTTGAGTGATGGATGGCTGAACCAGTCAGTGCTGGAGGTAGTGTCCATTACTGCCTCATATTCTGCCCAGCCCTTCATTGGGTGCTGGTTATTCAGTCTAATCTGTGTATTAGATGGCAGCGCATGGCGGAGCATTGGCAAATTCTGGAGGTGGAAGCAATATGGTAGGCCACAGAGTGGCACAATGACAGAGTGTGGAGGAGGCAGCAACATGGTAGGCCACAGTGTGGCACAGTGACAGAGTGTGGAGGTGGGCGGCAGCAGTAGCAGCAGCAGGAGGTCAGAAAATGGCACAATGACAGAGTGTGGAGGTGGGTGACAAATCAGTCCCTGGTAAAGATTGTGGGAGGCAGATAGAGCAACTGGCAGCAGATGTGTGGCATCAGGCGGGTGGCAGCATCAGAATGGCATGAGAATAGCAGCCACACTGCCGAGTTGGTGATTTTACCGCTAACACTCTGCACTGAGTGACTACTAACGCCGCTGCCTCAATGAACCTCTGTGCCACTGCTTACTTGAACCTGCGAAGTGGGTTTTGTACCCCGCGGCCGTTTGGCTCCCATCTTTGCACTGCTGCCACCCTGCCACACAGCCACAGAAGCTACCTGCTGCCTGCTTCGCTGCCTGACACCCTCTTTCCCTGTTCTCTTGACGATGATGATGAAACCCTTGCTTCACCTGGCTACATCATCATCGATTTGTGTTTCCCTGTCACTGCTATTCTCCTCAACGGTCTCAGTATGCACAGCCTGACTACTTGCAAGTGCAACATAACCTACCGTGCCACTCTCCACATCCCTACTTTCCCGCCTACTGCACAAAGCAGCAGAAGTCTGCACACCTCTTCACTGCCAAGCAGCTGCTGACTGTCCTCAAACACTTCGTCCTCGCTGTATAGTGGCGCTGAACCCAGACCACCAAGTAGATCTCTGGCTGAGGGAAATGAACAGGACTGAGGCTGGTTGAGGACAGGTAGAGCCCGCTGACCTGCTCCTGGGCCATGCCAACTAAGGGTTGTATCTGACGAACCCACAGACTCTTGGCAGGGGTTGTCAGATGTAATTTGGGAGGAAGTGGATGACCTAGTCAACCAATCGAGAACCTTTGGGTTGTTCATCGACACACTGCTGCTAGATGACAATGGCAGTTCTGGCCTCACAGAGTCACCCCTGCTGCGACGTCTCCATACTGTGCTGCGACCTGTGCCTGTCCACCTGCTACCTCTCTGTCTGACATATTGGTTAATCAACTCTGTTGATTTGACACAGATTTCTTGATATCAACTTTAGCAACACAAAATAATTGAAATTTGGGGAATACAAAACCCCAAAAACTGGCACCCTGGACTTTGAGCTAACATCACTCCATCAACTATGTTGATTTGACACTGCTTTCTTGATATCTACTTTAGCAACAAAAAAGAATTGAAATTTGGGGAATACAGAACCCCATAAACTGACACTCTGGACTTTAAGAAAAAAATAATCCACCAACTATGTGGATTCGACACGGATTTCTTAATATCTACTTTAGCAACAAAAAAGAATTGAAATTTGTGGAATACAGAACCCCCAAAAACTGACACCCTGGACTTTGAGAAAAAATTACTCCATCAGCTACTGAGTACAAGCACATAGACACCAGAGACAGCACATGCGGTGTGACATGACAAGATTGCAAATGGCCGTCTGTTTTTATAGTGCAGTGACATCACAGCAGTCGCTGATTGCCTTACGTGTCTGCACATGTGATCGAGGGTGTTCCTTTCTTCTTCCCAAAGTTCTCTGCCCCATGTAACACGTGCTCGCGGCAATTTTGCTAATAAAGGGGGAAAAAATTCCCACAAATCACCGTAAACTTCGGATTTGTGCTGAACCGAAGTTTTTCTGAAATTCGCCCATCTCTAATTATAATAATTTTTTTTTCTGTTGGGTTACAACAGTCACCAATCAGTAGGAAATGTCTTTACTTTCAATGACTTTTGCACATCTGCAGCCGCAGGACATCACTAGTCTCTAACACTGCTCTGTTTGTGTTTTTGGTCTACCCTTCATCAAGTCTCTTACACAGTTTTGTGACCGTTTCTTGGCCATTACTTTGTCACCAACGATTTTCCAGAGGTTTCCTATTGGGTTTAGTTCAGGTCTGTGGGCTGGTTTCTGCATGTTAAATGTGGCACACACTCCAACTGAGCACTGGAAAGCCCATTTCAAAAGCAACGGCACAATTCCGCAAGAGGCCGCAAGAGGCACAGCACGGGACAAAATATTCTGCCAGTTTTCCATTGTTTCCGTAAGTTGAAAGTAAATGTCCCCACATATCTATACCTTAGGCTTCTGCACACGTCCACATGAGCAGATGTGTGCCCTGAGCCATTAGCCAGCTGGTCAGCTGGACAAGGAGTGGATGAGTGCTGCTCACCCCTCTCCTCATCATAGAGAATCTGAGCAGCCACGCTGTAATCCAGGCAGGAATAGGACCTGCCCCATCTTTTGCGGAGCAACCGCCCGGCTCAAACATGGTGCAGTGAGACAAATGTGTGCTCACTGCACCGTGCCCATATGCAATGCATGTCTATGGCAGCCGTGAGCTAGCTGCTGGTTTGGCGTCTATCTCACAGCGGCCACCAGATCATTCCTTATGTACTGTATGGGACCTGTAGGTAGTATTTTTACAAGATGTTGCTTCATTCTGCCGTCATTCTTGTGAGAGGAGATAAACCTAGCATAACCAAAAGGTGAAGAGGTAGAAAAACCACAGCAAAGAGGCTCGACAAAGACTACATGGTACAGTAGTTTGGAACGTTTCTGTGTACTGAATAAAGACACTGGGGCACATTTAATAAGGGTCCGCCTAACACATTTCTGTCGGCTTTTGCATTTTTTTCCGATTTGCCCTGAATTTCCCTGGGTTTTTGGCGCACGCCATCGGATTGTGGAACATCGTCGCCGACTTGCATGCAACAAGTTGGCGTCGGATAAGCCGACTGATTCGGACAAACGGCAGAATTTAACCCCTTCCCGCCGCGGCCCTTTTTCGATTTTGCGTTTTCATTTTTCACTCCCCAAATTCAAAAATCTGTAACTTTTTAATTTTTCCATGTACAGAGCTGTGTGATGGCTTATTTTCTGCGTAAAAAATTACACTTCAAAATGGTGGTATTTAATATTCCATGCCGTGTACCGGGAAGCAGGAAAAAAATTCCAAATGCAGTGAAATTGGTAAAAAATTGCATTTGTGCCGTATTCTTGTGGGCTTGGATTTTACGGATTTCACTGTGCACCCCAAATGACATGTCTACTTTATTCTTTGGGTCGGTACGATTACGGGGATACCAAATTTGTATAGGTTTTATAATGTTTTCATACATTTAAAAAAATTAAAACCTCCTGTACAAAATTTGTATGGAGCTGTGTGTGGTGTTGTTTTTTGCGGATTTTGATGATGTTTACAATGTTATCATTTTTAGGACTGTACAACCTTTTGATCACTTTTCATAGAATTTAAATTTTTTTTTTAAATGGCAAAAAAGTGCCATTTTCGACTTTGGGCGCGATTTTCCGATACGGGGTTAAACGCAGTGAAAAAACGTTATCATATTTTGATAGATCGTCATTTTCGGACACGGCAATACCTAATGTGTTTATGATTTTTACTGTTTATTTATATTTATATCAATTCTAGGGAAAGGGGGGGTGATTTGAATTTTTAGGTTTTTTTATTATAATTTTTTTATTTTAACTTTTTTTAAATTTTATTTTTACTATTTTTCAGACTCCCTAGGGTACTTTAACCCTAGGGTGTCTGTACGATCCTATAATATTCTGTATTATAGGGCCCGCGAGCCCTCTCCATGTACCAGGACCCGACATGTGGCGTACTATTACTTCACATGTCGCTAAGGGGTTAAAAACCAAATTGTGTCGCAAGATGAGCACTCACATGCACCGGGAAGAAGAAGGTGAACTCCGGCGGACCTCAGCGGGGAAGCGACACATGCAGGAAATTGGACGCACGATCTTAGTGAATCGCGGCAGCTCCGAATCCTCGTCAGACTGTCCGGATCGGCGGTGCAACCGGACGGGTAATTAAATGTGCCCCATTGTGGATTTTCACCTTATCCTTTACAGTGGTTTTAGACCTTTTTTGGAATGTGAATGGATCCCTAAGCACCTCCTCACTCACTTTCTTTACTTTTCCTGGTACGCTGTCTATATTTTTCTGTTTGTGATAAACAAAAGGTGGGAAGAAATGCTAAAGCTACGCAGAGAAATACAATGAATCTCTACAGTAGGATATTCTACCATGGAAAGAGTCATTTAGAACGTATGTGTGACTGATTTGTCACCCATTAGCCTTAAATAATCAAACAAAAATCAGCATGCACAAATATTCATTTCACAGTTTTGTCTATGCTTAGACTATGCTTTTTAAAGAAATGCAATTAATTTTTTTTATTAATCTTCCCATAGAGTTAAAGGGGTGTTCCTACTTCAACAAATTAATGTTATTGTTTGTATGATGAAAAATTATATGATTTTCCAATATACTTTTAGTATCAATTCCTAGCAGTTTTATAAATCTCTGCTTGCTGTCATTCTATAGAAAGATTCTAAGTTTACATCCAGTGGACATAAATCTGTCCATGGTCACACAGGTGCACGGCTCATTATATCACAGAGAGTAATCAGAGCTGTGTGATATGACAAGCCGTGCACCTGTGTGACCATGGTCAGATTTATGTCCACTGGAAATAAACAATGAAGCTGAGATCTAGAGAACAGTGAGGAATTGATACAAAAAGCATATTGGAAAAGTATATAAACGAAAACATATTTACTGGAATTCTCCCTGCATAGCTCTACTTACTCCACAGTAGTTGCCTTATAAATCTATATGCGGTGTGCTCCCCCTAGTGGTGACTACAAGAAGCCACAGTTTCATCTTTGATCTTTATGACTGTGTGAAATGAAGCAGGGAATTAACAGCAGTATTTTTGATAATCAACATTCATTATAGCGGTTCCTGCAGTCCTAAGATATGCAGATATAACATTACAGGAATGTGGCTGAAAGCAGCAGCATTGTCTAGTAGCCCTAGAGAATACATTATTACACTTTAGAAACTTAACTATGATTGATTTTGGATTTGACTCTTGCAGTCCTCAGCTTACCCCTGCAGATCCTACGAAGGGATAACATCTATGGGAACATGTAAAGCCATTATTATTATCATCACCTAGGCATATTGAATAATTTTCCTGACCACAATCAAGGATATCCTAAAATTTGACCTTTTCATATACTTGTGGAGTGGAAAGGAAAATTGGGATCTACAGTGCAGATCTAATTACTATGTCAATATGAAATATTACACATAAAGCAGGGAACAGAACTTGTTTCCAGGATTATTCTCATTTATATGTTGCCGAATCATTCCAACATTGACTAATGGAGAAATGTCCTATATTAAATTTGATGGAACCGGTTTTCTGCTTTGCACGCAACACCAATTATATAGTTGTGCAAAGAATTCAAATTGCATACTTTATAAAATGCCATTCATGCCCTTCCTCTATAAACTTTGATTGGGCTGAGAAAAAAGGGAACTTGTCCTGATTAAACGTGAGGGCTATAGCAGCACTTTACCGTAACACAGAAAATATGTACCGGACTTTTATAAATCATTGATACATAGGTATGAGTAAGGGATGAGAGCAAAGATCCTGAACGCATCAGATATCCATGACATATTTTGTGGTAATGTCATGAATACTTAAAAAGGGAATACTTTGTGAAATTGGAGTTTCCTCCAAAGTTGTCAACTGAGAAATTGAAATGGGTCAAATCATATAAGCTAAACAACAGTTCAAAGCATCTTAAAGTGGAGCCCACAAATGTAGGCTTCACATTAATGCATGCCCCCAGCAGTCCACATTTCCCTTCTCCATCGTCGTCGCCTCAGCCATAGAGCCGATGATGTCACCAGGATCTTGTCAATTCCCATACATGCTGGTGGGCTGCTCCACAGTGCAACTGCGCAAGAGAACATGAAAGTGGCTTCACTTACAGAATAGCAGCTGGGTGAGCAAAGAAGAGCCGACTGCACATGCCCCTGTAGCCTTTTTGATGTCACTGGCTCTCTGGCTGGACCAGGGGACAAAGGAGGAGTGGAATAAGGGGTGCTGGGTCACATATTTTCACAAGCAATGGTTTCGAGACCCGAAGTGTTAGTGCTGTGTGGCTAGCCAAGTGATTTATTTTGTTTATGGTCATTATCATATTTTAAAATATTCATTAGTTGATTTTTACAAAAACAAGCCCATAAAGAGCAAAAAGATATGAAAATGCTGAGGGTGCCCAGAAGAACTTGGAAGTGACGCTACTTTATATTAGTTAAACCTGCTGATATTTTGTTTTACAATGACCATCTTTTTTATTTGTTTTTTCCAGTGATTACATTGTCTAATGAAAGTGTGATCAGGATCAACAATCGCCCATGTTTATCAAAAGTAGTGCCTCATTAATTTGTGGTGTGCGGCAGAAAGATGAATACTGGCGCACAATGTTCATTAATCTGGTGCTCCCTGCACTGCTTGGAAAGTGTGCACCAACTTTTATTAGGTGCACCGTTAACATTTAGCATGCAACACAATTCTGTCAAATTGCTATAATATATGTGGCGCATGGTCCGAATCGGCACCGGAATGATCCAGAATTTTGTGTAGCTGCGACATAAAACTGGCACAGACATATCATAAATTGTACTCCCTAAATCCCTCCCTCATCCAAACTCTTCCCTTCTTTCCCTCCCTTGCTTGAACTTGATGTGGCTCATTTCCTAAGGGTCGCACTGCTCACCTTCATCGGACTTTGCACCTTTTTTGGGGACTGCACGGCTTGGACAGGTATTCAACAGGTGTCTGTGCTGGTATTGTGCCGCACGTGATCGTTTTTGACACAGCTGCACTGGCTTCCATGCACCACAAATTGGGAGGGGGTGCTGTTGGATGATCCGACTGATTCGGTCTAAGGATTTAACTTTCAAATTGTGTCACAAGATAATGCACTTACACGCACCACTTAAAAGATGGTGAACTCTGTCGGACCTGAGCGGGGAAGCGACACATGCAGGATATAGGAGTGCACAATCTTAGTAAATCGCGGCACCATGCATTATCGTTGGACAATGCACTTTCGGTGGACTCCAGTGGGAACGTAAATGTGCCCCGATGTCTTTTTCTAACCGTATAAACTATGATACTATGAAATACATGTACAAACGGTTTGCACATTCTTTTAAATGCAGAGTAAGACAGAAAACTGACATAAACACTTTAATTAACATGGGCCAGTATTTTTTATGGGTCGTGTTACCTTTTAGTCTCTGGTTTTAGAATCTCTATGGTAACAATACATAAAACCAAGCACTTCATGATTTTATCTCATTAGAACAATAGACAAAAGATTTTTGAACTTTATTTGCCACTTCCCAGGCTCTCCTATTATGGAAATACTACAAAGCACACTTAAAATGGAGACACTAAAACAAATCCCAGAAATGCAGAATTTCTAAAAATGTTTTCTTATCCTTGAGCCACTTCCAACCTCTGACTATAAAGGTTGAATAAAATTTTGGCATCGAATTGCACTTTATTGTACTGGGTAGAACTTTTGATTTTCAACTTAAAGGGGTTGCTAAGGATTTTTTTAATTTGGGTTTCAGGGGGTACAAAATGTAAAAATTAAAAAAAATTATACTTATATATGTCCTAATGCCATTAAGGATGTATGAAGATGGCGTGTCATGGCAGGATCTATAACACTGTGCCTGAGGCACTGTAGTATTGCAATATGTGGTAGGAATGATCAGGTACTTTAACCCTTGGGGGTCTAAAAAGTAGTAATAAGAATAAAAAAGTTTAAAAATACCTAAAAATTCAAATCATCCCCCTTCCCTAAAACTGATATAAAATAAATAAACAAATAAAATCATAAACATGTTAGGTATTGTTGCAATCCCACAAGTTCCGATCTGTCAACATATAAAAACAGTTATTCCTGGCAGTGAACCCCGTAACGCAAAATAACGGACCCATATCTAAATCACCACTTTTTCACCATTTTGCAACAGCAAAAAAGGTAATAAAAAGTTATCATAAAGTTATATTGTCCCCAAAATGGAAGCAATGTAAACGACATGATGTAGTGCAGAAAATTACACTTTATAAAGTTCTGAAGTATGAAAAAGTTACTAGTGTCCAAATAGGACAAAACCGTAATGGAGATGAGATCCAGGGTCTGTGTGGACAAGTCAAGTTGTTCTACGGGAAACTCGTCCAACCAAACCTCCTGGTATTTCCCAAAACTGGACTGAACCATCAGACTCATAGATGGAGAGGCATGATCCATCACTCCATAGAGTTTCTTGAGATACAAGAAATGAATAAAATGGATGTCCCAGTGCACTTGTCCATGTAGTGTATCTATTTGTAGAGAAGCCCTATGATTCTCATCCTAATAATACTAGATGGATTTGTTTTACAGAGATTTAGTTTGGTTGTGTGCAGAGACTGCAGGTCAGTTCAAGTTGAATATGGTCCAGTTTATTCCAGTTTGGAGAAGGCTGAATCTGCTCTGTTGTCGTTTTTCATTTCCTGATGCTCAGTCTTCTGAACCCTTCGCTTCGTTTTCAGGAAGGGAGGTTTCCTTCAAACACTCCATAACAACTTCCACGCAGATAGAGAACATGACAACTCTATTAAAATATTCCCTTGATTGATTTTAAGATGATACCATCCATAGCACAAGGTCATGTAATCTATGCAATGACATCTCGTATTCACAACACATAGCACGCAATGTGAACTTAGAGTTGAAAGTGGTAAAATCTTGAAACATTGCCTTAGAAATGAAGCATTCTTATCATATATTGAACATAGGGGGCATCGGCGTTAGGGGGCAGCCAACTGGCCATTTGCCCTGGGTCCCCTATCCTAAAGGGCCCCCCTGCATGTGGACTTTTGTGAGCAGAGGATGTATTACTCTTTTGATGCCCCTTGGTTGAATGCCTGGGTGAAGATGCTTATCACATATCTCCTGTATATATATATCTGTCATCTATCCATAGAGTTTCCTATCTTCTTTAATTTGTCTATGTCATGTTCATCTATCTATTTATCTTTACAGGCAGTCCCCAGGTTACGTACAAGATAGGGTTCATAGGTTTGTTCTTAAGGTGAATTTGTATGTAAATCAAAACTGTATATTTTATAATTGTAGTTCTAGACATTTTTTTTTTTTTTGCCCCCATGACAATTGGAGTTTCACATTTTTTGATGTAATGGGACCAATGATTATGAATATAGCTTCATTACAGACACCTTACAGCTGATCATTGCAGTCTGGGACTATAGTAAAGCATTCAGAAAGCTTCACCAGAGGTCACAGTGGGCAGAGGGGTCCGCTTTTAACCCCTTCGTGTCTATGCCATATTAGACATTTAGGACCAGGCCTGATTTTTAAAATTTGCCCTGTGTCATTATAGGAGGTTATAACTTTTTGACACTTTAACATATCCAGGGGATTTTGAGATAGTTTTACCGTCACACATTGTACTTCAAAGTAATATTAAAATTTTGATGATATCTTTTGTGTTTAGTTATGAAAAAAATTGAAATTTGGCAAAAAATTCAAAAAATTCTTCATTTTCATAGTTCAAAATGTTCTGCTTTTCAGGCAGATAGTCATAGCACCCAAGTAACTTTATAACTAACATTTCCCGAATGTCTGCTGTATATTGGCGGAGGGTTTTATGCATCTTCTCTCTTTTCTAGGTTGTTAGGAGAATCAGAATTTTGGGAGCAATTTTTCTCATTTTTAGGAAAAACGCCAAAACCCTTATTTAGAGGCACCTCCTCAGCTTTAACTGACTTTTGAGAGGCCTAAACAGCAGTAAAACCCCATGTATCACGCCATTTTAGAAACTACACCCCTCAATGTGTAAAAAAATCAACTTTAAGAAGTATGTTAATCCTTTAGATGCTTCACAGTGGTTAAAACAAAATGGAGGTCTAATTTACAAGCTATCATTTTTTTTAGACAATATATTAATTTTGGCCAAAAATTAAACCGTCACAAAGTATTAAATGACAAAAAACTCCACAAAGTTTGATACCCAATGTCTCCCGAGTCAGAGGATGCCCCATATGTGGTGGTGATTGCTGTACGGCCGCACGGCCGGGCATAGAACGGAAGGAGGCACCATTCAGAGCAGATCTGCAATGTCACATCTTACAGGCTATAAAATGTTTATTTTTTTGTAATTTGGACATATAGGAGATTATTTTTTTGTGGATGAGATCCACTTTTCAGGTACATCATTTACTGGGGGGGGGGGGGGCGAATAGCTAATAATCAGATTTTATTAACTCTTTCTTGGTGGTGGTTAAAAAAATCATTCTTGTTTACGGTTTTTAGCATTTATCCCCCCGACGTTCACCATACCATAAAAATAATGTGTTATCTTTATTCTACGGGTCATCACGATTACGTCGATACCCCATTTATATGGCTTTTTTATGGTTAACTTGTTTTGCAGAATATAGAACTGATTTTGTGAGAAATTTGCTTGTTTTTGTATCGCCATGTAACAACGGGCAGAACATTTATATTTTTTGTTTACAGCGCTGGTTTAGAGCTTATTTTTTGCGTGACAAGCTGTACTTTTTCTTGGTATCATGTTGGGGTACATTTTACTTTTTTTATCACTTTTTATGCACTTTTTATGCGGTCAGATGTGAAAATTTAATAATTTTTGTGAGTTTTTTTTGTGTTTTTTTTACGGCGTTCACCGTACGGGTTCAGTGACCATTTTATTTTATTGTACGGGTTGTTACGGACGTTGTGATACCCAATATGTTATGTTTTTTTGGTGATTTTCATTTTTTTTATGTTTTATTTGATTACTGCATGGGACGGGACTTAAGGGGACTTTTATTCTTTTTAAATAATTTTTTTTTAGTTGCACATTTTTTTTAAACTTTTTTTTTACTGTTTTATTTTGTCCCAGGGTGGGACATGAACAAGTGATCATTTGATCACTTGTTCATTGTAATATGCTGCAATACTAATGTATTGCAGCATATTACATAGTCAGCCTATGCATTCTGCATAGGCTGACAGCTGCACTGTTAGATCGTGCACAGTGCACAATCCTAGCAGGCAGCTGCCATAGGCAACCCAGGGGACCTGATTGGGCCTCAGGGTTGCCATGGCAACGATCAGCACCTCCGTGCCCTGCACAGAGGGTGCCGATCGTCGCGCCGATGCACCATAGACGCCGCGGTCACTATGACCGCGGCGTCTATAGGGTTAAACAGTCGGGATCGCGATAGTCGCGATCCCGGCTGTTACTGCGGGATCCCAGCTACCGCGTACCGCTGGGATCCCGCGGCGATCGCAAGGGCTCAGCTTCTGTGCCCGGGTGATCGCCATGACGTGATACTACGTCAAGGTGCGGGAACGACCCGCATCCTATGACATAGTATCACGTCAAGGTGCGGGAAGGGGTTAACTAGGGGTCGTCTGTAAGTCGGGTGTCCTTAAAGGGAACCTGTCACCAGGGACCTCATTTTTCACTAAAGACAGATTGTAAAAGCCCATGACACCTGCAGTGCAAATCTGCCTTTCTGCCTTTTCTAAGCATTTGCATTACAATATAATTGTGTGTTATAACTTACTCTGGCAACCTAACAAAATCCTTGGGTAGTTACAGGGGCTGGACTTTAGTTTCCATGCATTTCAAAAAACAACATGTGACCTGTTTGAGCTGCAGGCTGTCTCCATGTTTGTGCTCCTGTACAGCTTGTCCCTCCCCCACTGATGTCAGGATGACCAGGCTGTAACCTCTGAGAAGAAGCAGGAGGAGGAGCTGTACAGGAGCACAAAGGTGGGGGTCAAGCTCTGAGGAGTGGGTAACACAGACAAGCCACATGTTGTTTTTTGAAATGCATCCAAACCAAAGCCCAGCCCCTGTGACTACCCCAGGATTTTGTCAGGGAGCAAGGTAAGTTATAACACACAATTATATTGTAAAGCAAATGCTTAGAAAAGGCAGAGAGGCAGTTTTGCACTGCAGGTGTCACGGGCTTTTACAATCTGTCTTTAGTGAAAAATGAGGTCCCTGGTGACAGGTTCCCTTTAAGTAGGGAACTGCCTGTATATCATCCATCCACCTTTCTATCTCCTATCTATTATCTATCCATCTAACTATCACATGATCTTATAGGTCTCTTTTACTGTATATATTTCTCATATCTATCTATATATAATCTACTTAATATTTCTGCATCTAAAAATCTATCTATTATTTATCTATGTATCTATCATCAATCTACCTCTCATTTGTCTATCTCCTATAAAATTCCCCTACAGTCCCATATTACAGATACTTACCTTTCTACTGTATGTAACCTACAAAGTGTTATTATTGTGAAGGGCTAAAGGACCCTCTTACTGAATGTGACCATTCATAAAATAGTTTTATTTTGGGGGCCCACTTTCAGTTTTGACCAGGGCCCCAACTTTCTTTGCCCTTCTCATGATGAAACAACAATTGAAAGAGAACCATCCAGGCATTGACTATACAAAGCATTTTAGGAGGTTCTGTATTATCTGGAACCAAATGTGGTGCCAAAACCATCAGAAAAAACATTAGCTGTAGATGCCTCAAATCCTATTATTTTGGATGTGGTGTCATAATGGTATGGCTCATAACAGCTGGGATAAAGAAGGACAAGCAGTCCTAAAGGTGATAAATGGCTCCGACAGAGCCCTGATCTCAACAACATCTGGTTTGTCTGGGATTCATAGTTTAGTTTCATAGTTTATACGGTTGAAAAAAGACACTTGTCCATCAAGTTCAACCAAGGAAGGGAAGGGATTGGATGAGGAAGGGATTTAGGGGAAACAATTCTGTATAACATAACCATCAATGTTATTTAGGTGTAAAAAGGCATCTAGACCCTTCTTGAAGCTCTCTGCTGTCCCTGCTGTGACCAGCGCCTGAGGCAGGCTATTCCACAGAGTGACAGTTCTCAAACCTTGATTTCTCCAAACGGAGACAGTGCCCCTCGTCTTTTGATTTGATCTAATCTGAAACAACTTACCACCATATTTTTTGTATGGACCATTCATATATTTAAATAAATTAATCATGTCCCCTCGCAGTTGTCTCTTTTCCAGACTAAATAAATCTAGTTGTTTTAATCTTTCCTCATAACTAAGACCCTCCATACCCCTTATCATTTTTGTGGCTCTACGTTGAACCCTCTCCAGCTCCAGGGCATCCTTTTTATGGACCGGTGCCCAGAACTGGACAGCATATTCCAGGTAGGGCCAAACCAGTGCCTTGTATAGTGGTAATATTACATCCCTATCACGAGAGTCCATACCACTTTTGATATATGACAGGATCCTACTAGCTTTAGAGGCAGCTGATTGACATTGCATGCTGTTATTCAATTTATGATCTATTAGTACCCCCAGGTCCTTCTCAACAAGGGACTCTCCCAGATTTACTCCCCCAAGGACATATTTTGCCTTTGGATTATTGGCCCCCAGGTGCATAACATTACATTTATCCACATTAAACCTCATTTGCCAAGTGGATGACCAAACATTCAGTTTGTCCAAGTCACCCTGCAGCCTATGAACATCCTCCATAGACTGTATTACACTACACAGTTTGGTGTCATCTGCAAAAATAGACACAGTGCTATTAATTCCTACCTCTATATCATTAATAAATATATTAAATAGTAGTGGGCCAAGCACAGAACCCTGAGGTACACCACTCATAACTGTTGACCATTCAGAGTATGAATCATTGACCACAACTCTCTGGATACGATCCTTCAGCCAGTTTTCAATCCAATTGCAAATGATTTCTGCCAAACCAATAGCCCTAATTTTACCAATCAGGCGTCTATGAGGGACAGTGTCAAATGCCTTTGCAAAGTCCAAGAACACAATATCCACAGCTGCTCCTCCATCCAGGCATCTGCTCACCTCTTCATAAAAGCAGATAAGGTTAGTTTGACAACTTCTATTCTTAGTAAACCCATGCTGGCTATCACTTATTATTCTATTTGATGTCACATACTCCAGTATGTAGTCTTTTACTAACCCTTCCAATACTTTCCCCACAATGGAAGTTAAGCTTACAGGCCTCTAATTGCCAGGCGAAGTTCTAGAGCCCTTTTTATATATTGGCACCACATTTGCCTTGCGCCAGTCACTTGGCACCACACCAGACATTACGGAATCCCTGAAGATTTTAGACAGTGGTACAGCAATAACAGAACTGAGTTCTTTAAGAACTCTGGGGTGTAACCCATCTGGTCCAGAAGCTTTGTACACATTGATTTTATTGAGCTTAGATTGGCTTGATAATGCGCTAGATTAGCGTGAAACGGCCCGTCGCCTGGCCCCGCTCTGTACCTGTACACACCTCAATAAAGTACTCTTCGCACCGTTTTGGTGAGTGCCGCTGAACTCTTTTATATTTTTCTATTTTGGATTATCTTTGCTCTTGCTGAGCACCACCGTATTCCGAGTTGTGCAAGAAGGCCTTACCACCCTGTCAAGACCCCTGCCGGACTGTTATTGGGATCCATGTATTATTGTGGTCGGATGGTGCCAGACTACTGTCTTCTCCGTTGATTGATTTATATTTTTTAAATGCCCTCTTTTTGTCATTAATTGCCCTTTTAAATGAAATTAAATGAAAAGGTAAAAGGATTTGAGCAAGTTATACGGAAGATCTGTGGTTATTTCTCCAAGATGCTTGGTATAACCTTCCTGCTTGGCACCTTCATATAGTGTATGAAAGTGTAGAATATTTTATTGTAGTAAAGGCTCAAAGAAGTTTTTGTATGAGGTATCGGCTGCAATTGGCACAGCTTACTTCCAGGATTTGGTCACCGTTGAGCCTTCATCCCATGCTGTTTTTCTATCCAAATTGACATAATTCTTTGAAATGGACTTAGTAGAAGCCTCAATTGTGAAAATACATTGAATGGTGGGGGGTTTCTTCGGCAGTATTTTTATTTGGATTCTGCCCCTTAACCTGTCATCAGAAATTGGCCTAATAAGCTATTACCAGTATATTACTTAGTAGCTTCACACCCTCCAAATCATTTTTTTTCATGGCTCAGCATGGTTCCATTATCCAGAAATATCACATGGTCATAAGTATTCAGCCCCTTTGCTCAGTATTGAGTAGAAGCAGCTTTTGAGCTAGTAGCTAGCCATGAGTCTTCTTGGGAATGATGCAAGAAATGTTTCACACCTGGGATCCTCTGCCATTCTTTCTTGCAGATCTTCTCAAGTTCCCTTTTGTATTTTTAATAAGCCTTGGACAACCCCTTTAAGCTTCTCTTCTCATTGGCGATCGTTCTGTCCATTAATCATGATAGGCCCTGCCCCCTCAGTGACATAAAACCCACTGCAATCAACCGACCACAGCCAAACATGGTGATGATCACATGACCTGCACAGGCAGGTGCAGGACATGTGATGTGGACATGTGACCAGCGGTCATCTTCTGTCCAGTGTCTGTGTCGACTGATTAAAGAAGACACAGAATTTTAATTCTTCATTATAGTTTATGTCCACAACATTTTTCTGCTATGGGGAGCAAGTATTACATAACAACTAATTACATATTAACTTATATTATAATGACCCATTTCATTTTCGCTACATAGACCTGCAAATCACCCTGCAGCTCTTCTTGCTTTCTGTTACACAAATTTTAACAAACAGGAAGAACCTAGCAGGGGTGGAGGATATGTCCTTTTCACCACCGATGCACAATTGTTCTACTTGTAATGTAGCTATGCCTGCTCCAATATAATATTTTTTCTATACTGTACTATTATGCAGTGGTTGTGTTTCTGTTTTATATTTGTGCTGCTCAGTGAATAATGATTTTCTGCTCATGCCCTGTTTATGCCACTTGTATCTAATAAGTAACCACACTCAGTCCTTAACATCAAGCCTTGTCCACGCTTCAAAGACTGAGCTGTTCTAAAAACTGTAGTGTTCCTGAAGTGCTGACAATGGAGATTATCATCATTTGCCAAAAAACTCAATAGGGGTCAATTATTATAGTATTTTGGAAAACTTTCTGTGCCTCTTGCACCTTAAATTATGAATAGAGATGAGCGAACATACTCGTCCGAGCTTGATGCTCGATCGAGCATTAGCGTACTCGTAACTGCTCGTTGCTCGGACGAGTATTTCGCCCGCTCGAGAAAATGGCAGCTCCCGCCGTTTTGCTTTTTGGCGGCCAGAAACAGAGCCAATCACAAGCCAGGAGACTCTGCACTCCACCCAGCATGACGTGGTACCCTTACACGTCGATAGCAGTGGTTGGCTGGCCAGATCAGGTGACCCTGGGATAGACTAGCCGCTGCCCGCGCTGCTCGGATCATTCTCTGTCTGGATGCCACTAGGGAGAGAGCTGCTGCTGGTCAGGGAAAGCGTTAGGCTGTTCTATTAGAATAGTGTTAGGCAGGAGTGATTCTACAACAACCCAACAGCCCTTCTTAGGGCTACAATAACGTTATACTTTTTTTTTTTATTTGCTTGTGGCTGGGCTTGCTGGCACTAGTAGTGCAGCTAGTACCATATTGTGAGGAATTAGCAGGGGGACTTGCTACCGTTGTGTTTAGCTCTTAGTGACACACATATCCACCTCAAACACCAAAGTGGGAAAATTTATTAGGGGTTTGATTTCAATTAGGCACAGTCTGCCAGTTTCTTTTTATTTTACGTTTATTTTTTTAATAACTCAGTGTCATCTCATCTTGCATAGTAGTGTGCTTTAATACTTGGCTAGAAAATAGCCATAGGAGAATCCAAACGGCTTACTTACGCCTACAGTAGCGTTATATATATTTGATTTCTGGTTGATCTGCTGGTGGCTGTCCTTGCTGCAGTGCATCTACTAGCAAATTGTGAGCAATTTGGAGTGAGACTTGCGACCACTGTGTTTTGCGCTTAGTGACGCACATATCCATCGCAAAGACCGAAGTGGGAAAATTTATTAGGGCCCGGGGTTGTATTTCAATTAGGCACAGTCTGCCAGTTTCTTTTTATTTTACGTTTATTTTTTTAATAACTCAGTGTCATCTCATCTTGCATAGTAGTGTGCTTTAATACTTGGCTAGAAAATAGCCATAGGAGAATCCAAACGGCTTACTTACGCCTACAGTAGCGTTATATATATTTGATTTCTGGTTGATCTGCTGGTGGCTGTCCTTGCTGCAGTGCATCTACTAGCAAATTGTGAGCAATTTGGAGTGAGACTTGCGACCACTGTGTTTTGCGCTTAGTGACGCACATATCCATCGCAAAGACCGAAGTGGGAAAATTTATTAGGGCCCGGGGTTGTATTTCAATTAGGCACAGTCTGCCATTTCCTTTTTTATTTTACGTTGATTTTTTTCATAACTCAGCGTCATCTCATCTGGCATAGTAGTGTGCTTTAATACTTGGCTAGAAAATAGCCATAGGAGAATCCAAACGGCTTACTTACGCCTACAGTAGCGTTATATATATTTGATTTCTGGTTGATCTGCTGGTGGCTGTAGTTGCTGCAGTGCATCTACTAGCAAATTGTGAGCAATTTGGAGTGAGACTTGCGACCACTGTGTTTTGCGCTTAGTGACGCACATATCCATCGCAAAGACCGAAGTGGGAAAATTTATTAGGGGTTGTATTTCAATTAGGCACAGTCTGCCATTTCCTTTTTTATTTTACGTTTATTTTTTTCATAACTCAGCGTCATCTCATCTGGCATAGTAGTGTGCTTTAATACTTGGCTAGAAAATAGCCATAGGAGAATCCAAACGGCTTACTTACGCCTACAGTAGCGTTATATATATTTGATTTCTGGTTGATCTGCTGGTGGCTGTCCTTGCTGCAGTGCATCTACTAGCAAATTGTGAGCAATTTGGAGTGAGACTTGCGACCACTGTGTTTTGCGCTTAGTGACGCACATATCCATCGCAAAGACCGAAGTGGGAAAATTTATTAGGGCCCGGGGTTGTATTTCAATTAGGCACAGTCTGCCATTTCCTTTTTTATTTTACGTTTATTTTTTTCATAACTCAGCGTCATCTCATCTGGCATAGTAGTGTGCTTTAATACTTGGCTAGAAAATAGCCATAGGAGAATCCAAACGGCTTACTTACGCCTACAGTAGCGTTATATATATTTGATTTCTGGTTGATCTGCTGGTGGCTGTAGTTGCTGCAGTGCATCTACTAGCAAATTGTGAGCTATTTGGAGTGAGACTTGCGACCACTGTGTTTTGCACTTAGTGACGCACATATCCATCGCAAAGACCGAAGTGGGAAAATTTATTAGGGGTTGTATTTCAATTAGGCACAGTCTGCCATTTCCTTTTTTATTTTACGTTTATTTTTTTCGTAACTCAGCGTCATCTCATCTGGCATAGTAGTGTGCTTTAATACTTGGCTAGAAAATAGCCATAGGAGAATCCAAACGGCTTACTTACGCCTACAGTAGCGTTATATATATTTGATTTCTGGTTGATCTGCTGGTGGCTGTAGTTGCTGCAGTGCATCTACTAGCAAGTTGTGAGCTATTTGGAGTGAGACTTGCGACCACTGTGTTTTGCGCTTAGTGACGCACATATCCATCGCAAAGACCGAAGTGGGAAAATTTATTAGGGGTTGTATTTCAATTAGGCACAGTCTGCCATTTCCTTTTTTATTTTACGTTTATTTTTTTCATAACTCAGCGTCATCTCATCTGGCATAGTAGTGTGCTTTAATACTTGGCTAGAAAATAGCCATAGCAATAGGATAGCATCGTTTGGTTTTAAAAACTAAAAAACACACAAAAAAAAAAAAAACACAAAAAAAAGTTTAAAAAAAAATTAAAGTTATAACTCTCATTTTCAGAATGTTTAACCCGAGGGCTAGGGGTAGAGGACGAGGGCGGGGACGTGGGCGTCCAACTACTGCAGGGGTCAAGGCCGTGGTCCTGGGCGGGGTGAGACACCACCTGCTTATGAGGGAGCAGGGGAACGCCGCAGAGCTACACTCCCTAGGTTCATGTCTGAAGTTACTGGGACTCGTGGTAGAGCACTGTTGAGGCCAGAACAGTGCGAACAGGTGATGTCGTGGATTGCCGACAATTAGAGATGAGCGAGCACTAAAATGCTCGGGTACTCGTTATTCGAGACGAACTTTTCCCGATGCTCGAGTGCTCGTTTCGAGTAACGAGCCCCATTGAAGTCAATGGGAGACTCGAGCATTTTTCAAGGGGACCAAGGCTCTGCACAGGGAAGCTTGGCCAAACACCTGGGAACCTCAGAAAAGGATGGAAACACCACGGAAATGGACAGGAAACAGCAGGGGCAGCATGCATGGATGCCTCTGAGGCTGCTTAAATGCACCATTATGCCAAAATTATGGGCAACAGCATGGCCATGACAGAGTGACAGAATGAAGCTAGATAGCATCTAAAACATCCAATAATTGACCCTGACACTATAGGGGACGGCATGCAGAGGCAGCGGCAGCAGCGGAAGGCTAGAGAGTGGCATGGCGACATACCCTAAATGGACTCAGGCTTCAAACCAATGGGTAGCAGAGAGGAACCAAAGGAGGTGAGCAAGAAGCGCTCAAATAATATTGGTACATGATAAAAGTTTGCCAGTATATTTTGTGGATTACACAGCAGGGTGGCGACAAAGTTAACATGGAAGCCATGAAAACAATCCAAAATTCTGCCTGACACAGCTCGTTTGATAAGGGGACGATGTATGGAGGCAGTGAACTAGTAGTAGATTAAAGGTGCTGCAGTTAAAACTATGTTAGTTGGTTCTTGGCATGGAGCTGGCGCTCCGCTGCCAGGCGAGCTTTCGCCAATCCAAGCCCCTGTCTCTAGGCTACTCCCCAAACAGCACTTCTAAGAACCTTTCGGATAAGATCAAGTGTAGTAGCGTTCTTATAAGTTTGGGATATGGCGGGTGAGGGGAATGTAAACATCTGCGCAAGAAGCGCTGAAATAATATCCGTAAATGAAAAAAGTTTTCCAGTATATTTTGTGGCTTACACAGCAGGGTGGCGACAAAGTTAACAAGTTTGATGTGGAATGCCCTGCAATAGCTCTTGGGCAGTGTGCCTTTTATCACCTAGGCTCAGCAGTTTGAGCACCGCCTGCTGTCGCTTAGCAACGGCACTGCTGCTGTGCCTAGAGCTACCGACTGATGGCGCCATGCCCACGGATGGTAATTCGGAGGAGGAGGAGGTGGAGGAGGGGTGGGAGGATTTGGAGGTATAGTAGGCCTTTGAGACCTGGACCGAGGTAGGCCCCGCAATCCTCTGCGTCGGCAGTATATGACCAGCCCCAGGGTCAGACTCGGTCCCAGCCTGCACCAAGTTAAGTGTAGTAGCGTTCTTATAAGTTTGGGATATGGCGGGTGAGGGGAATGTAAACAGATGCGCAAGAAGCGCATGATGCGCATGGAGCTGGCGCTCCGCTGCTAGGCGAGCTTTCGCCAATCCAAGCCCCTGTCTCTAGGCTACTCCCCAAACAGCACTTCTAAGAACCTTTTGTATAAGATCAAGTGTAGTAGCGTTCTTATAAGTTTAGGATATGGCGGGTGAGGGGAATGTAAACAGATGCGCAAGAAGCGCTGAAATAATATCCGTAAATGGTAAAAGTTTGCCAGTGTATTTTGTGGATAACACAGCAGGGTGGCGACAAAGTTAACAACTTTCATGTGGAATCCATGAAAACAACCCAAATTTCGGCCTGACAAACCTCGTTTGATAAAGGGACGATGTATGGAGGCAGCTATATGGACGACTTTTGGAGGTAGCAATGGAGACAACGTGTGGAGGCTGCTATGGAGACAATTCAATTTGGATAGTGCCTGTATGTGGCAGTCCAAAAAATTTTTCAAACCAGAGGAGCAGGTAGGTGGCCCTCCAGAAAAATGGAATAGATTGAGTGCCTGTATGTGGCAGTCCAAAAAATTTTTCAAACCAGAGGAGCAGGTAGGTGGCCCTCCAGAAAAATGGAATAGATTGAGTGCCTGTATGTGGCAGTCCAAAAAAGTTTTCAAACCAGAGGAGCAGGTAGGTGGCCCTCCAGAAAAATGGAATAGATTGAGTGCCTGTATGTGGCAGTCCAAAAAAGTTTTTAAACCAGAGGAGCAGGTAGGTGGCCCTGCAGAAAAATGGAATAGATTGAGTGCCTGTATGTGGCAGTCCCAAAAAATTGTTTAAAACAGAGGACCGGAAAGGTGGCCCTCCAGAAAAATTGAATAGATTGAGTGCCTGTATGTGGCACTCCCAAAAATTGTTTAAAACAGAGGACCGTGTCGGTGGCCCTCCAGAAAAATTAAATGCATAAAGTACTATACCTAGAGCCAGTGGGCCCTGTCAAAAAACAGCCAGTTTCCTCTGCTTTACTGTAGAAAGAGGAGGAGAAGGAGGAAAATGAGGAGGAGGAGGAGTGGATAAATTATTCAGGTTGAGCTTCCTTCACCTGCTGGAGATTTGAAATTAGGAGAAATCCATGCTTTATTCATCTTGATAAGCGTCAGCCTGTCAGCGCTGTCAGTCGACAGGCGTGTACGCTTATCGGTGATGATGCCACCAGCTGCACTGAAAACCCGCTCTGACAAGACGCTAGCGGCAGGGCAGGCAAGAACCTCCAAGGCGTAGAGCGCCAGTTCGTGCCACATGTCCAGCTTTGAAACCCAGTAGTTGTAGGGAGCTGTGTGATCATTTAGGACGATGGTATGGTCAGCTACGTACTCCCTCACCATCTTTCTGTAAAGATCAGCCCTACTCTGCCGAGACTGGGGACAGGTGACAGTGTCTTGCTGGGGTGACATAAAGCTGGCAAAAGCCTTGTAAAGCGTACCCTTGCCAGTGCTGGACAAGCTGCCTGCTCGCCTACTCTCCCTCACTACTTGTCCCGCAGAACTACGCACTCTGCCGCTAGCGCTGTCAGAAGGGAAATACTGTTTCAGCTTGTGCACCAGGGCCTGCTGGTATTCATGCATTCTCACACTCCTTTCCTCTCCAGGGATGAGAGTGGAAAGATTTTGCTTGTACCGTGGGTCCAGGAGAGTGAACACCCAGTAATCGGTGCTGGAATAAATTCTTTGAACGCGAGGGTCACGGGATAGGCAGCCTAGCATGAAATCTGCCATATGCGCCAGAGTACCAACGCGTAAGAATTCACTCCCCTCACTGGCCTGACTGTCCATTTCCTCCTCCTCCAACTCCTCCAACTCCTCTTCTTCTGCCCATACACGCTCAACAGTGTAGGACTCAACAATGGTCCCCTCTTGTGTCTTGCCAACATTCTCCTCCTCTTCCTCCTCATCCTCCTCCACCTCCACCTCCTCCGATATGCGCTGAGAAACAGACCTAAGGGTGCTTTGGCTATCAACAAGGGAATCTTCTTCCCCTGTCTCTTGTGAGGAGCGCAAAGCTTCCGACTTCATGCTGACCAGAGAGTTTTTCAACAGGCCAAGCAGCGGGATGGTGAGGCTGATGATGGCGGCATCGCCACTGACCATCTGTGTTGACTCCTCAAAGTTACTCAGCACCTGACAGATATCAGACATCCACGTCCACTCCTCATTGTAGACTTGAGGAAGCTGACTGACCTGACTACCAGTTCTGGTGGAAGTTGACATCTGGCAGTCTACAATCGCTCGGCGCTGCTGGTAAACTCTGGATAACATGGTCAGTGTTGAATTCCACCTCGTGGGCACGTCGCACAACAGTCGGTGAGCGGGCAGTTGGAGGCGGCGCTGCGCTGCCCTGAGAGTGGCAGCATCTGTGCTGGACTTCCTGAAATGCGCACAGATGCGGCGCACCTTCGTGAGCAAATCAGACAGATTGGGGTATGTCTTGAGGAAACGCTGAACTATCAGATTTAACACATGGGCCAGGCATGGCACATGTGTCAGTCTGCCGAGTTGCAGAGCCGCCACCAGGTTACGGCCGTTGTCACACACAACCATGCCTGGCTTCAGGTTCAGCGGTGCCAGCCACAGATCAGTCTGCGCCGTGATGCCCTGTAATAGTTCTTGGGCGGTGTGCCTTTTATCGCCTAGGCTCAGCAGTTTGAGCACCGCCTGCTGTCGCTTAGCGACGGCACTGCTGCTGTGCCTAGAGCTACCGACTGATGGCGCCATGCCCACGGATGGTCGTTCGGAGGAGGAGGTGGAGGAGGGGTGGGAGGAGGAGGAGGCATAGTAGGCCTCAAACACCTGGACCGAGGTAGGCCCCGCAATCCTCGGCGTCGGCAGTATATGACCAGCCGCAGGGTCACACTCGGTCCCAGCCTCCACCAAGTTAACCCAATGTGCCGTCAGAGATATATAGTGGCCCTGCCCGGCAGCACTCGTCCACGTGTCCGTGGTCAGGTGGACCTTGTCAGAAACGGCGTTGGTCAGGGCACGGATTATGTTGTCTGACACGTGCTGGTGCAGGGCTGGGACGGCACATCGGGAAAAGTAGTGGCGGCTGGGGACCGAATACCGAGGGGCGGCCGCCGCCATGAGGCTGCGAAAGGCCTCGGTCTCTACTAGCCTATAGGGCAGCATCTCCAGGCTTAGCAATCTGGAGATGTGCACATTAAGGGCTTGGGCGTGCGGGTGGGTTGCACTATATTTGCGTTTCCGCTCCAGCGTCTGGGGTATGGAGAGCTGAACGCTGGTGGATGCTGTGGAGGATCGTGGAGGTGACGATGGGGTTTTTGTGGCAGGGTCCTGGGCAGGGGGCTGACTATCAGCTGACACAGGGGAAGGAGCAGTGGTGTGCACGGCCGGAGGTGAACGCGTTTGTTGCCACTGAGTGGGGTGTTTAGCATTCATATGCCTGCGCATACTGGTGGTAGTTAAGCTAGTAGTGGTGGAACCCCTGCTGATCCTGGTTTGGCAAATGTGGCACACCACAGTCCGTCGGTCATCCGGTGTTTCCTTAAAGAACCTCCAGACTTCTGAAAATCTAGCCCTCGCCGCAGGAGCCCTCGCCACGGGAGCTTCACTAGTTGACACATTTGGCGCTGATGCACCAGCTCTGGCCCTGCCTCTCCGTCTGGCCCCACCACTGCCTCTTCCAACCTGTTCTGGTCGAGGACTCTCCTCCGTCTCAGAAGCACTGTGTTCACCCGGCCTCTCAACCCAGCTTGGGTCTGTCACCTCATCATCCTCCGATCCCTCAGTCTGCTCCCCCCTCGGACTTCCTGCCCTGACAACAACTTCCCCACTGTCTGACAACCGTGTCTCCTCATCGTCGGACACCTCTTTACACACTTCTTCCACTACGTCAACAAGGTCATCATCACCCACAGACTGCGACTGGTGGAAAACCTGGGCATCGGAAAATTGCTCATCAGCAACCGGACAAGTGGTTTGTGACTGTGGGAAGGGTCCAGAAAACAGTTCCTCAGAGTATGCCGGTTCAAATGGCAAATTTTGCTGGGAGGGGGCAGACTGGGGGGGAGGAGGCTGAGGTGCAGGAGCTGGAGGAGTGCCGATTTCGGTGACATGGGTGGACTGCGTGGAAGACTGACTGGTGGACAAATTGCTCGAAGCATTGTCGGCAATCCACGACATCACCTGTTCGCACTGTTCTGGCCTCAACAGTGCTCTACCACGATTCCCAGTAACTTCAGACATGAACCTAGGGAGTGTAGCTCTGCGGCGTTCCCCTGCTCCCTCATAAGCAGGTGGTGTCTCACCCCGCCCAGGACCACGGCCTCTGACCCCTGCAGTAGTTGGACGCCCACGTCCCCGCCCTCGTCCTCTACCCCTAGCCCTCGGGTTAAACATTTTGAAAATGAGAGTTATAACTTGTATTTTTTTTTTAACTTTTTTTTTTTGTTTTGTTTTTTTTTTTGTGTTTTTTAGTTTTTAAAACCAAACGATGCTATCCTATTGCTATGGCTATTTTCTAGCCAAGTATTACAGCACACTACTATGCCAGATGAGATGACGCTGAGTTATGAAAAAAATAAACGTAAAATAAAAAAGGAAATGGCAGACTGTGCCTAGTTGAAATACAACCCCGGGCCCTAATAAATTTTCCCACTTCGGTCTTTGCGATGGATATGTGCGTCACTAAAACACAGTGGTCGCAAGTCTGACTCCAAATTGCTCCCAATTTGATAGTAGATGCACTGCAGCAAGTACAGCCACCAGCAGATCAACCAGAAATCAAATATATATAACGCTACTGTAGGCGTAATTAAGACGTTTGTATTCTCCTATGGCTATTTTCTAGCCAAGTATTACAGCACACTACTATGCCAGATGAGATGACGCTGAGTTATGAAAAAAATAAACGTAAAATAAAAAGAAACTGGCAGACTGTGCCTAATTGAAATACAACCCCGGGCCCTAATAAATTTTCCCACTTCGGTCTTTGCGATGGATATGTGCGTCACTAAAACACAGTGGTCGCAAGTCTGACTCCAAATTGCTCCCAATTTGATAGTAGATGCACTGCAGCAAGTACAGCCACCAGCAGATCAACCAGAAATCAAATATATATAACGCTACTGTAGGCGTAATTAAGACGTTTGTATTCTCCTATGGCTATTTTCTAGCCAAGTATTACAGCACACTACTATGCCAGATGAGATGACGCTGAGTTATGAAAAAAATAAACGTAAAATAAAAAGAAACTGGCAGACTGTGCCTAATTCTACTCAAACCCCTAATAAATTTTCCCACTTTGGTGTTTGAGGTGGATATGTGTGTCACTAAGAGCTAAACACAACGGTAGCAAGTCCCCCTGCTAATTCCTCACAATATGGTACTAGCTGCAAATAAAAAAAAAAAAAAATTATAACGTTATTGTAGCCCTAAGAAGGGCTGTTGGGTTCTTTTAGAATCACTCCTGCCTAACAGTAAGCTAATAGAACACCCTAACGCTTTCCCTGAGCAGCAGCATCTCTCTCCCTAGCGGCATCCAGACAGAGAATGACCCGAGCAGCGCGGGCAGCGGCTAGTCTATCCCAGGGTCACCTGATCTGGCCAGCCAACCACTGCTATCTACGTGTAAGGGTACCACGTCATGCTGGGTGGAGTGCAGAGTCTCCTGGCTTGTGATTGGCTCTGTTTCTGGCCGCCAAAAAGCAAAACGGCGGGAGCTGCCATTTTCTCGAGCGGGCGAAATACTCGTCCGAGCAACGAGCAGTTACGAGTACGCTAATGCTCGATCGAGCATCAAGCTCGGACGAGTATGTTCGCTCATCTCTACCGACAATGCTTCGAGCAATTTGTCCACCAGTCAGTCTTCCACGCAGTCCACCCATGTCACCGAAATCGGCACTCCTCCAGCTCCTGCACCTCAACCTCCTCCCCCCCAGTCTGCCCCCTCCCAGCAAAATTTGCCATTTGAACCGGCATACTCTGAGGAACTGTTTTCTGGACCCTTCCCACAGTCACAAACCACTTGTCCGGTTGCTGATGAGCAATTTTCCGATGCCCTGGTTTTCCACCAGTCGCAGTCTGTGGGTGATGATGAACTTGTTGACGTACTGGAAGAAGTGTGTAAAGAGGTGTCCGACGATGAGGAGACACGGTTGTCAGACAGTGGGGAAGTTGTTGTCAGGGCAGGAAGTCCGAGGGGGGAGCAGACTGAGGGATCGGAGGATGATGAGGTGACAGACCCAAGCTGGGTTGAGAGGCCGGGTGAACACAGTGCTTCTGAGACGGAGGAGAGTCCTCGACCAGAACAGGTTGGAAGAGGCAGTGGTGGGGCCAGACGGAGAGGCAGGGCCAGAGCTGGTGCATCAGCGCCAAATGTGTCAACTAGTGAAGCTCCCGTGGCGAGGGCTCCTGCGGCGAGGGCTAGATTTTCAGAAGTCTAGAGGTTCTTTAAGGAAACACCGGATGACTGACGGACTGTGGTGTGCCACATTTGCCAAACCAGGATCAGCAGGGGTTCCACCACTAATAGCTTAACTACCACCAGTATGCGCAGGCATATGAATGCTAAACACCCCACTCAGTGGCAACAAGCGCGTTCACCTCCGGCCGTGCACACCACTGCTCCTTCCCCTGTGTCAGCATAGTCAGCCCCCTGCCACAAAAACCCCATCGTCGCCTCCACGATCCTCCACAGCATCCACCAGCGTTCAGCTCTCCATACCCCAGACGCTGGAGCGAAAACGCAAATATAGTGCAACCCACCCGCACGCCCAAGCCCTTAATGTGCACATCTCCAGATTGCTAAGCCTGGAGATGCTGCCCTATAGGCTAGTAGAGACCGAGGCCTTTCGCAGCCTCACGGCGGCGGCCGCCCCTCGGTATTCGGTCCCCAGCCGCCACTACTTTTCCCGATGTGCCGTCCCAGCCCTGCACCAGCACGTGTCAGACAACATAATCCATGCCCTGACCAACGCCGTTTCTGACAAGGTCCACCTGACCACGGACACGTGGACGAGTGCTGCCGGGCAGGGCCACTATATATCGCTGACGGCACATTGGGTTAACTTGGTGGAGGCTGGGACCGAGTCTGACCTTGCGGCTGGTCATATACTGCCGACGCCGAGGATTGCGGGGCCTACCTCGGTCCAGGTGTTTCAGGCCTACTATGCCTCCTCCTCCTCCCACCCCTCCTCCACCTCCTCCTCCGAAAGACCATCCGTGGGCATGGCGCCATCAGTCGGTAGCTCTGGGCACAGCAGCAGTGCCGTCGCTAAGCGACAGCAGGCGGTGCTCAAACTGCTGAGCCTAGGCGATAAAAGGCACACCGCCCAAGAACTATTACAGGGCATCACGGCGCAGACTGATCTGTGGCTGGCACCGCTGAACCTGAAGCCAGGCATGGTTGTGTGTGACAACGGCCGTAACCTGGTGGCGGCTCTGCAACTCGGCAGACTGACACATGTGCCATGCCTGGCCCATGTGTTAAATCTGATAGTTCAGCGTTTCCTCAAGACATACCCCAATCTGTCTGATTTGCTCACGAAGGTGCGCCGCATCTGTGCGCATTTCAGGAAGTCCAGCACAGATGCTGCCACTCTCAGGGCAGCGCAGCGCCGCCTCCAACTGCCCGCTCACCGACTGTTGTGCGACGTGCCCACGAGGTGGAATTCAACACTGACCATGTTATCCAGAGTTTACCAGCAGCGCAGAGCGATTGTAGACTGCCAGATGTCAACTTCCACCAGAACTGGTAGTCAGGTCAGTCAGCTTCCTCAAGTCTACAATGAGGATTGGACGTGGATGTCTGATATCTGTCAGGTGCTGAGTAACTTTGAGGAGTCAACACAGATGGTCAGTGGCGATGCCGCCATCATCAGCCTCACCATCCCGCTGCTTGGCCTGTTGAAAAACTCTCTGGTCAGCATGAAGTCGGAAGCTTTGCGCTCCTCACAAGAGACGGGGGAAGAAGATTCCCTTGTTGATAGCCAAAGCACCCTTAGGTCTGTTTCTCAGCGCATATCGGAGGAGGTGGAGGTGGAGGAGGATGAGGAGGAAGAGGAGGAGAATGTTGGCGAGACACAAGTGGGGACCATTGTTGAGTCCTTCACTGTTGAGCGTGTATGGGCAGAAGAAGAGGAGTTGGAGGAGTTGGAGGAGGAGGAAATGGACAGTCAGGCCAGTGAGGGGAGTGAATTCTTACGCGTTGGTACTCTGGCGCATATGGCAGATTTCATGCTAGGCTGCCTATCCCGTGACCCTCGCGTTCAAAGAATTTATTCCAGCACCGATTACTGGGTGTTCACTCTCCTGGACCCACGGTACATGCAAAATCTTTCCACTCTCATCCCTGGAGAGGAAAGGAGTGTGAGAATGCATGAATACCAGCAGGCCCTGGTGCACAAGCTGAAACAGTATTTCCCTTCTGACAGCGCTAGCGGCAGAGTGCGTAGTTCTGCGGGACAAGTAGCGAGGGAGAGTAGGCGAGCAGGCAGCTTGTCCAGCACTGGCAAGGGTACGCTTTACAAGGCTTTTGCCAGCTTTATGTCACCCCAGCAAGACACTGTCACCTGTCCCCAGTCTCAGCAGAGTAGGGCTGATCTTTACAGAAAGATGGTGAGGGAGTACGTAGCTGACCATACCATCGTCCTAAATGATCACACAGCTCCCTACAACTACTGGGTTTCAAAGCTGGACATGTGGCACGAACTGGCGCTGTACGCCTTGGAGGTTCTTGCCTGCCCTGCCGCTAGCGTCTTGTCCAAGCGGGTTTTCAGTGCAGCTGGTGGCATCATCACCGATAAGCGTACACGCCTGTCAACTGACAGCGTTGACAGGCTGACGCTTATCAAGATGAATAAAGCCTGGATTTCTCCTAATTTCCAATCTCCACCAGGTGAAGGAAGCTCAACCTGAATAATTTATCCACTCCTCCTCCTCCTCATTTTCCTCCTTCTCCTCCTCTTTGTACAGTAAAGCAGAGGAAACTGGCTATTTTTTGACAGGGCCCACTGGCTCTAGCTATAGTACTTTATGCATTTAATTTTTCAGGAGGGCCACCGACCCGGTCCTCTGTTTTAAACAATTTTTGGGAGTGCCACATACAGGCACTCAATCTATTCAATTTTTCTGGAGGGCCACCTACCTGCTCCTCTGGTTTGAAAACTTTTTTGGACTGCCACATACAGGCACTCAATCTATTCAATTTTTCTGGAGGGCCACCTACCTGCTCCTCTGGTTTGAAAACTTTTTTGGACTGCCACATACAGGCACTCAATCTATTCCATTTTTCTGGAGGGCCACCTACCTGCTCCTCTGATTTGAAAACTTTTTTGGACTGCCACATACAGGCACTCAATCTATTAAATTTTTCTGGAGGGCCACCTACCTGCTCCTCTGGTTTGAAAACTTTTTTGGACTGCCACATACAGGCACTATCCAAATTGAATTGTCTCCATAGCAGCCTCCACACGTTGTCTCCATTGCTACCTCCAAAAGTCGTCCATATAGCTACCTCCATACATCGTCCCTTTATCAAACGAGGTGTGTCAGGTCGAAATTTGGGTTGTTTTCATGGATTCCACATCAAAGTTGTTAACTTTGTCGCAACCCTGCTGTGTTATCCACAAAATACACTGGCAAACTTTTACCATTTACGGATATTATTTCAGCGCTTCTTGCGCATCTGTTTACATTCCCCTCACCCGCCATATCCTAAACTTATAAGAACGCTACTACACTTGATCTTATACAAAAGGTTCTTAGAAGTGCTGTTTGGGGAGTAGCCTAGAGACAGGGGCTTGGATTGGCGAAAGCTCGCCTGGCAGCGGAGCGCCAGCTCCATGCCAAGAACTAACTAACATAGTTTTAACTGCAGCACCTTTAATCTACTACTAGTTCACTGCCTCCATACATGGTCCCCTTATCAAACGAGCTGTGTCAGGCAGAATTTTGGGTTGTTTTCATGGCTTCCACAACAAACTGTCGCCACCCTGCTGTGTAATCCTCAAAATATACTGGCAAACTTTTACCATTTACGGATATTATTTCAGCGCTTCTTGCGCATCTGTTTACATTCCCCTCACCCGCCATATTCCAAACTTATAAGAACGCTACTACACTTAACTTGGTGCAGGCTGGGACCGAGTCTGACCCTGGGGCTGGTCATATACTGCCGACGCAGAGGATTGCGGGGCCTACCTCGGTCCAGGTGTTTCAGGCCTACTATGCCTCCTCCTCCTCCTCCCACCCCTCCTCCACCTCCTCCTCCTCCGAGTTACCATCCGTGGGCATGGCGCCATCAGTCGGTAGCTCTAGGCACAGCAGCAGTGCCGTCGCTAAGCGACAGCAGGCGGTGCTCAAACTGCTGAGCCTAGGTGATAAAAGGCACACCGCCCAAGAGCTATTACAGGGCATTCCACATCAAACTTGTTAACTTTGTCGCCACCGTGCTGTGTAAGCCACAAAATATACTGGAAAACTTTTTTCATTTACGGATATTATTTCAGCGCTTCTTGCGCAGATGTTTACATTCCCCTCACCCGCCATATCCCAAACTTATAAGAACGCTACTACACTTGATCTTATACAAAAGGTTCTTAGAAGTGCTGTTTGGGGAGTAACCTAGAGACAGGGGCTTGGATTGGCGAAAGCTCGCCTGGCAGCGGAGCGCCAGCTCCATGCCAAGATCCAACTAACATAGTTTTAACTGCAGCACCTTTAATCTACTACTAGTTCACTGCCTCCATACATGGTCCCCTTATCAAACGAGCTGTGTCAGGCAGAATTTTGGATTGTTTTCATGGCTTCCATGTTAACTTTGTCGCCACCCTGCTGTGTAATCCACAAAATATACTGGCAAACTTTTATCATGTACCGATATTATTTGAGTGCTTCTTGCTCACCTCCTTTGGTTCCTCTCTGCCACCCATTGGTTTGAAGCCTGAGTCCATTTAGGGTATGTTGCCATGACACTCTCTAGCCTGCCGCTGCTGCCGCTGCCGCTGCCTCTGCATGCCATCCCCTATAGTGTCAGGGTCAATTATTTGATGTTTTAGATGCTATCTAGCCTCATTCGGTCACTCTGTCATGGCCATGCTGTTGCCCATAATTTTGGCATAATGGTGCGATTAAGCAGCCTCAGAGGCATCCATGCATGCTGCCCCTGCTGTTTCCTGTCCATTTCCGTGGTGTTTCCATCCTTTTCTGAGGTTCCCAGGTGTTTGGCCAAGCTTCCCTGTGCAGAGCCTTGGTCCCCTTGAAAAATGCTTGAGTCTCCCATTGACTTCAATGGGGCTCGTTACTCGAAACGAGCACTCGAGCATCGGGAAAAGTTCGTCTCGAATAACGAGTACCCGAGCATTTTAGTGCTCGCTCATCTCTAATTATGAAGTGTCGGTTTGCCGACACTCTCCCCCTTTTCTTTTTTTGGGTGCGAAGTTGGGGTGCCGCATGTGAATCCAACAGTTTTCTGGCGCCTCTATTTTTCAGACTCATTTTCTGGTTCAATTTGTGGCACAAAAAGGGTGCAGCCAAAAACAAGTCTAGAGAGTTTTAAACCCTTTAGTTCGTGTGCCAATTCATTAATCCCTTTTGCCAAAACATCCCACTTAAGGCTGCATGAAGACGAGCGAAAGCCCATACGGCTGCAGCCCGGCGGGGATAAGTCCGCCGCGATGGAGAGGAGGAGGGGTGACCCCTCCCCTCTCCATAAAGATGCACGGCGTACGGGCTGTAAACACAGGGAAAGATAAGGCATGTCCTATCTTTTTCCAGTGTACGGAGTATTACGGTATTGCTCCGTGTGGCCATTGCTGTCTATGGGGGACGTAACTTGTGGCGTACATACGTCACCCATACGTTCATGTGAATATAGCCTGAAATATAATCACAGTTTGTATCAAAGAAATAAACTTTATTAGAAATACATGATTAAAAATTCATATAATAAAAATAATAAAATAGTATATCCCAGATGAGACAACAGGTACTGCCAGGTAGCAGACCCCAACAATCACCTATAGTATAAATATGTATTACTAAAATACAAATGGTATATGATAGTACAATATAGACTACAGGGACTTGTAAACTAAGCCTAGAATATTTAGGCTCTTGACCCAGAGTTTTTAAGTCCCCGCAAAACATAACCAGTCATCAATGGACACTACACCATGCTTTTATTTTTAGAGAAACAATTAATTAATTAAATAACAAATAGAATAAAATGCAAAATAGTTGGAACAAAAACATGCCCTTCGCTTCTTCTGAGAAAAAACCTTTCACCTGAATGGCGTCAGATGTTCTGTGGGCACGTATTTATTTTTAACTGTGGGGGATATTTTCCAAGACCAGATTTCCAGCACCAGTCCGGTTGTATTGTACTGATATCAATGTATTAAACCAGAACTGAATCTAAAGGAAATTGATGAAGAATACCGTACCTTTCATAACCATATACAGTATACTGTAAAAAATTAAATATACTATTGTAGTGGGAAAGCTGGGTTTCTGTGGAGTTTGATAACTCCACCCACATCACATGATCACGCCTACTTGTTTTGATCCCGCCCATAGAAAGAGTTTTTGCCGGGGTCACTTAAATTCTCAGTCCGCCCCTGCTGTATTTGCTATTGCGTGTTTTTGCATAACTCCTGTTTTCTAGTCACAAGGGCTGAAACTATCCAGAAAGTACTTAGTTCATCAACCTGTCTACACCAGAATTCTGGAATAATTTCCACCTGTGTGCTGCATTTACTGAGGGTTTTAGACCATTTTTGGGACGTTTTCTGACTTGTCTGACAAAGGGGCATGGCCTCTGGGAAAAGGGTGTGGCCTGACCCGGGTGGTAGAATATTCATACTGAGCATCAAAATATCAGAGATAAACTAAACCAACTAAAAGATACATCACCCAGCTTGATTTATCTTGTGCAGAATACAACCGTGGGGTAGATTTATCAGAAGTGTCTAAGGTAAATTGTTGTAGTTGGCCATGGGAACCAATCAAAGCTTAGTTGATTCGCAACAGCTGTGGTAAAATGAAATCTGAGCTTTGATTTGTTGCCATGGGCAACTAGAACATTTAGGCTTTTTTTTTCCAAAAAATGGCGGAAATTTTTGACAATTTGAAATGATAAATGCCATTTGTGACATTTAGCACCTCTGGAATAGAAGATAAATGTGTCTTACTAACTAAAAATAAATGTTCGACGGACATTTCAAAATGTCCTCAAAAAGGTGCAAAAATTGAAATGCGCCTGAAAAATATTTAAAAAAAGACAGAAAAGGCAGGAAGAAAAATAAAGATAAATAACCCTCATGGAGTCTAACTCACTGCACTGGTCTATTCACCAACACTTAGGGGCTTATTTACTATGGGTGGCGGATCGCACTTTCGTCGGATTGTTCGCGGTTTTCGGGATTTGTGGAGCTTTAACAGGTATTTAACAGGAGTTTGGGCTGGGATTGTGTTGCACGCAATTGGATTGTGGCGCAGCTGCACCGACTTTCATGTGACAGAAATCGGGGGGCGAGCCACCGGGCGATCGACTGATTCGGACTGAGTCCGGGATTTAAGTTTCAAATTGCACTTACATGCAACAGGAAGAAGAAAGTGAGCTCCATCGGACCTGAGCGTGGAAGCGACACATGAAGGATATCGGGCGCATGATCCTAGTGAATTGCGGCACAGTGCACTTTCGTGAACTCCGCAGGATCGGGTAAGTAAATGTGCCCCTTAGTGTCGAACTTTCATTAATAATGGGGCAGCACTACCATCTAGTGGCTGTATGAATCTACTGCAACCACACCAGTACTGGCCATACCGGAACCTTCTCACTTTCTTTTGCTGATTAAGACTGAAAAAGGGAAAAATGGGTGCAGGCTGCAGCATGTGCACATGCACGGGGTCAGCCCACTCTGCCACCCAACATGGCAAATACGGGGTAAATAATTGTTATACCATGCTCTGCGCTAGGAATCGTGATTATTTCAGGGATTTTATGAAACCTAAATCTCCCCCCATATCTGGAAATATTTATCTACAGTGGTAACAGATATATTACAAATGAACAATCTACACATTAACCAGAGGTTCTTTAAAGTCTCAAGGCAAGTATTTTATATGGGATGGACTTTTCACTTTTATTGGAACACGTTTGTGGGGTACACCTGACTGTTTAAGGAACGTACCCCTAGACTGGGGGCTGACGTTATTAGATGCAAAGGGGTAAAAGTTTGGGTACTATTGTACTTTAATAGGGTTTGTGAGCTGTGCCTTTAAGATGTGTTTTCACTCCTCCCCTCTTGCTTACCTCACCTTACCTTGAATGATGTTTCAGACATAGCCATGGGGACAGGGAACACTAGTACTGTGCTGGAACCAGAGGGACTGGATCAATGTGAGTATTATAATAACCCATATTAGATGCGGTCAATATCAGATTAAAAGATGGTACATATGTGTCACATGTATAACAAGCAATTAGCAATAGACATAAATTAAATAGACATAAATAAGAATAAAAGAAATGTATAGAATATATATATATATATATATATATATATATATATATATATATATACACACACTCACCGGCCACTTTATTAGGTACACCTGTCCAACTGCTTGGTAAGACTTAATTTCTAATCAGCCAATCAAGTTGCGGCAACTCAGTGCATTTAGGCATGTAGACATGGTCAAGACAATCTCCTGCAGTTCAAACCGAGCATCAGTATGGGGAAGAAAGGTGATTTGAGTGCCTTTGAATGTGGCATGGTTGTTGGTGCCAGAAGGGCTGGTCTGAGTATTTCAGAAACTGCTGATCTACTGGGATTTTAACGCACAACCATCTCTAGGGTTTACAGAGAATGGTCTGAAAAAAAAACCATCCAGTGAGCGGCAGTTCTGTGGGCGGAAATGCCTTGTTGATGCCAGAGGTCAGAGGAGAATGGGCAGACTGGTTCGAGCTGATAGAAAGGCAACAGTGACTCAAATCGCCACCCGTTACAACCAAGGTAGGCAGAAGAGCATCTCTGAACGCACAGTACGTCGAACTTTGAGGCAGATGGGCTACAGCAGCAGAAGACCACACCGGGTGCCACTCCTTTCAGCTAAGAACAGGAAACTGAGGCTACAATTTGCACAAGCTCATCAAAATTGGACAGTAGAAGATTGGAAAAACGTTGCCTGGTCTGATGAGTCTCAATTTCTGCTGCGACATTCGGATGGTAGGGTCAGAATTTGACAATGACAATGAGTTCACTGTACTCAAGTGGCCTCCACAGTCACCAGATCTCAATCCAATAGAGCATCTTTGGGATGTGGTGGAAAGGGAGATTCGCATCATGGATGTGCAGCCGACAAATCTGCGGCAACTGTGTGATGCCATCATGTCAATATGGACCAAAATCTCTGAGGAATGCTTCCAGCACCTTGTTGAATCTACGCCAAGAAGAATTGAGGCAGTTCTGAAGGCAAAAGGGGGTCCAACCCGTTACTAGCATGGTGTACCTAATAAAGTGGCCGGTGAGTGTATATATATATATATATATATATATATATATATATATATGTACATATATATATATAATATATATATAAATAATCCAACCCATTTCTCTCCTGTTTAGGTACTTGAATCTCTGAGGTTCCCCTCCCCCTGTAGACAGACTGCCCCCCTCCCCCTCCAGCTACACTTCCCCCTCCCCCTTCCGGCTACACTGCCCTCCCCTTCCTCCGGGAATTGACACTGGTACAATTGATCCGGGGGCCCGTTTTTGGTGGATTATCACCTTTATCAGGCTGCCTTATTTTTTGTATATTCTACATTCTGGAAATATTCAAATAAGTTTTACAGGATGGGAAAAGGAAAACCATGCCTCTTTTAGCTACCCTGTAAGACCGCCCCCTTACCATCAAGCATGACTTTCAGAAAGCCTAAAGTCATGTTGTGGGATAAAAGCCAAACCAGTAGAACTATTCCAGAACTAACAGATTCCCAACTGTAGATGAGGCTTTTGAGTAGGACATGTCTGATTTTATATGTTAGATGCATATTTAACCACAAGATGGCAGCACTCTAACTGCAAAACATTTCCAAGCCTAGTAAATTACATTACCTCATTTTATCATACAAGTGAAGCAAAGTCTTCGGTATACTTCAACATAAAAAGAATGTGGTGTATTTATCAGGAATTCTACACCACAAAAGTGACCTAGAAGCCCTGAAATAATCGCAAATGCTAGCAATTTGCTATCACTTGCAATGATTCCCCCATCTCTACACCGGGGGACGTTGAGAGGTATGAAGGGGGGCACGGCTGGCTTTTTCTTAGTGTTTTACTTAGTGTTCTATAAATTTCCTGTCATAAGACATCATAGGGCACTTGTATCTTAGTTTTGGCTTAGTTTTTTTTTCTGCTTTTCTCCTGCTCAGATGTGTCTTAGCATGTTTTGTCCTTTTAATACATCTGAGAAGTGAATTTGCAAATTTTTGTGGTTTTCGTTCAAAAAGTCGCAACTTCCACATCTGTAATAGAAACCATGGTGAACTTTGAATGGAGGTTGTGTTAGGCGCAAAAAAGTCGCAAAAGTGCATATGTGCTAAAAAATGTCACAAAACTCACTTCAACCTAATATGAGTTAAAGGAAGTCTACATGTCTGGTGCACAAACTAAATCAATAGCTCTTGTCATGTAAAAAAAACATATCCAGTTTCCACTGTTCCCTTCGAATCCTCCCAGTTTCTGATTCTTTATAACTATATCCACTATATTGCCCAGCCTCTGCTCTCTTGGCAGCTAGTGAAGCCATATCCAAGGTGCTGTGTATGCCCATGCCAGGTTGTAGATCCAGGCATGCTGTGCCATCCAGAGCAAGTTACCAGAATTGAATTATAACTTACTAGCTCCTTATAATTAGTTCAGATCCAGGGAACATTAAAAACGTTTGTTGTTATTCGTGGTAATTATTTTAAATGCCAAAGCTCATAGAAAAGTCTTCCTGATACAAAAGAACCTGGCAGGCCATTTAGCTGGGTCACGTACACTGGGTTATATTATGTCTGAGGTAAAAGCATAGTAAATCCTGACAGGACTTATAGGAGAGACAGTGAGAGTACTGATTATACCGTCTATTTGTAGTGATTGCCAGAATTCTGTGTACACTATTTATCACCGGTGTCGCTAGTAATGACCAGTCCCATACCAAAATTTTAGCTGGGCTCCCACCCACACACATGCAGGGAGAGACAGTAGCCCATTATATGTACACAGTACCCTAATATAAAAAGTAATATATAGAGTGCTCCCTTATAGCATGCAATATATACCATGCTCATATATAAGATTAAATATTTACAGTACCCACATATAAGGTAAAATATATACATACATACATACACAAATATAACAGGAATATATACAGTGCCCCCATATAACATTCAATATATAGAGTCCCCCATATAACATGCAATATATAGAGTCCCCCATATAACATATAATATATAGAGTGCCCCATATAACATGCAATATATAGAGTGCCCCCATATAACATGCAATATATACACTCACCGGCCACTTTATTAGGTAACGTTAGCACTTAATTCCTAATCAGCCAATCACATGGCGGCAACTCAGTGCATTAAGGCATGTAGACATGGTCAAGACAATCTCCTGCAGTTCAAACCGAGCATCAGTATGGGGAAGAAAGGTGATTTGAGTGCCTTTGAATGTGGCATGGTTGTTGGTGCCAAAGGGCTGGTCTGAGTATTTCAGAAACTGCTGATCGACTGGGATTTTCACGCACAACCATCTCTAGGGTTTACAGAGAATGGTCCGAAAAAGAAAAAACATCCAGTGAGCGGCAGTTCTGTGGGCGGAAATGCCTTGTTGATGCCAGAGGTCAGAGGAGAATGGGCAGACTGGTTCGAGCTGATAGAAAGGCAACAGTGACTCAAATTGCCACCCATTACAACCAAGGTAGGCAGAAGAGCATCTCTGAACGCACAGTACATCGAACTTTGAGGCAGATGGGCTACAGCAGCAGAAGACCACACCGGGTGCCACTCCTTTCAGCTAAGAACAGGAAACTGAGGCTACAATTTGCACAAGCTCATCGAAATTGGACAGTAGAAGATTGGAAAAACATTGCCTGGTCTGATGAGTCTCGATTTCTGCTGCGACATTCGGATGGTAGGGTCAGAATTTGGCGTCAACAACATGAAAGCATGGATCCATCCTGCCTTGTATCAACGGTTCAGGCTGGTGGTGGTGGTGTCATGGTGTGGGGAATAATTTCTTGGCACTCTTTGGGCCCCTTGGTACCAATTGAGCATCGTTGCAACGCCACAGCCTACCTGAGTATTGTTGCTGACCATGTCCATCCCTTTATGACCACAAGGTACCCAACATCTGATGGCTACTTTCAGCAGGATTATGGTCCATGTCATAAAGCTGGAATCATCTCAGACTGGTTTCTTGAACATGACAATGAGTTCACTGTACTCAAATAGCCTCCACAGTCACCAGATCTCAATCCAAAAGAGCATCTTTGGGATATGTGGAACGGGAGATTCGCATTATGGATGTGCAGCCGACAAATCTGCGGCAACTGTGTGATGCCATCATGTCAATATGGACCAAAATCTCTGAGGAATGCTTCCAGCACCTTGTTGAATCTATGCCACATAGAATTGAGGCAGTTCTGAAGGCAAAAGGGGGTCCAACCCGTTACTAGCATGGTGTACCTAATAAAGTGGCCGGTGAGTGTAGAGTGCCCCATATAACATGCAATATATAGTGCTCACATATAAGATTAAATATTTACAGTGCCTACATATAAGGTGAAACATATACACTGCCCTCATATAACAGAAATTATATATACACTGCCCCCATATACCATGAAATATATACAGTCACCCATTATCCCATTAAATACAAAGCGTGACCCCATAAACAGTGACAAGTAATACAGTAATATTTGAACTTTTGACTTTCAGGCTCCATATTTCACCATCCACTAGAGCCAGGGCCAGATTATAGAGTGGCCATCCAGGGTGCGAGTCCCGGGTCCTCTACCAGAAGGAGGGTGCCTCAACCTTCCTGCCTGTCCTGTCTCCTGACGCATTATAGGCAGCATCGGTGTGCTGGAAATACTGATACTGCAGAGTCCCAAAGAGTAGAGGGAGTCAAACACTCCTAACCCAGCTAGTGGTCTTAGAGCTGACCACCGTGTTGGTGGGGGAGTCACTTGGAAAGGGCTCATTTGAACGACCTTTGGGGGAAGTATGTTAGGACATGGTTTTTATCTATGTGACATTATACTGTAAGTGACTGTGGTGTTTTAGGTGGGAGGTTTTGAGATGTGCTGCCCATAGCTGAAGATGACTTGTGGTGAATTCTGTAGCGATGAGTCCAGGGAGAAGTTATCAAAGTTCTATAACTGGTAGAGAAGAATAGTCATCTGTGAGGAGCCACAAAGATGAAGACTAAGACAGATCAGAGGTAGAAGGCCGGAGCTACGACTGAGTTTTACAGTAAACGATCTCTATATCAGCCTTATGGCAGCCCTGGTGTGCAGTCATTTTTTGGTGCTATATAGTAATGTGCAGTATACGAGTATTTTAAGCTGGTATATATTTATGTATCTGGTGTATTCATTTCTGCAATATTATTTGTATTTTTCAGGTATGTGGGTGTTGGTGTGGGGATATATATTTATGTGCATCTATACTTGAGTGTTTCTCTTATATGGTGTGTGTATTTGAATGTATAGTGTAAATATAGTGTGTGAAGAGTACATATGGTGCTGATTTTATATAAATGATTATAATGAATAGATAGTGTAAGTGTTCTAATGTCTGTGGAGTGTATATACGGTATACATGTATTCTAAAGTATAACGAGCAGGATGGGGCGGCAGCGAGGGTTTAGGTATATGGGGGCCCAATATTAAGTTCGCACTAGGGCCCACTGGGATTTTATTACACCACTGGCTGGCACTGATCGCAGATGCTAATCTTTAAAATGCCAGCGGCATTTAAAGGTACAGGATTGCTAATCACTATCTTACACCACTGGTAAACCATTTAAATTTCAAAATACATGATGATGGCACCGAACGTGTATGTAGTCAGCGGAGATGAGCCTGAAAGCCGGACCTGAACTTCTGTCTGAAGTCCTGCTTCAGGGTCCCGAAACCACAATCTTCAGCACATACCCAAACATTATGGTTCAGGTTCGCTCACCCCTTACTTATTACCAATATAATTCCCAATGCATAAAATTGAATCCAAGAGCAAGTCATAGTAGTATTAATAGTGTCGCAAACAGGTAAGAACCGGATGAATGTTTTTGTTATATAGAAGCCTGCCAGTTTATGGTCATTGGGGCACATTTACTTACCCCGTCTGTCGCGATCCCTGATCCAGACTGTCCGATGAAGATGAAGTCTGGCGCATTTCTCCAATATTGTGCGCCCGATATCCTGCATGTGTCGCTTCCCCGCTGAGGTCCGCCGGAGTTCACCTTCTTCTTCCCGGTGTATGTGAGTGCGCGTCTTGCGACACAATTTGCAATGTTAAATCCAGTGCGTTGTCCGAATCCGTCTGATCATCCGACGGCCTGCCCACCGATTTGTGTTAAATGCGGGAAACCCAACGAAAATGCGGTCCGCGGACCCTTAGTAAATGAGCCCCATTGTGTATGAATTCCACACTACATCTGCTATCATTTTCTTTAAACTCCTTCCACTTGTTCCAGATCTCAGTAGTTTTTTTATTTTGTACTTGCATTTGTCTTAATGTAATGTATGTGAACCCCTTATTGAATATACAGCACCATGGAATAAATTATGCTCAGTTATGAAATACTGTAAAAGAAAAAAATAAAGAATATCTTGTCAAATGTTATGGAATTTTAGAATATCCTATTTTCATTTAATTTATGTAAGTCTACATGTATCATATAGAGATAATACATTGGCCTGGGCTATAGAATAATATATAAAAATAGAGGAAATTGATGGAAACATCCATAACAGACATTTTGTTGCATGACTTTAAATTTTGCTGATGTTCTTATACAAGTTTTTTATCATTACCATTTTTACAAAGAAAACACAAGTATCACATCTAAAGATCTTTAACTTCCAGTGCAATTGTTATCATGTGAAAGCCTGAATATGCCATAATGTATTATGATTCACCTGTACATGAGGGAGAGGAGAAGATCGGGGAATGGGGAAATCAAGCATGTAAATTAATTCTCAGTAGTGCTCCAAGAAGATCAAAGCTTCAGAATTTACCTTTTGCTCCAATTCATCTTCAGAACCTATAACTCAGGAAGATCTTTTTCATGTCTGATACAGAACATCTGCATTTTTTACCTACTTTTACATTTGTTACATTCTTTTATCAGTTCTCATTGGGGAAGTCCTTAGTGAGATATCCAGATGTTCACCATGTTTTCATTAACTTTTAACTTATCTTATTACAAAGGAAAATACAGGGTAAAATCTGAAACTATTTGGAATGTACTGCTTTATGTTCTATTGACATGTTGACAAGGGGAAGAGGGTCAGGTCCGAGTTACATAGTAGCCTCAATATTTAAAGGATATGTCTGTATTAGAAAATATGGCACAGTGTGAAATGTTTATTTATGGTTATGGCTGCCACTGGAAAATTTCGGCGACCATATAGGCAAATTTTGTGCCCCCTACCTTTCCCCATCCCAGTGTACATTACATTTTCTCAATGTGCTTCATATAATTCTGACAGGCACTAAAAGGGTTAGGATTTTATTAACTTCTTCAGGTGCTGTTTCAGGTCCAGACCTTCATGACAACTTCTCCCAGACATGACTTATTGCGACTGAATTTGTATGATATGATATATGATTGTAAAGCTGTCCAATGAATCGTAATGTATACATTGCCTCCTTTCCATTAACTGGTTCATAACCAGGGTAATTTGCACCTCCAACACAATTCTCCGTTTTTTTGCATGTGTTCTTTTAATGGTTCATTTTTGGACTAGCGATGAGATTCATTTGGTGTTTTTTGCGGAGAAATACAGGATTCTCATTTTATTATTATTAATATATTATTATTAATTTTTGTATTAAAAGCTTATAAAATAGGAAAACATTTTTTACACATTTTAGCAGCATTTTATAAATTCTATCATTTTTTACTGTATCTGTACATGTATCTTTATTTCTGCTTGTTTTTTTCTTTTTTTGCGACTTTTAGTTTTTTTTGCAACATTTCAGTGCAACTTTTGCTGTGGTTTCTCAAGTACACCTTTGTCTGGAAGGATTCTTTTTCTAGGACCCTGTTTCAACATTTAAATTGGAATTAATTCACATACCTTAAATGTATAACATTTTGGACATGAACCTGCTGGACATTGAAAGGTTGGGCTGTTTTTTCTTTTTTAATTGATAAATTTTGCATTCACAGTTTATTGAAATGTATTGGTTACATCTAAGGGTTTTACATTTTACCATACGTTTGGCTGGTTAGGAAGCAGTTTTTCTTCATTGCTGGAAGTGTAAGCAGCTGTGAAAATGTTACCACATGTCCTTACACTTCTAACAATGAATGCTTTCAAACCAACCAAAGGCATGGTAAATTGTAAAACGCATGCGTTTCTGCAATGCTTTAAAAAAAACATCACAAATGCCATGTGTGACCAGGCCTGCATATGTTGTCATCTCCCTGGGCTGTGACTAGAGTGCTTAAAAATGCAGGCCATGGCCTCAAATTCAAAATTTACAGTAGTGTCCACTCCTGCATATAATTTGAGACATTTGCAACAAAGTCTCCAAAAACAGTCAAAAGTTGCACCTGCTAGAATAGGAAAAACTAAACATGTATCACAAGTAAAAAGACATGATCATACATAAGGCACAAAAAAAGACCTTCCAAAAGTTTTAATTATACACAAAAAAGACTAAGATACATGTTCCCCAGTGTTAGCCAATGTTTTTTTATATTCTAGAAATTTTTTCTGACTGTAACAAAGTGTTACCCTAAATCAAACATTATAATAGTATTGAAAAAAAATCTACCATCAAACTCCAGGGACAATTACTACTGGACAGCCCCAACAGGCATCCCGACAATCATGTCTTCAGTCACGTGACCACAAGGATGCAAAGAGGCAGCAGACCAGCGGCTGACTCTATCCTCTGTATACTACTCAATCAAAGGCTGTGTATGAGAAAAGGAGAATACAAAAGTGGTTAGTACAAGGGTCTCCTGCAGTGGTCTGCAGTGTGGGATTTGACATTCGGCTGGGTGATCGCTCAGGCAGTCTCCTACACTTTGCGCCATTAATTATGATAAAATGTCCATCAGAGCCTCCCTTTAATGATTAAATGTCCAGAAGAGCCTCTCTTTAATGATTAAATGTCAAGCAAAACCTGCCTTTTATAGATAAATGTCCAGCAGAGCCCCCTCTATAATAAAATGTCCAGCAGAGCCCCACATAATAAAATAACAAACTTAGTACTCACCTCCAGCTCTCACCCCGACGTCCTCTTCTTCCAGCGAATCATCTTCTACCTGCATATACCAGCTTCCCAGCAGTGCGGGCAGAGGCACGTCATGCACCTACTATGACATAATCAGGCGGTGACATTGTGTGGGCAGAGAGCATAGACGTGCCTCCGTCCACACTGCCGGGAAGCTGGAAAATGCAGGAAGAAGATGAGCCTCTAGGAAGAGTGGATGCCGGGGTTAGCTGGTAAGGATTTTTTTATACTCAAGTAAAAGCCAAGTGGGGGGTTTTCACTAAAATTGTGCTGAAAAACTCGGGTTATACTTGAGAATATATGGTATATTATTCATTTTATGCTCCGTAATTATAATTAATTGCTAATGACTCGATACAAATGTATAAATAACGTAATCCCTCACACTAAATTATAATCTATTGCTCCCTAATCCGTTGAGACCCTCCTCATTAAATAATAATATATAAATATTGCTTATATAATGCTTTCCTACAACATCCTACCTCTGTCACTCAAAGTGCCCCAACTATTTTGGGGCCATGACCACATTCCACCAACTTGAGACACCAATGTCTACCAAAGGGCGATGAAGTTCAGCTGATCAGAAGAAAGATATTAAAATTTCAGAGTGGCAATTCTTTTTAAGGGATAGTCAGTCATAGCCTAGCGTACTCCCAGTTAGTATTTAGTAAATTATTTTGGAACACCTTCTGCAACCCAGTTTTAGATAATAAATTAAAAGTTTAGTATTATGGGCTTTTTATTTTCTTCTTCTTTTTCTGTGATTGTGTGTTTTTTTTACAAGCATGGACAAATAGGAGGCTGACATTTTAGCAGCCCCTTTTAATGAATCTCTCCATAGTCTTCAGCACAAGACTAAGCAATATCTCCAGCCAATATAAGTTAATAGCAGTGTGCACAGGGTCCAGTGTGAGCTCCCGATAGAAATGGTTAAATGGCAGGAAATATTAGAGAGCATAATTCATTACAACTGTGATGTTCTCACGCTGAGCTTTCTGTATTAAATGAGTTATATTAGCAAAAGATGTTTTATTCAGAAGGTTGCCTTCCTATATATACTTGTATACGTGTACACTGGAGGGCTTTTAATGAGGAAGCTCTCTACATTCACAGTCATGTGCCCAGAGTGTACAGACAAACCCTAATACTGCACATTACAGGCAATGCTGAGGCATTTTCCATACATTGAATGTAGGTCCAATCATTACCACAACTGGACATGGACCAAATATTTATGCTGTGTGTCTGTTTTCCATTTGGAGATCCATATCAGGATGTATGTGGGAAAAACTGTACATAACATAGCTTTTTAATACTTACACTTATACAGCTTAATACATTTTCTTTCAGGACAAGCAGATATTTATATTGATACTAATTTGAGAACTGTACAACCTTTGGATTGCTTTAAATTCCAAATTTTAAGGGGGACAATTTGGACATCTGGATGCTTTTTTCCATTATAGCAATCAGCAGAGGTGACGATAATTTAAAAAGTTTTAGTTTTTAAACGAAATATTAAATATTTTTTAGTTTTTAAATATTTGATTACAGTTTCACTCCATTTTCAGGCCATGTATAATAAAACGGACACATGCCCTGTATGGAGAGCCTCCAAAAATCTTTTCCCATGTAAAGAGCTGCAGGTGGGTGCAGGTGGGATTGTTTTCTTTGTAGTGATTATATTTAATGCTCCATGCCATGTACTGGGAAGTAGGAAATCATTTCAAAATACAGTGACCTTGATAAATGTTTATATAGTATTTTCCATTACAAGATTCAATGCAGGGAATAACCGTGATTATATTTTGATAGATCTGGCATTTTGGACATGGGGAATACATAACATGTTTATGATTTTTACTGTTTATTTACTTTCATATCACTTGTAGGAAAAAGGGGTCATTTGAATTTTTATTGTATTTTTTTTTTATTACTTTTAATTTTTTTTTTTTTTTTTACTATTTTTGACCCTACCATATACTGCCATTAGGCAATATATGGGGATTATACACATAATCTATATCTAAATATATTTATATATATAACTGTAACAGATCTTCAGAAACCATACGGCTTTGGGCCTTATAAAGACCAAAGGCTGTCTTGTCAAAAGATCATCACCCCATCTCAACCAGCGACCGGCCCTTTATAAGACCCCAAGCTTTATGGAGAATGCTCATCCTGAAGTGTGATGTACTAACATGTCACACATCGTTAACCATACAGGACACTAATGCACATGCGCTAAATCAGTGGTGGCGAACCTATGGCACGGGTGCCAGAGGCGGCACTCAAAGCCCTTTCTGTGGGCACCCAGGCCATCACCCCAGCACACCAGACACAACTCAAAGAATCTTCCGGCAGTTCCAAGCAACTTAAAAGATGCTGCTTTCAGTCATATATTTAAGTGATACTTACTTCACTACCTGGGTATATAGGAAGAGGGAGAATGATTAGACAGGGCCAAATTATCGTTGGAAGACCTTCTGCTGGCCCCACAATTCTGTGTACAGAGGGACACTGGAAAGAAGCTAAAATGATGTAAATTTTCCATCTTGTCCTCAAGAGGCCAATATGATCGAACATGTTGAAGAACAGGGAGCAATAAATTACTGCTTTAATTTTTGGTTGGCACCTCGCAATAAATATGGGGGATTTTGGGTTGCAGTTTGGGCACTTGGCCACTAAAAGGTTTGCCATCACTGCGCAAACGTGATTCAGTCAGATGGAAAGTGACGTTATGTCACTTCACACGAGATGTCATAGACAACGTTACAAACATGGGCGCCGCCATGTTTGAAGTCCGGCACGTCCCTGCTGCCGGTGCGATGTCATCAATTACACAGGTACTTTTGCACAGGCACATTACTGATTGTGCACTCCATATACTCCGAGAGTATATGGTAATTTCATCCACGAACAAGGCTTATTTTGTATTTTTGATTCCAATACTTATATTTGTACGCCGTGGACGTGCATAGGAGCCTCTTTGGCGTTTGTATAGGCCATTTTTGAGTGTATCACACAAGTAATACTCTTTGTTGTATTTTTTCATCCCCTACCTATTCACTTGCTCTATGCATGTTTCTGTGTATGCATATGCTAGTATCGATTACAGGACAGTGGTCTGAACAGGGCTCTAAAGGAACACAGCATTATCAGGTGCCTTTGTCTCTCCTGAATTTTTTACTATAGGGTCACAGCTTGGCTTTTTTCCTTTTTATAATTGTTTTTATTTTTTGACTGATCAGTTGTTGTATATATGTGATTCATTAATAAAGATATACTTTTTTGCTACCTGACACATGGTTTTGTGTAGACTCTATACATAGGGGTTTTTCATGTGTTTAGCGCTTTACATTTATTACTGTAGTCTTCAGTCCCACTTTCTAGTATACTGGGTTAAAGGTACACGGGGATGGCCACTAATAAGAAACTTTACCATGGTAAGTACAATACTTGTATGGTCACCAATATTGTACTGACCCCAGGAAAATGTTGCTGGTGCTAGCCGGGGGTCACATTGCCCATATTGTATTTACCCCAGTAAAGTCTCTCTGTTGCTGGTAGTAGCCGTGGGCTGGCAGCAGGACTTGGGACTTCCTGTGACATACTGTGTCCTGCAGACTTCCGGTGGTCTGCCCCCTTCATGAAAACCACTCCCATAACAGTGGTTGATGGGGAGTGTGGATGTCCAGCAGGACACAATATATCACAGGAAGTCCAGAGACCTGCTGCCAGTGGGTCTCACCACCCACAGCTACAACCAGCAACAGAGAGATTTTACTGGGGTAAATACTACATGGGTAACCCTCTAAGGGTCTAGAACTTACCCTAGTAAAGTTTCGTATCAGTGACCAAGCCTTCAAATTTCAAGTGCTAAAACAACTGAAATTTTCAGACAACTTGCTCTATGGAGAATTTGATCATGGAATGCACATATAATATAATTAAAAATTGTTATTAATTTGTGGGGTATGAATATTATGAATTATATGTTAGTATAGATTTATGATATGTATTTTTGCACAAGAAAACATATTTCTTTATAATCTAATTTGTTTTTGTTTTACCATATTAACCATAACTATTTTTACCCCTAAAAGTTCTAAAAGGATTTGCTTTGGTTAATTAATAAAGATGGGTGTTTTCCTTTCTACAAAAGATCACATCTAATGGATTGCCTACACTACGATTGCACCTACAACATCCCTGCTTTTACAGTTACAGCATTTGGTACATGAACTACATGAACTAAGGATGGTTTACAATGGTTGATATAAGATGCAAAATAGCTCAGCCATATATGCAGTTCATTTAAAGCAGACAACATCAGAGAAGGGAAAAACTGGGGCAAGATATACCCCTGCCACCTTTCACAACCTTCATGTGACCCAAAGAGCACATTTCATATGATTATTTCCTGAATAATTAAAACTGAAATGTAAGGAAATAATCTTGAAGGTCATAATTAGTTGGTTATAAGATTGGATAGCACCATAATTAAAAAATAATAATAATAATAATAATAGCTATAGTTGTTTTGTACAGCTCTAGTGATTTCAGCACCGTGGAAAGCAGTAAGAGCTTCTATCAACAACAGTGGGGCTCATTTACTTACCCAGTCCACGGAGTTCACAGAAAGTACATTGTCCGTTTATAATGCACTGTGCCGCGATTCACTAAGATTGTGCGTCCGATATCCTGCATGTGTCGCTTCCCCGCTCCGGTCTGCCGGAGTTCACCTTCTTCTTCCTGGTGCATGTAAGTGCTTGGATTGCGACACAATTTGAACGTTAAATTCCGCAGATCGTCCGACACCACGCCCCCTAATTTGTGTTGCATGGAAGCCAGCGCAGCTGCGCCAAAATCCGATTGCGTGTGCCACAAATCCCACCCCAGACACCTGGTAAATACCTGTCCAAGCTGTGCAATCCCACGAAAAAGGTGCAAAGTCTGGCGAAAGTGCGATACGCGACCCTTAGGCCCCTTCCACACTAGCGTTGCGTTTCACGTCAGGGTGCAATGCGTGAAAAACTGACGTTTTTGGCTGCGTTTTTGTTCCATTTTTCCTTGGAGTAATTAGCGTTTTTGCGTTTTTCACGCGCGTGTTGTTAGCGTTTTTTTTGCGTTTTCGGCACATTTTTCACGCGCGAGTCAATGGGAGACTCGAGCATTTTTCAAAGGGACCATGGTTTGGGATTAAAATGTGTTATTTAATTGAAAAAGAATGTCTTCTGATAAGTTGCAAACATCTGCGATCTATTCTTCACTGTTCCCCGTGTATATTATCTCCCGACAAGTTAGCAGATGTGAAGAACAGTGAAGAATAGAATAAAAACAGTGAACACAGTGAACACAGGATCATTTAAGAGAAAAACACAGTGCAGAACACAGTGCAGAATAGATTACAGATGTTCGGCACATCTGCTTACTTGTCGGGAGATACGCGCGGAACGGTGCGCCCAAAATAGCATGTGAAGAACAATATATATGTGTGTGAAGAACACATTGCAGATGTTTAAATACATCTGCAATGTGTTCTTCACACATATATATTGTTCTTCACATGCTATTTTGTTCGCACCGTTCCACGTGTATCTCCCGACAAGTAAGCAGATGTGCCGAACATCTGTAATCTATTCTGCACTGTGTTCTGCACTGTGTTTTTCTCTTAAATGATCCTGTGGTCACTGTTTTCACTGTGTTCACTGGTTTTATTCTATTCTTCACTGTTCTTCATTGTGTTTTTTTAATTAAATGATCATTCGCGAGCAGGGGAAATACTGTTATTCTGGTCACCTAGCAACCCTTACGTTTAAAACGCATTGCACTCGCATTGCACTTGCAATGATTGCGAGTGCAATGCGTTCTTGATGCATCTCCACAGACTTGAATGGGGCGTGAAAAACGCGCGTGACTCGCAAAAGTAGAGCATGCTGCGATTTTGACGCGCGTGAAAACGAACGCAAGCACGCGCGTGCAAAACAACGCTAATGAAGAAAGACCCATTGAATACAATGGGACAGAGTGCAATGCAAGTTCTGCGCGTCAAATGCACGTGCAGAACTCGCGCGTGAAAAACGCCAGTGTGGAAGGGGCTTTAGTAAATGAGCCCCAGTATGTGTACTTATTCCATTGATTAATCACAAAACCTCTACCTAAAATACAGGCGTCCACGGGTTACATACAAGATAGGTCCTTTGGGTTTGTACTTAAGTTGAATTTGTTTGTAAGTTGGAACAGTATTTTTTATAATTCTAGCTCCAGACAAAGTTTTTTATTTTTGCCCCAGTGACAATTGGATTTTCAAAATTTTTTGCTGTGATGGGAACAAGGATTATCAATAAAACTTTATTGCAGACACCTAACAAATGATCATTGCAATCTGGGAGTATAGTAAAACATCCAGAGAGCATCACTAGAGGTCACAGGGGGCAGAGAGGTCCGTCTGTAACTAGGGGTTGTCTGTGGGTCGGGTGTCCTTAATCGGTTAAGGACCGGGCCCTTTCCTGTTTTTTCATGTCCATTTTTCACTCCCCACCTTCAAAAATCTATAACTTTTTTATTCTTACACGTAAAGAGCTGTGTGACGGCTTGTTTTCTGCGTAACAAATTGCACTTCATAGTGATGGTATTAAATATTCCATGCCATGTACTCAGAAGCGGGAAAAAAATTCCAAATGCAATGAAAATGGGGAAAAAACGCATTTGCGCCATTTTCTTGTGGGCTTGGATATTACGTCTTTCACTGAGCGCCCCAAATGACATGTCTACTTTATTCTTTGGGTCGGTATGATTAAGGGGATACCAAATTTTGTATAGGTTTTATAATGTTTTCATACATTTACAAAAATTAAAACCTCCTGTACAATAATAATTTTTTTTATTTTGCCAACTTCTGGCGCTAATAACTTTTTTATACTTTGGTGTACGGAGCTGTGGGTGGTGTCATTTTTTGCTAAATTTGATAATATTTTCAATGATATAATTTTTAGGACTGTACGACCTTTTGATCACTTTTTATAGATTTTTTGGGCGCTATTTTGCGTTACGGGGTTAAAAGCATTGAAAAACCGTTATCATATTTTGATAGATCGGGCATTTTCGGACGCGTCGATACCTGATGTGTTTATGATTTTTACTGTTTATTTATATTTAGGTCAGTTCTAGGGAAAGGGGGGTGATTTGAAATTTTAGGGGTTTTTTTATTATAATTTATTTTTTTTAAACTTTTTTTTATTTTTATTTATACTACTTTTCCGACTCCCTAGGGTACTTTAACCCTAGGTTGTCTGATCGATCCTATCATATACTGCCATACTAAAGTATGGCAGTATATGGGGATTTTCCTCCTCATTCATTACAATGTGCTATCAGCACATTGTAATGAAGGGGTTAAAACGAAATAGCCTCGGGTCTTCGGAAGACCCGAGGCTACCATGGAGATGGATCGCCGCAGCCCGTGAGCCCTCTCCATGCAGCGCGAACCGGTTAAGTGGGGGGCAGCCGGTATATGGAAAAAAAAATGCCAAATAATCATCATTTACTCTATGCAGTGAATGGTGTAAAATGAAAACTCATGTAATAATCAAAATTACACATATGAAAGAAGCAGCTGGTTATGAAGAAAAAAACACAACATTGACAATGGGAAAAGCATATGTCATTCAAACATTCAAAACTTCAAGCCATATGAATAATTTTGCAATTCATTTTGCTGTGTTTTCAAAACATAAACTGTTTATCTTTTGAATGTGACGGTCAAAACAAAGTTATATACAGGCAGTCCCCGGGTTACGTACAAGATAGGGTCTGTAGGTTTGTTCTTAAGTTGAGTTTGTATGTAAGTCGGAACTGTATACTTTATTATTGTAAACCCAGTCAAACTTTTTTGGTCTTTGTGACAATTGGATTTTAAAAATGTTGGATTGTCATAAGATCCAGGATAAACAATACATCTGAATTACAGACACCTCTGATAACTGGTATAGCTGTTTATTGTAGCCTAGGACTTAAGTACAGCAAATTACCAAAATCCAGTGGTCCGTTTGTAACTAGGGGTCGTATGTAAGTCAGGTGTTCTTAAGTAGGGGACCGCCTGTATATTGAATATATTGACTTATACCAGCTAAGGGGTGAAGTGCTTGATTTAGGCAAAACAAAAAAGGTGCATGACTCATTAGAATTTTAATCCAAAAGTGAGGTGTCCTTTATTCAAAGAATGATGCAAGGTTTCAACATATTGGCCCATATTTACTAAGAACATTTCAGTCTGTACTATATGCAGTTTGCCTGTGCAGTGTGGAGGGGGTGCCAAATGCTAGATTTCTGGTGCCCGTTCTTCATGAATCTGGTGCTCCCTGCACTGCCCCGACAGAGTGCACCAACTTTTTTTGGTGCGCCTTTAACATGGGGTGTGCAACACAATCCTTTCTGAAACTGCTTGATAAATGTGGTGCACGGTCCGACTGAGCACCGGAACACCCTCTTCAGTGCAGAAATTTGTTTTGGGTGGAGAATAGTGCAGCAGCACCATAGAAAGGTTGCAAGTGACACAAATGTGGTGCAAACACTTCTTAAATACCTGTACAAGCAGTTTGCAACTAAAAGAATGTGCAAAATCCAACAGGAAACTGGCACACGGCCCTTGGTAAATGTGCCCCATCATCTTTCTCAAGCTTCTTTGATGTTTTGTGCCGGATTTAGGGTAATGATCTAGGGCTGGATTTATGGGGCTTGTTTGGTGGCTGATTTATGCAGGGCTCCATTCAAACTATTTAGAATTATTTCTTGAATCATTCCTTTATGTACGACAACAGCTGTCCCTGAACAATAAGTAAAATGTAAAAGTTTTCTAAAAAATTTAAAAGCAGACTTCTTTTTGTATGGAAAACAGAGAGAATTACACTTGAACTTTCCACTCCTTCTTCTTTCTTCTCTCCTCATGGGACAATGAGGTGTACCCGCTGCTGACTGTGTTTTATCTGTCCTCTGGCGGAATTGTTGAAGATTATTAAGGAAAGCAGGGTTAGCGCTCAGCCAGACATAAGAAGGCCCAGTCAGTCCCCTATGGTTTTCTGATTGCCATGTCTAATTTGTACACCCATCGCTAGAGGAGCCTTTGAAGCTGATTTGGTTATCATAATAAAATGGTTCTTTTTTTTCCATTTCCTATAACCAAGTTAAATAGAGAATCTCTTAGTCCTGTGTATAGCATTTCAGCAGCTTTGAAGACTACAGAACTATTGTTTGAAGATACAGACATTTGGCAAAACTGAGCAGGATTTGACTCAGTTGATATGAGATTTTAAATAGTTATGTGAGTCTGAAATGAGCTGTCTCTCCAAAATATGTATGCACTTTCCAATTTGAGACCCCCTCTACCAGCTGAATGAGGCTGACAAGCAGACATTCTCAATTTGGCCATGTTGAGCCAGCCATATCTTGCTCAACTAGCCATCATCTGTAAATGTGGTAAAATATTGTGATGAATATCCTGACTTACCCTGGAAAACATCTTGTGTGTAGGTATAGGTGTGTTCTCTTGTGTTCATCATGAATGCTGGAAATACTGTAGCTGGATACAGCTTAGCTATCTCTAGCAGACTAATAGAGGTGACATATCACCTGCATGCCATCCTGCTCCATGCATACATGAAACACAGATGCTTATTTATCTTTTTAATGTCTACTCGATTCAAAGGGAACCTGTCACTAGGAGACCCATTTTTAGCACTCCCCGAGTATAGTACATATGTTGCTCCCTGTCCCCTTAGGCCGAGGGTACTGACGGGGGACCAGAGGCCACCACTATGCTCCCTGAAAAGGGGGAAGGAAATGACTTGTAGGGAAATGTTTGTGACGCCAGTCGGGATAATATTCGCGCGTTGTTATGAACCCTTCCTGACTAGGGCTGGCTCTCAGGGGGTGAATGGAGGAGGAGGTATATAGCACTTGCCTTATGATGATAGCGGTGCCAAATAAACACTTGCATACTTGTATTTGAACTTGAACTGTAGGAATGTCGGCCATCTTGGTGAGGTATCCTCCTCAATATGATTCTCCATGTGCTCCTCAATATGCTCCTCAGCTGCACTGCGCTTTGCTCCTCATAAGCACAACCTCTGCTTGCTGTGCTGATACACTCTGCTTCTGTGTCTGCTTAGCTTAGTTCCTCGGTGACTCTCCTGTCTGTCTCCTCTAGGACATGCTGCTTCAGACTCCTTCTGAACTCTTCAGACTGACTAACTCTGACTGACTCTTAACTTCTCCCTTCTTCTTCCCGTAATCCTGTGCTGTTCTCTCACCTTGGTAGGCCAGCCCCCTTTCTTTATTCAACATATAACAATTAAAGGTATATGCACAGTACATGGAGGGTGCTGCACATACACTGCCGAATTTGTAATAATAGTAATAATAGGTTTTACAGAAAAAAAGATATGTTATATATTACCTTTCAATGCCATGTGCTGTGTGACTAGGCACTTGTCCCCTGGGAGTGGCTACAGAGGAGCAGTCCACCACCGCAAAGGAGTAGAAGAACATTCTTTTCATGTGAGATAAAGCTGATTTTTGAATAATACATTTTGTTTAAAGAAAATCAGCAAATTAGACGTTAGGATCTCCAACCATAATACCTGAGATCTTGGCTCAGGTTCCATGTACAGCACATTTCCTAAATTTACCTTACGTGATAGGTCCGTACCTGTGTGACAATATGCAATGTTAAATGTTGGGGAAAAAGGGGAAAGGGTGGTCAAAAAACTTTATTTCAACCAAATGCAAAAAGATTCTCTTAAATAATCCAAATACATGGCCAATTATCACCTTTATTGTATTCTGTGGATCTTCAGTAAAATAAGTAGTTTTTATACAGTACCTGTTTGCTTGTACATACAGTCCCTGGATTACATACAAAATAGGTTCCATAGATTTGTTCTTAAGTTGAATTTGTATGTAAGTCGAAACCGTATCTTTTATAATTGTAGATCCAGAATTTTTTTTTTGCCCCAGTGTTTTTAACCCCAGGGTTTTTAAAATTTTTGCAGTATTTGGACCAAGGCTTATGAATAAAGCTTCATTACAGACAATTGAAAGCTGTTATTTGCAGCCTGGGCCTAAAGTAAGGCTTCCAGAAAGGTTCACCAGAGGTCACAGTGGGCAGATGGGTCCGTCTTTAACTAGGTTCGTCTGTAAGTCGGGTGTCCTTAAGCAGGGGACCGCCTGTACTTGTACATGCGTCAACTTGTACTCCGGTTCAAAGAAAAGTGTTGAATTTTTTAGAACCTTTATAAATTTATTTATCTAATTTGGCTTAGTTAGTTGGCACTGGATACACATAGTTTGTATGTTCTCCCAGTTACTTGTGTGTGTTTATTTCCATTGCACTGGTGTCTTCCACTCTAGTTTCATTGCAGTTGGGAGATCCAATGGGAATAGTAAGTTTATGATGTGAGTCATTAAAATCTATAGAATTTAGCCCGTACAAATAAGATATAAAATAATGTTCCCTTGTATAGCAATCATAATTTTGATTTGTGGCCATATACACAAAATAAAGATCTTTCTGTTTTGGGAGAATATTTTATATTTTTTATATCCATGACTTACTCCTTACATCCATTTTTCAGATTTTTTTACCATTTGAAAACATGAGAGTGTCTCATATTGACTTATTTTGCAGGCTGGTTCAATCATTACCTGTTTTAAATCTTCCCTCTCAGCAGGACCCCTACTGACTCGTCTGACAGCGGGAGAGCCAAAATCTTACTAGAGATGGACTCAGCTCCACTGTCGTAGCTGGGCGCCTGCTGACTTAGTTTGCTTTCTAAAAAACAGAATACTCATTGCATATGATGTGACGGAGGCAAATATGGGTCCTGGATGTTACACAGAATTACAAATATTGTTCTGATATTGCTATGTTAAAACTTCAAGACAATCTTGAGAATTTTACAATCCTTACAGTAATCCTGATTAGTAAGCTGATGGAGAATACTTTAGAAGAAACATAAATAGCACATCAATATGTAATAATCAAATGAAGTAATAATATCCACTGAATTCACTCACCTCTCCCAGACCTTCATACACAAAAGTATCAGGCAATTGATTTTCCAATGGTGTAATGCCAGAGGTTACACACAGATTTCATGGTTGGCTAAACCAGGTGAATCAATAGATTTTTCTCTAATGTGTGGGTTTACGTCACTGCCAATCACCTCCGGCAGCAGCTTATCTCCAGAAGTAAAAATTAAGATTATTCATATATAAATTCAACATACCCAAAAATATGTGTAAGGTTGTTAGATCCTAATATAGCACACATAAAATCTTGAAAGTTGATCTACTCAATAGCAGAACCTACAAAACAAAAGTAATGAAACTGCTGGACCTAATTCTCCAAAATCCACCTTTACTTGCAATTAAAATTTCTTCTTAAGACACACCCACTAAATTAAAAAAACTTAGACAAATGAAAGCAACATTATTAATTAATTCCATCCTAAGTACCAATGGCTCCAAGTTACATCCAAGCTGCTACTGTGAAGTTCCCAAGGTTCTGCCATGATCTCTTCTATAAAGAGTGGCCTCAATAAATATGCATTAGAAAGTTTTTCCCTACCAAACATTACTGACTGACAGTAATTACACATCCCTTTATAGGGATAGAGCCCTCACAGATTGAGCCCTCTCCAAACAAGGTAAGTGTTTGCTGCATATTGCAGCAAACAACCACCAGTGACATCAGTGATCAGTGTTTGTGTAGGCGCCGCCATCTAGGCTTAGATTATTCCGCCCCTTGACGTCATTAGGGATTGACCATCTGTTGCTATGACAGCCCCAGGTTGTATAGTTTCTGATCATTTGTTACAATATGCCAGTGGCATATTGTAATACTCGATCATTAAAATCCCCATATTCTGCTATGCTGTAGTATGGCAGTATGTGGTAGGATCAATCAGACAAGGTTAAAGTATCCTAGGGGGTCTGAAAAATAGTTAAAACAAGAAATAATAATAAAAAATTAAATAAATAAAGGAAACATAAAAATTAAAATCACCCCCCTTTCCCTAGAACTGTAAAAATCATACAGATCTGTGTATTGGTTTTCCATACATTACCTTTATATTGTACCATATTTGTGCACATACGTACGTTTATGAGGGATTTATTGTATCTGTATGCATATTTTGTGTGCTTTTAGCTGTTTTTAACCATTGTTTGTACAATAAAGATTACATTGCGTGGGATTTTTGTTTTTTAACATCCTCTCTCTATACTATTTTCTATACTATACTTCTTTTCTATACTATTATCTTAAGATTTGTGAAGGTGGGGAGTGAAAAATGGAAATGCAAAAACGAAAAAGGGTCTGGATGGTAAGAGGAAGTTGAGCCAAAACAAATGCAGCGAAGTGAAAAATATCAACCCTCCACCCTATCTTTAACCCCTTAACGCTCTGCGCCGTAGCTCTACGGCGCAGAGGTGTAAGGGATGTATGAAGAGGGCTCACGGGCTGAGTCCTCTTCATACAAAGGTGGGGGTTTTTGCATAATGCATAAAACCCCCACCGCTAATAACCGCGGTCGGTGCTAGCACCGATCGCGGCTATTAATCCCCCCGTTGCCGCCGGCAAAGTCGCCGGCGGCATTTAAAAGATGTTTTAAATGTTTTTCGATCACCACGCCCCCGAACGTCATCGGGAGGCAGCGATCGGTTGCCATGGTAGCCTCGTGTCTTCTTTTGACACGAGGCTATCTGGCAGCTGCAGATTCGTTACAATGAGCCAGTGGCTCATTGTAATGAATGTGCTGCAAAAATGCCATATATTGCAATACAGAAGTATTGCAGAATATGGTAGCAGCGATCTGACCATCTAGGGTTAATGTACCCTAGATGGTCTAAAAGATAGTGAAAAAAAAAAGTTTAAAAAATAAAAAAATTAATAAAATATTAAAAGTTCAAATCACCCCCCTTTCCCTAGAACTGATATAAAACATAATAAACAGTAAAAATCACAAACATATTAGGTATCGCCGCGTCCCAAAATGCCCGATCTATCAAAATATAAACACCTTTTTACATAACATAAAAAATGAAATAAAAAATGATCAAAATGTCGCACAGACCTCAAAATGGTAGCAATGAAAACGTCGCTTCATTTCGCAAAAATTACCCCTCACCCATTTCCGTGCGCCAAAGTATGAAAAAGTTATTAGCGTCAAAAGATGGCAAAAAATTTTTTTTCTTTTTTATGCACATTCGTTTAATTTTTGAAAATGTATTAAAACACAATAAAACCTATATAAATTTGGTATCACCGCGATCGCACCAAACCAAAGAATAAAGTAGGCATGTTATTTGGAGCGAAGAGTGAAAGTCGTAAAAACTGAGCCCACAAGAACGTGACGCACGTGCGGTTTTTTTTCAATTTTTCCACATTTGGAATTTTTTTTCAGCTTCGCAGTACACGGCATGTTAAAATAAATAACATTAAGGGAAAGTAAAATTTGTTACGCACAAAATAAGCCCTCACACAGGTCTGTACACGGAAAAATGAAAAAGTTATGAATTTTTGAAGTTGGAGAGCGAGAAATGAGCCGAAAAACCCTCCGTCCTTAAGGGGTTAAGAGAAAAGTACTTCTGCACCACTCTCTCCCTTGTCCTGCCTGTCCCAAGGCGAGAAATAACTGCAGAACCCAAGAGTGATGTCACAAGCATGTGACTGATCACATGCTTCATCCCTGTAAGTTCCTTAACCGGTTAAGGACCCTTTCCTGTTTTTTCATGTCCATTTTTCACTCCCCACCTTCAAAAATCTATAACTTTTTTATTTTTACATGTAAAGAGCTGTGTGATGGCTTGTTTTCTGCTAAACAAATTGCACTTCATAGTGATGGTATTGAATATTCCATGCCATGTACTCAGAAGCGGGAAAAAAAATCCAAATGCAGTGAAAATGGTGAAAAAACGCATTTGCGCCATTTTCTTGTGGGCTTGGATATTACGTCTTTCACTGAGCACCCCAAATGACATGTCTACTTTATTCTTTGGGTCGGTATGATTAAGGGGATACCAAATTTGTATAGGTTTTATAATGTTTTAATACATTTACAAAAATTATTTTTTTGATTTTGCCATCTTCTGGCGCTAATAACTTTTTTATACTTTGGTGTACGGAGCTGTGGGTGGTGTCATTTTTTGCAAAATTTGATAATATTTGCAATGATATCATTTTTAGGACTGTACGGCCTTTTGATCACTTTTTATAGATTTTTTTATATTTTTCAAAATGGTAAAAAAAGTGCCATTTTCAAATTTGGGCGCTATTATCCATTACGGGGTTAAATGCATTGAAAAACCGTTATCATATTTTGATAGATCGGGCATTTTCAGACGCTTCGATACCTAATGTGTTTATGATTTTTACTGTTTATTTATATTTATGTCGGTTCTAGGGAAAGGGGGTGATTTGAAATTTTAGGGGGTTTTTTTATAATTTTTTTTTTTAACTTTTTTTTATTTTTCTTTTTACTATTTTTCAGACTCCCTAGGGTACTTTAACCCTAGGTTGTCTGATTGATCCTATCATGTACTGCCATACTACTGTATGGCAGTATATGGGGATTTTCCTCCTCATTCATTACACGCCGGGCGGTCGCGAACCGGTTAAACCCTTTCATGATGCTGGTCAATATGAAGCCAGCAGTTGGGAAGAAAAAAAACTGGGACTAGCTATGTATAAAAGATGTGTGTGAATTTATGGATATAGCAGAGCTGGGTGAATGGATGGATGTAGCAGAGCTGTGTGTGAGTGAATGGGTTGATGTAGCAAAGCTGTGTGAGAGTGAATGGACGTAGCACGCCTGTGTGAATTAATGAATGAGTGTCGCAGTGCTGTGTGTGAATTAATGTAGCAGAAATATGTGTGTGAATGGATTAATGTAACACAGCTATGTGTGTGAGAGAAGATGGATGTAGAAGGGCTGTGTAATTAATTGGATCGATGTAGCATAGTTCTGTGAGTGAATGTATGTCACAGAGCTGAGTGTATGAAGCAGTGCTATACTTGTGAAATAATTTCCCCCCATTTTTGATGACTCAATCTGGACTGCAGCTTGTAGTTAGGGAAATCTTATAGTCCAAAAAATACAGTAGTTTGGTTATGACATAAATCCTTAAAATTCCCTAAAATTTTAAAACACTTGACACCTTTTTTTCTATATTTTTTTAATTATTTTACTATTTAATATTATTTCAGACCCCCTAGGACAGTGGTGGCGAACCTATGGCACGGGTGCCAGAGGTGGCACTCAGAGCCCTCTATATGGGCACCCTTGCCATCACCCAGGGCAGAGTCCGCCAGACAGGACTCAAGACCTCTTGCAGTCCCAGGCAGCCCAGGACCCTAGAAGGAAGCTACAATGATAACAAAAGCTTTTTCTCCTTCTTTCTACTGTATTGGGGTCCTCAGGTGCCTACACAATTTAAACCTGTGACAGAGCAGGGAGTAATAAGTTACTGCTTAAATTGTCGCATCGGCACTTTGCGAAAAATATGTGGGTTTTGGTTGTAGTTTGGGCTCTCGGTGTCTAAAAGGTTTGCCATCACTGCCCTAGGAAACTGTTCTTCCGCTCACAGCTGCAGGTTGCTACCCTCACTCTCTCCCTATAGCTTGCTCTGTCCTAGTCTCATGCAGCAAGAAACTGGAGAAGATAATGCAGGATAAGGTATTAATTGGGGATGTGACATCACAAGGGATGGGGGGCTTTTCCCCAGCTTTTTACTTTCACTTTTACTTTGTTAGCAGCAGTTTAAACAGGAATTTTGTCTTCATGACAAATTTAAGATTCCCTAAACTTTGGATTTAATTCCACTTGGTCCACTTAGTCATAATCACAATCTGTGTCATGAAAAACAACTCTTTAGATGACCGTTCTTTAGCAGACAAATATCTATATTCAATATTTCACATATAACTGCTTTACCGCACAGAATACAAAGCAGTAGATCGTTAAATGTAACTGTATCCCAAATAAAGTAACAAAATAGAACTAGGAGAGAGACAAATGGCAATTTGTATGAACCGGACCATATGAATGGAATTCCCCATGACTGCACATACAATAATAGGTGGAAGGTAAATTATCAGGATCAGAACAGCACCTCTGTCTCATCCCTGATAAATATCCCCTGCACACAAAGAGTAAATCTCTGCCTGACCATATGTCATCCTCACTGTCCATTGTGTCCTATGCACAATAAATAGACAAGCACCTATTTATTATCCCATGACTGAAACTGTCCTGCAAACTACTGGAGAACAATGAAAGTAAATGTGTCCCTCTGGTCCTACAGATAAAGAGTTCCTGAGACCCCCACACTCAGCTCAGGATCTACAGTAACCCTGGCAGAGGGTCACATTAGCAGAACAATAAAGTAAAAATTAGTTCTGGCTATCTGTAGTGTTGGGTGTAATTAGCATGGGAACAAAAACTCAGCAGGGGGCTTCAATGGACCAAAGATACAAATAAGCATTCAAATTACTTAGTAATACAAGGGTGGACAGTCGCATGTGTGAATCAACATAAAGGACAGAACTTAAAGTAGGAAATTCTGATTGTATTGGTGAACTTTTTATGTATAAGCATGGCATAATCATAGACTTACGTCACTTAATGCAGATGTGCTTAGGTGCACTGAGGCTGATCTACTGGAATGATCACAAACAGGCAGATAAAATGAATTACTCACTGGAATATCCACCGGAATAGAATTCTGTCCATATTTTAATTGCTGACCATTTCTGTTGTGTGACAGGGCCAGTACCTGGTGACAACAAAGTAGATCCACCAATACTCTCTATTAAATTGGTGGAAAAGTCTTTCTGTGTTACTTTATATAACCAAGTGTTTCCATTACTTACATGACAATACTGTTCTTGATAAACTACTCAGTTCAAATTGAAGTGTTTGAAGTATTTATTATATTTTTTACACAGTTGTATACAAAGTGATGTGAATCATTCAAAGCAGAAGCTTTGCCAAATTATTTTACAAGATTTAATTTGGGACTAAATCAGTTGCTTCAATTGTCCTTGATATTTGTATATCCCCTTTCAATCCTCTTAAAACACAAGTGTTTTACAAAGAAGTCCCCATTTCATAATTTTTATACAATTTTTTTAACTAAAAGGATAATAATGGGAGCCTAATGGACATGGTGCAAATGGACAATAATAAAAACCATCAAAATTCCATTGAAACCAATGGACTTTTCAATGAATCCATTAGACTTATGTTATTATCATATATACAAGATTGGACCAGAGAATATTCAGATTCAATTCAGAGGCTGAAATTCTTTGAATCGACTAATAGATTCGCTCATCTCCATTCCCAGTTGTACTCAGATGACTATAATGATTATATTTAACTAAATCTCAATCCTTTACATACTGCGATCCATACATGATCTGTCCATACTAACCATATAGACTATTCAGTCTATATACTGTCAGTGGATAGTATAACTGCTAGCTAGAGAGGTATATACATTGTAACAGTGAATATTTGCAAAATGATGTTCATGTTGTTAACACATCAAAGAACCCAGCTGGGCAATGCTATGGAAGACAGGAAGACAGTACTCAGAGCAATTAACAACTTCTCCCCAATAAAACACATTAAAGAGACTCCCAGCAGCCTCCTTAAAGAAACACAGATGCTTCTCTCTATCTTATTTAATAAAACCCTTTGATACAGTTTAGCCCTCCCCCTGATTTCTGCATCCTAGGAGACTTAACTCTTTCACTTGTGATGGAGCTTCTCGGCTCATGCTATACTTTCTTGATGTCTAGGCTTTCATGCAAAACTGGTGCCTGTGGAGGGGTTTCAGACGCACCATGGGAATTTAGAATCAATAGAGCTCATATTAAATCTTAAGAAATCATCAGGGAATAAAACAAGCAACCTGTTCAATGAATGTACCTTTGTATGTGATCACATCTTTTGTTGTGTTGGCAGTAAAGGATGATGGTGGTGCTATATGTAAATCATTTATGAATAAAATGGAAAAAGCTGTGATTTCAAACCAAATTCCAAGTTTTACTTGTTCCAACTCACCAGTCTCCCTTGTTTGGTCGCGTCATGCACGGATCACATGACTGCCAGGATCAACAGCTTAAAGAGGACCTGTCACCCAAAATTTCGGCACTAGGAGCTGCTTACTAAAGTAAGCAGCTCCTAGTGCTTAAACAAACGCTGCAGTGTTAGAGTGATTGCGTCACCGGAAACCTCCGATAACGCTAGCTAACACTGCGGCGGGGTACAATGTAATCATCGGACCACTTGCAAAGCTGTCCGATGTATTCATGAGGGGGTGGTTCGAGGCGCTGCCTCTTCCCTGGACCGCCCCGCTTGCTTCATAGACCGCCGGGGACTGATGTGCATCATGCGGCAGTCACCGCCCCTAACCAAGCCCTAACCCCACCCCCTCATGAATACATCAGACAGCTTTGCGAGCTGTCCGATGATTACACTGTACCCCCCCGCAGTGTTAGATAGTGTTGCCGGAGGTTTCTGGTAACGCTATCACTCTAACACTGCGGCGTTTGTTCAAGCACTAGGAGCTGCTTACTTTAGTAAGATCCTGTTTCCCTTGAGTGAAGTGTTTTTCCAGAAGAAACGATAGATAGAATTCATCAATATAATTTGGGGAAAAGTAGCTTAAGGGTGTTTCTGGAAGCTGTGCAAAGTATATTCAAGCTAACCTATAGCACTAAAAAATGTCTTTACATTTTTCTTTAAATTCCTTAACCTATAGCATTTCAGTATTTTATAACCTTTTCACGCCCTCTGCAAAGCATTTCTGTTTTCTATATACACAGGTACGCGCCTGGAATAAAGTGTGATTTGAGTGTAGCTCATGACCAGGTGTCTGTGTCTTTTCTGTTCTGTTTATCCTGGCACCGGCAGCCATTTTATCCTCCCATGTAACTATTATTTGGAGATCACCTTACAACCTTAGAAGGGTTGTTGGAGCCCTGAATAGAAAATCTCTGATACTGTATAAATACTGTATACTACAGCAGTTAGTAAGGGGAGAGGGGCTGTCCAGCTACAATCTTGGAATATAAATGCATGATTCACAGTCCTGCTGATACTAACAATTCACACAAAGGTGTGATTACGGCAACCTAACACTGTCTGCAGCTTTGTATGGTCACGTTTTTTGACAGATTCCCTTAAAGGGGTTGTCCGAGAGTTGTGGAAAAAAAACTAAAGGTGGCCGGGAGAGGGCTGCTTAAAAAAATAAAGTCCTACTTACCTTCCGGTGCCCTCCAGTATCCGGTACCTTCCTGTGCCCGGTACAGCATTGTGTACGGGGGCCGGAAGGTTGTCGGGTCCGGCCGGAAGCTGAGTCCAACGCTGCTCCGGCGGCCATGTTTGTTTACATCGCGCCCGGACCGGAGCAACAGCAGCGCAAGACACCGAAGGGCACCAGAAGGTAAGTAGGACTTTTTTTAAGCAGCCCTCTCCCGGCCACCTTTAGTTTTTTTTCCAGAACTCGGACAACGCCTTTAAGGCCTATAATTGTGCACTGCCTGTGGAAATGGGTCTGTATGTCGGCCCAATACCACAGACCACACTCTTGTAAAGGAGGGATGTCCTTGCATCATACTAAAAAATTCAATGACTTCTGCCAGCCGACTGCAGCGTTACAATGTCAGCACGCATTAACTGTTACAATGCCAGAGCTCCAGCTCAGCTGGCAGACGGGAAGTCCTTCCATAATATGTAGGTATAAGCAAAGACTCCCCTTCTTTACAAGGTGTGCTGTCCATAGGATCACATGCAGGAGGCCTTAACTATATGGATGTGTATTAACTCCTGCAAGAAATCGTTATAATACAGATTAGAAATATGCCCTATAGTTTAGGCTGTGTAAAGCTGCCATGCACTGTAGGATCAAGGACAAGTTTTTCCAGTGGGAAGGTGATCATGTAATATATCATAGAAGGGCAGAATTCAGTCAGAAATTGTTATAAAACTTTTAAGATGGACTTTTCCTAGTCATATTCAGATATGTAATTACCCCTTTCAGAAATAAAAGGGTGTCCTGGGACATTTTCACTAACCTGTACATAAAATATAATAGAATAATATCAGCTAAAATGTAACTAAATATCCACTCTAAACACTTGTATGTGAAGTATTATTTATTTGTCTATCGAATGCAGATATCAAACTTTAACTGCATCAAAAAGCTTTTTTTGCTATATATTTAGCATTATTATGAAGAATTTGTCTGTGTGTTGAGTTATTTAATAAGAGAATAGGATGACATGTACGTTTTCTAATTTACACGTTTTTACAATTTTTCTCACAAATCTTTAATATTATTGTGGCAAGTGTCTCTAAATAAAAAAAAAACAAAACATATGGTTCTGAAATACTCTAAACATCATTCATGTGACATTCACACACGTCATTTAATCCCAGAGGGCAGCTAGTTAATAAGTGAGAGGAATATACTTCATACCACTACAGCAGCACCTCAGCATCAGGTCTGTGGTGAACAGCGTGATTGAACATTCTCCTGTCTCTCTCCTCTATTTTTTTTTTAGTTTTTTTGAGTTTTTTTTTAGTTAATTTTATCAAAAACATGCAGCCAGGATCAAAGTCACCTAGAGATGGGCAGCCTTGTTACATATCACCTAGAGATGGGCAGCCTTGTTACATATCACTTAGAGATGGGCAGCCTTGTTACATATCACCTAGAGATGGGCAGCCTTGTTACGTATAACCTAGATATGGGCAGCCATGACACATATCACCTAGAGATGGACAGCTTTGTTACGTATAACCTAGATATGGGCAGCCATGTTACATATCACCTAGAGATGGGCAGCCATGTTACGTATAACCTAGATATGGGCAGCCATGACACATATCACCTAGAGATGGACAGCTTTGTTACGTATAACCTAGATATGGGCAGCCTTGTTACATATCACCTAGAGATGGGCAGCCTTGTTACGTATAACCTAGATATGGGCAGCCATGACACATATCACCTAGAGATGGACAGCCTTGTTACGTATAACCTAGATATGGGCAGCCATGTTACATATCACCTAGAGATGGGCAGCCATGTTACGTATAACCTAGAGATGGGCAGCCATGTTACATATCACCTAGAGATGGACAGCCTTGTTACGTATAACCTAGATATGGGCAGCCATGACACATATCACCTAGAGATGGACAGCTTTGTTACGTATAACCTAGATATGGGCAGCCATGTTACATATCACCTAGAGATGGGCAGCCATGTTACGTATAACCTAGAGATGGGCAGCCATGTTACATATCACCTAGAGATGGACAGCCTTGTTACGTATAACCTAGATATGGGCAGCCATGACACATATCACCTAGAGATGGACAGCCTTGTTACGTATAACCTAGATATGGGCAGCCATGTTACATATCACCTAGAGATGGGCAGCCATGTTACGTATAACCTAGAGATGGGCAGCCATGTTACATATCACCTAGAGATGGACAGCCTTGTTACGTATAACCTAGATATGGGCAGCCATGTTACATATCACCTAGAGATGGGCAGCCATGTTACATATCACCTAGAGATGGACAGCCTTGTTACGTATAACCTAGATATGGGCAGCCATGTTACATATCACCTAGAGATGGGCAGCCATGTTACATATCACCTAGAGATGGACAGCCTTGTTACGTATAACCTAGATATGGGCAGCCATGTTACATATCACCTAGAGATGGGCAGCCATGTTACATATCACCTAGAGATGGACAGCCTTGTTACGTATAACCTAGATATGGGCAGCCATGTTACATATCACCTAGAGATGGACAGCCATGTTACATATCACCTAGAGATGGACAGCCTTGTTACGTATAACCTAGATATGGGCAGCCATGTTACATATCACCTAGAGATGGACAGCCATGTTACATATCACCTAGAGATGGGCAGCCATGTTACATATCACCTAGAGATGGGCAGCCATGTTACATATCACCTAGAGATGGGCAGCCTTGTTACGTATAACCTAGATATGGGCAGCCATGTTACATATCACCTAAAGATGGACAGCCATGTTACATATCACCTAGAGATGGGCAGCCATGTTACATATCACCTAGAGATGGGCGGCCATGTTACATATCACCTAGAGACGGGCAGCCATGACACATATCACCTAGGGATGGGCAGCCTTGTTATGTATCACCTAGAGATGGGCAGCCATGTTACGTATCACCTAAGTATGGGCAGGCATGACATATATCACCTAGGGATGGGCAGCCATGTTACATATCACCTAGAGATGGGCAGCCATGTTACGTATCACCTACAGATGGGCAGCCATGATACATATCACCAAGAGATGGGTGGCCATGTTACATATCACCTAGAGATGGACAGCCATGTTACATATCACCTAGAGATGGGCGGCCATGTTACATATCACCTAGAGATGGGCAGCCATGTCACGTATTACCTAGAGACGGGCATCCATGTTACATATCACCTAGAGATGGGCAGCCATGTTACATATCCTCAAGAGATGGGCAGCCATGTTACAGATCACCATGTTACATATCATCTAGGGAAAATTGTCTATTGAAAGGCCTGTGATCATGTCCAGGCACCTTTACTGTTATAAGGGGAAGTAGACATTTCCTGAGAGAGCAATACATAATGATTCTACACACTGGATTGTATGTGCTGATGTATGTACAACTTTTCCAATATTCACATTGATCTAAATGGTCACCATGCAATGCTTTCTTATCTCTACAAGCTTCCCAGAGAAATCAGCATATGTATATATACAGTGTGTAATGTATAGTATGGCTACTATGAGTGTGTTGCACATTTGTATAGATTATGTGTTATACTGCAGACATGCTGTTTACTTTGCACTTATTCCTACACAGTAATACAATGATCTTGTTGACTGTTGATCATTGTGTTTGTTTTTGCTCTTGCTCCCAGTATTGTATTGTAATGGAGACTGCTTTGACTGTTACCTGTCTGTTCGGGGTTCATTGTTAGGGTCAGTGCTTAAATCTGTGCATACAATGTAATTCATTTTGAATAAGGGATATAATATTATTTTTAAACATTGCATACATTAACAGCTATGATCCTTGACTCTGGTTATCAGTAGAAAAATAATAGGGGATTACATTAAGTTACAGGAATTTGTCGAAATGAAATTTAACAGCAGAAAAAGTTGACATAGTTTTTTAAAAAATGCTCACCTGTACAAACTGCTATGGATGTAATGCGTCACTCTTATGGTCTTATGCTTGCTGGCAGACAATAACTGAGCAATTAAAGGGGTTGGCCAATTTCAGCAAATAATTGATCATGTTTGTGTAATGAAAAGTTATGCCATTTTCCAATATACTTTCTGTTTCTATTCCTCACTGTGGAGAGAAATCTGTCCATGGTCTGGTTATGGACACGCAGGTGCACCTACATCTCAAGACCATAGACAGATATTTATCCACTGGAAGTAACAATAGAGCAAGCAGAGATCTAAAAAAATGTGAGGAATTGATACAGAAAGTATATTTGAAAATTGTCTAACTTTTCCTTACACAAACAATATCAATTATTTTCTGAAAGTGGACAAACCCCACAGCTCCGAAAACAACCAAATTGTTCTCTACTTGTCTAAAAGTACTCAAATATCTTTACCTGTTACACATCAGATGCCAAGTAAAGCATATACATTACAAATATGCATATTACATACAATATGAGTGTTAGCATTAGACTATATCCCGGCAATCTAAATATTCAGAAAGTTCCTTTTTTATTACCTCTATGTAAGTTCAGCCCATATATTACCTTACTATTAGGAGACATAGCCATAATACAGATCTGCACTATAATCTGATATGGGGCCATATTTTATCTTTGCAAACCTTACCTGAAATACTTTAAGGGATTATTAAGTGAAATCACACACTTCAATAACTCCTATTTTTTCATATGATATATTGGAATATTAGATTGTTTATATAATACATTAGAAACATGCACCTCCAATATGATTGTATTAGAAACAGATGTTTACCTGGTACTTTCTATTGTTACCAGGATTAAAAAAAGGAATGAACTCTCTTATTAGCTGGCCGAATGATTCACTTCACTTTAACCCCTAGACTGCCAAGGAGTAGAACCAGACATATTATAGCAGGCTTCTGTTCAGCAATCACATGCCTTTTATGTTTGCTTCCTCTTACAGTGCATTCACTTCATTGTCACAAACCTGCTGGACCTTTAAAAAAACATTAAATAGAGAAAACCACAAATTCCCTAACAAAACCAGTATATACATCCTGATCTGAGCAGAGCCAGCCTTCTGCATACATAACAGACACCCCCAGCAGGGGGTCTGCGCATAAACTAGACCCCACTTTGAAAATGGTTCAATCTATTTTAATGATTGGTTAGCTTCCTCACTTCAAAGACAGTCCAAACACACACTCCTGATTGGCTGATAGGCAGTCAAAAAAAAAAAAAAGTTTGCACAGTGTAGGATCAAACAGGAGTTAGGAGAGAGCTGAGGAAGGAACATCATCTGTTCTCCTGCTCTGGGGATGATCTGATCCTGTGAATCCTTCATCTATCAAGGATCAACCTCATGGCTTCTGTGGTTCTTCTGCACAGAGAGAATACTTTACAGGCTTATTTACAGGTAGGTTTAAACTTTGACACTTTGCTGAATGCAAATTCTTATCCATTCGTAAATGTTATTATTTTCAATATATGGATATGTATATATATATATACAGCTGGAAGCTAATATGGAGGTGCTTTATGTTTTTCCTTACACCTGGCACTAAGCTGGATCTTCCATAAGAGGCGAGGAAATGCTTCTGGATCCAGATCTCTTATTGTGCACTAGGTATACCTGTTACTGAAGTGGCTTCATATACTGTACACTAGTCCAGTTTCGTACAAACTGTACATTTGGCACAAATTAGGCTGGAAACGCACATGCAGTTTTTGATCCATCAGGCCCTTCCTCCATATTTTCCATTTCTTTTAAATTCACTTCCTTGATGTAAGAAAAATTGCATCAAAAATTGATAATATGTGTATGGCTCTGCAGAAAACTGCATGCATGCTTTCAACCTAAGGGAAGAATTGTGATCACTACTACTACAGGGGCTATGTATTAGTTATGTATTACTTATTAGAGAGTATACAGTATAAAGTGTACACTATATCAAGTGCTGCACTGTGTCTTGTGCACTTGTTGAATTGTATAGAAATAAATTAGTACAAAACAGCTATAACTATACTAAACACTCCTCTACTTTTACCGTATTGAAATGATTTGTTATGTTTTGGTTGGAAATCTATCAATTAGAACAAAAGGTGGCCATTTTCGCAGTGTATCAATTTTGACTTCTGCTGTATCCATGTTATTTATGGGCAAACATTTCAACCGATTGGAAAATTTTATCTGTGGAAAGTTTTTCTGATTATTGTGCATGTGGTTGATACTGTTAATCCATAAAACTGTAGATTTCCTTTTACTCTTTGAGGAGTTTTTCAGATTTCCCTTTTGGTAAACATTGATTGTAAACATCCTGAAGAAGATGTATCAGAGTTGTGTCTGAACACATTATCTTACCAATGTATTTGTTTTCTATAGGACAGGACTCCTAACTCATCCCCAGAAACAGGACCTACATCCTCCCTGAACCTGCTTCCTTCAGCTTCTGTAATAGCCCCCATTACTAGTCATCGGGATTATCCACAATCCTCTTCCAACTCTATTGGACCTGCATCAAATATGTTTCAAATCTGGAGTAATGAAGTTCCTCCAAATACGGGAATGGGTTCTCACGCTGTGGCTTTTGGAGTACCTAAAATGCAGTATACTCATATGCAGACGGTAGGATCTCATGAACTACCATTGACTCCTCCAGCCGACCCAACAGTTTATTCATTTGATTTGTCTCCTGTAAAGGTATTAGCCCCACAAGTTCCCACAAACCCTACATACCATTTTCAAGACCCAAATGCTATGACCCAGGATTTCACATTTATGCAAAACCCAAGTACATTGACCCAAAGACATATGCCCTCTGCACATATGGATGATCAGACATGGTGGAGTTTGCAACAAACAAACCCAAATAACCTTCATTCTTTCCACTTGACAAACTCCTTGGTTGTTGGACCTCAACCTCAACTTGCAGCACTTCTTCAGAGCTCCTCTAAAACATTGCTCAGCAACACTAGACGCTGCAGGAGATGCAAGTGCCCAAATTGTCAAGCCTCTCCAGGGAATGAGGAACCAGGAAAGAAAAAGCTTCATATATGTCATCTTCCAGGTTGTGGCAAGGTATACGGTAAGACCTCTCATCTTAAAGCCCATTTGCGTTGGCATGCTGGTGAAAGGCCTTTTGTATGTAACTGGGTCTTCTGTGGTAAAAGTTTCACACGATCTGATGAGCTGCAGAGACATCTTAGGACTCACACCGGAGAAAAACGTTTTGGATGCCAAGAGTGTGGCAAGAGATTTATGAGGAGTGATCACCTTTCCAAACATACAAAAACTCATCAAAACAAAAAGGGAAAGTGTGCAAGTTCTCCTGTGGATAGTATCAAGAAGGAATGAATGCTATTTATTGAGCTTAGAAAGAACGGACAGAAAATCTTCAGGGCTGATTTCCCTCTACTCACAATGAACATTTGTAGAAGACCTCTACTTCTGTATTGCGTTCAGCTGCTTTGACCAAAGTGACCTGCAGATTAAGAAGACTCTGTGCCTAAAATATTTGCATAAGAAAAGTATTAATAATAATATTTATGAACTTGTAAAATAAATGTACAGTGACTTAAAGCTACTTTGCAAACAAATGTATTCCTATATTCATATTGTAACCTGAAGTATGGTGAGTTCATTTCCTCTGTTTATTCCTTATAGCCTCCTAATACTCCCCACTGATTCATCCAGCACCTATAAGACACCTTTTCTGTTCAAGTCAATGAAAGCGTGGATGTCAGCCTCATAGACTTGCATTGAAAAAGTGACTTCCAGTCTACAGAGCAGATTCTGCAGGAATTCTTCAGCCTGTAGAGTACATCACTGACATGGCTGGAGTGGGGCTTATTTTGTAACGGTGAAGCTCCAGGTGAGATAATTTACCATACCCACCAGGTTACATTATGCCTTATACAAATGGACAGAAGTGTAGCTTTTAATGTATATTTCTTTACGTCTTACAGACCCTTATTTGTTTGTTCTATGGTGCGGTTATGAATGTGTCCTTCTCAGAGATGTCAAAAACCGAACTTCCTGAGTAGGACGCTTCTGGGACCAAACTAAAGGACTCTTCTACCTTTCCTGACTTTGCTGTCAATTCATGATATTGACAATGCAATCCTGCATCTCTAGCTGTCATTTCCATGTGATGTTCTATCCCTTAAGTAAATGTTTCAATTAGTGTGAAAAAGTTGTGGAGTGAATGTTGTAATAAAAATGTTCCTATTACATGTTTCTTGATTCTTTTTTTTCATATAACTTTTATGGTGCTTATCAATTTAAGAGTTTGTTCCAATTAGCAACCATGAACAGGCAGTCCCTTAGCTACATACAAGATATCTACCATAACTAAAAGCAAATCAGTTGATTTTTTTTTTTACACTTCTGTCTGTCAAATTTTGTATAGAAGTGCAGAAATATTTTTTTTTCTCATAGATTAACATGGAGTATATTGTGATATAGCAAATTAAGAAAAGAAGAAGAATCCGCTCACCCAATCTCTTATGAATAACCCCTGGACTCCTTAGGATTATAGGGTACACACAGCCTAAATCTTCAGCCAGTAGATACACATAGAATTGTTCAGAAGAGCTTCCAGCACTCACAAAAATCCTTAAGAGATCCATAAGTAAAAGCAAATCTTTTATTGGGCTCTTACATGTTAAAACAGTGATAGGACACAAAACTACAGTAGATTGACGCGTTTCAATGCTCATGCGCCATGATCATGGATTGCGTCGATCTATTTGTGTGCCCTGTTTTAACATGTAAGAGCCTAATAAAAGATTTGCTTTTACTTATTGATCTCTTAAGGATTTTTGTGAGTGTCGGAAGCCCTTCTGAACAATTCTATTTGTATCTACTGGCTGTGTGCACCGTATCTTCCTAAGGAGTCCAGGGGTTATTCGGAAGAGATTGGGTGAGCAGATTCGTCTTTTGCTATATCACAATATACTGCATGTTAATCCACGAGAAAAAAAATTGGTTGTGCACTTCTATATAAAATTTGGCAGACGGAGAAGTAAGAAAATCAACAGATATCTGTGGGTGACACATAGAAGATGAACATCTCTATATTTCCCATCTAGATTTTAATAACAAACATTTTACCGAAAAGGCAAAATTGAGGATCAATTAACTTCAGGGCAGTTCTATTGATATATGAAACCATTTTAACTGATATCATTAGCTGTTTTGTTAAGTAACTCCTAATAGTAACCTTATTGTATAAATTGGCCATAAAAGTGAAAGCTCATGTAAATATCCACTAAGGTGACTATGGTATAATCCATGAAATAGCAATTATTGGAAGCTTTTTCTATCTGCGCAGCCTGCAGCTGGACCACTGGAGGTTTAATATAGACAATGTGCTCTTTACTGCAAAGTTCCCCTTAGGCCCAACTTCAGAGAGATTTCATGCCCTTGACAGACTGGGTAAATACACGGCTTGTGGCCAGGGGCATGAGAGTTATCAGTAGTTTGGTTCAAAAGAGATCCTGGAGAGGTGGTGACATCATTTCTATATCTAGAAAAAGTTCTGATGTTTTTTTCTGGGGATGGAATGGAAATTTTACACACATTTTTAACTATTTTACTGTCCTTTCTTCTGCAGTTATCATTAGACACGAAAAATGCTGAGGAGCCCAGCCGCCTGTATTGCGGTAACTCCAAGCCATTTTTACATTCATATGTATAAACTATTGCACAACCACTCCAGCACCAGTGGTTGTATCCAAGAACAACTGTCTCATTTCTATTGGATCATATGACTACATTGATGGAAAATTATCTTCACATAGGTTCCTTTTTTAAAAAACATTCAATTAAAGAAAGTATATATATTATATATATATATATATATATATATATATATATATATATATATATATATATACCCTCACCGGACACTTTATTAGGTACACCTGTCCAACTGCTCGTTAACACTTAATTTCTAATCAGCCAATCACATGGCGGCAACTCAGTGCATTTAGGCATGTAGACATGGTCAAGACAATCTCCTGCAGTTCAAACCGAGCATCAGTATGGGGAAGAAAGGTGATTTGAGTGCCTTTGAACGTGGCATGGTTGTTGGTGCCAGAAGGGCTGGTCTGAGTATTTCAGAAACTGCTGATCTACTGGGATTTTCACGCACAACCATCTCTAGGGTTTACAGAGAATGGTCCGAAAAAGAAAAAACATCCAGTGAGTGGCAGTTCTGTGGGCGGAAATGCCTTGTTGATGCCAGAGGTCAGAGGAGAATGGGCAGACTGGTTTGAGCTGATAGAAAGGCAACAGTGACTCAAATCGCCACCCGTTACAACCAAGGTAGGCAGAAGAGCATCTCTGAATGCACAGTACGTCGAACTTTGAGGCAGATGGGCTACAGCAGCAGAAGACCACACCGGGTGCCACTCCTTTCAGCTAAGAACAGGAAACTGAGGCTACAATTTGCACAAGCTCATCGAAATTGGACAGTAGAAGATTGGAAAAACGTTGCCTGGTCTGATGAGTCTCGATTTCTGCTGCGACATTCGGATGGTAGGGTCAGAATTTGGCGTCAACAACATGAAAGCATGGATCCATCCTGCCTTGTATCAACGGTTCAGGCTGGTGGTGGTGGTGTCATGGTGTGGGGAATATTTTCTTGGCACTCTTTGGGCCCCTTGGTACCAATTGAGCATCGTTGCAATGCCACAGCCTACCTGAGTATTGTTGCTGACCAAGTCCATCCCTTTATGACCACAATGTACCCAACATCTGATGGCTACTTTCAGCAGGATAATGCGCCATGTCATAAAGCTGGAATCATCTCAGAATGGTTTCTTGAACATGACAATGAGTTCACTGTACTCAAATGGCCTCCACAGTCACCAGATCTCAATCCAATAGAGCATCTTTGGGATGTGGTGGAATGGGAGATTCGCATCATGGATGTGCAGCCGACAAATCTGCGGCAACTGTGTGATGCCATCATGTCAATATGGACCAAAATCTCTGAGGAATGCTTCCAGCACCTTGTTGAATCTATGCCATGAAAAATTGAGGCAGTTCTGAAGGCAAAAGGGGGTCCAACCCGTTACTAGCATGGTGTACCTAATAAATTGGCCGGTGAGTGTATATATACTCAAGTATAAGCCTAGTTTTTCAGCACAAATGTGCTTCCTTTCTTGATTTAGTCTCTATTGGTGTCATTTATCTTTAGTTAGGACATATGTGTCTTTTTTAAACTTTTTTGGGGTTTTGGACTTATTTCAGTTATCTTAGAGGGTGATATGTTAGGGATGTGTGTCTGTTGTTTTTTGCGCCTTTTAAAACATCACACAAAAGTTGCAAATTCTTTTGTCTACACCTGCTCCGGACTGGAGTTTATTTGCGCCAAAATTGAGCCATTTTGCTGCAATTTGTGGCAAAATTGCAACTCTTTCATACATCTACATCTGAATTTTACAAATATATCAGACAAACACTGAAAACTTCTTAGGTGGCCAACTTTGCTAAGCGGGGGGAAAAGTTGCTAATTTTGCAAATATGCCTAGAAAAAGTTGCAAATATAAGACAGTATAAGCCTAAGATAAACGACCTCCTGAGAGTGGTCCATGAAAAATGGTTCTGATTAGGAGATGCTCTACTTTGTAAACGCATTGATCACAAACAATGTATTATACTGTAACCTGTGGCAGAACGGCACAGGCTATAGCTTGTGTACAGAAGCGGACCAACTCCACTGCCTGACAAAGCCCCCTTCATGTTAACTCCAGGACCACTTGGTATTCAGGTGGCGTAATGGAGGTAATAAAGACAATTTGTGGTGGTTTACTACGAAAACTGGTTTACAAGCCCTGATACATCTCCTCTCTATGGGGGAGATTTATCACAAGTTAACAAAAATCACAAAATTAAAGCTGAGCTCTGATTGGTTTCCATGGGCAACTAAACCAGTTTTTCCTCAAAAACTTGCTGATAAATCTCCCCCTTCGTGTCTATGCTTTGGAGCAATATGTCCAGAGTTATCCTACGTTTATAACCGGCTACCTAAATATAGGCTAATGTGCTACCGTATTATCAGTTGGTGCAATCCCACTAATTGTATCCTAAAAAATGAGTTGAAATAGAAACTCAAAACTTATCTTCTAGTCTGACCATACACAGATGCAGCCATATACTGTAAAACCTTACTGCATTGCATGGTCCATTCACAGTTTACTTCTTATGTAATAATAAAGACCACAAATGCAGTAGTGATATGTCAATTGTAAGAAAATCAATTTAAGCTTTATCCAGGCTTTCCATCCATAGGATTAGTAGGTTACTGCAAGGTCAGGACACTTTGTAATAGGGTCTTATATTCAATAAAGAAAGCCAAGCATGCTTTGAAATAGCGCTGGTGTAGGAGCCTGGAGTGCATTTGTCTGCTGGTGTAATAGTATTGGAGGAGTTAACCTTTATCAGTAACGTGATGCTTCACAGTTTGAGGTGAATAAAGGGAGCAAATAGACAAACAAAGGAGGAACAATAGAGCACAGGAAGCCAGGCTGCTGGCACATTTGATGTCTCAGATCCCCCACCAGGTTCAGGCCCTTTTCTTTGGTCTCATCCTTCTGTGAATCTATTTAACTTCCCTGCACATTAACAGTCATCATTTGGAGCTCAGAGGATAGATTTATTCCAGTAGCAATAAAGTCTCCACTTACTAATGAAAAACATTCTAGAAAATAATTCATATACTGCCCACATCATGGCAGCTTCCCACTTCATATTATTCCTAGTAATATTTTAGATTAGGATATTATATTGTAATCCCCACTGGATCATAGAAATGCTGTAAAATTGTATATGTTTCAGGGGTAAGTGCATGTTAGTGAATAATGGATCAGGTCCTCATAGTAACATCTACCGGTTGTTACTAGCTGAAATGTTGTGGGTGCTTCCACATTGTAACATTTTAGAAGAGCCCTGAAAAGAGTTTATGGGGAATGTGGCAGGGGTTTATACATTGGGGAGAATTCATTATTGTTTTTGCACCAGTTTTTACCGGTCTTGGGTCCATAGTTGGTTTTGGAATGCCTGCACCATATTTATAAACTGTTGCTGCTGGTTGGTACAACTTTGGAATCCTGACACTTTTCTCGCACTTCAAACTACCCTACACATCTTTTGGCGCCGCATATTAATCTAAAATTCCAGTCTAACTAACCTCACAATTCGTGTGCCAAAAAAACGGACACTGTGCCACAATTAATGAATGCCCCCCATTGTGTGCAGGAAGACCAGCAATTTTGTTTTTCCTTTATTACCTAAACTTAAGTTTAGGTTTTAAATTATGTTAAAAAAAACGCATCACCTTTTAAAGGAAACATTCAATGTCAATGGTGAAAGAGAGGAAATACAGTGATAAATGCTCCTCAGAGTAGCACATATCTCACCTAAAATCAAGAATCTGACATTGAAATTCAATATACCATTTCGGACACCAAAGCATGAAAAAGTTATTAGCGTCAGAGGATGGCGAAATTTTCTTTTTGTACACATTTGTTTAATTTTTTTAAATGCATTAAAACACAATAAAACACTATATATATTTGGTATCACCATAATCGTACCGAACCAAAGAATAAAGTAGAGACGTTATTTGGAGCTCACAGTGAAAGTTGGAAAAACTGAGCCCACAACAAAGTGACGCCAATTCAACGACATTTGGAATTTTTTTACCAGCTTCCCAGTACTCGGCATGGAATAATAAATTATATTACCGAGAAGTAAAATTTGTTACGCACAAAATAAGCTCTCACACAGCTCTGTACAAGGAAAAATTAAAAAGTTATAGATTTTTGAAGGTGGAGAATGAAAAATGAACAAAAAAACCCTGCGTTTTTAAGGGGTTGAGTCTATACATTGTTACTGAAATGTTATTATTGATTCCGTAGAAATAAATAAGCTCCTCTGTTTTCTCCCCTATAGACCCTTTATTTAAGTTTCATATTATACCTTCTGTCCCAGGAATTTGTAACGTGCCATTGTTGTTGGAGATTGCGAAAAGACCTGCTGATTCCTGGTGACACAGTTTCAAGTGCAGACCCATTTGTTGTACATGTGTTGAAAGTGATGATATAAACAAGGAAAGGAAAATAAACAAAACAAGAAACACAATAAAAAAGAAACAAAAATAGAGTCAGAGCATTTGTATCAGATGCCAGCCACCAGAGAGACCTCCATGAGAATTGTTCATATGCAAAATGTTCACATTACAATTCAATAAGATGCGACACCTTCAAGAAAATAGGAAGACTTCCTGCTCACAACTGACTAACCCACGAGATTCATCAACCATTGCTTAGTATTCAGCTGACTCTAGTCATGAGTCCACTTTTATTAAAGGGTCTGCCCCAGTTTGACTTTGCACTGAAAAGAATGTGCAAACTACATGTACATGTATTTATGATGTGTTTGCGCCAGTTTGTCTCTGACAAAACAGAAAAAATGTGCACCAAAAGGGGCTGTTACTGCTTAAGCAGAGTTTTCACCACATTTATTATTGACGTGAGTCACAATTATGTCTGCTCCACAATTCTGCAGCATGAACAAAGTGCACTGAAAAGTTCAGGGTGCACCACATTAATTAAGACCCTGCACCAGTTTTGATTACCATATATACTCGAGTATAAGCCGACTCGAGTATATGCCGAGACCCCAGTTTTTTACCACCAAAAACTGGGAAAACCTATTGACTCGAGTAAAAGCCGTGGGTGGGAAATGCATTGATCAAAGACCCCCCCCCCAAGTATATAGCCAGCAAGCCCCCAGTAGTATACAGCCAGCAAGTCCCCAGTAGTAGACAGCCAGTCTGCCCCCAGTAGTATACAGCCAGCCCAGCATGCTCTAAGTAGTATACAGCCATCCCAGCCTGCCCCCAGTAGTATACAGCCATCCCAGCCTGCCCCCAGTAGTATTCAGCCATCCCAGCCTGCCCCCAGTAGTATAAAGCCATCCCAGCCTGCCCCCAGTAGTATACAGCCATCCCAGCCTGCCCCCAGTAGTATACAGCCAGCCCAGCCGGCCCCCAGTAGTATACAGCCAGCCCAGCCGGCCCCCAGTAGAATACAGCCATCCCAGCCTGCCCCCAGTAGTATACAGCCACCCCAGCCTGTCCCCAGTAGTATACAGCCAGACCAGCCTGTCCCCAGTAGTATACAGCACAGCCCAGCCTGCCCCCAGTAGTATACAGCCATCCCAGCCTGCCCCCAGTAGTATACAGCCTTCCCAGACTGCCCCCAGTAGTATACAGCCATCCCAGCCTGCCCCCAGTAGTATACAGCCATCCCAGCCTGCCCCCAGTAGTATACAGTCAGACCAACCTGCCCCCAGTAGTATACAGCCATCCCAGCCCAGCCTGCCCCCAGTATATAGCCAGCAAGCCCACAGTAGTATACAGCCAGCAAGTCCCCAGTAGTATACAACAAGCCCAGCCTGCCCCTTGTAGTATACAGCGAGCCCAGCCTGCCCCATGTAGTATACAGCGAGCCCAGCCTGCCCCGTGTAGTATACAGTGAGCCCAGCCAGCCCCCAGTAGTATACAGCCAGCCCAGCTTGCCCTCAGTAGTATACAGCCACCCAGCCTGCCCCCCCAGTAGTATACAGCCAGACCAGCCTGCCCCCCAGTAGTATACAGCCAGCCCAGCCTGCCCCCCAGTAGTATACAGCCAGCCCAGCCTGCCCCCCAGTAGTATACAGTCAGACCAGCCTGCCCCCAGTAGTATACAGCCATCCCAGCCCAGCCTGCCCCCAGTGGTATACAGCCAGCCCAGCCTACCCCCCCCCCAAGTATATATCCAGCAAGCCCCCAGTAGTATACAGCCAGCAAGTCCCCAGTAGTATACAGCCAGCTCAGCCTGCCTCATGTAGTATACAGTGAGCCTAGCCTGCCCAGTGTAGGATACAGCGAGCCCAGCCTTCCCTCAGTAGTATACAGCCAGCCCAGCCTTCCCCCAGTAGTGTACAGCCAGCCCAGCCTGCCCCCCAGTAGTATACAGCCAGCCCAGCCTGCCCCCCAGTAGTATACAGCCATCCCAGCCTGCCCAACAGTGGTATACAGCCAGACCAGCCTGCCCCCAGTAGTATACAGTCAGACCAACCTGCCCCCAGTAGTATACAGCCATCCCAGCCCAGCCTGCCCCCAGTGGTATACAGCCAGCCCAGCCTACCGACCCCAAGTATATAGCCAGCAAGCCCCCAGTAGTATACAGACAGCAAGTCCCCAGTAGTATACAGCCAGCCCAGCTTGCCCCCAGTAGTATACAGCCAGCCCAGCCTTCCCCCAGTAGTATACAGCCAGCCCAGCCTGCCCCCTGTAGTGTACAGCCAGCCCAGCCTGCCTCCCAGTAGTATACAGCCAGCCCAGCCTACCCCCCAGTAGTATACAGCCAGCCCAGCCTACCCAACAGTGGTATACAGCCAGCCCAGCCTGCCCCCCAGTAGTATACAGCCAGCCAGGCCTACCCCCCAGTAGTATACAGCCAGCCCAGCCTACCCAACAGTGGTATACAGCCAGACCAGCCTGCCCCCAGTAGTATACAGCCATCCCAGCACTAAATAAAATAAATAAACTTATATACTCACCCTCCGGCGGCGCCGTTAAGCAGCGCTGCTCCCCCGATGTCCGTGCGGCTCCTCTTCTGGCTTCCGCGCCCGTCTTCTGTCTTCGGAAACATCCTGCTGGGCGCCACAACGTTCTTCCCGGCCGGCAGGTGCGTAGTATGACGCGGCCGCTGCTGACGTCATACTATGCGCCCGCCGGAAGAAAAACATGGCGTCGCCCGGCAGGATGTTAACAAAGAAAGAAGACAGAAGACAGAAGACAGAAGAGGACCCGCACTGACATCAGGGGAGCAGCGCTGTGCATCGGGGCCGACGGAGGGTGAGTATATAATTTTAATTTTTTTTTAAGTATTGACTCGTGTATATTGACTCGTGTATAAGCCGAGTTGAGGATTTTCAGCACATTTTTTGTGCTGAAAAACTCGGCTTATACACGAGTATATACGGTATTGTGCACACAGGCGGCCCCTTTCACACTTGCATTTTTCACGCACGTGTTCTGCACGTGCTTTGGACGTGCAGAACTTGCACTGCCCTTTGATCCAATGTTTTTTCAGACCTGCTTTCTTTTTCATGCAAACACGCACATTTTTTAAACTCGCGTTTAAATCTCAGCCTGCTCTACTTTTCCAAGTCACGCGCGTGAAAAACGCACCATGGAAGTTTCATAGTTTCATAGTTTCTACGGTTGAAAAAAGACACTTGTCCATCAAGTTCAACCAAGGACGGGTAGGGAAGTCTATGAAGATGCATCAAAAACGCATTGCATTCTGAGACACATGCAAGTGCAATGCAAGTGCAATGCGTTTTTCATGCTTCAATTGCCATAGAAAAGATAGAGCTCAGTCCTGAGTCTTTTGAGTCTGAAAAACGCATTGCAATTGCCAAGAAAACGCATGTGAAAAACTGAGACACTAAACAAACTCTGACTGAAAACTGATTGATGAAAAATCACCCTGATCAGACTCTGACGTGACCTGCAACACAAGTGTGAAAGAGACCTTACAAAATTAACTTGAGGTTCTTTATTTACATTTTAATGTTGAAAGTCTGTATGAAAATCAACATAAAATCTGCATCAAATACAGGATTTTTATGCATTATGCAGATTTCTGTTATTTGAAGGGATTTTTAATACAGATTTTAATATATTTTTATTTCCTGTTTTGTTTCTCATGTCTGAAAATGAATAGCTCGGTATTTAAATTAAAATCGGTATTATGGTGCAGATATCATGTGGATTTAGATTTTCACACAAAAAATACAAAAATCTTCAAGGACGGACTAGACTAGCAACATAATTATTATTTAATTTTCCACATTGAGCAAAAATATCCACTCCATTAAAATGCATCGTCTACATTGCTCTTTCCAAATCTCATGTACCGTATTTTAATGCTACTGTATTAAACTGCAGATTTCCGCATCAAAATCTGCATCAACATCTTAACCCTTTCTCTCCCTGGCTGTAGTATACTGTGAGCATTACATTTCTGTCATAAATGATTTTTCTCCTCCTGCACTCTGGGCAAAGAATTGTGAAATGACTTTTTTCACATTTATTTAGGCGTTTAGACACTTTTTAGTCACTTTTCCTAGTGACAAAGGGGGCATGGACTCGTAACTTTAAAGGGAAAAACTTGTCAGGTTCACAGGGCCCACCAATTCTACTCCACCCCTAAATATGACTTATTTTACAGGAGGTCAGAAACAAGGAATATCTAGGCATTTATAGGGGAGGAAAATTATTTTCCAACCCACAACGCAATCCCCAACCTCGCAGCACATTAGTTTCTCATCTTATACTACTACACCACTTTGCATACATAGGACTATCACAGGCCCTGGGATGTAAAGAAATTATGGCCTCCCCAATTGAGGTATTAGATTGTCTGATATTTAGTGCATAAACATGTAATATGAAAAAAACTTGCTGCAAAAAAACTATCACATAATATATACAGTACAAGAACCAAATATATACAGCACCAGAACCAACCTTACTACATAGATACAGCAGCAGAACCAAGTTATCTACATATAGAAACATTATCAGAACCAAGCTTTCTGCATAGATATAGCACCAGAACAAAGCTTAATGCACTGATATTATAACTAAACCAAGATAGCTAAATAGATATGGTACCAGAACCAAGTAGCTTACTACATAGCTACAGATTGGCAACCAGGATTACTACATTACAGTTATTACAGTATTTAATGCTGGATAATAAACCTGGCCTAGTGGCATAGTATAAGACTGTCTCCATGTAGCCCCACTTATAGGAGAAGATAAATGGGAGTCACAGCAAAGGAGAATGCTGCAGAATAGTGCACTCATTTTCTAATGCCAGCACTCTAAATCTGCTGACAGATGATGTGTTTGATTAAAGAATTTCTACTTTCTTCTTCTATCTGTACGCCATGTAAGCTTCTTCCAGCCACAATCTCCCTCACCTTCCTGTTACAAACTCTTGTTCCCATAGATATCATGACTGATTTGGCAAGCTCTGTGTAGTGCTGCTGAATCTGCGTGCGTTATATAAATAAAGGAATTATTTATATAGTTATTATCATTATTATGCCTCCATAATATTTATCGTAGTATCAATGTCCCCACAGTAGGCGATTTAATAACTGTGTACCCAAAGTAGCTAATATAGTGATGCCCCACAGTAACCAATATAGTCACGATGCCCCCACAGTAGCCAATATAGTTACAGTGTCCCCATAGTAATCAATACATTAATGGTGCCCCCACAGTAACTAATATACCAAACACAGTAGCCAATAGCCACAGGGCCCCTCCCCCCAGGGCTGTTTAAAAACAACATTTCAAGACAAAACCTCTGTTGGCTCCTACGTCCGGCATCCTTGCTTCTCATAGCAGCTGGTGTTGGGACGGTAGAGGAGGGAATCTTGACAGCATGATGACATCAGGGAAAGTCTCCTGGCTGTGTCACAATTTGCGTCAATCGCATCTATGTTTTAAAGAAACAGATGCCATTGACTGTCAAATTCTGTAATAGCACTTGGGTGACCGATTCTTACTTTCCATTCGCGATCCAGCGGCGCGTTCTCTGCGGTGGATTCGGGTCCGGCCAGGATTCACTAAGGTAATTCCTCCGACGTCCACCAGGTGGCGCTGCTGCGATGAAGTCCGTTGAAATGCACTCAAGAACACCAGCTTATTCATGGTGAAGGTAAGTGCAAGCTCCGCGACACTTTTTGTTTTTTAAATGCGGCGGTTTTCTGAATCCGTCGGGTTTTCGTTGGGACACGCTCCCCGATTTCCGTCGCGTGCATGCCAGCGCCGATACATCAAAATCCCGGGGAAATGCAGGGAAAATCGGTGCAAATCGGAAATATTCGGGTAACACGTCGGGAAAACGTGAATCGGGCCCTTAGTAAATGACCCCCATTGAGTTCTATTATTATTACAGACAGGATCCTCAGATGGGAACAGAGGCCCCTCTTACCATTGCACCTGGTGTCGCAGCCCACTGCTGTATTGAGCCTGCACTGTGATAAATCTGGCAGTTTCACACTATCTTAATCAGCTGGTGATCATGGAAAATGCAGAGTCCTGTATGGGCTGACCACACTGCTGGGGATGGGATTCCTTGCATTAGATCAATCTACGATGCAAGGTGTCCCTCTCTTCCTGCTAAACAGCCAAACTGACATTGTAATTGATTACACTGCTGGCCCTGCAGTTTATCAGGGAAGCAGATCAGATTGATTTGATGCAAGGAATCTAGTCCCCAGCAGTACGGTCAGCCTGTGACAAAGGATTCTGTTTGGTTCATGATTATGGATCACAGATCCGCCCTTACTCTGCAATTTTTTTTATAAATCTCTGTTTGTTGTATGTTTTTCAATCACATGAACACTAGAGGGCAGCAGAGTACAGGTAATTAGGTTTCATGAATGAACAAAATCCTATGAAAAGACATTACGGTAACTAGAAATAGCTTCAGCAAATATTGCACATTTATGTAAATATATAGAAGTCCCATAAAACAATTTCCCAGTACATGTAACCTAAGAAGTAAACACATTAGCCCCACAGTGCTCATATTTATACTATAGGTTTCATTTGCATCATTATTATTAAACACAATCATCAACAAACAATGGATTATTTTCAATATGGGTCCATTCTGAAGACATAATTGCTCATCCTAGTATTCCTTAGGCTAAAACCTTAGGAAATTGCTTACAATTAAAACAGTTAATTCAATAGGCGCACAATAAGATAACAGAGATTACTTAGAGCGCCTCTGGGATAACAGGAGAAATATTATGAAACTTGTATTAAATTATCTCTGAGTCACTGATCTTCTCCCTGCCTCTGGGTCATTGTGCAGCTTGTTTTCCTCCTATGGGATTGTGACTGTCACTGAAATTACATTAGACCTCTTCTACTTTGTGATGTGATGATGTTTTCATGTATCTTTTATAACACTGGATTCCACAGTATTTATAATGTTATATTGTTGTTCTTATACTAGATGATGATGGTTGACTGTTTGCCTGGTGACTCCCTAATATTTTCCACAACCAGCATTTTATACAGCGCTGCAGGTAAAACAATTTGTAAATTATCTGTGGAAATGGGGTCATTCTTTAACCCCGTTTATTAAATGTATGTAATGGTCTGGTTCATGGAAGTTGCTCCTGGATTTTATAAGCTCATATGCCAAAAATTGTCAAGACACCAACGAGGGCTCTGGCCTCCGCATGTACCCACACATAGGGGGAAATTTATCATAGGCCGGCACGGGCCTCTTGATGTATCGGGCAGGCCGCCACACAGCGTTTATTCTATGTCAGGCATAATAAATGAAAAGTTGCAGGCGCGAGGTGTTACTGTCGGCTCTCTGCTCGGTCGCCTCCCACTGGCGTGAAGGTGTCGGATTTGGGCAAATAATCGCAAGTGCTAGCAATAAGCACTGACGTGTCCCTGATAAATATGCCCCAATATTCCCCATATCTAGGACTTCTCCCGTGGACTCATCTCTAGGTAAGTATTAAAGTACAACTGTAAAGTATAAAAACTTCTACACTAGGCAAAAATAAGCAATGCTCTCCATGCTTCCTGAAAACCATATAGAGCAGCTAGAGACTAGGCTTATAGTGGCCCAGGTTATAGCTGAAATTTACGAAAAGGAAAAATTCACGTCACTCTCAAGTTAGCTCCGGTGCATGGAATAGGGTACCAACCCACGAAGAATCAACCATATAAATTCGGCACTCCATGGCGTTGCGGCGTCTTCACTGTGGTTGATCCGCAATCACTCTCTCTCAGCCTGCGTTGCAGCGGTATATCCGCTCACTTACCTTACTTACTACATTTCTCCTCGCTATCCGTGTCTGCGGAAGATCCTACTATGAATCGAAACGTTACAGATTATCACAAATAAGGATTGCCTGTACATCACAAATAAAAATATTTTTCTAATTTGCAAAAACGGAGTGCCTAATTTCTATGATTAATAGCTAAAATTTATGGCAGGTGTAGGTTTCAATCCCGAGTACTGCGTCAGAATTGCTATGTTATGTTAGAAAGGCTTAGTACAGGCGGTCCCCTACTTAAGGACACCCGACTTACAGACAACCCATAGTTACAGACGGACCCCTCTGCCCCATGTGACCTCTGGTGAAGCTCTCTGGATGCTTTACTATAGTCCCAGACTGCAATGATCAGCTGTAAGATGTCTGTAATGAAGCTTTATTGATAATTCTTGGTCCAATTACACCAAAAATTTTGAAACTCCAATTGTCACTGGGGCAAAAGAAAAAAAATTGTCTAAAACTTCCATTATAAAATATACAGTTTCGACTTACATACAAATTCAACTTAAGAACAAACCTCCAGACCCTATCTTGTATGTAACCCGGGGACTTCCTGTAATTCCAGTCTGTAGTGTGCTGCGTGTGGTGATGATTAAGGATGGGCATAAAGCACCAGTCTTAATACATCTGCCCCATTGTGTTTAGAAAGTTAATCCCATGCACCCAGTTGACAAGCCCCCAAGAGAATATGATATCCAATGTTATCTCAGCTGTTGAAGCTCAAGAAAAATAGAACCTCGCATTTGAGATTGAGCAAAAGGATTTCTAATGGGAGCCACCATGGGTTACCACTTCATGACAGCTTTCTGCTTATTCTGCTGTTCTAAGGCGCCACCTAGAGGACAAATCTAAGAATTTACTTATTATGAAATACTTTATAAACCTTTACTAAAAAACTTCAGTATATGTTACAACATATAAAGACAAGTGGAAAAGGCATAAACTGAAATATGCCTCCCTGCTACCTTCATTAAAGGGGTTGTCCATTTTCAGCAAATAATTGATATTGTTTGTGTAAGGAAAAGTTATACAATTTTCCAATATACTTTCTGTATCAATTCCTCACGATTTTCTAGATCTCTGCTTGCTTTCATATACAAAGCATCTAAGTTTTATCCACTGGATAGAAATCTGTCCCTGGTCATGTGATGGACTTGCAGGTGCACACGGCTCTGATTACTCTCTGTGATAATTACGACTCGTGCACCCAAGTGTCCATCACATCACCATGGACAAGTTTCTATCCACTGGAGTAAACATAGAAGCTTCTTATAGAAGGACAGCAAACAGAGATCTAGAAAACCATGAAGTATTGATACAGAAATTATATTGGAAAATTTTATAATTTTTCATTACATTATTTACATTATCCTGCAGTGTAGAGTGCCACAAGAATGTCAAACAAGTCTCGAAAGAGCAGTGCAGGGGCGCCAGGTTAATATAGACCGTGCACCAGGCACATTGCATTAACATGTACACACAAGGCAATCAGGAAAATCTCCTCTCCACAGCTATTACATTTTGTTTCAAAACACTATGTAAATGGCATGTGTGACCTTACCTTAAGGCCGCGGTCACATGTTCCACTAACAGTCTGTTCATAAAGCGACGCTAGCGCACAGGGGGAGGGCCGAGGCCTGGTCGCATATCGGTCGAGGCCCGCCCCCTGTGTGCTAGCGTCGCATTATGAACAGACTGCTAGTGGAATGTGTGACCGCGGCACTAATTACAAGCACTCTGTTTTAGTGCAAGAGGAACTGATTAGATTGTACATGGGTCCTGCAAGCTGCATGTTATAAAGTAGAATGAGCTGAATACATAATATAGAATTTTATGCGAAAGACAGTATAATTTGTAATTAATTTAATTGTAACGAGTAGGAACACCCATTGAACTCCTAAGTCAAGATAGAGCAAAGATTTATATACATTAAATAAATGTTATTCCATGTACAATATTTCCATCTGTGTAGCTTCTCCTGACTGACACACTGCATACAGACCAGACTACATGGTACATTTGAAGATGTTCCAAAATGATCAAACTTGAATGAACAGTGGCCATATGGTGTCATTCCAGCAAAACTGACTTTGCCTCAAAATTAATTTCCTTTGTATGACAACTAGTGCCAGAAATGTGCTTAATTTTGGCGTATTTTACCTCACAATGTAATAGCAAGCACATTAGAAGTGTTGTATCCCTGCTACAGTGACTAAGATGTGATGAAGTACTGACACCTGCTGGTTCTCTGTGCAACTGCACTGCACGGTCTCTTAATAAAAATCTTAAATATTAGTAAATTATTGGGGTTTCTACAGGATTATAAAACTAAAAATATTTCAGGAATGTACTTTTAGATTCTTAAAATCAAGTGACATCTCTATTGGAAAGGGAAAATCTGTTATGTTATGGATAATAGTAATATAGTCTGCAGCAGCTTCTGACACTTGAACTTTTGTCTTCTATCCACTATTGGTTACTCAGACACATTCTTTTACCACTTATTGCAGCGATGTTTAAACCACTTAAGTGACATGCACTGGTTTATAGTTGTGAAGGAATGTAAGGTCCTGTCATATCGTCCCAAATACGTGATATGTGAGGAGTTTACCAAGAAAAGTGATGCCAAACTAAGCGGTGAAAGTTCACCTTTGATATAACAAAAGCTTTATTAGTAAACAAAAACATGTCATATTCTGCACCCCCAACCCTGCTACCACCCCAATCCGAGCCTCCATTTTATATTTGTACAACATAGTGCTGAGATCAGACAGTATTCCATAAAACATGCATATACAAGATTATGATACAATGGCCTACCTCCAGAGGAGAAGCAGGCAATAGAAGGAAACATTAAGATCTGGAGGGCTCCCTGTGTGTGTGACTCCTGGTTTTCCCAGATTTTCCTTTGACTTATTCCTATGTGTATTAAATAAACACCCTGTGGCACCCACAGACTGTAGAAGTGACAGTGAGGTGGCTGTGCAGTGACACCACAAATCACTTCAAGTTCAATGACAGGTGTACATAGATTGTAAGATTGCGGAATATGTTGTCACAAACTCAAATATATGTCTCTGTGAAAAACGTCTGGGATGACACCTACCATATACATGTACGCAGCCATTGATCCTCTACAATGCTGGCACTTGGACTGACCTAAAGTGTACCGAGTTCTTGGATATTAGGGAACATTCACACGTAACAGTCACAACATTGTGAGAAGTCGCATTACTGTACATTACTGTTTTGCATTACTAACAATAAGGCTATGTTCACTGACTAAAAAAATTCAGCTGGGATTGTCCCTGCCGCCTGGAACCGTTCCCTTACTTCCTGATCCCACTCCCTAAAACAGGCAGGGGCTTTGCAAACCCACCTTTTTTGGTCTGCGACTGCCAGGACTATCCCTGAAAATGAACAATCGTCTGCAGATTGCCTACAGACACATAGGGGGACATTTACTATGGCGTTTCCGCCAGTTTTGTGGCGCTTTCACCACATGTTCTGCTTACCTACCTATTTATTAGCTGTCGGGGACAGAAAAAATGACTTTTTCCGCCTGCTCCGACTCTTCTCCGAAAAGGGGCGTGGCTTTGGCGGAGTGGAAACTCAGACAGAATTAATATGTGTCACAGCCATTTTTGGGCGTTGTAAACTGGCGGAAAGTAGACCAAAAGAAAACTGGTCTAGCAGGGACTGTTGGACACATTTCTGGTGCTTGGGACAGATTTTGGTCCCAGGGACAGAAAATGGGCTCGGGGACAGAAATGTCTCTGCACAGCTCTACAATATTAAATGTGTATCTTCTTTCCGAGAGCAGGTCGGTAACAAAGCCAATGCAGACACCGACACTCTAAGTAAATGTCCCCCATAGTGTCAATACCGGACGCTCACCAGCACAGCCAGCCTAACCCTGTCTTCCATCCAGATCGTGTTTGACAAAGACCTGAGTGTAGGTCGAAACGTCACACCTTTTGATCACTTCTGTATAAATATAATAAAATATCACTTTCTGGCATCAAAAACACGTACGGAGTGCTTGGATTTACTTGTATTTGGATATTATCGGGGTGGGAACCCTAATCCTAAACAGCACCCAATATCGATGTGCGACCGCACAAATTAGATGGTTGTGTGAATATAGGGAGTAAATCACTGACAGACCATAATACAATTGTGCGGAGGGTGGAGTAGTGATGGTGTAGTCCGTTTTAAACGGACTGAAAACGCATGCTTAACAACGGACCAAACACGCCATGTGTGGCATCACCCTTGCGGTCATGTGCATGAGGCCTGAGGCTTAGTTCACACTAAAGGATCCTAACAACGTGCCTCCAAATCCACCCATTCATTTCATAGGGTGCAGGCTGCTAAATTTTTCCACTATTTTTTCCGCTAGTGGATTTTTTTACTTGAATAAAAAAAGAACATGACCTATTATTTAGTGTATGCCTATTGATGAATATAGGTTTGAGCATACCAAAAGGATTTAGATTTTCAGAGGGCTGGACTAAGTGCTGGTGACAGGAATTGTTTACATGTAGGTGAAGTCGGCTATTTGCAGATTACATTTAACAAAATGGCTGCCTCATAAGTACTGCTACTATTACTAATGATCTGTGTGACTAGAATTGCCATACTGAGATATATAAGCAGCTTTCATTTTCTAAATGTTGTCTACATGTGACATTTGGAACAACTTTATTTTAACTCACCCTTTTCTCCAACTTTATTTAAATGTGCTTTACACGTTTCTAAAACATATCACACATTATACCACGTTCCAGGCACATTATGAGGTAGATTCATGAAAAACTTCTTTGTTGCCCACAACCAATCTTTAAAACTTAAACTTTTTAAGAGCAGTGTAAGAAATTAAAGCTGTGCTGTTAGATGCTATGGCCAATAATCATTTTTATTTGACAAGCATGTTAATCTCCCCCCAATAATATGCACCTTAAATGTGTCCCTTTGTCTTCTGAATAATTAAAACAATTTTAAAATATAATTGAACTAAATAGAATATCTAAAATCTGGTTATATACCGATCTCCAGGACGATTGGAGCAAAATGGGTTTGGGACTCAAACCTAATCTTCTGAAATGTTCAACAAAACTTCAGTTTAGCAGATCTTTGATGATTTGCTCATCTTTAGGCCCCTATGGAGCAACTTAGTCCTAACCCTGAGCACAAACATCATGGTTGCTGATACTTCAGGTATAATATAGATAATATGAAATTATTAAGATTACAGTGGTAATCTTCTTATATGTGTTATACACAGCCTCTTTCCTTCTAAAATCAACTATGCTAATGAGACAACAGTGCTCTGGGAGGATTCTTGGTTCTGTAACTTCACAGACTGTTACACTCTGAAGGAGCATTTCTACCTTTAACTTTGTGCCCAATACTTACTGCTGCTGAGATTACAAGAAGTGCTGAGGGAGCAGGGGTGAGTGTGAGTGTAACAGCATGCACAGTGAAATGGCACACGGTAGCCCTTCTGGCTAATTGTCATAATTTTAACGGTTGATTTTAGAAGGAAGGAGACCAAGCATAACAGATATGCTCCATTTTGATGGTAGATTTCTTTAATGACTATCCGGCATTGTATCGACATACCTAAACTTTTTTTTAATGCAAACTCAGCGGTTTAGATGTCTTCAAAACAGACCAAAATGGAGCATGTCCCTCAGCCTACATTCACACATTCTGGTTGAATTGCATTTTGAAACACATTTCAATCAGATTGGGAGGGACTTGTCCCTGATAGATATGCATTTCAACTGAAACACATGTGATCGGCAAAGAGCACCGCATGTTTTATGTTGTTTACATATAAAACATGTGGTGCTCATTACTGATCGCATGTGTTTCAGCTGAAAACATATATGTGATTGGGACAAGTCCCTTCTTTCCCCCAATTAAATTGCATTTCAAAACACAATTCAACCAGAACATGTGAGTGCAGCCTTAGGTTCCCCCCTCCTTATGGCCTGCAAAAATAATGTACAACTGAATTATTCAAAGATTGTGTGGGACCATTAAAACAGAAGTGTGAATAAGCCTTAATCTCTAACCTCCTTAGATTCACCGTATAGATGGTGGGTGCACCAATATTGGAATCTTTTAACTTGCAAATGTAATTGTATTGTACAATATACATGTACAGTACATGCTACTCCCTGTCAATAAATGTAAATGTTCTGAATGCTATTTACTGAGAGGATGAAATTCTGAGGGATTTCTTCAGTAACGAGATTACAGATGCTGTAAAGTCATTTGTGATATTAACAGATATTTATTTTCCTCTCCTAATCTCATCTCCAGGCCGCTGCCTCTGGTGACCTGCTCTGCTCTCCCGTCAGGATTCAGTGTTTATGGAGAAATATACACAGCGGTTCAGGTTGCATATCTTCTACTATTTGGTATAATGCTGTTTAAACTATGGCTTAGGGTGATGACACATACAAGTGTTTAAGCTCTGTGTTTATAAGGGGAGATGGTCAGTTATGATACATGTCACATTATTGCAGTCATAGAATAGTATGACTATGGCTTGTACCGGTGGGGAAAGCATTAATCTTATGCTATACATACTCCCTTACCTGGACACTGACAACCTTTATAATGTGGATCTGCAGCGCTACAAAATACCTCTCAACTGGTGTGGCACTGTTTCTGGAAGAAAGAAGCCATGTTTTTCTAATCATGTGCAGCCCCTTTAAGAGATTAATGATCTTTAGCCACATCTCAAACACAGGTGCCACATCAGGTCTCCCCACTACAATGGATACTCAGTTACATATGAATAAATACTTTCTTTCTTTGGCTAATCTTTCTTTGGCTGTTATTACTTTCATTATTCACTATATAAGTAAAATGTATCAGCTGGATCCTCCCAGCTCCCACATAAACCTAAATCCTAATACCCATGCCCTTTTATGAAAGTGAGCGCTTCTCTAAATTCTTTGGGTTTCTCGATAACATTATTTTGCACTTTTTATATGAAACTTTAAAAAACTAGAATTAAGAGCGTGGGAGTATAACATATAATGGGAGAAACAATCTAAATAACAGCATTTATACAATATTTTTGGTAGATTTTAGGTCAGTAAGAAATCAGATTTCTAGGGTTCAATAGTTTTGTAACATGGCAAAAAATGTACAGCAGTCGATAGATGTCATTTTTTGTTTTTAAAGGGATTGTCCAAGTTTATTGAAAAAAAAAAGTAGAGGCAGCCTGAGGGAGAAGGAGGAGGGGGTGGGGGGGTATGGCTGTAAAAAAAAAAATACTTACCTTCTTCATTGCTCCGGTCACTTCCCTGTCCCTGTTTGTTTATAGGGGGAGGTGCGTTCAGCATCGACAACATCCACCCGCTTGGCTTTCCCACATACTGAAACCAATTCTGGGACAGAGAACGAGTGGGTGTTCCAGGCAGGTGGAAGATGTCGGAGTCAAGCGTGCCTGCCCCTGTAAACAAACGTCAGGCACCAGGAGCGCCAGAGAAGTGTTTTAAAATGGGCAAATAACAGTAAAATTTCCACGCCTATCATATGATTCCAAAAAGTAAGGGGTGGCTCTAGAATTGGTTAAAATAGCCTCAAGTGAATGTCTTTGCTATACCAGCTGACACGTGCGCGAAACAGCTGTCGTTTTCTTGCAACTTTGTAATCTCCTGTCGTTCCTCCTTGCCATTGTAAATTTGTATTTTTTACCATGTTTGTAAGTAAACATCAATAAATGAAGTGAAAAGAAGAAATTGGTGAGTGCCATTCTACTATTTTTCTTTTTTTGGATTGCATATGAATCTCTCATTTTGGGAACTTAAACACCACACATGGTTTTTACATACAAGACTATAGTGGTTAATTGTGAAGGTTGGTAGGGACTCTTCAAAGCCCTAAAAAGAAGAGTAGCCCCACTCAGCAACCCCCTTTTTTCAGGTAAGGTAAAAACATGTTTATTTTATTTTTTATAGCCCCCCCCCCTCAAGGCCACTTCTACGTTTTTTTATAAACTTGGACAACCCCTTTAAAATCATAATATCTGGATATCATACGGTAACAAACTAAAGAACAGCATTTCAATAAGACCAAAAGGATCAGACTGTGAATAAACCAGAATAATTGTAAAATGGTAGCCAGTAAGAGTCATTCATAACCGTTTCCATAAAGTATTCATCTGTCTTGGGCCATCGGCACATGACCATGGTTGGGCAGTGAATCACAGATCTGCACTGGCCTGATTACTCGAACCAACCACAGAGCAGAGGACATGACTCCTTGCATCTTAGTGATATATGATACAAGGAGTCTTTTTTTCCTAGCTATCACCATCTGTGGTCAGTCCTTAAAAATCCAACAAATGGAAGCAGACGAGTCATAATCTACATGAATAGAAGAAAATAGATGTCATTCTGGTATAGCATTCATTCAAAATGTGTATGTGCTGACACTGTACGTGTGAAGAGTGAGGTGTAGTATATGAATATTGCACAGCTGTTCAGGATCTCTGTATTGTGAATGGACGGCAAACTCTTCATATGTTTTGTGGAAATTGGTGGCTGTACAGAATGTACAAGTGGAGAGTAATTAATCTCAATAGAGCCTACACGAAAATGTCTTTTCCACAGAGAACACGGTTCACACCAAGGTAGTTTTGGGCACTTCTTTCGCTTTAAAATTTCATGACTTCCCTTCAAGATGCTCAACAGTTATTCAGAGTGTGACACTTTATAATAATATTCTGCCCCAGTATCCATGATTGTCAAATTGTCAGTAGAAATCTTTGTATCCAAAGACGACTGCTGAATTTAGTAATGGACGAAATAGTTACATATTTTCATATTGTTCGTGTATGTAAAGCTACTGTCACAGAGTGCCATGTATTAGTATCCCCCAGGTTTCCTTCAGTCTTTCTCAAGTCAGGATTCAAAGAAGTCTTCATATGCTTGAGCACATAATGAACGCAGGACTTATTAGGACTTTCTGCAAGAAAGTTTTATAAAGTTCCTTTTATAGCTGACATTGGACTGTGTTGGGTGTGGAAAGGCAAAAACTAGACGAGTTCCCTTCTCACATGCTTCCAAACACAGAAATACAAGGCTTCTTTTTTCTCCTCCCAGGCTACAGATCATTCCTGATAATTCAGGAAACTATTTGACCCAGTAAAACAGGAAAAAGATTCACAGTTCATCCTCATCCAACTTTGCTAGTCGAGGAGTAGGCATAGTCAATTCATCTGTGGGTGAGGCATAGCCAGGGAGCTCCCGAGACAATGTGCTTAGCTTCTGGAAGAAAGAGATGTGTCATCATAAGGCTCTAGAATAATGATCAGTCCCTATGTAAAGACATCAGTCTAAAGGAAAAGATGGTGCAAATGCAGACTGACCCACTATCTTCGGGCAATCTACTCCATTCACTTCCATTCATCCTCCGTGCCCCATTGGGTTTCATGTACGGAGGTGTAATAGGATAATAGGAGGTGATGTAGTATGTAGACCTGCAGGCATGAGATGTATAGCCTGGAGCAAAGGATTCCTATGGGTGCTACATTACATTTGTCTGCATGAGACCTCAGGCTAACTTGCAGGGATACACAGTGTCAGATGGGGATGCCTAAGTTGAAAATACAACTTCTTTGACTTCATAAGTATTTCACTTTTTTACTAATGTCAAGGAACTGTCATTATATATAGTGATCGTGCAGGAAATACAACATTTCTAGCTCAGAAATCTTATACAGTATTATTTATAGAATAGTAGTAGTATTACTGTAGAGTTTTGGGAAAAAGAACAGTGAAAATGACTGAAATCTATTTTTTTACATTTTTTAGTTTTAATTAAATTGCATTCATTATTCAATGATTACGGTAAAACCTGCAGACAAGACGTGCCTATAGGCATTTAAAGATTTGTCTGACCAATTTTGGTAGGAATAAAGCGACTGTTAGACACCCTAGGAATGTTATTGCTGTGAAAGTAAGCAGCAGATCTACACTACTACTACAGTAGATGTAGGGGAATCCATCACCACGATTTAGCTACTTGAGCTAACAGCTATATTATGTAGGGATATGCCCACCACTGCCTTTCTTTTTACTGTCCAGCCGCTCCTTCCATGCTCAAACTTGAGTTTAGAAATATGCAAATGAGGCTGAAGTGCTTTGGAAGAGCACCTCAGGGCTCTAGCTCCGCATCTCGCTGGTCCCATGAGTGACATAGCAGAAGGAGATGTGAAGTTCTCTGCCAACGCCCCCCTATAGCACTTCAGCATTTGTATTAATTTGCATTTCTAAATTTTTGGCAGGAAAGGAGCAGCTGGAAAATAAAAAGAATGACAAGGGGGACACTTGTTGGTATAGCTCTATGTAATAGCATTCGTGGTGACGAATTCCCTTTAAAGGGAACCGATCACCAGGTTTTTCCCAATAAACTGATGGTCCCTTATGGTAAAGTATGAAATGTCCTTTCATTTTTTTTGTTAAATCTCACAAAAATCTCTCCCAAGGTCAAGCAAATGTGACTCATTCTCGACTCATTTTCTCATGGGATAAGTCATGTTCAGTGGTTGACATTTCATACCCTAGCTTAAGGTGTTTAGTAGGGTTGAACCTGATGACAGGTTCTCTTTACATTTATTTTACAATGTAATCTACAATTACTCCAATAATGTGAAGTTTTTCATTACACCTTACCCGACTGGTTGGGTCACTTTGTGGGGTTCCATTGGAGACAGTAGAGGTGGAGGACTCTGGATAGTGATTTAAATCAAGACTGATGTGTGCTGGGGTAAGAACCGCTGGGGGCAGGACATCTGAGTGTGAGCTCTTACGTGGAGGGTGAACCTGTCATATTATAAGAAATTTACTGAATGTTATTATTGTCTTTTTATGGAGCATGAAAATTATAATATTGTGAACATGAAGATTTAATCAAATACAACCAAAAATTTCAGAAGACTTACCTTGCTGCCTAGTCTGCTCTCACGAGGGTTGCTGGGCAAGTAAAGGGATGGTAGGGAAGAGTTGTATGACTTGAGATTGGGCACTTTATTTCTATCCATAGAAGCAGATGAATGAGGTCTGAGACCCCCACGACTTGTTTCCATCATGCTGCTGTTACTTGATCGACCAAGACTATTGGACTTGCTCTCTCTGCGTTGGTACTCGATAGGTGACTGAAGTGCTGTAAATGGAGATACTGTTATATCTAATGTAATGAAATAAACCTATGACACTCCTATATAGACTGCTCTAAATACAAAACACTGACTCTTCAAACATTTCCACGATGGTGTATTAATATATAAAAATGGATAGATTGGAAAATGTTACTACTTCCTATAAACTCTAGCATACTAAGATTTGGGGGGACTAGTGGTAGGGTCTGTACCTGCATGGAGCCAGGATGGCCACTAAACTATTCATGGAGCTGTCTGCTTTGGTTCTGTATGGCCACAACTACAACAGACATTTTAGGATAGGTGACAGGTCCTAGAACTGCATATGCCTTGTACTTATACCATAGCAGTAGGGAATGATATCCACAGCATAATAGTTACTCACCATTAAGAAAGTTACGCTGGCTCTCCAGTATCTGCCCAATGTCTCTGACCCAGGCCATTCTGATCTCAGGGGAAGAGGTGTGCAATATGTAACGCATCAAGCTGCGATCTGTACCTCGCGATGTCAGTGCAAATTTACAGGGGTCATTATCGACAGATTCTTCAATTCCTAAACAGCTGATCTAAAACAAAACAGCGAAGGTTTTGTCACTCAAAGAATTTCAATGTCAAGATAGAAATAAGAAAAGTTCTTCAATCTTTATAAATAGCTATACCAAGAACAACGAGCTAGAAAAGTTTTTTGAAAAATTATACATATATTTTATTAGTGTTCCAAATAATACACATATACATATACAGCTCCAAAAAAGGGAGTTTAAGAATTTACAAAATACCAGGGGAACAAGGTGTCCCAGATGGAAATGGGACCACACAATGAGTACCAAATGAGTACCAAAACGCCCCCCCCTCCTTCCCATGCCCCATAAAGATAAAAGCGTGCCAAAATATAGATAGTAGTTGTAACTAAGCCCAGCGATAGGGCCACAGAAATAGAGGAGGGTAGACAACACTACAAATTCAGCCAATTCAATGAACCGGAGGTACCTTCTGGTATGCACAGTTTTTAGCTTTGCATGTTGCACTTACCCTCAGGCATAGTAAAGGCAGGCAGGCGGCAGTCAGAGGGAAGGCCGAGCGGGTACACCCCGACGCACGTTTCGCAGATGCTTTTTGGGAGCTGTATATGTATTATTTGGAAGTTGGAACACTAATAAAATATATGTATAATTTTTCAAAAAACTTTTCTAGCTCTTTGTTCTTGGTATTGCTGATTCTATATTGTTGAGAGCTGTATTGATACATTTTATATGAGGGCATAGTCGGTTTTGGTGTCTACTTTATAAATAGCTATGTCCCAAATGAATGTAGTATATAAATAAAGATTATTATTATTATTACTACTTTCTTCACTGTGAGACATAGAAGGACAGCCATGTACAGCACTCGGTTATGTTCATCAGTGATTGGAGTCAGAGAATGGATTTATCAAGGCTTCTATTGGTGAACAAACTTTGAAAAAGTTGCAGTTCCTGGTGTAAGGGCAGGAGTTGGCTTTTCACCCCTCATGCCACCTCCACACCAATTAAGTGGTGAGGGGTGTTAAGTGGGCCACGTTTAGCCACAGAGTGGCTCTCCATGGGATGGGTACAGCCCACCGGGCAGATTAGCTATAACCTGTGCCAGTGCCTAAATCAGGTTATATCACTATTCTAGCCAGCCAGGGGCCTCTTAGTATAAGAGACACAATCTGTGTGGTGAGGGAGCATCGTCCCCAGCACTAGATAACCCTCCCCCCTGTATGTATGCTAGTTTATGCACATGGGGAACTCACAACAACCATTCTCATTCACACTGAACTATCACTATGTAATGTTTTATTTTTTTTATACCCCCCTGATCTGTAAAGCACTGCAGAATATGATGGTTCTACAGAAATAAAGTTTATCACTATTAAAATGGTTTATCCATATACAGGCAGTCCCCGGTTTACATACAAGATAGGGTCTGGAGGTTTGTTCTTAAGTTGAATTTGTATGTAAGTCGAAACTGTATATTTTATAATGGAAGTTCTAGACAATTTTTTTTCTTTTGCCCCAGTGACAATTGGAGTTTCAAAATTTTTGGTGTAATTGGACCAAGAATTATCAATAAAGCTTCATTACAGACTCCTTACAGATGATCATTGCAGTCTGGGACTATAGTAAAGCATCCAGAGAGCTTCACCAGTGGTCACAGTGGGCAGAGGGGTCCGTCTGTAACTATGGGTTGTCTGTAAGTCGGGTGTCCTTAAGTAGGGGACCGCCTGTATATAAAATGGGATAACTACACCAATCTGCATCTCTCTTAATTCCTCTGAAGTGAAGTAATGCAACTTTTGACAACATGAACATTGCATTTACATCATGTTAATTATTTATCTACTTTAATGATGAAGCTGGAATCTTATCAAAGCACTTAACACATTTCACAGGACACAATCCTTTGGAGTGCTCCACATCTGGTGCCATCAATAAAGATGCAGCTCATTCCTTCCACATCAGTGGATATAGCCACTTTAGTGTGGAGCGCACAACTAGCATAGCGCTAATGTACCGGGGGTAATGTACAGTGTGATTTATTCTATGCTTCCAACTTCTGATCAAAGGGGGTTCCTGAGGACAGGCCGGCAATACTGTCATCTCAGGAAAACTGTTTCAAGTGTAACTTACCTTTCTACACTTTTTAAGTAAATCAATAGTACAGGCAGTTACTGGGTTCTGTAGGTTTGTTTTTAAGTTGAATTTGTATGCAAGTCAAAGCTGTATATTTCTTAAATGTAACCCAAATGTTTTTTTGTCTCTGTCACAAATGGATTTAAAAAAATTTGGGTTGATAACTTTGATAACTCTCAGAGCTGATCATTGTAGAATGGAGCCAAAGTACAGTAAATTACCAATATCCAGGGGTGCATCTGCCTGTACAATTAGTAAATACCATATATACTCGAGTATAAGCCTAGTTTTTCAGCACAAAAAATGTGCTGAAAACCCCTAACTCGGCTTATACTTGAGTCTAGGAAAAAAACAAAAAGTGAACTCACCTTCTGACGCTCCCCGGCATCCATCGCGGCTCCGACATTGGGTCATGGTCCGTCACAGTCTTTGTGACTTCAGCCGCATCGGCACACACTATGATGTCAGCTTGTGGCTGACATCATGGTGCCTGTGACTGACCAGGAGGGGCTGGCAGGCTATATTCTCGAGTGGGCAGGCAGGCTATATACTCGAGAGGGCAGGCAGGCTATATACTTGAGGGGACAGGCTGGCAGGCTATATACTCTAGGGGGCTGGCAGGCTATATACTCCAGGGAGCTGGCAGGCTATATACTACAGGGGCTGGCAAGCTATATACTACAGGGGCTGGCTGGCCATATACTACAGGGGCTGGCTGGCCATATACTACAGGGGACTGGCAGGCTATATATTCCAGGGGGCTGGCAGGCTATATACTGGGGGGGGGCTGTGACCAATGCATTTCCCACCCTCGGCTTATACTCGAGTCAATAGGTTTTCCCAGTTTTTTGTGTCAAAAAAACTCGGCTTATACTCGAGTATATACGGTATTTAAAGTGGACTTGTCAGCCGAATAAAAACCTCTAACAGCACTTATTAACCCCTTAAGGACGCAGCCATTTTGTAGCTTAAGGCTCAGTCCCATTTTTTGGATTCTGACTTGCGTTGCTTTATATGGTTATAACTTTTAAACACTGTTACTTATCAAAGCGATTCTGAGATTGTTTTTTCCTCACATGTTGTACTTCAATATAGTGGACAATTTTACTCATAGATCTAGTCACCTTCTTTCCTTCTAAAATCAACTTTTAAAAATATGCTTATTCCTCTTGGGGGTGGTACCAGACACCCTCTGTACCCTCCCTCTGCCTGATGTAATCTCCCACAGTGGGAGGGGGCAAGTGCTCACTGTTACTGCCTGTGAAACTGCATTTCTGGCTCATTAACAAAATTTAAAAGTTGATTTTAAAAGGAAATAGGCCATGTATGACAAATACAAGAAGATTACCACAGTCACTGTGCCTGGATCTATGAGTTAATGTTTATCATGCTTGATTTTGATAGTAGACAGATAATAGACATTTTTTATCATATAAGTGCTTGAAAAAATATCACCAAGGAACAAATAAAATGTTTAATATATTCAATATTGGGTGAGAATTATGAATCATTTTTGTGTAAGTCAAACCAAGAACTGATTCATAAAATAGGTGTTTGAGTAAAATTTCTGGCAACTTATGCAAAATACTCCCCGCAAATCAAAACTGGACTAATATCGCAAATTACAAAGTGCAAATGTGACCCAAGAGTGAGAGCAACTATCAGTGTCTGATACCTACCTTAATGCTGTTCTTAAATATGTATCCAGGTAGTGAAAAACCCTTCTTCTTGTCGATGGGTTCACTAAAGATAATAAGCTGCTCAAATAGGAAGACTCTTCGCTCCTTTCCCCTTGTAAGGAAACTGCAATCCTGTTCTGTTACCATGAATGTGTCTTGTTGGAGAAGCTTCCCCTGAGCTGTGATTTTTCCCTGAAGTATAGAGAATGATCACATTGACAGAAGTGATTTAAGATGCAAACCACCTTTATATACAACATTTATGTACAGTAATTGAACCCATACCTCAAAACCTTGCAGCCGACCCAGGTTCATCATATCATTGCATCTTTTAGGGACAAAACACATTACTTCTACAGCTTTCTGAAAATCAGAAGATAAAGATACAGTTGTAAGCGCAAATTCACACTTGTAGTCCATACGGTCGGATGTGTCCCTAGAATTGTCAGCAAGATATCAAAAGTGTCCTTTTCTGTCTCTGTCTAGTCAATATATATGGGGATAACAGTTTTGCATCAGTTTTTGTTATTGCTAAATCAGCATCTTTGTATCAGTTTAGAAATCAATTGTGCTGATGTGAGGTGAAAAAAATGATATATGTGCAACTGATATATGTGAAAGCACCCCTAAAAAACTGCATTGAACTGCTTAGTAGACTATTCCTTCATGCTGGCTAATGCAAACAAAGATTTCCATTTCCAGCAATAACAGCCTATGAGATGTTCCAGGAATGTACAAATATAGAGCGTTATCACTTTTTAGGTCCTCAAACCAATATAACAGGTATGTAGCTCATTCTCTTCAAGACCCAGGTATACCTTAAAAATCAATATTCCAAAACCGTGTCCCCCTGAAAATTTGTTTGTAAAAATAGGCCAATGATTCTGAAGTGATTTGGGGGTATTACCAGAGCCCCCCTTGTGAGAAGGGTCCCTTTTACTAGTGTTTTTATAATATGACTTTGTATGATTTTGTTTGTATATGTCCTTCATGATCTTTAAAGCGCTACAGAATATGATGGCGCTATATATACATAGATCTATTATAGAGGGTCTGTACAGGGAATGCATTTCTATAGAGTGGGAAACTTTGTAACCTTTTATCAAAGGTATATGCCAGGAGTTCTCCAACCATATATCCGAGATCGAAGGTAAAAAACAGATGTACGTTAAACCTTAAAAATATTACACGTGCCTCATAAACACCATTATTCTCAGGAGCAAATTTAGCTGTTTGGGTGACTAATTCTGAAAACCAACATATAGGGATGTAGCAGACAGGAATTTTGACCATTGTATGTGAAATGACACCAATAGATTAAGGATGCCTGATAAGAGCCAATTACATAATTTTCATTTGACTCTTTGCATCTCCTTGTGACATGTATGAGTTAATCTGCTATCTTGCAAATCTTACATGTAATAAATCTTACATCCCTAATGTATTGGTATCTTAACAGCTTCAACTTTCTGCAGGGAACCACATCTCCAAATACAAATGACTGGAATATCACATTCCAAAACTCAAAAAAAAAAAAAAAAGTCAGAAATAAAAACAAAAATTGCAGTCCCCATAGTCACCACTAGGCCAACCATTTATATTGTGCTTTCATAGATACTGTGTATTTGCATATTCTTTTGTAATATTACAGGCGGTCCCCTACTTAAGAACACCTGACTTACATACGACCCCTAGTTACAAACGGACCTCTGGATGTTGGTAATTTACTGTACTTTAGTCCTAGGCTACAATAAACAGCTATACCAGTTATCACAGGTGTCTGTAATTAAGATTTATTGTTTATCCTGGTTCTTATGACAATCCAACATTTTTAAAATCCAATTGTCACAGAGACCAAAAAAATTTTGACTAGGGTTACAATAATAAAGTATACGGTTCCGACTTACATACAAACTCAACTTAAGAACAAACCTACAGACCCTATCTTGTATGTAACCCGGGGACTGCCTGTATAAATAACATTTATTATAAATAGGCAGTGTAAAATTTTTATCACAAGAACATGAACGCAATGAATTATTTCAGTGGGAATCTCAAATATATCTAGGTTGCTGTTTGGGAACAGTGAAGAGGATTATATGTTATCAAATCCAGTTTTAGGAATAACAGCGCACAGTGAAATGAGGCAGCTACAACAAGGTATTGGATCCCCAAATGTGGTTATTTATTCTAAGTTTTACAGATCTTTTTAAGACTACTAGTGTTTTCCTGTAATATAACATAACAATACAATCCGTTTTATTGTCCCAGCCGCCAGGAATTGCTGTCAATTACTGTCATTACATCACCTAATATACAGGAAACATAGTCATCCACATAATAAATGATGTCATCACCCACCTCCAGTTCTGTTGTGTCTTGTCCAGCTTTGCTGTAATACTTAAGAAAGTCCTAGAAAGAGAACAAATATGCATTTGTTATACATTTTGATTTCCATCTTCATTCATCTTTCCTACAATAAATACTGTACCACCCTCTTTTCTATTGTATATATAGTGTAACAGCCAATTCCATGTTAATAACACCTTTAGTCTAAGCCTTTGTCAATGAATGCTGAATTAAAGGGAATGACTCATATATGGGAGATGTAAGTCCGTAGAAGACTAGGTAAGGCCTTTGAGACCACAGATGATCCTGAGAACAGATCCTCTTTTCTGCATGTTTCAGGCACAGTAATGGCATTATTCCGCAGATGTTTTGCAAAGATTCCGATAAAAAAAAAGTTTATCATTTGCTTCCTATTGTTTTCAGGGGGAGTCAATGAACACAAAGATTGAACCACAATTGGTGGTCATACTCCATTAATCCCTATTTCACAAGGCCACCCAGCATGAAGACCCAGAGTGGGGTTGTCAGCAGAAAACCAATATGCATTTTTTAGCCTTTTGTTGAGCCACTGCAAGGCAACTGTCCATCTCTATATACAGCTCCTTGCAAAAGTATTTGGCCCGCTCTCTCCCTTTTGCCACATTTCACGCTTCAAACATAAAGATATAAAATTGTAATTTTTTTGGTGGAGAATCAACAACAAGTGGGACACAATTGTGAAGTGGAAGGAAATTTATTGGAAATGTTAAACTTTTATAAATAATAATAAACTGAAAAGTGGGGCGTAAAATATTATTCAGCCCCTTTACTTTCAGTGCAGCAAACTCACTCCAGAAGTTCAGTGAGGATCTCTGAATGATCCAATGTTGTCCTAAATGACGATAAATAGAATCCACCCGTGTGTAATCAAGTCTCCATATAAATCCACCTGCTCTGTGATGGTCTCAGGGTTCTGCATCATGAAGGAACATACCAGGCAGGTCCCTGATCCTGTTGTGGAGAAGTTTAAAGCTGGATTTGGATACAAACTTTAACCGGTTAAGGACCGGGCCCTTTCCTGTTTTTTCATGTCCATTTTTCACTCCCCACCTTCAAAAATCTATAACTTTTTTATTTTTACACGTAAAGAGCTGTGTGACGGCTTGTTTTCTGCGTAACAAATTGCACTTCATAGTGATGGTATATTCCATGCCATGTACTCAGAAGCGGGAAAAAAATTCCAAATGCAGTGAAAATGGTAAAAAACCGCATTTGCGCCATTTTCTTGTGGGCTTGGATATTACGTCTTTCACTGAGCGCCCCAAATGACATGTCTACTTTATTCTTTGGGTCGGTACGATTAAGGGGATACCAAATTTGTATAGGTTTTATAATGTTTTCATACATTTACAAAAATGAAAACCTCCTGTACAAAATTTTTTTTTTTGATTTTGCCAACTTCTGGCGCTAATAACTTTTTTATACTTTGGTGTATGAAGCTGTGGGTGGTGTCATTTTTTGCGAAATTTGATAATATTTTCAATGATATAACTTTTAGGACTGTACAACCTTTTGATCACTTTTTATAGATTTTTTTATATTTTTCAAAATGGCAAAAAAAGTGCCATTTTTGAATTTGGGCGCTATTTTCTGTTACGGGGTTAAACACATTGAAAAACCATTATCATATTTTGATAGATCGGGCATTTATGGACGCGTCGATACCTAATGTGTTTATGATTTTTACTGCTTATTTATATTTATGTCAGTTCTAGGGAAAGGGGGGTGATTTGAAATTTTAAGTTTTTTTATTATAATTTTTTTTTTTAAACTTTTTTTTATTTTTATTTTTACTATTTTTCAGACTCCCTAGGGTACTTTAACCCTAGGTTGTCTGATCTATCCTATCATATACTGCCATATTACAGTATGGCAGTATATGGGGATTTTCCTCCTCATTCATTACAATGTGCTATCAGCACATTGTAATGAAGGGGTTCAAAAACGGAAGACCCGAGGCTCCTCATTCATTACAATGTGCTATCAGCACATTGTAATGAAGGGGTTCAAAAACGGAAGACCCGAGGCTACCATGGAGACAGATCGCCGCTCCCTGATGACGTCATGGGGAGCGGCGATCCCAGGTAAGATGGCGGCGCCCATGCGCTGCTATCTTTTTGAGGCATCGCTGTGATAATATGCAATATGCAGCAATATCGCAATATGCAGCAAAGACTTACCGGCTATGGAGAGGGCTCAGCCCGTGAGCCCTCTCCATGCAGCGCGACCCGACTGCCGCCGTGAATACACAGCGGGCGGTTGCGAACTGGTTAAACATCCCAAGGAGCAGTGTGCAAGTGATCATATTGAACTGGAAGGAGCATCAGACCACTGCAAATCTTCCAAGTCCCTCTAGACTTTCTTCTCAGACAAGGAGAAGACTGATCAGAGATGCAGCCAGGAGGCCCATGATCCCTCTGGATGAACGGCATCTACAGCTGAGGTGGGAGAGTCTGTCCATAGGACAACAATCAGTCGTACACAAATATGGCCTTTATGGAAGAGTGGCAGAAGAAAGTCATTTCTCAAAGATATCCATAAAAAGTCTCCTAGGAGACACCAAACATGTGGAAGAAGGTTCACTGCTCAGATGAAACCAAAATCGAACTTTTCGGCCACAATGCCAAAATGTTTAGCATAAAAGCAGCACAGCTCATAGCCCTGACCACCCCATCCCCACTGTCACACATGGGAAGATGGAGCCAAATACAGGACCATTGTGGAAGAAAACCTATTGTAGTCTGCAAAAGATCTGAGACTGGGACAGAGATTTATCTCCAGCAAGACAATGATCCCAAACATAAAGCAAAATGTACAATAGAATGGTTCACAAATAAATGCTCTCCATCCAACCTCACTGAGCTCCAGCTGTTTTCCAAGGGAGAATAGGCAAGAATTTCAGTCTCTTGATGTGCAAAACTTATAGTGACTTGATACCCCAAGCAACTTGCAGCTGTAGTCACAGCAAAAAGCGGCGCTACAAAGTATTAACTTAAAGGGTCCGAATAATATTGCACATCCCACTTTTCCGTTTATTATTTTTTACAATAGTTTAAAATATCCAATAAATTTTGTTCCTCTTTACAATTGGGTCTTGCTTGTTGATTCTTCGACAAATTATTACAATATTATATCTTTATGTTTGAGGCCTGAAATGTGGAAAAGGTAAAAAAGTTCAAGGGAGCCGAATACTTTCACAAGGCACTTTAAGTCAGTGTTGTAGTTCGCTGCCGTGGGGTAGGGGGCATAGGAGACAAAAAGTAGCTGTTGTGAAGGGAAAATTGTCTCTTAATTCTGACGATTAGTTAAAGCCTAACTAAACCTTTGAAGAAATTTCAGAAATAAATACTGCAAGTTATAATAGTAAACTTTTGTAAAATATTGTAGAAAGTAGCTTCTTTGTGCTTTTTGACTTCTCTTTCTCCTGTAGTGAGCAGTGGTGCATCAAGAGCTCCTTCCACTTCAAACAGATAAGGAGTGTTATGATTAACTCTCTCCATACCTAGAGACTATTCCCCTTAATAATTCAGCTCTCTGAGACTATACTACAGTATCTAGTGACTGTCTGTAAAGAGTGATGTCATTAAACACTTTATCAAACATGAACAGATTTCTTCAATGCAGTATACAGTATTACAAAGTTTATTATAATTATCTTTACTATTCATTTATAAAATGTTGTCCAATGTTTAGTTACGCTTTAAAGCACTGCCAGTCAGACCCCTAGCATCCTGCTAACACGCCAAAACCTCTAAGAATGGGTTAATACTTTTCATACTCTAACAGAAATCACACATTTATTAAATTTAAAAACAAGGAAAAAAACTTTCTTCCATCATGTAGTTGTAGACTATCATTTTAGACATGCTCTCTAACTTTATATTCCAGGAGTTACAAGAAAAGGAACAATTTTGAAGTTAACTTACTGATAATAATATATGTCATATTGGAATGCGCAAACGGTAACTGCTTATGACAGGTCCGCTTGATTGCATAATCTGATGTGTAATATGAAGTGAATTGCGCCATGTGAACTATTGGGGTGGGGGGGATTATTTTGCCTCATACCTTTAGCAGCAGCTGGTACTTCATGATCCTCTGCACGGGTTTGATAAGTAGGTCATTGAGTTGCAGGCGATGTGACAGCTGTTGCCTCAATTCCTGCAGCAGGACGGGTAGAACTATATTATGTAATTGGAATTATGGACATATTTGGCATATTAACAATATAATGAGTTCATTTACCTTCATTTAAGACTTAAAACTGGAAGTGAAGCAACACTCTTCTGTATTAACCCACAAATCGTATAGTCTGCATGCTTGTGACAAGAAACTACTCTAAAAGCTTTAGTATAGAGATGTCCTTTCCTACCATTAATCTACAACTGACCAACATGGACCAGAATCAGACAGGTACCAATGTTTCAAGACAATGGGGTAGATTTAATAAAAAAGTGCCGTATATTATGCTGTAGCTGATTTATCATTGTCTCGGGTTCTGGATGATTAATCGGATGTAGTATAAGACTGTCTAGTCGTACTTTGCAACTCAGTGAGAAAATTGGCTGTATTAATTAATATCCCCATTTTTGGCCTTATGGACTTTTTCCTGCAGATCAATCCCCTTATATCATGTTATTTGTAAAAAGTGTCTAAAATCTCTTAATAACTGTGCTAGGGCTCACTGTCTTTTCTGTGTTCGCATACATGGCCCCCTCATTACAATAGTTATTTACAAGTTACATCCTTGGACATGTCACCTATTGACCATGCAGCTAGGTTAAATTATGATCCTCGCTGACACCTTATCACTACTTAGACAGCATAACCAGTCAAGTTCTCCCCCATGTATATTTTTATGCTTTCCCACGGCACCGAAAAGCTGGTTTATTCTCATTTATTCTTTAACCCCTTTAGGGCGCAGCCATTTTACAGCTTAAGGCTCAGCCCCATTTTTTGGATTCTGACTTGCGTCGCTTTATACGGTTATAACTTTTGAACTCTGTTACTTATCAAAGCGATTCTGAGATTGTTTTTCCCCATATGTTGTACTTCATTTTAGTGGTAAATTTTGGCTGATAAGTTTTGCGTTTATTTACGGAAAAAAAAAGAAAAAATGGTGAATTTATTTTTAAATTTGCCATTTTCGAAATTCAAAATCATCGCGTTTTCAGGCAGATAGATTTACCACCTAAATAAGTTGCTGAATAACATTTCCCATATGTCTACTTATGGAGGTGAAATTTAGAATGGTCAAATTTTGTCGGTTATACGTTCATTTAGCCCTAAAATTTACACATTTTCAAAAGATAAAAAGATAAAACCCAAACACTTAAAATTTTTTATGCAATTTCTCCCGAGTACAGAGACCTCCACATGTGGCCTTGACTTGTTTTATGGGGGCACAGCGAGGCGCAGAAGGGAAGGAGGGACCTGCAGCTGCCAGGATTTTAGTTTCCTCCTTGGCCCATTTTGTAGACTATAAAATTTTTGCTTTTTCGTTATTGAAGCCATGTGACAGCATTTTTTTTTTGCGGGAAGAGATGCTTTTTCCAGTGTTATCATTTTGGGGTTGGTATTGTTGAAAATGTATTAACTTTTTTTGAGGTCAGGAGTAGAAAAGTATCAATTTTGTACTGGATTCTTTCCTTTTTTTTTTCGTGTGCACCGTATAATAATCATGTTATCTTTATTCTATGGGTTGATACGATTACGGGGACACCAGACTTGAATATATTTTCAAAATTTGCCAAATAAAACCCTAATGTGAATAAAGTGGCATAACATTTTTACTTTTTTGACTACAGAGCTGGTTGATGGCTTGTTTTTTGCGGGCCATGTTATACTTTGCACCACTATCATTCTGGAGTACATATGTTTTGTTGATCATTTTTTATTGCATTTTTTGTGGGATTCATTAGGTAAAAATCATAATTTTTGGCGGGTTTTTAATTTTTTTTTTACAGCGTTCATCGTACGAGTTCAATAATTATTTAATTTTACTATATGGATTGTTACGGATCCAGCGATACTATATATATGTGGTGTTTGTGTTATGATTTAGACTTTTTAGCGTTTTATGTTATGGGGCTTATGGACATTTTTATTGATTTATTACTTTATTTATTTATTTTTTACTTTTTGACTATTTCCACCATGTGACATAAACAAGCAATCATCTGATTGCTTGTTCATGATAATACTCTGCAATAATGATGTATTGCAGGGTATTAGCAAGTGCATAGGCTGACACTGTGCCTTCATAGATCAGATCCCAGGGCTGCCATAGCAATGATCGGCGCCACCCGAAAACGGTGCTGGGGGGGGGGGGATGCAATCGTAGGGTAAAGACCCCCCAAAGGCAAGTTAAATGCTGCGGTCGTGCTGACAGCGGTATTTGACGGGTTAAGCACCAGCAATCGGAGCCCACTCCGACCGCAGGTGTTACCCGGGGATGTCGGCGCTAGAGTACACCCCGCGACCCCCCATGCCATCTTGGCTCCGGTGCAGAGCGGAGCCGGCATCAGCTCTGCGCCGTACACGCTGAACGCTTATCGCGGGAGCCAGCACCATACATGTACGGCCCGGAGCGCTAAGGGGTTAAAGTTTGTTTTTATTATTGTATTTGATTTTACATGTGAAGCTCTTTGTACTGAGTGCCGAATTCATGCCTTATCTATGCATATTAATGTGATTGTATTGTAGAGCTGCCTGCTCTCTGCTGCCTTTATATGTACAACAAGTTAGAAAAATCAACAATAAAAATATTGAAACAAAATTGCCATATATTATGTCCCCTTACCTCAAAGTAGGTATCAATGTATTCTGACACAATATGCTCAGACTTGGGCTTGTTCTGGCAATATACCACATACATGTGCAGCCGGCGCTCCTATAAGAGTAAAAATACTATGATGCATTCATTATCTTAGACATGTGGTGAATTTAAGGTAAAATAACAAATTAACTGAAGCTGCCTTTATTTGGATGTTGGTTTACATAATCACTGAACATTGCAAAACTGTATGTAAATGATATATGTTACAGTGGGGGATTTAAAGGCGTTTTCCTACAAATTCAAGTTAGGCCCTATCCTCAGGACTAACTTGCTGATAGGTGGGGGTAGAAGTTATGAAACCCCACAGATCACATAAATGAGGGGTCCAACGAACATGAGAGTAATGGAGCAGACCCCTCGTTTTCATGATCTGTGGGGGTCTCATCACAGAGACCCCCACCGATAAGCATGTTAGGACCTAACTTGAATTTGTGGGAAAACCCTTTTAATGATAAATTATAGAATTACAAAACAGTATCAGGTTACTAAATCTGTCTGAAACTGAGTTTAGAGCAGAGGCACCTTAAAAAAAGGGGGAAAAGCAGCTACGAGACACCTCTGGCAGCAGCTTATGTCCCATGTGGGGAAATGTTCCAGTGTAGTTCCCTTGCTATAAGGTGAGCATAACTCTCAGCCCACAGGGCAAGTGCTTTATTATATTGTACACATTTATAATCCAACGGATGTTCACTAAAAGGATCTTTACTCTATCCTGTAACATGCAGATAATGGTAGTAGAAGGACTCACATGCTTTATAAAGAGTTGTGCTAATCGGTCTGGATCCTCAAGGCACTTTTGAAGTTCACCTAGGAAATAGCTGTAATATAACAATACATGAAGATTTAGAATAAGACCAAAATCAGGTGAATATGAAAGAATGATGGAACTTATAAATAGGCTACAAAATTAAGTTATAAATCCAATAGAAGCCATAAACTGTGCAAGGTTTATCTAGAAGATTGCCCTACATCAGTGGTGGCGAACGTATGGCACGGGTGATAGATGTGGCACTCAGAGTCATCTCTGTGAGCACCCAAACCGTCACTCCAGTACAGTGTTTGCCAGACAGGTTAAGGGTCTCAAGATCTTCTTCTGTAGTCTTTAAAGCAACACTTCCAGATGGAGCGGACGTGTGGACTGGGCTGGATTATGATTGGAGATACAATGCTACAATAATAATCCAAATTTCCTCTCATTCTTTGAACTGTATTGGTGTCCTTAAGATGTGCAAGTTGTGCACAAAGCAATATGTTGTTGAATAAATTGCTGTGGGTTTTTGGCTGTAGTTTGGGCACTTGGCCTCTAAAAGCGTCACCATCACTGCCCTATATGAATCAAGTATCAGACTGGCTGCATTTTTTACCTATACATTCCTTTTATTTTCTTCATAGTATTATAGTAGATAAAATTGACAAAAAAGATGCAGATCCATCAACTCCATTCTATAATCATACAGAATTGATGTAGGGGAAGGCAGAAAAATACTTTAAGGCTGATGCCAATTAGCCCAAGTTGGAAAAAATTAATTCCCGACCTACATATGTCAGTCAGAGGAACACCCTGGATCTATGCTAAATACATAAAAATTGTTCCAAGAACCTATAATATTTGTACTCCGATGTAAGGCATGAAGAACCTTCTCAAACAAGTACAAAGTATCAACAATCACAATATGCTATGGCAGAAAGTGCCAAACCTGTCCACAGATAATAAATGATCTCACAAATTAGTCGCATTCCCTTGGACAGGATATGAGCTACACTACCAGACACAACACTTGTTTCTGTGTCACTGGTTTTCTAAGCTTTTAAAGAGGTTTTCCCATGAAGACAAGTTAAGCCCTATCCATGGGAGAGTCAGTGGGATCAGTGGGAGTCTCAGTGCTCTATCGGATTTATCCCGTGGATAGGGCCTAACTTGTCTTCGTGGGATAACCCCTTTAAGGCTGTCCGGCTGCCTTCACCTAAGTTATTATGTTCTGTCCACTTACTCTTTGTGCCAGTCGTATATCTGGTGAATATTTCCAAATACAATTTTGTCTTTTCCCTTCATGTCCTCAGGAATTCCTTGAGCATTCATGGTCGCCATATAACCCTGCAAAAGTGGAAGGTGACACTTACTATGAGTAGTAACATAAATAAACCACATGTAAAAGTGTACAGATCCCAGAAAGCACATAGGGATTACACTGCACAGCGCCACAGTTTTTATTTTAAGAAATAAGACTGACTACATCCTTTCTGAGTCATTCCTGTATCCAGATAAAAGCTTCACATGCAGGGAAGAGAATTCTATAACACATATGGAGAATAAAATGTTCAAAAGTTAAGCCAAACATTCTGAATGATATTATTAGTCTCTTCTAGTCACAGATTATGACTTCTCGGTAATAAACAGCTGTGTCGTCATTTAATGTCCCATAGTGTGTTCTGTGCGTGGCCCCGGAACAAAGGGGCAGAAATATCCCAGTCCCTGCAGTGGGCTACACACATCCCATAGGGCTTACGCTGGAGCACCCTAGTCCTCTATTTCCTGCTTGTGTTATATCAGCTGGGGTCTATTTATTTCTCTTCTCTTCTGCTTGTGAAGGGGTAATAACTTTGCATCCGCACACTGAACTTTTCAAGCTGTAATGAACTTTGTCCCGATGAGACTTCACTGCCAAATACAGACCAAATAACCCGGATGATTAAAGTCATCTTTTCTCCAGAAGTATATCATAAAAGGTAGATATAAAACCTGTCGTAGCCAGAAAAGGAACCAATCAACCGAAGGACTCTTTTATACTGTATGAAGGCAGAAGAACACAACACTAGAGGTCTCAAAAGTCAGTGTGCTTACATATCTTATCGGATGGCTAGCGCATAGCACAAGATGCATCCGAAAACTGGCTCAAATAAAAAAAAATGTAAATGTCACTAAAAGCACAATGGGACACATTTACTAAAAGCAGTGCAAACCGCAGTATGTGCAGATTGCCTGTGTATAGTGCATGGTGCGCCAGATTCATGCATTGTGACGCCCATTACTCATGAATCTGGTGTCCCCTGCACTGCTCTGACAGAGTGCACAAACTTTTTTTGGTGCACCTTTAACATGTGGGGTTCAACACAATTCTGTCGGACTTTGCATGTTAAATGTGGCGCATGGTCTGACTTTCCCCCCTTTTTCCGTGCAGAATTGTGTGTCGGGTTGGGTATATTGCAGCCTGTGCCACAAATGTCTCTTCAACAATTCTTAAATACACATGCAAGCAGTTTGCACTAAAAAAAATGTGCAAAATCCGATAGAAAACGGGCAAAAGGACCTTAATAAATTTGGGACAGTGTGTTTAGCGGTTTCGGGCCCCTTTTTCAAGCAGGAAAGATTGTAATAAAAGATGTGTTTACCTAATTTAAATTATCAATCAGGATTTGGCAAAACTCTGTGCAGCGCTGTGTAATCTGTGTGCACTACATAAATAAAGGAATTATTATTATTATTATTATGAAATACTTCCCTAACAAGTATTGGATCCTACTGCCTGTTGTCAATGGTCTACTAGTGTTGTAATGATGAGAGAGCTGTAACAATGTTTCTACAAGTTGTACTTCCTACATGATGCCACCATCAGTACAGCAACAAATGGAAACCTCTACTCTGATATAAGCAGAGGAGACACTCCCATGAGTCTGTATATCTGTACCAAAAATCTGCAAACAACAAATATATGAGCAGATGCCAAAATAGTAATTTCTAGGAACTTCCCATTATCATTCATTTATCAGAATACAGCCCTAAGGGACTGTAGATTCTCTTTGTAGAGAAATCATTAGGAAGGGTTCATGTTTTTTCAGAATGTACAAATCTCTGAGATATTCAATTAATTCTTATCTCAGAGGAGTCATCCACAAGCAGTGGTTGGTTACACGTCTCAATACATTCTGCTGCCATCCAGCCCATTTCCTTTTCTCATTCAACATAGTTATCCAGGCACAAGAGACAAGTAATGGGACTGAGATCCTCTTACATGTGGTGGTGGTGTCATCAGTATATGAGAACCATTTATCAAGAACATGATATAGTATATACCAACACTATAGGGGAGATTTATCATAAGTTTCTTTAGAGGGGAACTGTTCTAGTTTCCCATGAAAACCAGTCAGAGCACAGCTTTCATTTTTCCACAGCCGTTTATAAAATGAAAGCTGAGCTCTGATTGGTTACCATGGGCAACTAGAACAATTTTTACCTCAGACACTTTGATAAATCTTCCCCATTGTATACAATACTTCATCTTACCTCTACTATTTGGCCCAGGTCTTCAACATACATCTTCTCTGTTTCTATCAATTCCATTAAGACATACCTGCAATTCAGGGAGGGGATTAAAAAAAAACAAAGTTTATTTTAAATGAAAATCTGGAAGGTGATCTGTCCGGGGCTCCTAAAGTCTCCCTTTGTATCACATATCAGATATCACACTCCTGAGCTCCTCCATAAGTTTCACTCCTAAACTCCAAGGAGGCTCCTTATAACATTTTTGGGTGCGTTCCTTAATTCATCCTTTTTCACCTTTGGTACAATCCTGATTAGAGTATCTCTTGAACATGAATATATCCCTAGATAAAACTTTGTTTTTATTAAGTCTCCCTCTAACCAATGTTAGAAAGTACAAAGCTAAATTACATCTCCACATTTTGGCAGCTGCCAAGACCATAATATGTCTCTACTGGTAGAGGACTGTCCCTCCCTCCTGTTTAGACCTTTATTCTTGTATCTACATGTGCTATATGGAACATCATAGTGAACCCTGGGAAATATATAGAATTAGGTTGACTTGCTCCGACTAAGCCCTCCTTCACACGATTGTTTTCTCCTTGAATCTCCTTTTGTCCTGGTATGAGCTTATGTTCACTGCTGAGGATTCCTAAGCACCGTTTCTATGTTCGGATAAACTCAAAGCATATCCTAAACTATGTTTGTGACTCAGACAGTCCCATATATACTCGAGTCCCGTATATACTCGAGTATAAGCTGAGTTTTTTAGCACAAAAAATGTGCTGAAAAACACAAACTCGGCTTATACTCGAGTCAAACAAATAACGACACAAAAAAAAAGAAAAAAAATCAAAACTCACCTTTCTAGCGGCCCCCTTCGGGCCTTCTGTGCGATCCGTCGGTCAGTGGCAGGTCCGTGTGATGTCACAGGCACTGACATCAGCCGCCGCCGCTGCAATAGTATTGTGTGTGACGTCAGCATTTTGCGCGGCACGGACCTGCCGCTGACTGCCGGATCACACAGAAAACGCGAGGGGGCCGCCGGAAAGGTGAGTTTTGATTTTTTTTTACATCAACGGGCGGGGGTCCAGCTCCGCAACAGGGCACAGGGGCTGGCAGGCTATTGACCGGGGCACAGGGGTTGGCAGGCTATATTTCCCGGGGCACAGGGGCTGGCAGGCAGTATACTGGGGCACAGGAGCTGGCAGGCTATATACTGGGGCACAGGGGCTGGCAGGCTGTATACTGTGGCACAGGGGCTGGCAGGCTATTGACCGGGGCACAGGGGCTGGCAGGCTATTGACCGGGGCACAGGGGCTGGCAGGCTGCATACTGGGGCACAGAGGCTGGCAGGCTATATAGTGGGGCACAGGGGCTGGCACGCTATATACTGGGGCACGGAGGCTGGCAGGTTGTATACTGGGGCACGGGCTGGAAGGCTGTATACTGGGGCACAGGGGCTGGAAGCCTGTATACTGTGGCACAGAGGCTGGCAGGCTATATACTGGGGCACAGGGGCTGGCAGGCTATTTACTGGGGCACGGGGGCTGGCAGGCTGTATACTGGGGCACAGGGGCTGGCAGGCTATATACTGGGGCACAGGGGCTGGCAGGCTGTATACTGGGGCACAGGGGCAGCCTGGCTATGTACTGGGGCAAGGGCTGGCAGGGTATATACTAGGGGGCAGGGGCTGGCTGGCTATATACTGGGGGGGCTGCTGGCTATATACTACTGGGGGCTGCTGGCTATATTCTGGGGGGCTGCTGGCTATATACTTCTAAGGGCTTGCTGGCTATATACTTGGGGGAAGGGGCTGTGACCAATGCAATTCCCACCCTCGGCTTATACTTGAGTCAATTGGTTTTACTAGGTTTTTGTGGTAAAATTAGGGGTCTCGGCGTATACTCGGGTCGGCTTATACTCGAGTATATACGGTAAGTTATTGGGGCTGTTAACAAAAAATTGATTGCATGTGGTAGTACTAGGATTTCTGGACGAGTTGTGGTTGGTAGCTGGGAAAGAATCTTATGACCTTATGGCCCAGCCAAACTCAATCACGGAAAAAGGAATTAGATTGTAAGCCCCATGGGGACAGGGACTTTTAATCAAAAAGATGCACAGAAGTCTCAAATGCTTCTGCAACTTTTTTTTCTACGTCTGGTCCGAAGTTTATTTGTGACTTTTTAACCTCAATTTGTCCCAAAATTGAGACCTTTTCATACGTTCACATATGAATTTTAAAGATAGATCAGACGCAACACTGGAAAATTCTTGCGCAGCTAGTTTTGCTACCGTGTTTCCCCGAAAGTAAGACAGTGTCTTACATTCTTTTTACCCCCAAAAGTCCCACTATGTCTTACTTTCGGGGTATGTCTTATATTGGCGGAAAAATAACGATTTTTGTTTTAACCATAAAATTAACATTTATTAACAACCTGAACAGTATGGTATTCACCACAAAACAGTTTTATAAAAGCAAGTGCCAAGAATTACACAGTGTAAGGGGCATTATACAGTGTGGGAGGTTATACAGTGTAAGGGGGGGCATTATACAGTGTAAGGGGGGGCATTATACAGTGTAAGGGGAGCATCATACAGTGCAGGGAGGTTATACATTGTGAGTAGGGGCATTATACAGTGCAGGGGGGATGGGTGTTTTAACACAAACCATAGAACTGTGCAAGCAAACACACTGACCCACACACTACATGCATACATTATACATGTAAATAAACATGCACACAATGTTCAAATATAAATCAGGCATCACATATACATACACACTACACATAACATACATACTTTTCAGTGTCACTGACTGCAGGGCTGAGTAGAGGCTGCTCCAGGCTGACATGTGCTCCCCTGCTCCTCTCCCCCTCCAGGTCCGACTGATGTAGCAGGGTTTAGCAGCTACACAGGAGGGGGAGGAGCTGCTCCAGTAACACAGACGGCAGCAGCACACAGCAGGAAGCTTCTCCCTGGCTCCATGCTGCAGACTCCACACTGTGCAGCGCTGCCTCCCCTGTCTTCTCTGCCATGTGATCGGAGCCTGCACGGAGTAGCTGAGCTCCGGTCACAGTCTTCTATCGGCCAGGAGCTACAGCAGTGACAAGAAGAGGCTGCAGCACCCGGCTCCCCTCAGCTCTAACTATGTCTTACTTTCGGGGTACGTCTTACATTAGCCTACCCCCCTAAAACACCCACTATGTCTTACTATCGGGGGTGTCTTACTATCGGGGAAACACGGTAGGCAATTGGAAAAGTCGCAAATTCAGGTGCAAATATATCACATGTGCCCCAAACAGTCGCAAAAAGAAAAGAAAAAAAGGAGAAAATTCTAAGATATTTAAAAATCCCCCTGTAACTCTAGTTCTGAAACCATGGAAAAATGTTTCTTTAATTTATTAGTTTTATTGCTTTCTAATACACATTTTTCTATATTTGTCTTACTAGCTTCAGCAGTTCAGGATTGGAAATCATCCATTATTAAATGTCTATGTTATTTAGGCCTCAACATGTAGCCCTACTGCAGATTTCTCCAAGGCAATTATATCAAGCCTCTGTCTTTGCTGATATACTGAAAGCGGGTTATTAAAATTTAATAACCCGATTTTGCCGGCCAGCAATCTTAAACCATGGGAGATGCAATTGATAGAGATTACACTTTCAGTGTGTTGTTCAGCATCGTCAAAAATACTATAGGCCAATACCTATTTATTTAGCTTCTGAACATTCACTAGTATCTGACAAAAAGATAGATGAGACAGATCAGAGATGAGAAATGATGAGATTCATGAGATGGATATAACACACAATGGGGTACATGAAGCAAACTTTGCGCTTTCCTTATTCTTTAATTTTTGAGACTTTGCATGGTGCTTGTGCTCATTTGCAGCATTTTTTGCGCTTAAAACGGTCTCCCGAAGTTTGCCATTGTCTAGTATTCTGCAGTGTTCCCTGAGTTATCTCCCGAATTCAGAAGAGAAAGTTGTGGGTTCTTTTTGGAATTGATTGTGACTTTTGGAGACTGTTGACGACTTTTGTTTTAAAAAAATCGCAAATTCACTAAAGACCAAACGCCACATGTAACAATAAGGAAAATCTACTATACATCTGACCAGCAGAAAAGTTAAGAAAAGTCCCAAAAAACAGACGGACAATGCCAAACAGCTCTTCTATATGCCTCCTTCCCCTGCTATAGACACCTTATCTTATCTGTAGCTTGTAGAGTAAGTCTGTGCACACTGCAGGAAGTGTCTGTGTGTGAGCATGTCTTGCAATGGGGGGGGGGGGGGGTATGCATTCTGCAGACAGGAGAAGCAATTCATGAGAAGAATCTGCCCTGCCCGACCATAGAAGATAGAAGATTTAAGGTTGGATCCCTGGGCAACCAAAATTGTATACAGATGGACTATTAAAGACAGGTTGGAATTATATATGTGAAATGCTGTATTTTTGTTAATAAAAGTGAATTAGAGAATGTGTTATTTTGTTATCCTGAGTACATTCAAGAATCCTGACTTTGTGGGAATACCCCTTTAATGGCACTTTGAGACATATTAAAAATGTTATCAAAGAATTTAAAACAATAAGGGCTACATGTGGACATGCTATTTACCACTTTATTTGTAATGTATAGATATCCTCATGTAAATTGACACAGTCTACTGTCAGTGGTAATTTTTAGTATTAAGTCTAAATCTTCTGCCATGGAACAGTACTACTTCCCTATTAAAAGTTGAATAGGAAATGTCATGGAAACCTGTGCTTCTAGCACTGGGGAAAAAACTGTTCAATAACTATAAAGGCTATTTTACAATAAGTTCTAGTAACCAAGCATAGTTACTTGTAATACAAAAATAATCAAATTACAAACTTAGCAATGCTATCCGCTTGCCCACTGATAAAGTCAGCCTGCTATATATAAATATCCTGTAAGTGTGTGTATATAATAATGAACAGACGGGAAAGGCCACTCATTAATACCAGCTATCTAGAGGATCACGCTCACTAGTTCTATAAATAGAAATGGTACATGAATGTCATCACTTACAGAACTAATGAGGGATGTTTGGCCACAGTGACACCACCCATTAAGCAGAACGGCTCAGTAATCACTGCGGTCTGGCTCATACCATGCCACAAATCAAAGGCAAAGGGTGGTAAGTGAGGAAAGAGCCACTGACTGGTCACGTCTCCCGGAACACACTTCCATCGTCAGGCAGTAGATAAAATCCGGGAAGACCATGTTTCTTTCCCTCAGTCACCAGCAGACCAGCATTTCCCTCCATATATATAATAAGTCACACTGGCCAAGACTCTGATTTAAGAGAATTTCACCTGTCAAGCACTTGTAATATTTGTTTCTGAGAAGATGGTATCTGCACCCATCTTAAAAAGGTTGGCCACTTTAACCTCATGTTTTTTTTTGTAATGGAGGGTGGTTCAATAAGTACCTGTGTTAGAAATTTTTCATTTTTTTTTATTTTAGAAAGATACACTTCTCCCAATGTTCCTGCCATTTTTTAACCCCTCAAAAAAAAAAAAAGGATTTGTCGAACTCTCCAAAATACGCCTCTGTCTCGGGGATGACTTCCTCCTTTGAGCCAAATTTTTTGTCCAGCGAGCCATTTCTTCATGTTAGGGAACAAGAAAAAGTCACAGGGAGCCAGATGGGGTGAATACGGGAGGTGCGGCAGCAATTCATAATGCAATTCATGCAGTTTGGCGACGACAACTCCGGATGCATGTGCTGGTGCGTTATTGTGTTGAAACAGCACCTTCTTTTTCGCAAAATGCGTCCGCCAACTTATCATGTAAAATATTAATTGCCGTTCCAGTTAACACACCTAAGGCCTCTGCTACTTCACGCACTTTCGTTTGTCGATCAGCGAGTATCATGTCGCAGACTTTTTGAATGATTTCCTCGGTAACCACGTCTGCCGGGCGTCCTGGTCACTCCTCATCAAAAATGGATGTTCGCCCACTTTTAAATACGTTGAACCAATATCTAACTGTGGTCATAGATGGCGAGGTGTCCCCATAAACAGCATCCAAATTACATTTTTTCCCAAATTACTGAACGATACTACCCTTTTTCCATCTTAGTGAAAATCACGAAACACATCTTACTGAAATGGCTGCCAAATCCAAACTAACCAATCAATCAGTCTGCAATTTGTTTTGCCGTCGTTTGATAGATGGCAGCACACGATAATAACACCAACTTCCCTCAGGAACGCCCTCTGTCGTCAAACACGAGTACTTATTGAACTGCCCTCGTATGTGTTAATGTGGGGGTAGGGGGGCAGAATATTAGGTAATATACCAATATACATCTATTAAAGGTTATGCACCATTTTTTTGTCTTTTACCTCATCAGCCAGATATACCAGTCCATAAACTGGTTGCAGATGGAGGGTCATGTGATCTCTATCTGTCCATAAGCAATCGCCCTTGTTCATGGGCAGATAGAGATCACATGACCCTCCATCTGCGGGCATTTTATGGAATGTTTGGCTGATGAGGTAAAAGACTGGAGGTTTTTCTCAACATATCAAGAAAGCAGTGTAGATGTATGTTTACTAGATGTATATTGGTAAATTACCTAATAGCCTGCACCCACACATTACAAAAAACAAGAGGTAAAGTGGCCAATGCTCAACATACACGACAGGTAGATCTTCCCCACTATGTAATTATTCTTATTTGGTCTGCCATGTTTATTTAGATAGTACATGTAAGACTACGAGGTGTAGTCTCATGTACATGAATGCTAGACCCGAGATTCTCAAGCATCACATTCTCTCCATCAGAGTGACTTTTTTGTCTCATAATGAATGTTAATACAATCTGTTTTCTAGATAAGTGATCCACATCCACCAAAACATTCAAAGAAAAGGCACTCCAATCCAATGCTCCATGGACCAGTATTTAAACTTATCCTATCCACTGTCTACCAAGTAGAAACTAACCCAATCAGCTAGCCATTACAGTGTAGTCCTTGTTAAAGTGACTGAAATCCAGGGGACTTACCATTTCCCAAAACATGACTTTTCAGTGGTTGCCTTCTATTCACTTGCTCTGCCAGTAATTTCGATGTGACTACTGATCAATGTGGTGTATATGTATATGTAAGCCCCCCATATACCCAAAAAGGACTCACTTACATACTCTTTTCTAAGGCACTCTTCCTTTCTTCTTCTGTTTCTTCAGGGGGGTAGGAGGAAGCAACAGATGTAGATGTTTCAGACGCTATAGACTCATCCTCCTTGGAGTCTGAGAGGTAGGACTGGTGCGAATCCTGAAAAGTAAAGAGTTATCTATCTACGTCAATGAAGCAAAACATTTTCCCTATGTTGCTGATACATTTATCAGAGTGATGTACAGCCCTGACACTCTGCCTGCAGAAGTTTCATAAAGTTAAAATACTAGCAGTAGATCAGCATATACATCCTCATACATTGAGAGCTTTTTTTATTGTTTCATTTAACTATTTTGTTGCTCTTATTTTATTTGTATATGTCCCAATGATCTGTAAAGTGCTGTGGGATATGATGGTTCTATATAAAGATTTATTTTATAATCATTTATTTATAACATTCAGTTTTCCATATTAACGAAATTCCATGTGTCATAGTAGAGCTGTAACATATTTTTCAAATAAATAAATAAACCAAAAAATTAAGATGCATCTCCTATTTCAAACACCCGCAGCTTCACATGAAAAAAATAGAGTTGATGGAGTAGTTGTGTAGTAGTGTGGCCATTGATCCATTAATTTCTATGAGCAATGAATTACAATATAAAGATGGGCACCCAGAGTGGAAATCACCTGACTTAGGGCTCATTCATACAGGTGTTTCCATTGAGCATCTGTGGAAATCACTAGTTTGTGAATTAAGCTACAGTTTTAGCAGCCATAGAAGCTGCTATGGGGTCTGCAGTGTCACGGGGCCCCGTCATCCGAGCTGACAAATTAAAAAGTAGAGGATATTCACCGTTATATCCACCATTATTGCACATTGTACAGCATAATATGTATATAACATATATGTGATATATATATAAATCTGTGATGTGAATATGCTGTATGTGTATACGGTGTATAGTGGGGCACATTTACCTACCCGGCATTCACTAAGGTTATGCGGCCGATATCCACCAGGTGTCGCTGCTGCGCCGAGGTCCGCCGGAGTTCACCTTCTTCGTCCCGGTTCATGTAAGTACTGATCTTGCAACACAAATTCTTTTTCGAATTCGCGTTTTTTCCGAATCGAGTTGTCCGACAGCCACGCTCCCAATTTCTGTCGCGTGAAAGCCAGCGCTGATGCGCCACAATCCGATCGCGTGCGGCAAAATCCCTGTGCAATTTGGCGCAAATCGGAAATATTCTCGAAACCCGACGAAAGTGCGGCATTCAGACCCATAGTAAATGAGCCCCAGTGTGTGTATATACTGTTCGTGTGTATATATGCTGCACGTATATGCTCTATGTGTGTACATAAGTGTATAAGTGTGTGATTGTAACTTGCATGTGTTTGTATAAAAATATGTATATTTTTTAAGGAGGGGGCATTTTGAGGCCTGCTATGGGGATCTGCCTCTCCTAAGGAATTGAAAAAAATCTAATTGTTGTTTCCTCATAAATCTAAGTTTTGAATATTTTTTTACTCACAAATGGGTCAGAGTTTAATAACTCTGGCACAAATTCCTAAAACCAAAGTTTTTCTTTGACACCTTTCTTTGTAAATTTGGGCCCATGTCATCACGATGCTCCTGATACAGATCAATGTGGTTTCTTATTTGTTTTAGGATTATAGAAAAGAAAACAAACTGGGAAACTGGGAACAAATACCAGTGAGAACCTGACATTACATCTCCTGATATGATACTATAGGAAGAAGAAGACAGGGATAAGTGTTGTGTATTACTCAGTGCCCTTCTACGGAGAATAGTGAGTATAGATAAGGTAATTGCCTCTCAGCCCTATACATTATTGATCAGCACAAGAAATGCTGGCAGTGGAGACATTCTGGTAAAAGGGATCTGTCAATGTCATAATAGCTTTTCTTCAAATAAGTACAAGCAGGGGCTCAGGGGACTGAAGAGCTTGCTTTTCTAAAAACTCACAGCATATAGCTTCCAGGCCTGGCTGCTGCTTCACTACGTATCACTGAGTACTGTCATCATATTTACTAATGTGTGAGGCTCAGGACTACACTTACACTGCGTTCATACAATATACATACCAAGTCATTACATATTCCCTCCAAACAAGCATAGAAATGAAATACTAACCTGCTGTATCTATTTGGATGTCAGCTTGTGTAACCTAGCTGCAGAATTTGTAACAGATATTAAAGTACATCTATCAACAGGATGAAGGACTGCAAACCAAGCACACTGACATACTGGTGTGTGCCCCCTCAGCCAGGATCCAGTTTTCTTTAAAGGAAACCTTCATTTGATTTGATGCATTATGAAGCAAACCTTGAGAATGTTGTAGCTACACTGATGCAGGATCATATCTGGTTTACCTCTCTGCTGATTGGTTTTGCTGATAAAACAGATTTAACAATATGATAATGAAGCTCTGTTGCTTTTATGGCTCCTTCAGCACTTGGTTCAGTGCTTGTCCTAGCTCGTGAGTTTTTCTTTGCAGGAGAGAAGGATGCAATCACTGTTCTCCCTGCCAGACAGAATAATCAATTGCTGCACCATCCCCCAGCTGCTGTGTATGGGTGATCCTGCTCAGGTTGATTAGTCAAGTCTTGACTAACCTCCATTTGTAATTACAAGCTCACGTTTTTAATGTGTTTATGTCATAAGAACATAAGTTTATGTATATAAGAATAAACCAAAACTTTTTTTATTTCTTGTCTTAAAAAATTATACAGTTCATCCAAGGTCCTGAATGTTATAATTGTTTTTTCAGCAAAATCACTCAGTTCAGGGATTAACCAAGATATGATCCTGCATAAGTGTAACTACAGCATTCTCAATGTCTGTTTGCTTCATAATGCAACAAATCAAATGGTAGGTTTCCTTTAAGCTTCCTTTGTGCTTGTTTTTAAGAAAAAAGTCTTTAAATTATGCAAATGATTTAACACCTATGGAGACTGAGGCCCTCAGGCCTCATTTGCATAATTATAAAAGCATTAAAAAAAAGACAAGGCATAATAAGCGTAAAGAAGAGCGGATCCTGTCAGAGGGGGCACACACCAGTATGTCAGTGGGGTTTGTTTACAAACCTTGATCTTGGTGGTAAGTGGTCCCTATATAATATATAGATTTTGTTTATCCAATCCCTGGGGAACTGACCATTAGGACCCTAACCTGGGATTTGGGATAACAAGGAGATCATTGAAGGTCTAACTGTTTTGATCATCTATAAGTTAGAACGGGCCCCAGTAAACTGGAGAATGGGGGTCACATTCTCAATAAATTGTGGAGCAACAGGGTACGCTCCATTCAATAGTATGGAAGCGTCGAAAATTGCTGTGCAAAGTGCTAAGATATCACCGGTACTCACTTAAACAGTAAAATGGAGTGTCTAAGCTAGTGGAGTGCTGTGCTCATTAATTTTCAACATGCAATCAGCCATTAGTCAGAACAGGACTCCGTCCTCAGGACTGATAGAGGTCCAGTTCTTCTTCCAGGAGTTGGACCCTATCCAATCAGCTTGTTGTGTGTGGAACTTGCAACCCCCTTTATGCCCCCAGTGTAACCACTGAGATTTAATTTTAATGAAAAAGAATAAAAACAAGCAGTGGTTGTGTTTCAATATTGTTTTAGTGTAATTTTACCATAAAAAGAAATGTATGTATTTATATGAGGAAATATCCATGCCATCATCTGTAGATTAGGAATAGCATTTGACCATCGTACATATGTGACAGTTCTGAAAACATGAACACCCAGGAGCAACTGTGGTCAAAATCCTACATAGTTACCCTACAGTCAGACTGCTCAGAGTATGTAAAAGCAGACACTCCACGGTATTATGTCTCAGCTTGGGATCATAGTCTAAAGGTGATAGCAGCCAGCCAGAACTCGATGCTAGTAAAATAAGGATGTGACCCGTGTAAAAGTGGGTTATTTTAATGAGTATAAGTAGGGGGGAAGGGGGATTCTGTCTGTGGGATTAATCCGAGACAGACAGTCTGCCTAGAGGCCCTAGACCAAGCAGTGCAGCTTGCTGGCCTCGGACCTATGTTCTGAATTATTAATGTGGACATATTGCAGAACAATTCTGAGCAGCAGATGATCCACAGGTGTGAAGACATGCAGCGCCCCATGTCTAACAAGTAACACTCAATAGATGCTTTTAAGACGAAATCTCCCATTTAGATCCAAAATGATGGAAAAGGTATATCCCAATACAATCACCATGCATAACAGGCAGACAAATGTATTCTTCCCTTTCTAGTTGCATCTGTATCTGACAGAAATGAAAGTATATATATGTATATATATTTATATAATCCTTACAAATTCCTAATTCTGTTATCTTTATTGTTGTACTGCAGTCCATTGTATACTGTCATGTCACCTCTTTTGTGCTCAACACATTAAATATACATGACAGATAGATGCTGAATATGGAGCGTAACTGCAATAGTAGAACCATGTAAATTAGTCATGTTATATTGCGGGCTGTCATGGGATTACTATATATGGTTGTTGTCACACAAGCTGTAAAAGTCTCTCTGGAGCCATAGTGTGTGCCAGAAACCTGGGAGGCCAATTACAATGACAAGAAAATACACAGTGTTCAGACTGAAAACGTAGGCAAGAAACAGAAATGTAATACATAGAGTATAGCTAATCTACAAATTAATAATGTCCTGATCCCATAACAGATGGAGGAAAGTGCACTATATAGGACGCCATTTTAACCCGTTAACCTTCTTTTGAAGATGACACATTGCATATTCCACACATTTAGTGTACACCACTAGAGTTCATTCTGAAAAGGAGAGGTAAAGTCAAGGTGGGGATTTAACAATCTTTCTGTCCTACTACAAACAATTCCCAGCAGAGAGGTTGCTGCTCCAGCCAGTGGTCTTACATCCAGACACAACCCAGTAAACTCCTAGGCTGAGAGCTTACGTTTTTAAAGAGAGTCTGTCACCAGATCTAACCCATTAAGCTACTGCCCAGCTGGGGCTGTAAAGTCTGGGTCCGAAGGGAGTGGGGTGGCATTCAATATAAGAACATTTGCCCTGTGCCAAAACAGGAAGAATACAGTGGTATAGAGTACAGAGTAGGTAGTGTAGATGCTGTAGGTCAGCGGTGGCAAACCTATGGCACGGGTGCCAGAGGTGGCACTCAGAGTCATTTTTGTGGGCACTCAGGTTATCACCCCAGGAGAGTTTTCACCAGACAGGAACAAATCCACCAAATCTTTCTGCAGTCCCAGTCAACTTAAGAGAAGCCCTTGGTTTATCATGCTTGATTTTGATAGTAGATTTCCTTTAAAGGGAACCTGTCACCAAGACCCTCATTTTCACTGAAGACAGGTTGCATAAGCCCAATACAGCTGGATTGCAAAGATGTCCTTTTGCCTTTTCAGTGTATTTGCATTATAATATAGTTGTGTGTTTTAACTTACTTTGCACCCTGACAAAATCCTCTTCTGAGTCCCAGGTTTGTTTTGGTTTTAAATTAATAAAAAAAAAAAAAACATGTGCCTTGTCAGCGCTGCTCACTCACTCCTCAGTTCTCAGCCCTCACCTTTGTGATCCTGTACAACTCCTGCCTGCTGCTCCTTCACTCACACAGACACCAGTGGGGGAGGGAAGAGCTGTACAGGAGCACAAAGGTGGGGGCTTAGAGCTGAGGAGTGAGTAAGCAGCACAGCCATGATTTTATGAAATGCAATCAAACCAAAAAATACCTGGCACTCAGAGCAGAATTCTGTCAGGGTGCAAGGTAAGTTAAAACACGCAATTATATTGTAATGCAAATGCACAGAAAAGAAAGAAATGCATCTTTGCAATCTAGCTGTAATGGGCTTCTGCAACCTGTCTTTAGTGAAAATGAGGTCCCCAGTGACAGGTTCCCTTTAAGAGGTTTTCCTCTTTTCCTCTTAAACATTTTTTAAATGTCACAGACTAAGCTTAAGTTCCCAAGACTGCATGTTCACACCATGGATGGTTGAAGGAAAGGTCACTGGTCAAGCATAAAGCAAACCCAAGGAAGCTGCACATGAAATCAAACTTGTAAAATGCATAGTGTGACAATAACTACTCATCCATCACTGGAACAAATCTAATATGTAATCAAATAGGGAACAATCCTTATAATCAAAGCAAAAGTTAGGAATAAAAAACCTCCATTATAGAACAAACCCAGGCCACAGCAGCAGTAGAGCTCAGTCACACTGTATGCAATATGTCATCTTCAAATGAAGGTTTCCATAGTAACCCGCTAAGCAATGTTTTGCGATTGTGGATTCTTATGAGAATGAAAGGTAATTTGTTTGGAATATGAAATAAAGACAATTGGTAAATTAAGGAATTTTGCTAGTTTTTAAGAAGAGAATTCCTCATTAACTTTGTGGAGAGATAAATTGGTTTCAATTAGAAGTTAATTAAAAAAAGGAAAAAAAGGATATTGAGACAGGAGTTTCAGTCCTTAACACCCGTGTACCTTTGTAAGTGCAGGAGGGTCACAGGACCTGCTTGGGCCAATCCACAGTGCCCTCTGCAGGTTTCATGACCCACACCAATGCTAGGCATATGTGGCAAAAAATATAGCTTGGATGTGTGAATAAGGCTTTAAAATCATTTAAAACTCTATCAATGATTTATCTGATGATTTAAAACAAACCTGTCATATTTCACATATTTCACTTTAAATAAATGTTCCCATAGCCTTTCTAATACTATTTCCCAATCTGCTTTTAGAATTATCATTATTGGTTCCATTCACATTTAAAGATATTTAACATTTTATCTGGCTCCCTGCCAGAAAACTGCATGGAGGCATCTGTTACAGGGCTGTAATCATCATTATTATCTGCTCCCTTATCTTTTAGCTCTCTCCCACCCTCCCCCCTCCATCGTGCAGGAGTTAGCTGACCACATGCTCCAATGAAATCTCTGTCAGCTCAACTCTGCAGGAGGGAGGGGGAGGGAAGAAAGAAGGAGGAAGATCTAGTAGAGCAGATAATGCTGATGACAGCAGGGACTTCAACACCCTCTTCACTCTTCAGTTTTCTGGCAGGGAAGCAGGTATACTTTTCAAACTTTTCAACTTTTAAAAGTGAGCGGAAGCATTAATGTTCATTTATAAAAACAGATTGGAAATTAGTATTAAAAGGACTATGGGAATCTGTCATTAGGTGAAAACGTGTCAAATGATTCCCCAACATCATTACTACAGATGAGACCCTGAATAATGTTTCCACTCATTGGAAGCCCTAATGTTATTACTACCCCAGATAAGTTTGGGTTTAGGGCAGTCTATAATTCTTGTCTAGTGATATACTTTGGCTAAGATACAGTTACTGTATTGCCTTGCAAATTCAAGGAGTCCCGGGGTTCCTGAGATCATTTCATCTACAGTAGTAGTTCTTAATTCTTAGTTTTAATCACTTGAACTGACCTGAGCTGGTAATAATCCATCAGGGAAGGAGATCAATCATTAATTGGCCCCGATTACAGTGACAACATTGTATATTCAGATATATGGGGCAATACTGACACTGAAAGCTACTTTCAAGCTTTGATAGTGGATGCCAAATAGTTACTATGGGAAACTTGGCAAAAAATTGTTTAAAAATGTAATGTAAAATAAGATAGCTTTCCATGCATTATAAGCAAAAAAAACCCCAAATAATAAACTTGGCAACTTTCAATATGGTCACATAATCAGCATTAGCAAGAAAAGTATACACTGCTAACCTCCCTCTGTAATAAGACATGTTAGTGGCATGTATAAATCTATAAAAGGACATATGAAAATACCAAAATTGTGTTCACACCTTGACCACAGAATGACATTATGGTTATCTTGGCAGTTCTTGTGCTTACACTAAGTCCATATATATTTAGAAAAGCCTCTCCCATGATTATATACAGTTTTGTGTTCCTGCTCTTTCCTTTGTTATCATGTTTGTGTAGCAGTTGGTAAAGACACCAGCATTGTGCCCTAAGGCACACAAGCTCTGCGAGAATTAACTTTAATAACCCTGTTATATGATTCTGGTTATTAGCCTGTAAGTTCCTAGTGTGACTCTGATCTTGGTGCCAAATTTTAGTATTGCTATGACATAATACATACAAATGCCTGACGGGTCAGATGCAAAGGTGCTAGAAGTTGGAGAGACTCACTGACTGATTGGGGTGGCATCCCAGTTAGTGGCTAGTATTTTCAGGACCGGCTCCAGGTTTCAGAAAGGCCCCTGGGTGACAGAGCCTCAGTGGGCCCCTTTACAGTGAACTCATGTGGCAGAATTAAAAATTCAGAAACTAAAACAGTCTCCTGTTCCCTAAAATATTCCCTAGCTTATCATTCCAAACAGCCCTGTCATGGGTATTTTATATAAGCCCCATTCACCCCCATGGATTCCTAATGTACAGCCTTATGTGGGCCCCGCCTCTTGCCCAGGTATGCCCAGTGCTGGCGTCGGCCCTGAGTATTGTTAGCACAGAGGTCCTGGTTTTTATCTAGCTATATCTGCATGGAGTTTGTATGTTCTTATGTTTCTGTGGGTTTTTCTTCTAGGTTCTCCATTATACTCCAACACACTAAGCCCACACACAATTGGCAGCAATATTGGGCCACAAACAACGAACCTGTGTGTCATTGGTGTGAGGCATGACATTAGAAAAAGGACTACCCAAGCCGCAAACACGCATAAGAATAGGACCTTCCCCAAGATTTGCATACATACGGGGCCACTGAAAATACAGTCGTGTGAGAGCCCATGAAACACATGAGAAGTTTGAGCTACTTGGCCCAAAATAATTTCATATGTATGAGATCTTAAACTTTGAAGCTGATCTAGTGAGTTTTGGGGATGACCACCTTTAATGCAGCCAATTCCTTCTCATCTCCTCAGTCTCTATGTGTTATTTGTTTTTAGCCTTAGCTGTAAAATATAGTATAATCATATACACAAATACTTCATCAGTTTGCCACGGTAGCACAAAAATTACACTAAATACAGATTACCAGACTTTACTCTGTGTAACATAACTTAAGTATACCCAGGGTACCTACCTTATTATTGGGTTCTGTGGTGGCCCCTTGAAGCAAATCACACAAAAAGGATAAGTCGGGCAAGTTATGTTTGTTAGGATTTTCAAGCTCTTTCCATTCCTGCAACAGTAAATGAGAGACGAGATCCAAAGATTATTACATTATCTGCAAGGAAGTGTTAGTGGACTCGCTGCAGGCTATAGTTTGCAAGTAATATTCACATCACATGAGACTGGAAGACTGTGAAATAGAGACTGGAAGGCTTTGTGAAACTTAATAGACAATGGGGGTCTTTTATCATAAGGCGGCTCCTTGCGATAGTTCTATGTCTGTCTTTAGAGCTCCGCTGCCCACCAGATTTAATAAAGTGGCTTTTTAATAAATCTCTTAATAGTGTCTGCGATTGTCTGTGAAATAATCAGAAAATAATCGCAAGGAGAATAGAAAATCACAGCACCTCACATACACCAGGGTGGGTAATGGAGTGACTATGCAATGTTTTTGCAATTTAAAAAAAAAGTGCAAGTCATAAATCTGACTTTACAAGTGTTACGCGAGCCTGAGCCACTAATTCTGAGGAAAAGGGCCCTTGTGGTTTTTAATTAAAAAAATTGCAAAAACCGCTATTTTTAATAAAATTACGACAATTGCTTTATATGACTAAAAAAAATGTTAAAAAGAGCAATCCAACTAAATTTGTGCAGGTCACAGTTACATGATGAGGACAGTCAGCTTCTTCTATTGTAGACATGGAGACCTTGTTCTTGTGAAGGGAGACCGCACTCAAATTTAAGACACAATTTAACCATCATCAATATAATCCATTCTTATCCTGAGAAACATTTCTCCCCCCAGCCTGGGTGAATCACATGGTCGTGTGGAACTCAATGGGGCACATTTACTTATCCGGTCACCCGAGTTCACAGAAAGTGCATTGTCGGTCTATAATGCTGTGTGTGGCTATTCACTTAGATTGTGCGCCAGAAATCATCAATGTGTCACTTCCCCGCTCAGGTCCAACAGAATTCCCCATGTTTTTTGTGGTGGACCTTTAACATAGGGCGTGCGCCACAATTTGAAAGTTAAATACGGTGCTTGGTCCGAATCAGTCAGACCGCATGACGGCACGACCTCTAATTTGTGTCGCAGGGAAGACAGTGCAGCTGGACCAGCACAGACACTTCTTAAATACCTGTGCAAGCCATTTTAGCCATGAAGAATGTGCACAGTCCAACAAATGTGCACCGTGCGACCCTTAGTAAATTTGCCCCAATATGATAGATACTTACATTGCCATTCTCCTCCATGTATGCATTATAAATTAATTATGTATCACACACATTTGTGCATTTGTATGAATATTTGTTTCAATTGTTGGATACATATCCAATAATTGATATAAAAATACATAAAAATGTGCAAACAACGAGGCACATTTACTTACCTAGTTCCCGCGTGATCCCCGAGGTGCGTTGTCCGCTGGAATGCCCATCTTCCGCGATTCATTAAGATCGTAGTTCACCATTTTCCTCCTGGTGTATGTAAGTGCATGTCTTGCAACACACATTGACTTGTTAATTCCCGTGCGTTGTCTGAATCCGTCGGATCACCCCCCAATTTGTGTCGTGTGAAAGCCGACACGATTGCGACACAATCCGATCGCATGCGTCTCAATCCCCGAAAAACGTCGGAAAACCCGACGGAAATGCGGCCGATGTGACCCGATGTGACAATGTGTCATACATAATAAAAAAAGATCCCTCAAAAATATGAATTCCATGAAGGGGTTGTCCCAAAGGGGTCTTGTGATATGATATCACTGATAATGTGTTTGAGAAAGGCTCAGTTGGAGCCAAAACGTGGCATGTGTTGAGTTTGTGTTGGTGTGGTGATTATTTTTTCTTTACATAAATAACAAAAATCTAGTAAATAATGAAGGGTGTAGAAGACTTGAGACAATTGTCAGGTTCTTTATCCTGAATAGTAAATTCCTAAATGTTGGAGAAATAATTATCCCCATGACCCTTATACAGCTTAGCATGCATTGTTCCTTCAGACAGACAACCTAATCTATAGTGTCCTGCTCGTGAACTGGCCTGCGCCGGACCCCTAAGGCCTCATACTTTCAATACTCATTTGTGCTTTTTACAAGTCTGGGTTTTATCCTCTTGAACATTTGCTAATATCAGACAAGGTATTATACGGTCATCAGGCTAAGAGACAGAAATGCATCTCAAGCAAAGTGCTTATTGGCCTATTAAGAATGGATAAGGAGAAATGTATCCAACCTGTAAAAACCGAGAAAGCGCTAAAGCTGCAAAAGACTAGACTATTAATAACTGGATGGATTTATGCTACTGTATTATTAGGCGTCCAAGCAAGGCACAGAAAGATATTACAAGGACACGGATGGTTGAAAATAGGAAACAGTTCATTACCTTTTACCTTTACAACACAGACCTAGAGATATCATCGTGTATCTTTACACTAAAAAGAAAGTCTTTGAAGCTTGCTCATGAATTCACAAAATGTTTGCGCCATAATTGCGTTCAAGCTGCACTTGACCGTGCACCCAAAGGGGTGTGGTAGTGCATAGAAGGAGTTTGCGACAAATTTATTACTGAAAATCGACACAATTGTTTCACACGCTGTAAAATGTAAGTGGACCAAAAAGAAAAAGGTAAAAAAGGTGCAACTGTATCCACTGTATCCACACTTCCCGTAGCAGTGGCCATTGTGCCAGATAAATGAACACCATGCGCCAACCTGCACATTACAGAGGCAATCTGCTCTTAGGCAGTTTGCGCTACTTTTGATATATCATAGTCTTTACAGATTAATCTAAACCTTCCCCATTACAGAGAGGTCCCAGCTAATACTGTCCTAATCTTGCAACTTTGTACCAAGGCTCCAGCTGCAGGTACTCCGTTATGTCACTATGGACCTCCACTGTTGGATGATATGGTGCCATAACATTGACACAGACTGCAGGCTTTAACTAAGGAACTATTCACATATCTGTTGCAATTAGTTTTTTTTTATCCTCAAATCAGCATATTTGCATCAGCTTTACCACCAGTTGCGCTGACTTAAGGCACTTAGAGAACAACTGTAAAGTATCAAAACTTTTGGCTAACTCTGCACTAAGCTAAAATAAGCAGTTCTCTCATTTACACTCATTAACTATCTGCAGCAGTTTGCAAGCTAGCAGGGGTGTTACTTTGTCCCTCAGGCTGTCTTTGTTTTGTTGGTTGCCATTGGGATCCATATCTAAACGGTGGAGAGGAGGGTGGGTGAGTGTTGTTGCGTATGCTCCTTATCAGTAGCTGCCGGGTGCAGGGGAAGCATGCAAATAACTCTAGGACATTCAGTGATGTCATAAGCATGTGACTCCATGGTGTCCGAAGATTCATTACAATGCCTTACTTACTGCCACAATACACTTTATTAGACATCTGTTGTGGTGATTGTGACTGCAAACCTCTACCAGTCTTTATTATATTGTCCTTTCAGTTTTTGCGCCATCACATAGATTTTTCATTTTTATCATGTTATCATGTTTTGTCATTTATAGTACTGATTCATAAACTTATAACCTTTTATCAAAAGGTCATATGTAAAAATTGTATTAAAACAAAAAATAGGTCATAGGTTTCAAAGCCAAATATGTGAAAAGCCATGAAAATGCTAAGTATTGGTTAATTGAGGAAAAATGCCACATCAGTAATTGACATGAAGAAATAATAAATCTGCTCTCTAGTCACATAACAATGATATGAGAACATCTGACAGGAAGGGGCTCCAGTGGTACGCATCTCATCAGATAGCGAGAACATGAACCATAAAATAACATGAAATGTGGAAAATATTGGCTTTTAAGCTCCACATGTTCCATTATTTAGGAATAAAAACAGGAAATGGAAAAAAAGTATGAAGTAAAAGATAAAGTATGGCAGAATCAAGAAGGATGCATGCTGTTTTAGACGATGGCAGGTGAACTTCACTCTGCAGATAAATGATATATTATGGAAACGGTAGGGAACTCGGTCTTCTTAAAATACAGGAACAGTACTTGGTGTTACATTAATACAGCCTCTTCATAGTATCAACCGTGCATAGCCGGCTTTAATCTACCGGTGGTGAGTGTAGATAGATCTATGTGTGTATGAATATCAATGTGCTACATTTACACTGACATGTGCAGATAAAGGGAGATTATGACCTGATAAGAGATGGATTTGACGAGGTACACATAGCTATAAGTAGCGGTAAGGCCATAAACATCATAACTGCCATGGCCTTGTGCAGTAGAATTGTGCTGAGGACATTTCACTTAAGTTCTAGTAGTGCTATATTGTATAGTAGTACTAGTGTATAATCACTAGTGTTATACCCAATCCATCACTGTATTATTATGTTCCGTATAGTCCTCTTATAATACAAAATATCTCACCGGATCCTTGTCCTGGGTGAAGTCATCCATCTTCCTCAAAACCCCAAGATCAAAGCTTGCTCTACCTCCATCATCTGCACTTCTTCTCCGGCCAGGTACACCGCGTTTCGGCCTGCTTTCGACTTTCTTCTGACGCTGATCAAGGCGGCTGCCGCTGCTTAGTTTTCTCACTGGGTTTGTCAGCCATTTCTTTAGTGTGCTAACAGACCTCCTGGATCCAGGGGAACTAGGGGCAGAGCTAGTGGAGGGCTGAGGCTGAATGGAAGCCACCGATGCCGATATGCTGCCATCACTACCGGCGATAGAGTAGGATTCTGAGAATAGAAGAAAATATCCGCATAAGTCTTCATTCATAACACACACTACATCTCGTGCAAAGCTGTGGTCTATAAATAAATAAGTCCTTTCAATTACTTAGTTTCATGACTGTGTGAAAAAAAAGCCTTGGAAAGGAAAATTTATTGATAAAATGTTTATGTTTTCACTATTAAACAGACACATTTCAAAAGCAAAGAAAAATATGGCACAGTTGGCCGACTAAAGTGTTACACAACCAATCAAAATATTGGAGATATTTTACTACCAGCGCAAGGCTTGCAGATCGTGACAGCTGCAGACATGTATTTATAGAACATACATCTTCTTGAAAAAAATTGGAAATATACATACCACACATTATCATTTATTAATGGATTCATAGCAACATATTACAGTGAATCAAAATAGAGATTCTTTTAGTATTTTAGAAGTACTAAAGTTAGTTTTCTAAGAACACAATCAACTTGTGTGTACAGTTTTGCATTATCACAGTTTCATAGTTATAGGGGTATTCTTATCTTATCTAGGGGCTCTATCTCTAACCCCTAATGTGCTCGCCTATGTCAAGATTACAGAGAGATGATTGGTTGTCATTGCACTTTAGGACCTTATGAAGGCCCTTCTTCTTGTAAGCTAAATTTGTATTAATTGGGAAATATCACAGCTTACCAATCAACTTGTGTGTACATTTTACCACAGTATTGGTATTCTTATCTTATCTAGGGAATCTCTCTCTCTCTAACCCCCAGTGGTAAGCTACTGCACTTTAATAAAAAAAAAAGTGTAAGAAAAATTAAATTAAAAAGTTAGAAAAGTATAATAATATTTTTTAAATTGAAAAAGTCTTAGAAGATCATAACATCACATTTTAAGCCATTAAAAATGTAAACATAAAATAACCATAGTTAGTATTTTCTTATACTAAGTAAGTCCAAACTATTAATATATTTCAAGTTTTATCCTGCAAGTTTACACCGTATTATAAAATATTCAGCAAAACAGTTCCATAACTAGAAGAAGTGGCTGAGACTCCAAAACATACTGGTAGGTGGTTTAGATTGTGAGCCCCATGGGGACAGGGACCAATTTGAAATGCTTTGTGCAGCGCTGCGTAATCTGTGTGCGCTATATAAATAAAGAATTTTTATTATTATTATGAGTTATTGCAGCTTAGTTTCCGGCAGAAAATGCAATCAGTGAATAAAGAGAAACATTTCTTGAGGCCCACAAAGTCGCTCTGTACCTGTACAGGATTTACCAAACTCAACCTAGAACTGCTGAAAGGAACGGAGATGCAGAATTTGGTTCCGCAGTTATAACTAGTGGAACTAGTACTTAGGGACTGTCTACCAATATTTAACTTCAGACATATACAGATTCCTGAAGAGAATTCCCAAGAGAGAAGGATGAGGAGCAAGGTTGAAAGCCAGTGCAGCAGTGCCACAATCCGATCGCAGGCACCAAAAACCTGGAGCAATTCAGCGCAAATCAGAAATAGTCGGGAAACCCGACGGAAATGCATCCAACGGACCCTTAGTAAATGTGCCCCTATGTTGATTTTGTCGAGCCTGATGGTTCCAGCTGACTTTCATTTCATGTGTATAACCAGCTTAAGGAAATACAAGTGATTCTAAACCTAATCCCAGCATTCCTGAAAACGGAAATTCTTCCCTTTATAATAGAGATCATAATAATAATTTTTGAAATTCACAAAAAACTAATGATTTTTTTTCTTTTCAACATAAAAAATAGCAGTAATTAATATTCATGAAATGTGGGATGTTTCTCTAGACATTTTACTGTGCAGTCTATAGGGAGATAAAAAATCCGGGTGCCAGGCCTGGGTCACATAATGACTGACTCATGTATGTGTGGGCTGAATTCCACTGCAGGACATGGCACCATAGCAACCGGTGACTACGGAGAAGAACCATGTGTTCATCACCGGTGAGAATGACAAGAGATGTTTAGGCGTCAAGCACAGCGTGCCACTGTCATGTAATATTTATCCAGAGATAGCTGAACAGCGACAAGTTTGACAGGGAGACACTAATAATATTTGGAAGAATGAAAAATCATTCATGAAGCTTAAAATTTATAGGCAAATATATGACAAAGCTTACGGAAAAGTAATAAAGGAACCAGGAGCCAACAGGTGTCAAAAATACTTGGTTGTCCAAATTGTTTTATGGGTCCCAGGTGGTGTAAAAGCGACTTAGATGTAGAATGGTCCTCACTTCTGGTCCAGAAGTGAGGACCAGAAGTGAGGACCATTCCATGTCTAAGTTGCTTTTACACCACCTGGGACCCATAAAACAATTTGGACAAGCAAGTATGAGTAAAAGCAACTTTGACGTAGAATGGTCCTCACTTCTGGTCCAGGGCATGACTCACAGCACCACCAACCTCTGTTGGTATACAAAGGCTCAACAGGTGACTATTTGTCGACAGCGGGCACCCACTACAGCCTGGTGCTGTGGTCTATATTAAGCTGCAGCGGGTTCAATTTCTCATTGTGACGTCACTTCTGAGTCACTGTAGACAAACAGAGGCCGGTGGTTGTGGGAAGTGATGTGGTGTAAGGACAAAGTGTGTATACACCACATGGTCCCCACAAAAAATGTACCATCACAGACAAACTTTTTAGGCTTCCATGAACTGTATATATGCAAATCAGCCACATCATAATGTGAAAATCTACTTCTCCCACCAAAAAAGTTATGGCCTTTTGAGTCAAAGGCTTAACAAATACTAGAGCCCAAACATTGGCAGCAAAAGTGGGGTCTGTTTTCAATATCATGCCATAGATGCACAATCAGATTTAGATCTTGGATACTGGTCCAAGATATCTTTCTAATAGTCTTATCATACTTAGGTCTGTGACCTAGACAAGGACATGCTCTAAAGCTAGAGGAGAGGTGGTTCTATCATTACCATCAGCAGGAATTCTTTACCATGAGAGCAATGAGACCATGGAGATCATGGAGGTCACAGGAGGTTATAATGGCTGGTTTATGCTCTAGAGGGACCTGGATGACTTCCTAGAGGGAAAAAATATCTTGGCTAATGGGAGCTAAATAATTGCTAAATGGTTAATGTTGATCCAGGAGGCTATTCTGTCATATTAGGTGTCAGAAAATAATTTTTACATACTATTGGCCAATTGGCATCAACACTGTAGGGTTTTTTTTGGATCATATGGCACCACCATAGGAGAATATTTTTACTGTGACCCTGTCGCTTACCGATCACAAGACCTGGAAGGTGCCGTAACCCAAGCACCAATTTGTCTGGTTACTTGTATTTTTGGATAAGTCTCGACTGTTATTAATGGTATTGTTTTTGTATAAAACGATGACAATAAGAAGTAGAGTCATAGGCACCCAGTGTGGAGACTGAAAATTAACCCTACTGGTCCAATACCACAAAAGAGAACAGTTTGTGTGAAGTATTTTCAGGGTGAACTACAGCATCACTAGGTGACATACATGTATGCAAGTAAGAGTGTTGTAGGTTCAAATCTTCAAGTACCGTATTTTTCGGACTATAAGGCTCACAAAAAATCCTTTGATTTTCTCAGAAATCAAAGGTGCGCCTTATATATGAACCAAACTTACAGACAACAGCTGCCTTGAACTGTGCACAGGTCTGCCACCTGCTGGTCATTCATCCTTATAATCAGGAGTCTAGACATTTTAGCAGGCATTTATTGTTGGTGCGCCTTATAATCCGATGTGCCTTATACTCCGAAAAATATAGTATATGTCTTTACTAATACCAAGCACAAGGAGCGGGCATGATATGTGTCTAAGTGAATGTGTACAACGCTGCGTCTGCCAACAGAGGATATGAGAACATTCAATTAGTCAGTGATTCAATGCCCATTCTACTGATGTTATAAAACTGTTCTGTGAAGCAGAGCTCATCGAGAGATGAAAACTGCCAAGCTGTCAGCATGACCAACTTCCCTCCCGGGATCCAGAGAACTAATAACTGGTCTTCATTATATCTCATTTCTAAGACTTGTAAGAGCATTAGCTTTTATGGTGATTGTTCCTGTATTAGAAGTGCTAGGGGAAATGTGAAGTGCATAAATGTACAGTATTATTTTCGTCATGCAGGAACCTGATGCATCATACGCTTGCCATGGATTTTATCACTTTTATGAATGGAATGCATAATAGAGTCCATTAATAGAGATAATTATATGGGAAATTCTGTAGTAATCTGTGACAGGTATAGAAAGATCACTTAGAATTAAACATGCTTTTATGGGGGAATTAAAAGACATAATTTAAGGTTGTAGTTTCATAGCAACAAGAAATCAATCCTATTATAGGTATCCTTTCATCAGGTTTGGATTTAGTGGTACAATATGGGATGGAAGAATTGGAGATGAGGAAAAATCCAGCAGTGACATCATTGGCCCTACTTCTGTCGAATCAGTCTCATGACCACTCACGGCCCAGCTCACCAGTAGCCAGGACATGCAGCATCTGGCATTACAAGGTAACTAAAGAGGAAATGTTTTCCTTATCCTATCTTTGAAAACGTATTTGCATATTTCCCACAATCCCCTAGTGGTGCATCAATGGCTGTAAGTCTGCACACAGCCTGCAAAGTGGCTTTAATTGGCAGAGTTGGTACAGGTTCCCTTTAAGTGTTCATCTCTCCAATGCTCAACTTTATGTTTATTTGCTGAAAATCAGTGGTGAGACTGTGTGGAGGTGTAACCAACAAGTCAAGATTGAAGATTGTAGACTAAGAACAGGAAAAAATAATCCTTCTGTCTTCAAGGGAAAACTATTTCACATAATGAAAGGGATTCTTTCATTCTATGTAAACACAACTTACTTCTTGATCTGATTATAGCTCAGGGTTTCATATAAACTATCTAAATGTGCCAACACTGAAAATACCCCAAACTCAGCCATTACACTCCTCAATGCCAAAAGTCAGGATTTGTTTTTGCTACTAAAAAGCTTTCCAAGTACTACAAATACTAGAGAGCTGTATATGGGTTATAGTATGATCGCTAAAATCTATAGCATTTATTATAGAAAATATCTACTGTCTCATAAGATGCCCTTTATAAGGCTATATTAGAAGTCTCCAGGACTTCTCCCGAGTCACTCCAATTCTCCGGAATGCCCATCCCCGGACTCTCAGACTAATACTCACCCTCCAAAGCTCTTAAAACCCATCTCTTTAGACAGCCTATCACACTAGCTAAAAGCATGAAATGTCAACTCTCCCTTTACTAATCCATCCTATGTCCTATCTCCCGTCTGTTATCCGGCACACAGCAGATATATACCAAGCTCCAGGCTTCTCTGCAGTCTTTTTCACCTTGGATCCTGTAAATAATATGGCGGCTGATGGCTGGTTCAAGCAGCAGAATATTTATTTATTAAATTATTTTTAATTGTTCCCTTATAAAGAATGGCTAGACCATTATACAACCTTTTGTGTCAACACTTCATTTTCATAGACTGTAAGCTCTTGTGTCCCCCCCTCATTCTCATAGTCTGTACGATCTTGTGTCACCCCTTCATCCTCATAGACTGTAAGCTCTTGTGTCACCCGCTCATCCTCATAGACCGTAAGCTCTTGTGTCACCCCTTCATCTTCATAGACTGTAAGCTCTTGTGCCAACCCCTCATCCTCATAGACTGTAAGCTCTTGTGTCACCCCCACATCCTCATAGACTGTAAGCTCTTGTGCCACCCTCTCAACCTCATAGACTGTAAGCTCTTGTGTCACCCCCTCATTCTCATAGTCTGTAAGCTCTTGTGTCACCCCCACATCCTCATAGACTGTAAGCTCTTGTGCCACCCTCTCATCCTCATAGACTGTAAGCTCTTGTGTCACCCACTAATTCTCATAGTCTGTAAGCTCTTGTGTCACCCCTTCATCTTCATAGTCTGTAAGCTCCTGTGTCACCACCTCCTCCTCATAGACTGTAAGCTCTTGTGTCACCCCTCATCCTCATAGACTGTAAGCTCTTGTGTCACCCCCTCATCCTCATAGACTGTAAGCTCTTATGTCACCCCCTCATACTTATATACTGTAAGCTCTTGTGTCACCCCTCATCCCCATAGACTGTAAGCTCTTGTGTCACTCCCTCATCCTCAGACTGTAAGCTCTTGTGTCACCCCCTTATCCTCATTGTCTGTAAGCTCTTGTGTCACCCCCACATCCTCATAGACTGTAAGCTCTTGTGTCACCCCCTCATACTCATAGACTGTAAGCTCTTGTGTCACCCCTCATCCTCATAGACTGTAAGCTCTTGTGTCACCCCCTCATCCTCATAGTCTGTAAGCTCTTGTATCACCCCCACATCCTCATAGTCTGTAAGCTCTTGTGTCACCCCCTCATAGACTGTAAGCTCTTGTGTCACCCCCTCATCCTCATAGACTGTAAGCTCTTGTGTCCCCCCTCATCCTCATAGACTGTAAGCTCTTGTGAGCAAGGACCTCACTCCTATTGTTCCATATGACTGTTTGTTCTGTGTAATATAATATAGTTGTATATGTCCCCTATGATTTGTAAAGCGCTGCAGAATATGATGGCGCTATAGAAATAAAGATTATAATTATTATATTCATATCTATGTTGCAGACTCTGTTAACAACCTTGGTCAAAACTACTTTTAACCCCATAGCGCAATAAGACGTACCCTTACGTCTTACTGCGCATGGGGGAGTATGAAGAGGGCTCACAGGCTGAGCCCTCTTCATACTCACCGGGCGTTTGCTTCATAATGAAGTAAACGCCCGTCGCCCGTCGCAAAGCTGCCGGCGGCATTAAAGAGCCGGCGGCGCGTGGGCGCCGCCATCTTGGCTCCGATCGTCACTCCCCGTGACGTCACCGGGGAGCGGCGATCCGTTGCCATGACAGCCTGGGATCACACAAAGATCCCAGGCTGTCATGATCGGGGCTATCTATTATAATGTGCGATCTGCACATTATAATTGATGGTATGCAAAATCCCCATATACTGCCATACTGTAGTATGGCAGTATATGATAGGATCAATCAGACAACCTAGGGTTAAAGTACCCTAGGGAGTCTGAAAAATAGTAAAAAAAATAAATAAAAAAAAGTAAAAAAAAAAAAATTATATTAAAAAAACATAAAAATTCAAATCACCCCCCTTTCCCTAGAACTGATATAAATATAAATAAACAGTAAAAATCATAAACACATTAGGTATCGCCGCGTCCGAAAATGCCCGATCTATCAAAATATAATAACCGTTTTTCACTGCGTTAAACCCCGTAGCGGAAAATAGCGCCCGAAGTCGCAAATGGCATTTTTTTGCCATTTTGAAAAATAGAAAAAATTCTATAAAAAGTGATCAAAATGTCGAACAGTCCTAAAAATAGAAGCATTGAAAACGTCATCAGAAGTCGCAAAAAATGACACCACCCACAGCTCCATACACCAAAGTATGAAAAAGTTATTAGCGCAAGAACACTGCAAAATGAAGAATTTTTTTTCTGTACAGGAGGTTTTAATTTTTGTAAATGTATGAAAACATTATAAAACCTATACAAATTTGGTATCCCCGTGATCGTATTGACCCAATGAATGAAATAGACATGTCATTTGGGGTGCACAGTGAAAGCTGTAAAAACCAAGCCCACAAGAAATGGCGCAAATGTGTTTTTTCATCATTTTCACAGCATTTAGAATTTTTTTCCCGCTTCCCAGTGCACGGCATGGAATATTTAATACCATCACTACGAAGTGCAATTTGTTACGCAGAAAATAAGCCATCACACAGCTCTGTACATGGAAAAATAAAAAAGTTATAGATTTTTGAAGGTGGGGAGTGAAAAATAAAAACGCAAAAACGAAAAAGGGCCTGGTCCTTAAGGGGTTAAGCAGCACAAACAAAAAAATGTGTTACATACAAGATAGGGTCTGTAGGTTTGTTCTTAAGTTGAATTTGTATGTAAGTCGGAACTGTATATTTTATCATTGTTATCTCAGACAGAACTTTTTTGGTCTCTGTGACAATTGGATTTTAAAAATGTTGGGTTGTAATTAGAATCAATATTAACACTAAAGCTTCATTACAGACACCTCTGATAACTGTTACAGCTGTTTATTGTAGCCTAGGACTAAAGTACAATAAATTATCAACATCCAGAGGTCCGTTTGTAACTAGGGGTCGTATGTAAGTCGAGTGTTCTTAAGTAGGGGACCGCCTGTATTTAAATTGAACTATAATCTGACACTGGTAGGGGGGATATATGTTTTACTCCAGGTCACTAAAGGTTAATATTCATTATATGATGATTTTCTGAATAGACATTTAATTAAAAACCAAAGTGGGATGTTAAAGCCTTTTCATTGTCTTATGTCCATGATGGTTACTACTTGGATATGAAGTTTCAATGAAATCTAATATTTTAATTGCAAATGTAATTTACTACAGCTGAATAGATACATCCTGTTATGATAGGACTGACCAAACAACGACGATCAGAACAGGAGATGAGATAATTACTTTATTTAAAGCTATCCTCACACAATGGAAACAATGGGAATGACAACCGCCACACAAGTAACAGTGTCTGGATATATGAATAAGTGTCCCTGGTTTATCATACTTGAATTTGAGATTCAAAGGGAACCTGTCACCAGGGACCTCATTTTCAATAAAGACAGGTTGTAGAAGCCTATCTTACCTGCAGTGCAAAAATGTCCTTCTGCCTTTTCTAAGCATTTACATTACAATATAATTGTGTGTTATAACTTTCCTTGCACCCTTTCAGAATCCTCTGTGTAGTCCTAGGGGTTGGGCTTTGGTTTGGATGCATTTCAGAAAACAACAAGTGACTTGTCTGTGCTGCAGACTGCTCAGCTCTCAGCCCCCACCTTTGTGCTCCTGTACAGCTCCTCCCTCTCCCACTGATGTCAGATCACCAGGCTGTGATTAATATGAAGGAGCAGGAGGAAGGAGCTGTGCAGGATCACAATGGTGGGGGCCAAGAGCTGAGCAGTCTGCAGCACAGACAAGTCACACGTTGTTTTTAAAATGCATCCAAACTAAAGCCCAATCCCTAGGACATATTTGCACTGCAGGTGTGATGTGATGGGCTTCTGCAATCTTTAGTGAAAAAGAGATCCCTGGTGACTGGTTCCCTATAAAAAAATATACATTAAGAAAAATATATGATTGAAATAATAGTCATTTCTTTTGGTTCTGCTGTATTTTCTCTTTTAATTGCTGATGTTGTACAGGACTGTAGGTTGTGCCTTGAACGTAACTGTTCTGACAAACACACAGAGCTTATTCTTTATAGCCAATTCCTTTGATGAGCAGGATCTTGGATCCGTAGAGATAATACTCACAAGACGACTTCAGGGTTGCACTGGTTACCATAGAAACTTGCAGCTCAATATGAAGAGTAAAAAACTGTTCTAACCATCCAATGTGATAGAAAACATAAAAAGATGTGACTGCCTCTGCTCTGGGCAATGCCGTTATGGACACACGATTATGTAAGACGTCAGAAGGCTAGTACTAGTCTCCTCATATCTTATGTGTCCAATAAGGCTTATTGGCCTGGTTGACCCCACTCACTGCACCCCCTTAAGGCTATAATAACACAACTGAATGTCACAGATATGTGAAGTCTGAAAACTATTTTTTTAAAAAAGCATATTTTTTTCTCAGATTAGAGACTGTAATCCATATATATATATATATATATATATATATATATATATATATATATATCCTTGGGGGTCTAGTAGATGCTGTGCTGCTGTGGACTCTCCTTTTGTCATATACAGTACCGGCTACAACAGGATGTTGGTAATTTACTGTACTTTAGGGTACATACCGCCGTGTGCTGGAGAAGAGGAGGAGGTGGCCCCTCCTCCCTCCATAGAAAACAGCGGCTCACGGCGGCACAGACACTGAAAGATAGAGCAGGCTCTATCTTATTGCGGTGTGCGTCCCGGATCAGTGCCGCTATTGCCGTCTATGGGGATGTACATGCGGCCGCAAATTTGCTGCCGCATGTAAGTCCCTGCAGACGGCCATGTGAATAAGCCCTTATCTTAAGGCTACAATTGGGTTTCGACTTACATACAAATTCAACTTAAGAACAAACCTCAAACCTATGGAACATATCTTGTGTGTGTGTATATATATTTTATATATATATATATATATATATATATATATATATATATATGATATGTACAGGTGGTTTCTTTATTCCATAGTAATAACATGCATCGTTTCAGCTCTCACATAGTTTCTCAAGCTGTCCAAGCTTTGTACGATTACAGTAGGTGATAAAATGAAAAGACCATATGAGAACTGCTTTTATCCGAAGGTAATACATCATCTATCATATATCATCCAAATTTTTTATTATTTATTATTAGAAGTTTGAATAGGTATTTCGTATATCCGACTTGCATGAAGTCCTTTAAATCCTGAACTTTTGGAATTTTCTACAAAAACCTACACTGAACTAAAAGAAACCCCATTTAAACAGGCTTAATAGAGAGTATGCAATGCCAACCTAGTGTTTATGCCATGCCTGAGCCATGGCTGGGATATCCTAAGTTCCACCTTGGGCAAAGCTTGTGTGGTGATCAAATAATTCCATATTTCTACACTGGCACTGCATTCCAACCAAAAATTGTTGACTTCCAAAGATTTCAGCAAGCAGATATACAACCCTTTGACCAGGTTTCAGGGATTACCGGGGGTCTGTAGAATCCTGGTTTTAGGCACTACCATTCCTGAAACTGAACAAATTGTAAAAGAAGATCTGAACTATGGTGAGGCATGAGACATATTCAGTGCTTTCAATCATCCATATTAACATCAAATACAAATAAAGAAGCAGAACCTTATCTCAAGGAGTTACAGAATCTCAACAACTATAATTTTATTTCAAGAACATTTCAGTCTATTGATCTGACAAATGCATCGGTTAAGCTGAGTTCATTTAAAATTACAATGAATTTTATTCTCCGATTGCACTTCACTCAAGAATGTTTAACCTTTCTACCAATTACTAACAATCTGCATCTCTCCTTCGAAAAGTATCTACTCAACATTCTAAGCATCTTCTCTGCGTGTGAGAACTGTAGGATAAAAAGCTAATTTAACTAAGCAAAGAATGAATCATTAATGTAAAAGTCATCTCCATAAATGACTTTTACATAAACTTTAGTTTAGCTAAATATCCCAACATCGCAATGCTTTTATTTATAAATTGGATTAAGAAGTGTAGGCATGGGGGACCTCAAGAAGATCCATTTCTATTAGAGCAAAGAAAATGGTATCCTATACAAGAAACAATTAACCATTAACAATCTTGTTCAAGCAGTAACAGGTGACTGATGGGGATCTGATGGATGAAGGTTGACACAACCCTTAGGGTACGTTCAAACATTGCTGCTAAAAATGCATCTCCACCGTTTTGATGTGGTTTTAGGTGCAGTTTGTTAATCTGACAGGTATATAAGATTACCTGAACAGGTGAATCACATTTATTTTCCCTTCAACATCAAATTCACCCATTCAGTTAATTAAGAAACTTCACCTAAAACCACATTAAAATTAGGATGCATAGAAAGAATAAGAACATAAAGGGAATACAAATGGGACAAATCAACAATACTATATCACTATTCGCAGATTATATAATCCTTACATAATGCGACCCTCTAAAATCACTGCCCGAAACATTACAAACCATAGAGGAGTTTAGTAAATACTCATACTACAAAATTAATAAAACAAAATCCCAAGCTCTTCCCATTAATCTGACCCCCTCCACATTGAGACAACTCAAGACTACATACGATTTGGATAGGCAGGATACAGGTATCTCATATCTGGGGGTAAAACTGACCTATCCAACTAACCTACTAATACAGCATAATTACAACCCATTACTAACAAATATTGAAAAGGATTTAGAATCATACTCAAGAACAATACTATCCTGGTGAGGCCAAATAGCGGTATACAAGATGATGATACTCCCCCGCTACCACTTTATATTCAGATCTTTAAATATTCAAGTACCCAAAAGCTTCTTTAAGAAAGCATACTCACAACTCTCTAAATTAATTTGGACAGGCAAAAAACCCAGGATAGCCCGTGGACTAATGACTAGAGAAAAATTAGCTGGGGGACTTGGTCTGCCCGACCTAAAAAAATTATTATAATGCTGCTGTACTGGATAAAACAAGCCACTGGTGGGGGGAAACCTCAAAAAATTGGTACAAGCAAGAAGAACACCTAAATGACAACTTTCCACTAATATTCAGACTGTATAATGGACTGTGGGGCCTACCCAAAACACCCCCCCCCCTAAAACAGCAATAATCAAAGCAGCAGACCAAACATGGAATACTCCTCTGTAAACATAAAGCAGATGGAACTCCATTCCCTCTCAGCAGGATTCCCATAGAATACTTCAGCTTCAATACCACCAACCTAAACTTAACAACATGGAAGGCCAAGGGAATCAAAAACCTACAAGACATTTGGGGCAATAAGCATATATTATCATTACAAGAAATCTCCTTAAAATACAACCTACCTTAAGGAGACATACACCTATACTTGAGAATAAATACATCTCAAACAGTTCCCCACATGGACCAAAAAATATTAAACTACCTTGATAAAACCACCTCAAAACTATGAGGAATATCCTTCTTTTATAAAATATTGCAAGAGAAAACAAAACAAGAAAAACTTCCTTATATGTCAAAGTGGGAGAGCGATCTACAAAAAACATTCTCACCAGCAAAATGGAAGAAAGCATTGTTAACCACTCACTCTACCTTTCGTTGTGTCACACATCAAGAGGCAATAATTAAAACATTACAAAGGTGGTATTTCACACAATCTAAGTTCCATAATCTAAGTACCATATACCCAGGAACTTCCCCAATGTGTTGGAGAGGATGTGGATGCAGAGGCACACTACTCCATATTCTATGGGACTGTCCTTTCATCTCACCATTATGGAACAACATCTCTAATATTTTATCCCACATATATAAAAAGCCAATATGTTTATCACCCTAACAAGCTCTGTTGCTAATAGACATAGCAGAAATAGACAAAAATAATTTAACAGTACCGGCACAACTACTTATGTCTACCAAGCTCATCATAACAAGACATTGGAAGGACCCCCTATGTCCACCAGTGGATGAAGTAATACGACAATTAAATACCACGTGTGCGTATGAAAAAGCCATAGCTATACAAAACGGGAGAACAACTCACTTTGAAGCCCAATGGGAGACTTGGACCAGTTCCCAATGCTACACTGAGTGACTTAGCCATTTGCCACCACAGCACCATGAGGCAAGACCACCACCACAAGAAATTATAAAGGATGTTTGTTTTCTTTCCCAATTGAAGTTGATGGACAACTTAAGGAACCGGACTCCAGTGGTACTGACCGGCCTAAGTAAAGTCCAAGTTTTGGTTAAATGAAGAAGAACTACTATACTTGTTCTAACCTAACTAACCAGCATAGTTGCTAACTAGCATAACTACTCATGTATCGGGATAGACATGTAAAATGTTTATTATATACAATTCCATGTATACTTCCTTTTTTTATTTCCAATAAAATTAGGATGCAGTTCAGATGCAGTTTTAGCTGCAATGTGTGAATGCCCCCTTAAGTTGTACCTTAGCAAATTAACTATATTTCTAAAACGGTTGGTCCTTGAGAGATTTCCTGATGAAACAACTTTTGGAAACTGAAACATTTTGTATATCAGTCATCCAATCCTTTTAGTTTCATTGGGGCTGATATATTATTCACTGTAATCTTAATTTTTTAATGTAATGTGCATGGAAAAGTCACAGTTTCTGTTGCATGCCATGGAAATTGTTTTAAAATGTTTTTTTTTTTAATCAAAGTGGAAGTGACATGATGGGAAACAAGACGGACCAGGTAAAAGCTAAACTCTACACCACTCCTCTCATTAATTCAGACATGTACATGTACAGAGCGTCAGTCATAATACATTTGTCCCATTGTTTTATGCCTAAGAATAATGTTTATATCTCATTTACACATTATAGGTTATTAAATATGTGCTTGAATGTAGCATTCATGCAAAAGACATGCGATAAACTTGGTCTAAGTCTCAGTATTCAGATTCCTTCCAATTATGAGATGGAGAGTGCCCTGTCCCTCCATAAAGCAACAATTATCTATATCCAAAGCTGCTCCATCCAATATCCATGGGAATGTCACAGACATATTTAATTTTATGTAAGTCAAATGGGAAGGTATAAATCAGGTTTCTAAAAGACATTTTCATATATACATCATTTCAACATTTAGACTTGGCTTTATTTTTGTTTCCAGGCTTTCCCTGAGTGCCCATTAATAAATAATATTTTAAGAAAAATACCTCCTACAAAAAGCCTATGGTGGAATTTTTCAGGACAAAAATTACCATAAGAGCAGCTTACTCTGCAAAACCACAAACTCCACAAAGTTCTACAATTACCAAAATAAACAGAGCTCCTGCCATAAATATCAACTTCGACAATCAGACAGAATTTTTTTCTGGTAAGCTTATTAAGTGTTCTAGAAAAGACCGATAATACGAGGGAGAAACAGGAGAGCTGCATCAAGCCCGCAATAACATAAGCAACGCATAAAATAAGCCTCCACACTTAAAGGGGTATTCTCGTCTGGGCACTCACATTCAGTTTCATTAATTTGCCATATGTAAACATTTCTTCAATTAGATGTTATTAAAAAAAATGTTCCCGTGTGATGATAATTTCTCATAAATGTAGCCATGTTGTCCCTTAGAAATGAGATTGCTTCCTCGGATACGACCACGTCACACTCTGGCACCGGTGGACAGACTTGTGCTATAGAGTCCTGCCGGACCACCAGGATTCAGCAATCATTACCTCGGATACGGCCACCTCTGGTGGATTGAGTGCACAAAGAAACAAAAGGTTATTGTATATAAAATGTCCGGTAGTTACTAGATGTCGCACAGCCACAGTGTGGTAATGATTGCTGAATCCTGGTGGTCCGGCAGGACTCTATAGCACAAGTCTGTCCACCAGTGCCAGAGTGTGACGTGGTCGTATCCGAGGAAGCCATCTCGTTTCTAAGGGACAAAATGACTACATTTATGAGAAATGATCACACAGGAACATATTTTTTAATAACATCCAATTGAATAAATGTTTACATAAGGCAAATGAATTTAATTAAATGTAAATGACCAGCTGGGAAAACCCCTTTAATGGAAAATTTTGAATCTGGGTAATAATTAATTATTTTGACTTTTTTTGTTGTGTTTTTTTATTGTTTGTCTCTTCTGCAATACAGAAACAAATGTAAAAAACTTTCAGTTTGGTTAGCTACCAGGGACAAACTAAAGAGAATTATTTCTACCAGGAATCTATCACCAGGTTTAAAGGACATCTCCACCAGGATGAAGGTTTGTAAACTAAGCACACTGACATACTGGTGTGTGCCCCCTCTAACACGACCCACTCTTCTTTAAGCTTCTAATGCCATTGTTTCCCCCCCCCCCAAAAAAAGACTTTAAAATATGCAAATGAGTCTGAGGGGCTCCAGGCACCATTAACACCTACAGAGCCTAGAGCCCCTCAGGCTTATTTGCATAATTTTTAAAGCCCCCTTTTCTTAAAAACAAGAGCATAAGAAGCTAAAAGAAGAACAGATCCTGCCAGAGGGGGCACAAACCAGTACGTCAGTGTGCTTGGTTTACAATCCTTGATCTTGTTGATAGATGTCCTTTAGACTAAGGCTACATGCACACTGCCGTGTGCCCACCACACTGTAGCACGGCAGGCACACAGCAGCGTGGGGAGAGGAGGAGGAGGTGAGCGCCGCTCACCCCCGCCCCTCTCCATAGGAACATATGGGCCACGGCGCCGTAATACGGGAAAAGATAGGACATGTCCTATCTTTTCCCGGGTACGGAGCGGTACGGTGCCGCACGTGTGCTGCACCGTACCGCTCCCGTACCATGCCGTGAGCCCATAGAAGTGAATGGGGGACGTATATCGGCATACATGTGTGTGAATGAAGCCTAAGGCTGTGATAACCCAACTTTTTTCTACCATAGGGTTACCTACGGAATCCCTAATTCAAGAGCTTCTATGGGAATAGTTCTCAATTATACAATGCTATTTGGTAAGGGTGGTTTCACACTGATGCCTTACTGATCCATTGCTTCAATGGGCTTTTTCACACTTCAAACTGTTCACTGATCAGTGAAAAAAACGGAAGTAAAAAAACCCTTGAAAGGAATTGAAAGCCCATTGAAAGTGAACAGACAACTAGAATGGAGTGAGCTCTGGATATAAATAAGCTAACATCAGAAACTACCCCTTCTGAATTAACCAAGGCTTGATGAATACCACATAACGTGGTGACTAAGAAGCATGCAGCAGTAGAAGCTTCTCTGGCTCTTTCTGCCACTGATTGACAGCTTGCTCCCTATGCACAGTATTAGAGAGCAGGCTGTCAATCAGTAACAGGAGTGCTGGGGTGGCTCATGAATATGGCAGATCTGCCTTCTCACTAAGCTTTTCTTACCGTATAGCCTGATGAGGGTTCAGCTACAACTATATCAACATTTACACAAAAATTGGACGCCTTGTCAATGGAAAAATTTCTCTGCCTTTTACAAACAATGGACTATTATTTCTCTTCACATCATAAGCTATTTTTTGCCTTGTCCATTGTACAATTTTAGAGAAGCTTATGATAATGTTTAGACAGATGGAAGATTCCCTCCTACTGAGTTATTTACAGATATGAATTACCAGGAAGAAACATTCCCATCCTATACTCACACCCATATGTTCTACCAACCTGTTCCCAAACACTGCATGTACTGACATCCCTCCCGCTTGTGCAGGGATATAATCAGGACTCCTTGTACAAGATGATGTAAGTGTAAATCAGAATATTGTAATTATATTCTGGGACTGGTAAGAAATGCCTATGATTTTCTGCAGCCGAGACTTCGGATCCCAAGTTCTGCACTCAGTTCATACAGTACAATACAGCATGGTACTAAATTATACAAAATCTTCTTCCCCATCACTGTAAGAGTTAAAGCTTCCTTTGCTTGCGGCCCTGTAGAACATGCTGCAAACGGTGATAATTTCATGCAGTGCCTCGCCACTTACTGAAGCAGTCAAGGCAAAAATTCACATCTATTGATGTCAAGAGACTTGGAAAAGAACTGTGATTAACTTGTCTTAAATTAGGCCACAAAGTCAATTCTGACACCAGAAATGTATTCAGCTCCTTCACTCGTGAGTCTCAGCTCTTTGTCCACATAAGATGATTAAGGAGCGGGTGATCCCAGGTCTATTCTAACTGGATAAATGTGTTATTGACAAGTAACTGATGAGATTTGGATCTCTTCCATCACATCACAATTTAGGAATGGATAAAGATAAGAAGTGTGAAACACTAGTAATCTAGATGCCACATTGTATAGGATTTTCTAATGCCTGACAGCAAATTCCTTCAATCGGGCATATTGTTTGGCTTATCGTACTAATATCTTTGGCTATCTATCTCAATAATTCCTTTGAACAAATGAGTTAAAATCTTATAAGAACACAGTGTGGCACATGTGCCTTTGTTTTGGCTTAGTTCTCCTGACTGTTTTTTTTTACTTATATGCTCCAGTGTTCTTATTGTGTGAGGAACAAAAGTATTTATTGAAACAGACATGTTGGTAATTCGCACGTTCTCTGTCTCTGAGAAACTTGATGACATGTGACACGTGACCATAGGGCCATTCACACTCTCAAACTGTCCGTAAATGCTCGGTACCCAGAGCTAGAACGTCTACTTCTGTTTTCTAAGATTGTCTTCATAAACATCTATGTCTCAGAATCTTTCACCTCTACACTGTCCCTCAAGGGCACAGGACTGTAGTTGTGTCCAAAGAGAAACACAGTGTGATGTGATAGACTAGAGTGAAGTGAATGCTGGGATCACAGTGATCAGGGTGGTCTATGGCAAAGGAAGTAAGGATTTGGCAGTGGAAACTATGCTCTTGAGGACAGTAAAGTAGAATTTGCACCCCAAATTTGAAGGCTATAAAAATAAGAGACGTGCTATACTTACCTCTCCCCGACACTCCAGTTCAGAATGATGCCACCCATCCCAGCCAGCCTCTCTAGCGTGTACTTGGGTGTCAATGTGACATCAGATCTAAACATCTATATACAAGCAGAGGCTGGCAGTGACGAACTACACAACTCCCAACTGGAGAATTGGAGAGGGGTGAGTATAGCCTTCCTGTTATTTTTATTCCCCCATTTCCTATATTTAAAAACTCCTTAACCCTTTTAAATATGGAGTCGTGTGTGTCATTTCATATCAAGTAAATGTTAATCAATCAATCTGAAAGAAAAATCTAAAATCTGAAAGAAAGCAGAGCACTTTCCTCATGACCCAAAGGGGTACATCTACATCTCCATAAAATGGGGAGTTGCTCCAATAACACCACACTGAGAAAGAATCAGTGAAACTCCAGAGGACATGGAAGTAATGGCAGATGAGAAAAACAAACCTGGCAAGAATAGAGTCAGAGTCTATCATTTCTGCATATTATTCCGGCAGGGTTCAAGCCATTTCCTGTTAGTTCTGAATCAATGAGAATGTGAAGCAGATTATGGCTGACGGAAATATAAATCAGGTTATTGTTAAACAATGAGCAATTATGTGCATTATGCGTCTTCTTCTTGAATTCTATCTTCAGACATTGATATGTGACAAATCATTCTGCTATGACAGGAATAACTTGGTACCGTAGCTAAGACGTCCTGAATAAGACATGTCACTGAGATATTACTCTTGTAGAACCAAAACCTGTACATGCAAGAGACATAGAGACATACATCACTCCCTATATGCATACACCCACACATTCAGGCACAGCCTGAGCAGAGGGATTTCACATCAGGCTTTGGTTTTGAACTACATTTACAATTGAAGCACAGATATTTGGTTGTAATATGAATAGATTGAAGCAAACCAACACAACTAACCAGTATCTTACTGGGGCCAGCATTAAAATTCATTACAGGGGCGTGCTGAACTACATGTACATGTAAATTGATCGCATTCAAAAATACCAGCAGTGAATTAATATATAGGCGATTTTGGGCCAAAGCTGAAAATCCATAAGCAATACAATTTTGTTTTTTTTATATTGTGAGATATATAGGAAGTACAAGGAAAATTTGTATTGAAGGGCGTGTCTCATAAATACATTGTTTCTCATGAATAAAGCCCGTGTCTTTCATTATTTTTATTATGCCATATGAACATCACAGAGGAAGTTCTCAAAATCCCCCTTGGTATGCCAGAAGTTACTTGGGTTATCCTTATACTAGTAGCACTTTACATCTCATAAGCCCCCCTTTAAGCTCCCAGTATATTTAGCAAACTGATCTGTTTATCACTGTAAGCCAAAGTAATATTCTGCCGGGCTCCATCTGGCAGGTTGGTATACTTTTGAAAAAATGTATAGAAAAATATGTATACAAAAACAAAAATAATAATAAAAAAACCCAAAGTTTTAGAACTAGAGTTTATGGGCACTTTAGGATGGTTGTATGCCAACTTTTCAGGTATATTGAGTCATATATGCTTCTGTTAGAAATATACATTTAGTCATGTGCTACTACTGTAAATTTCCCCTGCAGGTATCTAATATGTATGTAAATAGCATAATTGGGAGATTCAGGGTTTTTTCACCCAGGATACTATAACCTATAAAGTTTCCTATTTGGACCCAACAACCCATCGCAACTATGTTCTGATTTCAGAATTCATCAGTTGAACATTTAGTCGAGAGTTACAGATACCACAGCAACACAGGAAGGGCCCTTACTTTTGCTGATCCAAGGCTGGTTGGAAAACCCCTAGGACAACCTATAGGCTGGTAATACACATTGGATGAGTATCACCCAAATCCCATACTTTCAATAGGTTCACACAACATCTAATGTGTGTAGGGGCCTCCGTACTCTTCCTAAAGGGACATAGAGAACAGAGACTGTTTAGTGGCTGACCCCAAGAACTGCAGCTTAATTTCTATACAAGTGAATGTGAGCTATACTTCTGTCTCAGTTCTCCGTGTACCAGAATCAGCAGATATGGTGGGATGCATGTGACTGCCCCCTAGAGATCTGATATTGATGATGGGTAGGTCATGGCTAAGCCGCTGGACAAAACATTCCCATGGTCAGCTAGTGCTTGAGAACGGATTTGTTGAGCACATAATTGAGATTGTTAAAGTATTTCACTAATCTTGTTAATCAAGAAATAGTAATAAACAAAGAAAATGAGTCGATAAACACTTCCACATATTTAATTATCTTAACTGAAACCTGGCGCACTTTCTAACATAACCCGGAAGAGACAAATGGCACATTAGCGGCTCCACTGGATACTCGGAGAGCGGCTATTTTTAACCAGACCACATTTGAAATATTTAACAATCTACACAATGCTAAACTGTGACAGCTCCATACTTAACCCTCATATGGTTGTCATTGAAATTACAAATATCGCTGCCAAAGTGCTTAAAATATCTTCTCTTAATATATCTGTTCAATGTTTAAAGCCATTAACTTAACTTTATCACCTACGGAGAGATGAAAATAAACACGTCTTTCCTTAATCATCATAATCTCAGTTTAATGTTCTATCCTAATGATCCTCATTTATTTCCAGGCAGAGACAGAATCCTAAGGAACAGTTTCGAAGATGATGCTTAGACATACAGTATATACAGTCCATACCCCTCCAATCCCAGGCCATTGGGCTGCTAACCTTTGACTAGTTTGACTCTATAATCCCAGTGTTATTTTGAGCTGTAACATAGTATTTCTTTATGTGTCTAGGGCATTGTGTATGCTGTGAAGTGTTTATATTTTTTACATTTTAAATTTGTTTTAAATTTTTGAATGAATCCTTATCAGAAAATGAGATAATATTACATGTTTTTTGGGAGAAAAGGGGAATGAAAATTGTATAAAATACCTGGTAAAGATACAGTTAATGGGGGACATTTTTCATACAGCATTCCCGTTTTGAATTGGGCAATTCATTACCTGAACAGTCACTTAGGCCCCTTCCACACTTGCATTGCAGATCATGTCAGAGTTTGATCAGGGTGCGATCAGGGTTTGGTCAGTGAAAACGCACATTTTGCATCAGAGTGCAATCAGTTTTCAGTCAGAGTTTGTTCAGTGTCTCAGTTTTTCACGAGCGTTTTCAATGCAATTTCACGTGCAGAAAATGCACGTGAAATGGACTTAGGACTGAGCTCTATCTTCTCTATGGCGATTGATGCATGAAAAACGCATTGCACTTGCAAGTGTCTCAGAGTGCAATGCGTTTTTGATGCATCTCCATAGACTTGAATGGTGCGTTTTTCATGCGCGTGACTTGCAAAAGTAGAGCATGTCGAGATTTAAACGCGCGTTAAAAAAACGCGCGTGTGTGCATGAAAAAAAAATGCAAGTCTGAAAAGACCCATTGGTTACAATGGGTCAGAGTGCAATGCAAGTTCTGCGCGTCAAAAGCACGTGCAGAAAACGCGCGTGAAAAACGCAAGTGTGAAATGGGCCTAACTGTAGCGAGTGCAAGGTGAGAGACTAGCTTGTCCTGCGTTGGCCCAGGACAAGCTAGTTGGTGGAAATGGCGCAAGTGGTAAATAATTGCTTTTGCTATTATTTTACAGCATCCACAATGTTTTCTAGCATAGAAGCCCTGATATATGTCCCCCAGTGTGCTTGTATCCTTAGAGGTTGCCCATAGACATCAGATGATTTCAAATATAACAAATGTTCATCAGGTATCAATTCAACAAGCAGTAAATGAATTGGGCACTCATAAGAAAACTTTGGCATGGTAATTATAATATCTAAAAGTGTTGACCATATTTTGCTTATCTTGATAAAGTTCCCTGTTTGCCACCGGGAGACACAGCAGCAGGACTCAGGTCTCCATGATACATCCTGTGTCCTGCTGACTTGGATGGAGGGGGGCTCTGCTTTCATTACTGTATGCATGACCCCCTCCGGTCACTAATATGGGAGAGGTTATCATGATGTGGGTGTACTTATTGTAATGACTGCACCGCCTCCATCCACTGGAAGTGAGCAGATTTCAGAGGAAGTCCTAAGTCTTTCTGCTGTTCGGGGATCACTTGACTTGCGGCTCCTGCTGCCAGTGGGTCACATGAGCTTTTGGTAGCGAACAGTATACTTTATTTAGGGTAAGAATATTATGAGTGACTAAGAGGGTCTTATTAAAAGGGACTTAGTTGATGCAATGACCCCCTCTAGTTCTATATTATTAGCTAATTTTAGGAAAATTCACCGAAATATACCATTGTAAATCGGAAACAAAGAGATAATAGATTTGGAACATTGATTGATAAACAATACAAGTATACAAGACAAGAGAGGTATCAAGCACAATATGCATGGAAAAAGAGACAGGAGGGAATAGTGACCAGTAAGAGCTACATAGACAGAAGGGACATATGACTATTGATAAGCAGGCTGGCACATAACAAGAACATCATGATCCCACCAAATACACAAGGTTCCATCTGTCTTACATTCTGACTATGAAAGAGATCTTATTTTACAATCAAACTGAGAACACCAATGAAGCGTGCAATGTTTTCCATGTGAAGGCTACTATCCATCCAAATCATGTTTTAACTTTGCTCTCCAATATACCCAGTATTCAATTAGATATCCTTAAAGGAGCTGTACAGGGGGTACACTGTCCCAAAATGACATCTAGCATGCAGTTGTATCTCTTCACCTCCACCAAGTAATTAATATAACTAGCCATCATGCACCCAAACATTGCTTCAGGACATGTGCTAGCCATTGTTTTCATGATCCAATGCATTTCTCTGGGCTCAAGCAAGCAGCCGTGTGTGAGCTGACTTGGGAAGTCATTGGTGTTTGAGTGGACCTCTCAATACGATGACACACGGCGGCAAACAACAAACCACAGGCCTTACAAACAAGTCCAGCTTATGGCTGCCATTGACTTGCATCATGAACACTCTGAGGCTTATTTACTAAGGGTCCGCGGATCGCATTTCCGTCAGACTTCCCGACATTTTTGGGATTTGCGCCGCTAACCGGGGATTTTGGCGCACACGATCTGATTTTGGCATAACAGCGCCGGCTTTCATGCGACAGAAACAGGGGGAGGGCTGTCAGACGATCCGACTTATTCAGACTGAGCACGGGATTTAAAATTAAAATTGTGTCACAACCAATGCACTTCTACGCACCAGGAAGAAGATGGTGAAGCGACACATGCAGGATATCAGGTGCACGATCTTAGTAAATCGAGGCACAGTGCATCGTCGTCGGACAATGCGCTTTCGGAAACTCCGAAGGACTGGTTAAGTAAATGTGCCACAATGTGTCTCACCAGACTATGGCCAAGCCATGTCGCTGTGCCACAATTTATAAAGCAGATCATATTCCTGCCAGATTTGAGATGTAGCCACCCGGCTTCTATGGAGCTGGGAGTTGTGTACAACACTTACCCTTCCCATCTCCAACGGACAGCAAACTTCCCCTGCACTTTCTATGTAAAACTTTCAGGACAAAAACAACAAATCAAGTTAGGTCCAGTTCCCATCTGCTTTGAGCCTCTGCTATTATCCTCTGTTACTAAAATGATAAAAAGAGAAGTTCAATGGACTTTTAATGGCTTCTATAAGTGTCCATGTGCACCACTTCTATAGGACTTCTGTCATTATTGTTTTAGTAAAGGAAGATAATAACGGTGGTCCAAAGGCAAGTGTGAACTGGGCCTTATCTAATACTTCTCCAATCTAAATATATTGTGAAATAGGGGGTAGACCTGTAATATCGGAGATATGTAAAATTCAGAGAAAGCACTTTAAAGAGACAATGGGGGTCATTTACTAAGGGCCCGATTCGCGTTTTCCCGACGTGTTACCCGAATATTTCCGATTTGCGCCGATTGTACCTGAATTGCCCCGGGATTGTGGCGCACACGATCGGATTGTGGCACATCGGCGCCGGCATGCGCGCGACGGAAATCGGGGGGGCGCATTTAAAAACCGAAAAAGTGTCGCTTGGGGAGCGCTTACCTTCACCTGGTCCGAGGTGGTGCATTCCGGCGCGATGAGATGACTTTCAGCGCAGCAGCACCACCTGGTGGACGGCGGAAGAACTACATTCATAAATCCCGGCCGGACCCGAATCCAGAGCAGAGAACGCGCCGCTGGATCGCGACTGGACCGGGTAAGTAAATGTGCCCCAATGTATTAGTACTGAAGGTTAATTGGGTAAAATTTTTACAGATTAACTTTAACCTTAAGGGGCTCAGAAGGTGCGGCTGGACCTAGGACCAGGACTCTTCCCAATATAAATTATACCTTATAGTTAGGGGTCTGGTACAGATTTTGGACTGGGGCAAAACAGTTTATAAGAACTTTCAGATATAGGTATCTGTAGTAAATCCATTAACTATCCAATACACAAGGTCTTGGTTACTTTAAGCCAAAAAAATAAACCCTTCTGAGCAGGAGAAGTCACTACTGTAATAATCCTAAAACATGGTTTAAATAAATCCAAACATCTCACATTGTTTCAAACAATAGACACCATCACGCATTATATACAACCATATGCTCCTTGGGAGAATGTTGAGATGTGACAATTTCAAAGACGATATGTTAGTAGATGAGATAAAGTACCGCTCCTCTTCTATTCTTTAGAAGCAATACGAGGCTGATCCTGAGCTCAAGCACTATGCTATACACAGGTTAGATGACACTGGAGATTTTACACCGCAGCATTCTCCATCTACCGTTATTAAAGATTTCCCAAAATCTTACAAAAAGTGACAGAACATATAATAATATTGAACGGCTTGTCTCGCAGCTGGTGCCTAACAACAGATTATGGATATAAAGGCGAGATATCCTCAGCTTTGGACCCCACTATTACCTAGGGTAGTGATTGTCAACATTTTGAGCTTGAGGGGTAAAAATTATTTAAAGAAAACAAACAAAAAAAGAGCATAACTCGGGTCATGTGCCACCTTCATATTTTGTGATATTTGAACCTTTATTTACAAAACTTTTGCTTCCCCCAGTATTGAGAGATAAAGCGGTAACTCGTGGGTACACTTTGTGTCCATGGTTTCTAACAGGGTAACTGTAGGACACCGTTCTAGTGTTCCGAGCTATCCACCATAAATTGAGTGCTAGTGGGAATCAGCTCCATATGAAAGCGGTCTATACTATTTATGCACACTTTATTCCTAGTCTTCATCGTCAGACCTTTGGGAGAAGCTCAGTGTGAATGGGTGTTGAGAAGACAAAATAGGCAAAAACATGCTTTGATCTTGAAGACCTCCTCTATTCTCTACATGCGACGTAGTGAGACCAAACCATGGACATTGCATCCTCATTAAAGACTTTTATGGAATTGACCAGCTATAACTTGTTTTAAATAGTGAAGTCAGAGCAGCAAGCAGGCAGTGTCAGCATTCACAAACAGGGCAACGCTCTTGGAGCGCTCTTAGCCAGAAAGTTGCCCACACCTCCATGTTGTCAGCTTGCTGCGTGTCAGCAAAAACATCTTGGTGGGTCACCTCTAACACACGTGTCATAGGTTAGCCATCACTGACCTAGGGCCACTTATAAACAATGGCTTCCACTTTAGTACATATATAAAAATATAGTCATACACAACCATGTTGACCATGTGATACAGAATTCCTACTCAGTTGCTACTACAGAATGTATGACTTGCCACAACCTCTGTCTCACAACAGATAAAAAAAAATAAACCTAATAGGGGTCATTTATCAGAATTCAAGAATTATGGTGTCAAAAAAGTTTTAAGGTTTTTTGGGCTAATTTTTGCAAAAATCTTGTGACTTTTTAAAATGTCACAATAATTGTCACTATTTTACTTGAGCAGATAAGTGGCAGAGAACTGGAGTAATATCTCAAGGAAAACGTAAAAATTAAACGATTCTAAAATTTTTACGATTCTATGATGATGAATTCCCCCATACATTTCCCTCTTTGTATGGGGGGACGCTACACTTCCAAAAACATAGAGTGAAACGGTCAATGATAACTTCTAATGACACATAAGGAGATCGGCTACTCGTTACAACTTGTTATTTTCTGCTTTAACGTTGATTGTTTTACTCTTCTTATTAATTTATTTTAGGATTCCACTAAATTAAGCTGCAGCTGCAAGGAAACAACCATGGGAGGAGATGAATGAGATGTACTGTCCACAAAACAGTTTCCAAGGAGGAACAAAATAAAATAAATAACAAAGCTGAACTAATATGACAATAAATAGAAAGCTAAAAGATACCCAACAGTCTATGCTCATTATTGGGCTATAAGCCCCCAGACATTCACAATGGAAACTCCAGAAAATATCGCTTAAAGGGAACCTGTCACAACATTTTAACAAGTACAGCTAGTTACATTTTCCCATAGTTCTATTAACTAACTCACACCCTTCTTTTAGCTAAATTTGTTTCCCTCATATCCCCATAAAATTAACTTTATGTATTTTGATTGAGAAAATTTCAATGGGAGGGTCTCTTTAAACTTCTATTGTCTTTTGGGCCATTAAGGTGCTGTCACATACAGGAAGAGCTGTATACATATATATCTAAACAAAAAACTGTACTTTTTGCACTGTCATTGAGCATTATAAGATTAGAAAGCAGCACTGTGATTAGTTGTTGTGAGCTATAAAAACAATTTTTCCTTCAGTTTCATAATTTTAACATGTTTCCAAATTTATTTTTGACAGTGTCCATTTACACTTCATTTTAAATACAATACAGACAAAATCTTTAAACTTGTGGTTTTTAATTGCATTTTGAGATTTATTTTGATCAAAATGCTGCATGGTTTAGGAGTGGTTTTAATTTTTTTGTGCTCCTCCCATAGGCTTCTCTGTAAGAGTTTAACCCCCTTTATACCATAGCCCTAATCCATTTTTTAACCCTCCCTTCCAAATGTCATAACTTTTTCATTCTTTGTTTACAAAGCTGTTTGTCACCATTTACTATTCTGTACAATGTAATGGGAAGTTGAAATAAATTCCAAATATGGTACAATTAACCAAAAAACATAGTTTCTCCATTTTTGAATTTCTACTGTTTTCACTATAAGGTCGAAATGACAACTGGCCTGTAATTTGGGACAGTTTTCCGACACTTTTCTCTATATTTCCATGGTGTGTACGGTATAATTTGTCGCAAGTTTTTGGTAAGATTTCAAAGTAGCTAAAAAACTACTGATTCTGGACATTTTTTTCCCATTATGGCATCCGCCATGGGCATAATTATTTTTATATCTTGGTAGATCCGGCATTTTTGGGAAAATCCCTAACACAAGACGTCTTCAGATCTTAAAACGCTATTCTTTATTCCATAACAAGTATCCAAACAGCAATGCTTATAATCAATGCGTTTGGACCACTAACATCTTAATCATGATCAGGCATTTTTAGATGAAAGCATACCTACCATGTTTACGATTATGTTTATGATTATGTTTATTTTTGTTTGTACTCTAGCCTCAAAGAGGCTACTAGCTGTTGTAGAAACAGATTGCATGTCCCCGAAGGTGTCATGGCTGGCCTACCAAAATGGGCCACCACATGTAGAAGTGCAGTGGTTGTGAACAGTACCAGTACCTAACTTTATGATGAAACAAGGAGTTTCTACAGTACTATGGGCAGCACACTGGTGATCCATAAAATATAGATCCCATATAAGGTTGCTTGCACCTAGACTAAGCTTGATATAATGTCCAACTGGAGGGTGAAGATGCAATAAACCTTTCAACACCCACAAGGTACTATTGTATCTTTATGTACCTCCTTTAGACACCAAGTTTAGAATGTGATCTTGACCAGGCCTGTTCCCAGAAAATGTATACAACTCGCAGATATACCTAGAGGTTGTACCTGGGGTTTATGAGAATATGAGCATGCTGCGGATTTTCATAACCACTCTGGCAGATTTATTTTCAGATTTGTAGGGGTTTTCACTCTTTGCGATTCACATAACAACATCTACGGGAACTCAAAATTCAAATTTCTACTTCTAATGTCTATTTCTGTTGTGTAAATTTCCATTGTGGCTATAATTCCACGTGATCATTGAAGAACAGAGTAACTGATTTTGGACTTGGGCCCAGGAGCATAAAGTTATATTCAAATTGTCTATCAAATGAGTCATTATCCAGTATTATCCAGCATTTATATTGGTTAATGGCTGATGGTGCAGACACTTGCCGAAGACTTTGTAAAATATTACTAAGACACGTTCATGGTGGGTCTGTATTTACTCGCATGTACAGGTTGTAATGTATTTTTCACTTCTCGAGGATCTATTTGCTGTCAGCTTCCAGTAATGCAGCAATGTACAATGTTTTACATGACTTCCCTGATGGAGACTGCTTCTCCTTCATTACACGCTGTTTAGAAATGGCTCTGACAGAAAGCTCGATTTTAGGATTACATAAACAATCTACTTTTAGACGAGGAAAAAAAAAAGGAAAGTTCCACACAGGACTGAGGCCCAACAGAGCGAAGAAGAAATGTGATTTAAGACATGAAGTAATGTGCCAGCACTGTTATAGTCTATGCAGCCCTGCTCTGGAGACACGTACAGTATGTACATGTTTATTACACATTGTCAATAACATTGCACAAATCATATCCATGAGTTATAAGGAGGCTTCAGGGTCTACTGAGGAGAAAATGAATATTGTAGTGATTTTAGTTGGACTGCCTGGCTGAATAAAGTATATAGTAGAAGGACAGAGAGAGAGGGGTAACACAGAAAGAAGAAATAGGTTATAATCAACTGTCCTACATAATGATGCTTTTACTTTTGAGGTGTCTTGAAGGACTCCTTTAAGTGGATCATGTTCACCGGGATTTTTTTTTTTTTCAACTAATTTATATACATACAAAGGTAAACTGGATACAGAAACATCATCTAGAACCTAAGTAATTCACAATATTCACAATATCAATAAACTCCCTTTAAATGGATTATGATCACAGAGGTTCTAAACACATGAAAAGAATAAGCCTCAGAATTAAAGGAATTAAAGGCCCCTGCAGTAATCATCTGTACTTAGCGTTATTACTTTTAATGATGTTTTATTTTATTATTGGGCAATTTGATTGGCATGGAAGAAAGATTTTCCATTGTCCAATTCGTGTCTGTTAATTGAGGATTTAGGAGAGTGTCAGGGGACATACTAAACACTTCTGACTCTTTAGTCCAGATAACCATAGAAGATATTCCAGTGAATGTTGCCAGTTTTGAGATGAGTTCTCACGTAGTCAACAAAGTATGGCTGTAATACATGCATGCCTCGCTCTTCACCGTCTTCTCCTACAAAGCAATGCTGAATCTGTCGCTTCCCCGCACTGGCCCAACAGAGTTCACCATCTTTTTTGTGGTACACAATTTGCAAGTTAAATACGGTGCTCCGTCCGAATCAGTTGGACTGACCGATGGCGCACCCCCTAATTTGTGTTGCATGGAGGCTGCGCCACAAAAGGGCTGCGAGCGACACAATAGCGGCGCAGACACTTCTTAAATACAAGCCATTTTAGCCTAGAAGAACATGCACAGTCCGACAAAAGTGCGGCGCAAGGCCCTTAGTAAATGTGCCCCATTCTCTTAAATGGAGCTATGCTACTGGTCCCCTGCAGAGTTGTTGCCCCAACCTTGTACAGTGGACCCCAGTCACTCTGTGAAACATCACTACATGCCACCTTTATATTTAGAGTAGGATATTAGTGATGTGCTATCCATGATAGTAATACTTATTTATTGGCCTAGTTGTACCTACAAAATGGTATGATTGTAAACAATTGGTCAATACTGCTGATTTGAGCTAAAACCAAATGTTGGTGTAGATTACGGCCCATCACAATAATATAGAGCACGCAAACTTATATGGCAGCCGTATGCTAGCAGTATGAATAGCAGCTAGCATATCTCTGCCATAGAAGTACTTTGTGTACCGCACGATATGGTGAGCACACATGTATGTGAATGTACCATACCATCACCAGAAAAAAGATAGAGCATGCTCTATCTTTTGCAGGAAAAGCTACATGTCTCCCTATGGAGAGGGGAGGGTTGATGAGAGTTTCCCCCTTCCCTTCTCCAGCTGGCTGTATGATACGATCAGGTCCCGGCCTGGGCGTAGCAAATGTTTGTGTGCCCAAGGCATTAGCATCTAGAAGATCGGGTATACTGACCTTAAATGACTTCCATTGGATACAATATTGTTCTCTAATTGACACTTTCAATAAAGATGTCTTTATACCTAGTCAAAACATAACCTTATTAAAAAAAAAAAAAAAATTCTCCATCCGTTAAGTAAGTCAGCTATTTCTGCCTGAATGAAGAAGAACGTTTTAAGATCAATTTTATTAATACCATTAAAAACATTAAAAAGTGGGCCTAATAACACCCGAATAACAAACTTAAATCAAAGTTTCAGGCTCTCGTGTAAAACCACCAGAACAAAAATAATAATTGTATTCAAAATGTTCTGCTTTGTATATGGGTTGCACGAGACTAAGTTAGATAGGGTCAATGCGTGACTTAGACATTGGTCAATTCATTCATCACATCGTCATGTCATGCATACACAGCCCTAGCCAGATATAGTTGACTGAGCAGTATTTACACTAGCTCAGTTCCATATACGCCTAATCCCTGCCTGACGCGTTTCTGCATGGACCAATTTCGGCTCATGCATCATCAGAGGCTGGATATAATGTTTAGGCTTTGGGCAGCATGGACTTTCTATTTGTTCATACGTCCATGTCTGAACGTGTCGGCATTGTAGCGGCAGCTAACAGGACATAAGCTAACAGGGCATAACAGAGAAGGCAACTTAAGATTCTAAAAATTGTAGTCATTTTGACAGTATAATCCACTTAGTGTCTACTGAGGCTTTCATTAGGTCATACAAGCCCATCCACTGTACCTCATTTACTAAATACCAAAACTTCACTAGACTGTAGCAGATATATATAGAGCGGCAGCTATGAATGAGCACCTGCTATTTAAAGTACCATCATCGCTATAAAAAGGAATCCGTTTTATTTTAAACACCAGAAACTTAGTGGGAAAATGTAAAAGCATGTGCTGAACTATTCCTGGAAGTGGGGAAAACAGTCTGAAATGTTCAAAATGTGATCCTACCTTCCCAGAGTAAAAATTACAATCTTTACCAAGTTTGGTCTCTTTAGTGGCTGCAACGTTCTGTAACGTATCGTTAGGTTCATTTATAAAAATCACGGGCTCGCCAGCAGTGACAACCAGTGAAAGACATGTTTCTATGTTCCCTGTATTGATCTCACCATACAATAATATGATATGTCATAAACTATACAACAGGGGTCTAAAGTCCCCAGATACACATTAGAATGACTCCAGACTCCAACATACATATGCATGATCGGCTCAGACCACAGAGCATGTACAATGAGTAGAGGGAACCGCTATTGGAGACTCTTACCCCCAAGGAGCAGCTGAACATTTTGCCTGCGCCTTTTCTCCCCTAATATCTGCCAAAGAGCCCGCACACACATTAGATTGCTGCTAAACCTGCTAAATCTGTAGAAAGCGCACACTTTCATCTAAGGGCCAGTTTACATCTCTGTTAGGCCTTCAGTTATTTGCATCAGTTATTTTGAGCCAAAACCAAGATAGGTTGTACACACTGAACAGATACAAGTCTTCTAAGTAAAACTTATCTCTGTGTGGTCGCTGGAAAGATTTGCACATGTTCTGTATGTTCAAGCACTCCTGGTTATAGCTCACAATAACTGATGCAAATGACTGAAACGCATACGTGAACTGGCCTTAATTTTGATGAAATGCGAATGACTTTAGAAACTAGAACAGCTCTAATGACTAATTCAGCTTTTTCTTGTGAAGATATCCTTTCCATCAACACAACAAATCTGTTCCATGTGAACATACCATTGACTATGCCCGATGCAAAAAGAAGCACCGGCCTCCCATCAACAGGTGCCAGGAAGGAAATGGAACATACAGGCAGTTTGTTCATAAGTTGAATTTGTATGTAAGTCGGAACTAGTATATTTAATAATTGTGACTATAGACAAATTTTTTTTCTGGTCCAGTGACAACTGGATTTTCAAAATATTTTGCTGTCATAGGAACAAGGATTAATAAAACTTCCTTACAGACAGCTTACAGCTAATCACTGCTGCCTGGTACTAAAGTAAAGGACCCAGAGATCTTTACCAGAGGTCACGGTGGGCAGAGATGTCTATCTGTAACTGTGGGTCGTTTGTAAGTCGGGTGTCCTTAAGCCGGGGACTGTCTGTATTGTTGCAAAAACACACTGTAGGTTATTCCAAGGAAGAGTAAACAAACAGAGATTTGGGTCAAAAGCACATGTGAAGTAAAAAAACATTGCCTATATATATATATCCTCTGTCACTTTTTACTACTACTAAACTATGACAAAAGTTCAATAAACCTTGTGTCAAAATGCCAGATAAAGAACTGATATGACACCAGTTAACCCTTGACTTGTTATAATTCCCTGGATATTTGGGGTATGATGACACAAACAAAAGTTCTACAAAGCTATCACTTAATAAACGGTATGAAAATTTGAGAGTGACTGTCCTCGTCCTTGAAGTCGAGATGCCCCGGCTTGTACCGATGTTCTAAATTTGCTCAGTTCAATTTCTCCTAATGCTGCTGGCTGCCATCGACAATCAATCTTAATAGTCAGTGCTATTTGTCTCACTTCAGTTTAATGGAATTAAGCAGAGCAGGCAGCTCTGTCTGGTTTATTGGCTTCTCTCAGGACATGACCTACGTCATAGTTTAAAAGTTTGATTCTTTTCTTTCTTTTTTTTCCCCATTTTTACTAAAACTACAAACCCTACGGATCTATAATGCTGAACCCTCGCTGGAAGCCTGGTGAGAGTAGCTTTCCATAGCTTACTGTACATATGATCATTGATCAGTATAAATGAATCAAATTTTTACATGAATTATCTGAAAATAATTTAGAAAAAAATTACCCCCCCCCACTCCTTACCAAGTGAAATCATTTACAATGTAATTTTTACACTAATCATCGTAAGTACACAATTTATTATATAGTATGGCACCTAATATTATTACCAGAGAATAGACTTAAAAAAGGAGCAGAGATATTGTTTACAATTCCCTAATTGACCTCTTTAAGGAACCAATGATATTCTTCCTCTCCAATGATACTTGGTGCACACAATTATTTTCTTGGAGTAATTGCCTCTACTTCTTCTTGATGTCAGAGGAGCATAACAAGACAAACATCCAAGATTAAAATGAGTTAAATATCCTAAAATTGTGGCAGAGGTGTTACTTGAGATGTGTTAGAGCGATGCCAAATCAGTGAGCTGCTGTGTTGTAGTAGATGGTTCACTTTATAAGATTTCCAATTTAAGGGGAGTATGATATGATGCTATGAGTACAATGAATGATCTAAACTTTATGGCCAGTGTCACACTGATGTACCTCATGGCCACCATCATAGGCTAAAGGACCAGGGTATGTTTATGTAAGTTGTATCATTAATAATATCTAATAACCCATAATATTAACAAATTATTCTAAAAGAAAAAGCTACAAGTGTAAATGTTGCAGCTACTGGACTCACAATTATTTGCAAGAGCTTGGGGCCATAAGAAGATCCTTTGGTGCTATGGTGGACCACTCTGGCCCAATATACAGAAGTTATATGGAGAGGACTTTGAGTATGTGAAGGCTACCTTGGCCATTGTGAACAGGGCACAGTGAATAAAAACGACCATATATAGAACTTGTTAGCGTAGGTGTCTCTTTATTTAGGGATATCAAGTGAAAGCAAACACTTTAAAGCCAATATCAAAGCTAAGAGGACGATGTGGACAGAGAGAACGGAATCTTGTTTAGAAGCTTCTTTTCTCGCAAACAAAACCCTTAAAACGGTACTCAACAATCAAGGTCAGCGTTGCACGTTAAGTGTGTTTAGAACAGTTTTATATGTTTTCTCCAAAATGGACCTTGACATCAGTGAAGGACAAAAGAAAAGAAGTAAACAGAAAAAAACGAGGGAAGGATTAATACCGAAGACAGAAGAAGCACAAGCAGAAGAGTTAAAACAATGTGGAAGGCAGAGAGAGATTTATTCGTGTGTCATTTGACTCCAGAGGGGATTAAGTCTGAGAATTACTTTTCCACTACCCCTCAGGACTCCTTGGCAGACGCTTCAAATGTTGGCTGATTAGGCGTATTCCCGTGTATGCCGCTAAGAAAGTTACATCAATATTTTGCTCATACTATGACATCTTGTTAGATTTCATCTCCCGACATAGTCAAAGATGTCTAAATTAGGTGACGAGAGACGACAATACAGTTCTGCCCCAGTCAGGAGATAAGTGAATATGGAATTACATGTTACCACATTTGGTGTAGGTGCATATGGTCCTGGTGTAGTCTGTTGAGCTTCCATTGTTTGTAGGGGCTGTGCGGAAATTACAGTGTATCATCTAATGATGTGTATGATGGCGGTGGGCTTGACTATTGAATGCTGGAAGTACAGGTGAAAGCCTGTCACACCCAGTCACGGGCGAAACATAGTTGAAGGAACTGATACTGCATACCTGTGTAGTTATCCATTATAACCATCTCCTACTTCTATAGGAAAGTAACACTTAAAAGGGTTATACGATCCCCAAACCAAAAATAAAAGTCCTGGGTGTGATAAATACACCCCCCTACTCGTGCCAATACAATGTTTTCCACTTAAATCATGTGGAAATCCTTATTTTTACAATGGTTTACCTTTTTAATTTATGAATGCCAGGATCGATGAATCAAGATGGCCGCAGCACTCCGCATGGGGACTTCAGCCATTGGCTGCTTGTGCTGTGCGCTAATGTTGTGCCCAACCGCCGCGCACGCTCTGCAAGTTCCCCTGGCTTAATGTGGCTCCATATATGTAATGCAGCCATGTACGAGCAGTACATTGTGTGTGGTACATGTGCGCGCACACAGGAGTCTGGCGTTTGTAAGTGGCCGCGGATCGCTGAGTGTGGACCACGCATGTGCGGGCAGCGCTGCAGAATGTGTACCTGTCACTGCTGACCTTCTAATTTGCAATTTAATTATCTGTAAAACCCCCAAGAATCGTTAATAACATTGAATTGGTGTAGTCAGTGTTTGTAAGTTATCTAGAAAGTGGAGGACAATGTCTGCAGCCGTACAACCCCTTTAAAGGACACCTGTCATCAGGTCTGTGTCACTAGTCCTGTCACCTCGACCTGTTGGAGCAGCTCACAAGGATCCCATCCCAGCCTTTATCTAGTTATTTCATACATTAATCATTGTAAAATCATCTATTTTTTATAATGTAAATGAGGCTGGTCACATGGTCAGAGGCAGTGATGTCACCCCTGTTACCCCTCCCCTCTCCTCCCCCTGCTCATGTCTGTGTGTAATGTATAGTAAATGCTGCATCCTCCTAATATACAGGTGAGAGACACAGACATCAGCTACACATGAATCTGACATGTTCTGCTGTAACATGGCTGCCTGGAGCTGCTGTATCTCTCCTATATACACACACACATGCACACACAGGCTGCAGGGGGCGTGACCACCAGCACCAGGAAGCACATCATTATACAGCCTCACACCATTATACAGGCTGTCAGTCATGCACTGGGGGTGTGGCTGTGCCTCCCACTCATGAATAGAGTGGACAGCTTGAATATGCTAATGCTTCATTGGACATTTCACAGGTTATTTGCATACAGCTTTAGGACCTCATTGCTTAGGTTTACAGGCATGTAGAGGGACAATAAAGGGATAGAGGCAATGCTCTCTAATGGCAGTTTCTGAAAATATATTTAGTTTAGGGGGGTTATTTTGCATGACGGGTTCTCTTTAATGAAAGAAGTATATTTAAGGCAATAGGCTAAATAGCCTAAGCCAAGTTTTAAAAAAAACAGATGTTAATAGCACAGGCCTAAAACGGAAATAATATTAAAATAAATGATAAATTGAATCTTTGGGAGCCACATAAAGTCTTTCAAAATGGAATTAGAAGAAAAAAAGCAACTTCCAGAGAAGAAAGAAAAAACTAGAACCATTTCCATCTTCCAACTCGGGATGAAGTAAACTAGTTTAACTCCTTACTCGAAAAAGCTGCTTGATGTTTTCTGAATTGATGGGAATTATAATATCTTTTAAATGAGTAAAAAAGGGGCAAGACAGATTTATTTTAATTATATCAAATGCCTATATCCATATAAAAACCAATGTGTTTTACACACAACCAATATATCTGTGGATGAGGATGTAAACATTGGGAGGTAAGGTCAAGGTTGTCTTCTCAACAGTGGCCTTCATTTTCAGATGAAAAATTATTTTAGTGCAGTAATTGTTATAATAATTTTCTCAAAGTATTAGGCAACTCTGCTGTTAAGCTGCAGAATTGAGCAGCTAAGTAATAGCTGTTGTCTGTACTGCACTAGCACTGAAAGATTATATAATGCTTCCAAGCTGAAGACAATAACCAGATGAGAAGAGCAGGGCAAATGTTTAAAGGGGTTTTCCCCAGGATAGGGACTAAATTGCTAAATGGTGAAGGTCTCAGTGATGGGACCCCAACAGATTACTAAAATGGGGGTGACAGATGAATAAAATGATGTGCCACCATTGCACCCCTCAGAGCACCACTGAGATGGCCAGAGCAGCCACTCAGCAATCTCCGTCAGCTCCATAGAGATGAATGTGGTAGCCCGCACATGCAAGACAGGCTGCTCCGGCCACGAGGGGTGTGACGAGGGTACATCTGCCCCGTCATCATGAACCGTGGGGGTCTCAGTGATAGGTCCCTCTTGTGGATAGGGCCTAACTTGAGGGGATAATTCCTTTAATTGTGCTACCGACAAACACTTCCAGAGAATCTGTCAGCAGGTTTGACCATACAAAGCTCCAGTCAGTGTTGGGCACCCACCAGTGTAACCATAACTTTGTGTGTTTTTAGCAGCAGCTGGACTATGAAAAATGCATTTCTATCCAGAATTGTAGCTAGATTCAGAACACTCTGGTGCACTGGTGTGTGAAGTCTCTTCACTGTACTGCTGTGCTAGAGTTCAGAGATATCACACACCAGTGCACCAGAGTGCACCTAGTCTAGCTACAATACTGGAATATAAATGTCTTTTTCATAGTCCAATCCCTACTAACTACACAAAGGTATGGATACACAGCTCTTCAGGACTGCTGCTGCTTTATCAAAACTGCTGGTAGACTCCCTTTCAGCCAAGTAACAAGAAATATTTATTGCGTTATACACCCGTTAAATGTATTTAAAGTGACCACACCTTTATTATAATCAATTTTCTTATGAAACTATTAGTGCTCTGTAAAAGAAACTTTTCAGAACATTCCTTAAAAGATCCTTTGTCCTTGACATCACTGAATGTGTACGACCAGTTTATCCATTAATTTACATCTTTTATTTCTTTCTAACATATATGGCCATCATTAAGGAAATCTTACAACAGGATAAACCAGGGACACTTACTCATAGAACTTTAAAAATTATTCTAATAAAGCAGAATGACTCTGGGGGAGTTACCAAAGCCCCTCTATGCTGCAGATTAACAGGCTGTTACACTGTGCAGAGCACTTTCCCCTCCCACTGTAGCAGGAGGCAGAGGGAGCTGGGGCGAGGGGGAGATACTGTAATAGCCTATGAAGCTACAACTACAGGATTTGGTAATGGCCCTCAGCAGTCGATTTTAGAAGGAAGAAAGCCATAATAAGATTAACAAAGTTACAGAGCCTGGAAATAAAAGTAAGGGTCCTTGGTTTATCATGCTTGGTTTTGATGGTAGATTTCCTTAAAGCAAGGTGAGGTTAATTTGTATTGTTACTATTACAGCACAGGATTATTACTAGAGGTAATCCAAAAAATATTTTTTTGCTGTCAGCAGAATTTGCCAGTAGCCAAGAGCCGTATCTTCACAGCCTTGGTCTTAAAACACTTAATTTGCTTTTATGCAGCTGGACTGGACTTGTACGTCAATAATTTATTTGTGTTCATTACCTTGAACCTCTTACATAAGCAAAGTATATTAGACATATAAAATTACTTTAGCATAACTTTCCAGCAGGGGAAGCGGTTTATGAAGGAACCACATGCTGTTCAGATTGCTGCAGCAGAAGTTATATTTACTCCTCGCTTGTCTGGGTGACCACATCCACTGTGAATGAGAGGGGGAAGCTACACAGGGCTATCCTTCCCTGAAATAGTATATGGAGGAGGAGGCAGGACTGCTGTCTGTTTAATATCCGTCTCTTATCACCTTACTCTGTTCCCTGCTCAGCAGACAGGGAGACATTCCAGACACACTGCATGCAGCTCGAGTACAAAGCCCGTGCAGGAAGTGCACCCAGTGGCGGCCCTCACTACGGGCTGCGGCCAAGACAATTGGGATATTATTGAAGCAAGGAAATGAAAGTTGACACGTTGTGTTTGTAATGACCCGCAAGCAGGGAAAATAATATTTATAAGCAATGCCATGATCTCAATTACCAAGACCTAAAACCATATAAAATCTTATATATTGCTGACCCATGATTAGGGTGTGTGATTAGTTGAGGTCCACAGAAAAGTGAGCTAAAACCCACCGGGCCTGGTATAGGCCACCACAACTACACACAACACTTAATGGAAGGGTCATCTCTCTTAGAGCCAACCAACGTCCTATCCTATCCATAACCTCAGACCCTATTAATCACTCCCTTACTACAGGGCAGTATAAAACTGGGTGGTTTCAGTGGGCATGGAACCACTAGAAGCTTTTGGCCACTGGCAGCGACCCAAACCGCCCATATTATAATGTGCTACTATTCCCAGCCCCATTGCAAACTACCCTATACATTTCACTAAGCCTAACATTGAGGTTCACACTAATGGTGCTGTATCACCATACCAGGGGCCATTGAGAACAGGGAAGGAGTGGATAGTTCCAATACCAACTATCCAGATAATAAATGCAGATACTGAGCCTGCAAAGAAGCTAACAATATATACCTATATACAGACTCTGTATCAAAATCAGAAGGAAATCACCAACAGATTTGTCAAGATATTATAAACTTTATTAAATGTTCAAAATAACACATATGTGATCATTATGACTTAAAAACACATAAAAACCATCAATGGTGGACAAAGGATTCAACACCCGTACCGATTCAATAATATTACAGTGTAATACACAATAATCCAGGTGGCACTGAATCCAACAGTTTACCACATACTTGATGCCTATTTAAATACTTAATGTTAATCCTGAAAATTATGCAATATGTCATGCACACAGTAAATAATAAAAAGTGCTTAGTGCAAAGTACAAATCCCATAACAGAATTTCATGAAAAATACTAATTAAAAGTGCCCAATGCATCTTTCAGAGATCAAACTATATGAAAGCCCCGTTTAACAATGTAGATATGAGAAACATAAATACAGGCGGTCCCCTACTTAAGGACACCCGACTTACAGACAACCCATAGTTACAGACGGACCCCTCTGCCCACTGTGACCTCTGGTGAAGCTCTCTGGATGCTTTAAAATAGTCCCAGATTGCAATAATCAGCTTAAAATTGTCTGCAATGAAGCTTTATTGATAATTCTTGGTCCTATTACAGCAAAAAAATTTGAAACTCCAATTGTCACTGGGGCAAAAAAAAAAATTGTCGGGAACTACAATGATAAAATATACAGTTTCGACTTACATACAAATTCAACTTAAGAACAAACCTACAGTCCCTATCTTGTATGTAACCCGGGGACTGCCTGTATAAAGTACTTAGTGCATGTAAAATTCAAGATACCAACTGGGCTGCATCCCAATCAGGATACCTAGTGAAGACCCAGTAGTACCCTACTGGTTCTTCAGAGTCTGTATATAGGTATATATTGTTAGCTCCTAAATATAGACATCAATTAGAAGACTGCCTTCATCTTACCTCACAGTCGGTGCATCATCATTTGTAAAATAATTTTATGGCCCAAACCAAGCTAAACAGAACAGCGCACCAAAAAAAACTTTTATGCGAATTTCACTCCATATGTAACTAAGAATGTAAGGAGGCATTCCACAATGTACCACTGTAGCTCAATTTTTTTTCGGGAGTTCATGAGGTTGACCATGATTTAATTAATATAGGCACACTGCAATTTTAAGAAAATATTTAAAGCACTGTATAGACACTTTGATACACACACCAATATTTTTTATTCCCATACTATCTGCATCTAAGACACAGGCCTCACACAATGATTTCGATACACAAATACTTTCTGCAGTTTGGACCTGCAGGACCCCTAGGCACAAGAAGATCTGATAAATGTGTCAGATATTAAAGAGTGGAAAATAGAGATAATGAGTCCCGCACCACTCCAGAAAACTCACGAGCATCAGATAACAGCACAGTATTTCCATGAAAAAAATCTATTTTCCTTAAGCTTCAACTACTCACTTGTTCCTATTCTCTAAGGTGTTCTAAAAATGATTTGCCCTTCAAGGAACTTTACCCTCTTCACTGCGGAATGGAGACAATTTTCTGTAAACGCACTGACTTATAAGAGATCTTAGTAAGATGGGAGTCTGAGTACAGAGGAAGTCATTTTGTGTTTGCATCAGTCTGCAGTATGGGAGTTTGCTGGGAATTAGAAAAAAATTTGTGGTCTACAAGGAAAACTCTATAACACCCGGCAATGCTTCATACTGAACTAACAGGCAGCGTTCAGGCGTGGATGTGAGTCTCTTAATACTATAACATAGGTTGCAATAGCATTTACAGTTAAAGGTGAAATCTACCAAATTGTCACCATGTACCCATTATACAGTTTATCTAATACTGTTAGATTCCTCACTGTTCTTGTTGAAGTACTTATTGGTATTTCTCCCAATTCCCCAATACACATGCATGCTCAGCAAGCGTGCATATGTTCTCAATGGGAGAGGGGAGAAAGGCATCATCATACAACTTCCCCCAGCTTTGCACTGTTTGGCTGGACATGATGAACATTATAAAGGCTAGGAAGACTGTGGGAGTGACAACGCCGGATTGCTGGGGTAATAAAATATAATAATAGAGAATACCTTTAAATTTCTAATGCGAACGAAGCCTCCAATACAGAACAGGGGCTGTCTGCATATTACACAATGGGTCTGATACACAGAAGGCTAGTGGTCAGAATTTTTGGTTTGCTTTCTTCCCATATTTTGTAAGGTAGGTTTTCTGTAAAATTGTTTCAAGTTCAAAAATGTGGGATAGAAAGATCAGTAAAAATGGTTGGCTGGACTAATGTGACTGCATTACAAATAAATGTACAAGACACCTACTGTTGTCTCTTCCCTGGAACCTATAAGGGCTACATTCACCCTAAGGTTCTATTCTGTACTCATGGATGGGATCTGAGCTGCAGTTACCCCTCACAGCCACTACACAGTATAGAGTGCTGTATACTCCTAGCTCTGTACACTCTGTTGCTGGCACCAAGGCAGCAAAAAACCTCTGACCTCACTAATCTAGTAGGTTCTTCCATCCAAGCCTCATGGGAACATAGGAAAATGTAAGGGCAGTGACATTTTATTTCATGCCCTCCAATTACAGATCCAATTGTATTTTCTGCTATAATTGGTAAACATCATTTATATCAAAATCCTTGCATACATCCTTATAGAAAGTGAGCATAGCCTTTAAAGATGCTGACTCTGTGCAGTAGAGAACCATTATGTTAAAAACAAAGGAAGCTGATGTCAACACAATGTATATAGCTGGGTATATAAGTGCATTTTTCTGCACATTACGCACTGATCAAAGACAATTAGCTCCTCTTTCATCACCAAGGTAATTGCCCAAGGGCAGCATAAAGGCCATGCCATCCATCTTGTACACAAGCCAAAATGCAGCAGCCAAAATATTTAGTCATATCACAAAAATACAATTGACCAGATCTACAGGGTTGTCTTCTATATTCATAGGATAGGTTTTGATAAAGTAACATGTTACTGGGCAATTGGATTTAACACATTGGGGGCCATTTATCATACTGGTCTACAAGTCCTGATAAAGGTACCCCAGTGGGACTGTAGATACATTGATCAACTTCAAGAGTCTGTGATTTTATATTTGAACAGTCCAATTACCACCCCAAAATCCGAAATGAAAATATGAATATTGTCAAAGTGTAGCTTAACCTGCACAATTGATAAATTGAAAGTATTGCAGTAAAGACATGTTTTGTGGGATTCCTGTTCCATGTTCCTAAGGTTCGCCAATTCACGGTGCGGCTGTGGAGTGGCCAGGATGCTGCCAGCCGCAACCAATTGACACATTTTGATGATAATTCCTTGCAAAATTATTATTTATTGACTGTACAATGCACTATTAACAAGATACAGTCAATAAACAATCATTTTGTAATGAATTATCGGCATAAAGCATCAACTGGATGCAGCCGGCCATCACTCTCCACCTTAAGTCATCAGGGAATATTTAGCTTGGCCATAAAGACACCCAAATGTCCATAAATCTTGAGATGTAATTGTAGCATGGGTTTATGATGAAAAGCAAAAACCTTATAAACTGGAAGGATAGAACTGTTACCTTCTATCATGGTTCATAGATTCCACAGGTCATACATCTTGTATAATCAACCATGAGGGTCCTTTCACACAAGGAGATAAACTGCCCATAGCTGATGACATAGAAAGTCAATGGGTACCTGCTCACTGTATTTTCAAGTCCTAAATATCATGATGGGGTCCAGACAATGATTGTCCAGACTATTATTTAGAGCAAACATAGTACAGCTTGTCTTTAAATGCTAGGGTAACTTTACTGGAAAATGTATTTGCATATTCCATACCATCCATCTGACATGTTAAAAAGTTCACATATTACAAAATGAAACAAGATAAAAATTTTGATAAAACAGACCTAACCCAAATAATGTCTATGCATTAAGAACATTCCTGCCACAGCACTCTTTCCTATCAGCTAAAGTCTTGCTCCTATAATGTTGTATACATCTGTCTGGAATGGGAGGAATTATTGGTCCTATGAGTAAACCTTCTAAAGAGTGTTTACTAGAGATCCCATCAGATGAAAAGGGAACTTGGGAGTAAAGTACGCGAGGTAGAAGAGCCACATTACTAGAGTAACATTGTCATTACATAAAAGAAAGTGATTATGGCCTTGTATGACATATTTCATAACATCTGAATGATGATGCCCATGACAAGAAGAATGTAAGAAACACAATATTCTAATTATTATATATTTAATAATTTTTCATATAGTCATGTATTCTCATTTTTTGTTACAGAAATCAAAAGTGTATGAAATAATATTATAATTTGTAATATACTTTATTTAAAGGGGTTGTCAGAGTTCTTGAAAAAAAACTAAAAGTGGTCAGGAGAGGGCTGCTTAAAAAAAATAAAGTCCTACTTACCTTCCGGTGCCCTCCGGTATCCAGCGCTGCTGTCACTCCGGTCCGGGCGCCATGTAAACAAACATGGCCGCCGGAGCAGCGCTGGACTCAGCTTCCGGCCGGACCCGACAACCTTCCGGCCCCCATACACAATGCTGTGTATAAGGACGGATAGGCGTGCCCAGCCACGGCTGGCCGGAAGCTGAATCCAGCGCTGCTCCGGCGGCCATGTTTGTTTACATGGCGCCCGGACAACCCCTTTAACCGGTTAAGGACCGGGCCCTTTCCTGCTTTTTCATTTCCATTTTTCACTCCCCACCTTCATAAATTTTTTATTTTTACACGTAAAGAGCTGTGTGACGGCTTGTTTTCTGCGTAACAAATTGCATTTCATAGTGATGGTACTGAATATTCCATGCCATGTACTGGGAAGCGGGAAAAATGCAGTGGTAATGGTGAATAAACGCATTTGCACCATTTTCTTGTGGGCTTGGATTTTACGGATTTCCCTGAGCGCCCCAAATGACAGGTCTACTTTATTCTTTCGGTTGGTACGATTACAGGGATACCAAATTTGTATAGGTTTTATAATGTTTTCATACATTTACAAAAATCAAAACCTCCTATACAATTTTTTTTTTTTATTTTGCCATCTTCTGGCGCTAATAACTTTTTTATACTTTGTTGTACGAAGCTGTGGGTGGTGTCATTTTTTGCGACATTTGATAATAATTTCAATGATATAATTTTTAGGACTGTACGACCTTTTGATCACTTTTTATAGATTTTTTTAAATATTTTTCAAAATGGCAAAAAAGTGGCATTTTCGACTTTGGGCGCTATTTTCCGCTATGGGGTTAAACGCATTGAAAAACCGTTAAAATAGTTTGATAGATCGGGCATTTTTGGACGCGTCAATACCTAATGTGTTTATGGTTTTTACTGTTTATTTATATTTATGTCAGTTCTAGGGAAAGGGAGGTGATTTGATATTTTAGGGTTTTTTTATTATAATTTTTTTTTTAACTTTTTTTTATTTTTCTTTTTACTATTTTTCAGACTCCCTAGGGTACTTTAACCCTAGGTTGTCTGATCGATCCTATCATATACTGCCATACTACAGTGTGGCAGTATATGGGGATTTTCCTCCTCATTCATTACAATGTGTTGTCAGCACATTGTAATGAAGGGGTTAAAACGAAATAGCCTCGGGTCTTCGGAAGACCCCAGGTTACCATGGAGACGGATCGCTGCTCCCCAATGACGTGATGGGTAGCGATGATCCTAGGCAAGATGGTGGCGCCCATGTGCCGCCATCTTTTTGAGGCTGCCGGCAGCGATCGCTGTAATAACACCCGCGATCGGTGCAAGCACCGATCATGGGTGTTACCGGTAAGCCTTTACTGCAATATGCAGCAAAGACTTACCGGCTATGGAGAGGGCTCAGCCCGCGAGCCCTCTCCATGCAGCGGGACACGAACCAGTTAAGGAAAGTGCTTAATACACTTTTACTCCCTTTCTTCCTGCATTAAGATTTGTGCCTAAAAAACTTCCCCTTCATACCTAAAGAGTCAACAGTCTTTTGTAATAATATAGAAAGTCTCTTGATAGGACCTTAAGGAGTTTCACTTTAGCCTCCTCTCCTTGTCAAAGTTTAATTAGCCTTTACAGCATAACTGTTAAGTTACTGACAAAAAATAGTGTTAGCAAAGCTGCAGTTAGTCTTTGATAACAATTCCAACGATACCTGCATCATGCTGCTGGCTTATTCCTAGCCTGAGATATATCAGGTATATTTAACATTAGATTCAGATTCATCTATTCCTGATGCATGTTGTGACATCAACTCAGGGCACTGATGCCAGAACAGGACAGCATGTTTGTATTTGGCCATTTTGAAGCATGTGATGAGTCACATGCTTGTGACATCAATGAATGTCTTTTGCCAGAACACTAAAGACTTTTAAATAATGCACGGCCGGATGTGTAAAATTGGACAATCTGAAACGTGAAGAGTCACATGCTTGTGACATCACTACAGGTCCTACATCCCCTCCCAACAGGCATCCTTTTGTCTCTAGCTGTACTATATGGTTTCCCATGGCAACCAAAAAAGCAAGGCAAATGTAGATGAGCCTGGGGGCAAGGTAATACCTCTTATTGCTGCTAAACAGCTGCAGTTAGCTAATTATAGTAAATTAAAGAATTGCTTATTTTTGTTTAGTGCAGAGTTAGTTTAGGTTTTTTTACTTTACAGTTGCACTTTAACTTCAAACTCATATTGGAAAGAACTTATATTCTGGAACTTCTAAACCAAAGATTTCTCAGCTTCATGTATTATATGCTGCACAACCTCTATGTACTGCAAAACCCAAACCCCCAAAATTACTGTGATAAAACAAAAAGCCAGCCAGGAACAGTGGACATGTTATCAGATGTTCATACAATAAAGTAACTAGCTATTTCCTTTAATCAAACATAAGAGATTTTCCACATGCATAAAATATACTCAGAAAGTTTTTAGATTTCTTATGTTTTTAAAAACAGATAGGGTCAGATCTATTATTCTTGCTGCGCCAGTTTTGTGTCTGACTTTGCACTAGAAAGAACGTCTTTGGAGCTTGCACGTTTATTTAAATAGCGTTTGCACCAGTTTTGTGTCGTGGCTGCACTATGTCCCAGAAGACATGTGAAAAAAATGTGCCCTTAAAGGGATGTGTTAGCGCTTAGTCGAAGTTTGCAACTCATTTTATTACAACGACTCAACAAAATTGTGGTGCACGCTGTATGTTAAAGGTGCAAAAAGATGGTGCACCCTTCCAGAGCAGTGCAGGGTGCACCAGATAATTGAAGCCCGTGCACCAGTATTCATTTATCTGCCGCACCATGCACATTCGTGAGACACTTAGTGCAGTTTGCATCACTTTTAGTAAATATAGGCTATAGAGTCTTACATACAGAGAAGTTACTGATTTTGGCTATACCAGCATGTGTCCGACTTGCATCCCAGCCAAACCAAGTGTATGTGCATATGGAGAAATCAGAAGGAGTGGTCGATGGTCAAGTAAGTTCTTAACACGCAGCTACTGAAGGTGTATGGATACCTTAAGATCAGAAGCTTCAAGGCCAAGGTAAATTAAGTCAGATAAAATGTGTCCACAAATGAAAGCTCATAGTGATAGCCTAATACCATTCATACCATATCCAAGTATTCCAATCTAATGAGCGTTCCCATATGTTTATGTCCATGCTAAAGGAACACTCATTATCACATTACATTTGGCTAGGCCCCTCCAGCAATCTCAGTGGTGGATAACCGCTTGCTTGATTTCTCCAGAAAAGACTAATGTGGAAGAGAAGCCTTTCCCCATCTCATCAATGTTTTCTCTGGTACAGCAGGTCAGCTTATTCCAATTAGTAGTGACACGATGGGGGCTGAGTAGGTGGAAGGCTTGTATCCTTCTCTGACATGAGATCTTAACATTATCCAAGTTGCACTTGGCACTACTAGACACAGTAGAAAGATTCAGAGCCAATTAGCATCCGGGTATGAAGAACACCTCTGGCACAGGCAGAGTCACGAATGCGTTTACATGTCACTTAGAGCTTAAGAAAATGTAGAGCCCTTGGGGTTTTAGACTGCTACACTCTCAATGGTCTCATTTATCTGGCCAACGCATTTCAATACAAGATTGGAGCCAACGATAACTTTTTCTCTTTTCCATTATTTCTTCCTCCGTCTTATCTAGAGATGAGTGAATCTATTTGTTCGTTTGTAGATTAAACAAACATGTATTTGTTTCTTTTCAGGCACTAAATCAAATCTGAATCTTTTCTGATTCACTTTAGATTAATCTTTCAAAATGGTGGCTAGCTACTGGTGGCATTCACCGGGTATAATAATATATATATAAATATTTTTGGCACAATATTTGGCGCATAGTGAGACCAACAAAAACACCTTCATGAATTTGGTTTGTCATTTCTAAAGCTCATCAATTCTTCTTTGGGAGCACCAAATACATTAGGCCGTGTGCCACAATATAAAATTATACTAATGAGTCAGAAGGGCTCTGGGGGTATTTCCAGAGCCCCTTTGTGCTACAGCTTCACAGGGGGTAGGGGTCCTTGCACAGTGAAACAACCTGTGAAGCTACAATACAAAGGGGCTCTGAGTCTTCTAGCTCATGAGCATCATTTTAAAAGTTGCTTTTAAAATGTAGAAGACCATGGATAACAAATATAAGAAGATTCCCACAGTCACAGTGTCTGAATATATGAGTAAGTGCCCTGGTTTATCATGATGGTTTTTGATGGTAGATTTCCTTTAAGAAAAATAACAATAGGATTAAGAATCCGAGGGACACTGCCAAACAGCTTAAAAAGGAGGAAACCGATAATTTTACAGTGTGTTAAATATGTGGAAATTTTATTTAGAACTGGAGGGTCGCTTTAAAACCAACACATAACCAGAGGAAAAAATTCTGGGAACTGAATTTCCACAGTTTATATATGACAAAGTTCTAGGACAGTGGTAGTGAACCTAAGGAACAGGTGCCAGAGGTGTAGTCAGGGCCCTTTCTGTGGGCACCCAGGCCATTGCCCCAGGACAGAGTTCACCAGACAGGACTCAAAAGATTTTCCTGTATACCAAGGAAACTAAAGAGGTCCTGCTCCTAGGACACATGCTTGGCTGTTTGTGACTGCAGAAAGAGTAAGAAGGTGTGGGCAGAGCTGGGTTATCTCTTGAGGTCCTGCTTGGCCCCAAGAGCCTTCCTGTACAAAGGGACCCTGAAAAAAAATAATAGAAAATAATAGAATAATAGTGTGAAATTGCTCTCCTCCTTTCAACTGTATTGGTGGTCTCGGGGGGGGGGGGGGCAAAACTTTTGGAAGAACAGGGAGCAATAAGTTACTGCTTAAATTGCAATGTTGGCACTTTGCGATGATAAAGTGGGTTTGATTTTAGTTTGGGCACTCTGGGTCTCTAAAAGGTTTGCCATCACTGTTCTAGGGCATCTAGAGTAGAGCTATTTCAATGTTATCACTGTACTTAATGAGAACCCCTTTAACTATCCCACTGAGTATTGTATGACCTCCTCCACTGAATTAAGCAGCCGTGACTTTCAACTAGGATTACCCAAAATGGCATTTTTATGCTGCTACGACAACATTTTACATGGACGAGGAAAACAACTCAGAAGTGAATATAACTGTGGATGGTAGCCCTAGAGAATTATTCTTCATAAAGGAAAACATTGCTGTAAATAGCATCTTATTATGAAAAATGCTAAACACATGCGGAGTGGGACAGGTCGCCAGTACCTCCATTCGTATACCCTGACTGTGTAAGTAACATGACATGGAAGCAGTTCCCTGCAGGAGAGCCTTGGGATGCGTAGGAGTTACATAAACACAGCAAACAGCAGGGAGCAGAAGATAAGAAGAAAGCCGGAGGAGGAGTGATGAAGACACAGATTTGGCATTTTCCCCTAAAACAAATTACAGCAGGAAAACACCCTCTACTAAATAGACTACACTCAGTTACTGGTACAATTAGTACATAAGCTATTAGATTACATCCCTAGGCCCTATCAAGCTCTTAACTCCTTACTCACCCGGGCTGGAGCAACCAAAAATGGTATAAACAGCCTAATGTTTAGGTTAGGAATTGGTTAATACGCTGCACATATGTACAGTGATGGAGCAACATAAGGGTAGACATTGCTTTAATATGGTAAATGCAAAACAGATGTGTTAATATACAGCTATATGCGGACCTGGAGAATGCAAGCAAGGGCCACTCGGAGCAAACACTATGGTATGTTCCCAAAGCCACCCCCTGAGATATGGGATGTGACGTCATGAGGGAAAGGGATGGGAAGCTTCTGAATGCTACTTTAAATGGAAGGGAGTTTAATTGTAGTCATGTAAGCTAGGTTCACATCCCATATACCTTTCTCTTTCTGGTGCAGTTACATATTGCGTACAATCATTTCTGATACCTGATATTACCCGGTAATGTAACAGCGACATTCTATCATCAATAATCTATAACATTATACCACTAGCACACTCATAACAGTAAACATGGTAGTATATCCCAGCGGGAATATCCCTGATGCTCTTCACACCACTGATACATTGTTATCATCTTCAATCATCTACATTTTACACATCAACCACATTGCAAGTTGTCTTTGCTTCCCTGTCATTTCACATGCTGTTATTCATCAGTATCAAACACTCCCTGAAGTCTGATGTTGTTGCTTGTGTATGGAAAAAATTATCAAAACTTGAAGGTACTGTAATTATTTGGTGCAGGACATAGCACATTTGGACACCACTCATCCTGAAATTTACATGGAAGTTTAATTTAAAGAGGACCTGTCACCGCGGAAAACCCACAGAGCAAATGTGCCCCCCATAATACTCCCCCCAGCCCCTTTCTCCTTAGCCGTTTTTTTTTTAAATTTATGTGCAGTAAATGTGCCGACACGCCCCCACCACACATTGTACGAGAAGTCGGCAGCATCATATCGCTGCCTCTTTAAATGAAATACCTAAAAATAGATACAGTATATAGCCATCACTATAACTGGATAAACATAATGCAGATCAATTACCCACTATCTCATATAGCCAATTCTCCCCAGTTTAGGAACATATAGATTACATACTACTTAGATATATACTAACAATAAAGACACAAAGCCACTGGTGACCTCATGTGATCACCCTCAATATAATAAATCTGTTGTTCTGAAAACATATGACCAGAAGTAATAATAAACATAATCTTTATTTATATAGCGCCAACAAATTCTGCAGCGCTTTACAAATCATAGGGGACATATACAAATATAACATTACATTACAGAGTACAACCAGTCATATGGAACAATAGGAGTGAGTACCAAAAGAAAAGTAATCACACATGGGGCACATAGGTCTCCTGGCTGAGAATTATTGTTATTATTGTCAACGGTTGGGACACCACTGGATGAGTTGGGACACCATTTTCTGAGGTGGGTCAACACGGGTTAAGGTGGGTCGTTGTTGGCTGAGATGGGTTTCCTCTGCAGCCTGATATGAGGGGTCATTTTGTGAACACTTATAACAACAGATTCATAGAAAATCTGAAGAGATAAGTACAGTATATTATGTATGTGTATTAGTAATGTATTCCACACTGCAATATAGAACACTGTTCCACCAACCTGATCCCTGATCACAGTTCAAAATGAACTCACAAGGCCAATTTGATAAAAGCTAAATACATTTACTGTACAACTATTAGGTCAGGGGCGTAACTACAGGGGTAGGAGTCATAGCAGCTGCTATGGGGCCCGCAGTGTCAGGGGGCCCTTGTGACTAAAGTATCAGGTTTGTATATACTGGTTGTTGTGTGTTCATACTGTATGTCTGTATATGGGATTGTATGTATGTGTATTTATGCTGTAAGTGTGTATGTGTATCTATATAAGTATATAAAACGTTTGTGTATATATGAGTGTATAAATGTGGGTTATTGTAACTCACATGTGTAAATATACAAATAGTTTTATTTTTTAAGGGGGAAGGAGGGCCCCACTATAGGAGTCTGCTATGGGGCCAGGTCTTGAGATCACCCAATCTTCATGGTACTGAAGGTATTACAGAAAGCACTTTTCTCTGATGGAGAGAGAGAGCTGTCAATCACAGCCCCACATGAGGCCGACGTTCATTGTTCATTTGACTTCATTTGAATTGAGGAGACTGTGTTCTTATATATTTCCTTACCATTCAATGTACGAGTGACTTATTTATCACCTCATGTTACGATATCAATTATACAAAAAGGGCTTGTGCCTTGTATGGCACATCGCTATTCCCTACACAATATCAATTATACCTTATATTGTTTTTGTTACGTGATTTTATTCCTTTTTTCATGGAGATTTTTCTACATGCTTCTTGTTGAGCTGATGATTATGCCTAGTAGTCAATCAGACTGATCTGCAGTATAGATGATGTGGTGACACTTGTCATACATATGATTATTGGCCTGATCCACTGAGTGCAGCTTGAGTGACGTGTGAGAAGGCCTCCTGACTCTACTCAGATTATCAATCCGGATTATAGTTTGGCGCTGCTTTTCCACAGGAAAGAAGGGAATCCTTGCAGGATATATCACTATGATACTCAAGAGTCACATCCCTTGGCACTGTGGTCTGTCTGTGAAACAGGACACTGTACGGTCTGCGATTCACAGAACTACAACAATCGTCTGAAACTGAAGATTTTCAATCAGAATATACTTACAAGCATATGGAAAACCAAGTGGCTGCAGATGGTCAACCCATAACCTTTAACAAACAGGAAAAATACAAACTTCCGATCTACATTTCACATGGCAGTAACAACCTAATGCTTATTGGGCTAACTTTATATGGTTAAGCCAAGGGGCCACGGAGGTACGTGAAGGGACGTGGCTGGTGGCGGCTCTGGATATTATTTCCCCAGACTGTACCCAGTGAATCATATGTCAATTTTTTTGACAAATTATTCCTACCTTTCACATATAAAATGAAAACATATGATGCGTTAAAAGTGATACAGGACCTCTGTACAATACGATCCAGAAAAATATATATAGGGAGATTTATAAGAAGTGTCTGAGGTAAAACTGTTCTAGTTGCCCACGGAAACCAATCAGAGCTCAGCTGTAGTTTTATAAACAGCTGTGGGAAAATAAAAGCTGAGCTCTGATTGGTTGCCGTGTGCAACGTGAACAGTTCTGCTTTCAGACACCTCTGATAACTCTCCCCCAATTTATCTATTTCAGTCTTGCTAGGACCTGATTTAGAAAATAAGTCACCTGTTAGCTGAGGAGACATATGATTTTATCTTTATACATACAGTAGCTTCTTAAAGCATGTCTGGATGAAATTAAATATGAGTAAGTCACTAAAACTGGCGAAAAGTCAATGTTTTCTGAACTTGCCAATTTTGGACGATGACCTAATGTCTAAGGTGGCCTTTAAGCAGTCTGACAATGGTAGGTGTCAGGGGAAAGTATGAGCAAGCAACGGAGGTTTGGGTAGGTCGTATTCTGCCAACAGCTTAAATAGGTCCAGTCAGCACTCCTGACGTGTCTGCTTTATAAGACTCGTGTGCCCCATAATTCTACAATACATACACAGTATTCTTACATTTCTAGTAGGAATAACAGAAGGATTATACAGGTGCCAGTGACTTTAACTGCAGAGAAATATCTCAACACTTGGAAAAAAATATAATGTTAAAAATACAGCTTAACAAATAAAGTGTCCCAGTTAAATGGCTGGTTTGGTGAATCTCTGTGATAGAGAGGGGAGAACATATGATGCTGTATTTGCCATCTGCTCAATGCCACCTCACCCAGGACAACCCGCAGTGTCATACACTCCAGAAGTAATCGCTCTGCTGTGACATATTGCAAACCTCAGGACCCGAGGGGTATGAAGTAGTAGCTGATCACCAGCAATTTTTCTAATTCTCGTGCACAGGTATGCTGAGATATCCTAATTGTTTCTAGAGAGCACTTGGTGTAATATATTATAGGCAAAAATAATACAGGAAATCAAACCCATGTTATCAGTACAATGCAGACAATACATAGAGTACTGCTACCACAGAAGGCAGATGTCAACATCCTGGAAATAAGAATCCTCATCTCTGACATTCTAAAAAATTTCATTTACATCACAGGTCATCATATACTGAACCCACAAATGGCTACAGCATAAGAAGTGCCATAGTTCTGATGGGGGTTTTGCCACTTTGTGTCTGAACAAATGGTGTCTGGTAGTAGTGCCTCCAATATTAAACACATGTATCATAGTTTTTCGGCTGCCACTTTTTCAAGTTTCCTGTAGTTGGCCTACTTAATCATTGCAATGTACAGGCAGTCCCCGGGTTACGTACAAGATAGGGTCTGTAGGTTTGTTCTTAAAGGAAACCTACGACTTGTAGTGGCAGGTTTCCGATGGAAATACCGGGCACCAGCTCAGGGTGAGCTGGTGCCGGAGCTTATTTTAGTTAGTGTTTTAAACCGCGGTATCGCGGTTTAAAACACTTTTTAAACGTTATAGCCGGTGCAGGCAGGTACGCGCTCGGCGCTTACCATGCGCGCGGCTCTCATTCACTTCCTATGTAGCCGCGTGCACGGTAAGCGCCGAGCGCGTACCTGCCTGCGCCGGCTATAAAGTTTAAAAAGTGTTTTAAACCGCGATACCGCGGTTTAAAACACTAACTAAAATAAGCTCCGGCACCAGCTCACCCTGAGCTGGTGCCCGGTATTGCCATCGGAAACCTGCCACTACAAGTGGTAGGTTTCCTTTAAGTTGAATTTGTATGTAAGTCGGAACTGTATACTTTATATTGTAACCCCAGCCAATTTTTTTTTTTTATCTCTGTGGCAATTGTTTTTTAAAAATGTTGGGTTGTCATCATAACCAGGATTAACAGTAAAGCTTAATTGCAGACACCATTGATAACTGTTATAGGTGTTTATTGTAGACTAGGACTAAAGTATAGTAAATTGCCAACATCCAGAGTTCCATTTGTAACTGGGGGTCGCCTGTAAGTCGGGTGTTCTTAAGTAGGGGACTGCCTGTATCTTAAGTTTGTACCCTTTGTGATACCTTTGATGAGTTACCTGTTTAGTATCACTTTTGAGACTTTTTGTGGTGTATAACTTTTTAGTCTCAAATAGTTTACCAAAAGTACATCTGAGTATAGCATGCTCTGTTTTGCGACTTATTAGGTGCAAGAATGGGACAATTCCAAGCCCAAAAGTCTCACAAGTTGAACAAACATCTGGGCTACAAAGATAAATACAGCCACTGCCCTAAATCCTTGAGGATGCTAACTTTGGTACGCTGCTTGATTCTGCACCTAAAAAGTCTCAGACTGCAAAAAGTCACACAAAAAAAAGATAAAGGAAACAATAGGAGTGATACATGTCCGCCATAGACATGCTTCTCAGTAGGTATTATAGGCAGAAGATCCAAATCATCATCCACTTTCGTGCATCTAAATGGAGGAGGACCTGACAACATGATGGATACTGGCTATCAATAAAAGACTGAGCACTTCAACTGAGCATCTATATAAATAAGGGACTATCCATGTATGTATGTATGTATATATATATATATATATATATATATATATATATATATATATATGGGACCTGACCACATGATAAATACTCATTATCAATAGAACCGCACACTTCAACTGAACATCCATAAAAATAGGGGATTATCCATATAAATAGGGGACCTGACCACATAATGAATACTCATTATCAATTTATGACAGCCCACTTCAACTGAGCATCCATATAAATAGGGGACCATCCGTCTTTATAGGAGACCTGACCACAAAATGGATACTGGTTATTAATACAAGCCAGACCGCTTCAACTGAGCATCCATATAAATAGGGGACCATCCATATAAATAGGGGACCTGACCACATGATGGATACTGGTTATCAATATAAGATAGTCCCTATAGTAGATCATGATGAGGCCTTCTCTAGAGAGGTTTTTATAAAGTTTCTTCATTCTCATCTGAGTTGTATTTTTAATTATTTTAACAATGTCAAGCAGCAGCAGCACTGAACCTTCAGACGGATGATGAAATTTCAGTGAGACCAGATTCTCCTGTAGATTGCTATTTCTGCAGGCCCTTTATTACTGCTACTATGATCATATCTCGGTATATTTTTGGAAAACTTGTGACATATCAATCTCTGTCATTGCTCCACAACTCCATACATGGTAACAGCACGCATACACTACCTACATATACCTATGATCTGTCATATGGAGACCTCCAGGTAGGTGGTATCCTTTCATCGTTTACATGTTCTCCACTCTGTATACAGTCTGCAGCTAGTTCATGTTAATTGAGTTTTAGTAAACAGTGGTATCGACAATTCCCTTAATTCGCTGCCAAATGAGTCTTCATCGATTTGGCAGCTGTTCAGGTGGTGATTCCTGGATGGCATTGAGAGTGAGATCAGCAGGAAGCTACTCTCCGATCAATGGTCACTGACTCAGCGCAATCCCACATCTGTCGGATTAGTGCTATTATGTTCATACACTTTGCAGGCGACGTTAACCTGTTAAGACACTGCAGACTCGGATGACTAGTACCTGCTCCTTAGATGTGTGATCTTACTCCAAGCCTTCTTACCACGTGTCAATAAAGTGCAAACAGACTTAAGCCCCTAATACCTTCAGTGTTCTTAGTTTAGATTACAAAGGAATCAGCTATGTTGACTTGTTCTTTACCAGCCACCCCCAACAGTAGCCCACACACGTCTATATAAAGCGAGACCCCAGCCGATCACTTACGTGTTAAAGCTACGGCCTTCTCTTACAATCTGTTCTAATCATGAGGGAGAGAACAATCATGAGGTCTCTAAGGTACAGTAGTTATAATACTGACAAGGATATGATTTACACATAGAGCAGTGACTTCGCTTATATAAAGCGCCAAAAATTTAATTCTTTTCAAATGTTTTATGGTTTATTACATATTCACCGTAATACAGTATTTTTTTTTACTACAGGATATGACAAGGTAAAACATACAGGGATGGCAGTCTCAGAGATATGACATGGATATTGTAACTTTTGTGCCATTCGTGCCACTAGAAAGAATAGGAAAACCGGGGTGGAGAACAAGATGGGTCAGATTGGGAATGCCATGGCCGGCCAGATTTACTAAGACCTGGAGTAAGTTATAGATGAAATCTAGGCCACATGACTTTAATTCGGGCACACTAGTGCTCCTTCAGCGTTACTATGAGGTCAGAATCTCTGTGGCACAACGGGTGCAATGATTATTAAGACTAGTGCACAATACGCCACTCTAAATACATCGTCCCAAGAGTTTTTATAGGGGAAAAAATTGTTTCTTTTGCCCAATAATCTATTCTCCTTCCTATTTTTCTTTAAAAAATGTATAAACACATGTTGGCTGTACACAAATTTGTGGCAAAATTTGTGTTTATTTCCTGCCTGAAACCAGATTGGAAAACCCAGCTATGGGTAATGCTTACATTTCAGAGGCAGACTATACCAAGACATTCCTGATGTGTCGGGATTATTATAGTGTTTTTCCCGTGTGGTTTAGGTCTAGTGTATAGCACGAGTTTCAGGCTACAGCAGGCACATGCCTATGAATGGGATAGCACTGCTGGACTCCGTTTACAGGGGAGTTTGGTGAGTATAAGAGGTTTCTTTTTTTATAGCCTTCCAGTCCTATACAGACAGTCCCTGGGTTGTGTACAAAATAGGTTTGTACTCAGAGGGATTGTCTACTTTCAGCATATGATTGATATCTTTGTGTAATAAAAAAGTTTTTCATTTTTCCAATATACTTTCTGTATCAATTCCTCAGGGTTTTCTAGATCTCTGCTTGCTGTCCTTCTATAGAAAGCTTCTATGTTACATCCAGTAGATAGAAATGTGTCCATGGTCAGTTGATGGTACATATGTGCACGGCTCATAAGTATCACACTGCTCTGATTACTCTCTGTGATAATAACAGCTCCTGCACCTGTGTGCCATCGCATGACCATGGACACATTTCTGTCCACTGGAAGTAAATATAGAAGCTTTCTATAGAATGACAGCAAGCAGAGATCTAGAGAGCCGTGAGGAACTGATACAGAAAGTATATTGGAAAATTGTACAACTTTTCACAAACAATGTCAATTATTTGCTGAAAGGACAACACCTTTAAGTTCAATTTCTATGTTAGTTGTAACTGGTACCGGACATTGTGTAAGTGTAACTCTAGACAAAGTATTTTTTGTCCTTGTGGCAATAGGATTTTCATAATTTTGGTCATGGGAACAAGTATTAACAATAAAGCAGAGACCTTTGATAACTCTTGAGTCCTAGGATATGTGTATATATGTGTGTACATGTATCTGGTCAGAAATACATTAATGATACTCATGTCTAAAAAAATCCTATACATTTTTATCCTATATAATATCTGTATCATCCGTGTCTACCCAATTCAGAAATGTCATTATCCTTCCCTGGGTATACTTTAAAATACATTTTGCACTTAGCTTCGCACCAATGAGAAAAGCAATGATCTGCAGAAAGAAAGGCTCCGTAATTACATCTGGGCAGTAGGAAATATATGGCTGTATACATTTCTGTCAAAAACAAAGTCCCACAGGAACCAGAGCCGTGGTTATCACTTCTCGCGCTAAGCTGCATATTCATATTGGTGCCAAGATCTGTATATGATAAGCAGAGCGGGGGCGACATATATGCTTCTAATTCCATCCGTTTTTGCTACCGGCAATCCATTTCCAGGGGGCCCCTGGTGTTATACTAGCAGCCGGTTAACCACATACACTCCCTTCAAAGAAACTTTTTAAATAAATGAGGCCCATTCACTGCTCTGAAGAAGTTGATTCATAAGGTGTACTGAGTATCTCCTGTATAAATAGGACTACTAGAAGTCTCTTGTAGTATTCATTTCCTTAGACAAAACTATAATGTATATTCCATTCTCCAGATACAAAAGAAGTACAGGTACGGGATACTGGGAATACACCAAATGGCAGTAGAAGAGAAAATGAGAACATAAAGCTGTATAACTGTTCATCAAATACACCATTTACTACAATAGTCATTGTGCTCATCCAGGGAAAGCCAATAGGAGCCAAAAGAATAGCAAGTGTCAGATGGTTATCCTCCAATCACTGATAGTACTATTGATGGAGGAGTGAAAATCGAAACACTTGGTTGTGAAGAGGAAAATCTTTTAAAGGCTACATTTAAGTTTTTATTCAGCAAGGAACAAAAATCAGACAGGCCTACAGCAAGGAATCCACCATAACACTAAATTTGAGCTTTATTTGTGAGTCGGACTATGTTCTAGACGTTGGTAGAGAATGTCCCTAGAAAGCATTTTATCTGGTGTAAACTAAGGAGCCCTAGCCTGACCACATAGAACCTTCCAAGATTTTGCCCTGTTCCAAATATCTACTTCTAAACACTATAAACAGCACCCACAAGACTCATACTTGGCTGTTTACATGGAGCACCCATTAGAGCTATAACGCGCCCATCAGTTCCAAATTAGGCAATTTTGCAATAGATGGGATTTTAGAAACTTGTTGAATGAAACGGCTGCACATCTGATCAAGAATCTGGACACCAGAGCAACAATCTGTACTAATACAAGACACTTGCTGTTCTCTACATCAGGCTAAAGAAATCCCTGTAGGTGCGGAGCCAGTACACCTAGACATGTACTGGCGGCATCTGACTCCTGCAACCATTGAGGTTTGTCCTAAAGTACATAAGATTAGCTTTATTTGTGGCAAAAGTTCTGTAACACAATATAAAGGATGCCTTAAATAGAAAAAAAAAACCTTGCACATCTATTACAATTGTATTGTGCATTGTCGGAAACCTCATGGCTACTATAAAGGAGGCTAAACAAGTCAGGTTAAGGCCTAAAAAATCTTATAGAAACATAAAACCATCCAGTGCCTATAAGGCTACATTTACACTGCTGTTATTTATTTCCCTTTAGGAGCCCAACAATGAAAGTAACAGAAGGAACAGAATTATCTACGATAGTAAGTTTTGCAGATCTATAGGAGGTGTCAGGAATGTAGAAGCTTAATATGTCCAATCGTTTAAATGTAAGGAAGATAAGATGTCACCAAAGGAATCTGGGGATAACTAAATCCATTCTCCCTCTTTGAGGGCACACGCATGCTAAGCCTAGCCAGGGGGCATGTGTATGGCAAGGCTCGGATGAATATCCTTTGGTCAAATGAACATTCAGCAAACAGCTTTTGAAGAAGTATGACTACCTTAAACATTGGGAAGTTACCAAAGTTTGCCAGGGTCTTAATAGGGTTGACCACATTCTACTTCCCCAGGTAAACTTTGACCCTATGCCAAGATGAGCTTGGGGTTACGTGATCCGCTTACAGCTGCTTTCAGGACTTCCTTCAGAACTAACCTGCACTCATAACTGTTTGCACGCCTCCTCCGTCAATACCACTCCTATGACACTAATTGGGGGACACGCTAGGAACATCCATCAGATGCCTCTCCAACCAGTGACATGGAAGTGGTGGCCACGCAGGAGACATGCATATAGTAATGAACACAGGATATTGCTCTGCCCGCTGTTTGGTCGGTAATGTTGCAGGACACGAGAGATCCTGCACGAGAGGTCACAAAATCCGCAGCTCATTCTGCAGAAGGCTAAAGTTTTGCCTATGTAATTACAATGTGGGTAACCCTATTAGGAGATTGTACTTACCCTGGGAAACTTTGGTAATCTTGGCCAACACATTGAAAGTGATTTGATTACTCATTTATAGTTATCCCCACAGCAACCCCACTCATCCTCATCTTTATATCCTTATATTTTAATATATCCCTATGTCAAGGCTTTGCTTTCATTCTTAAGATTGTGCTATCATCTTACATCTGCAGTGATAGCTGGAATTTGTTATTGCATCTTAACCACTCTAGAAGAAGGATATCCTTTGTGTATGCTGTTAATATAATTTGCATAATGAGCTGTCAAGTTTGCGGCACATTGTATGTAATATGTACATTCCCTCACTGCTGTAACTTAATTAGACCCAATAACGTTAACTTTTATCATAAAACAATTACCAAGAAATGGAAATCTACTGTCCTGTTTAGAGTGACATCCACAGTTTATTAGAGGTATAATCACATTTCCAAATGAATAGACAACAAGCCACATACCATGTGGTTAAAAGGGGTTGTTGCAGATTTTAAATACGTTTGATAAGAGTAGGAAATGTGATGAAATATAAAAAGTAATGTAACACTGTCCATCGTCCCTTCAGTGCTGCTGTTCTGTAGTCACAATACACATGGGAAACACGTATGGTAAAGGATACAAGTATTAGTCCTCGCTACTTTGTACAATGTTATCACACAATTGACTGTCGCCATACAGCGGCTTAGTGATCACCAGTGGCATAAATGTCATACAAATCATATGTCCTCACTATTAATGCTCATCAGAGCACTTGGACATACCAGTACCTATGTCAATCACTACACCTGACTGAGAATGGCCTTTAGGGTTCTTTCACACGGCCATCTGGGGGGGATGTATATGCAAATTTCCGGGCGCATATACGTCACCATAGACAGCCGTACACAGGGAGAAGATAGAGCATGCTCTGTCTTTCCACATGTGTGTGGCCGTGCGTTCTCTATGGGAGGGGTCACCTCCTCCTCCTCTCCAGTACGTATATGTCGGGTGGGCATACGGCTGTGTAAATGTACCCTTAGGCTGCATTCACATTTTATGTTTCGTTTCCGTTTTCAAGTGTTGTTATGTAAATAATGCAAAACACCGGGTGCTTATTACCGATTGCATGCGTTTCACTTGAAATGCATATAAGATCGGGACGAGCCCAGTTTCTATAAGCAAATGGAACGTGTGAATGCAGCCTAAAGGGTTTGTTCAGGTTGTCTGTCCCAGAGCTGCAGTTCCTGCATGGTTCCTGGTCATATTGGGGGAGATGTACTAATGTGGCAGTCTTTAGACCAGTGAAGAGTAGAACTAGACAGTATGCTGCTACAGCAGATTAATCATTGGCCCATGTTTATCAAAAACAATGCAAAAACTAGGTGCTGTTTGTCTGTGGAGGGTGCACCAGATTCAGGATTTCTGGAACATTAATCTGGCACCCTCTGCACTGCTCCAACAGAGTGCACCTACTTTTTTTTAACATAGGGCGTGCCACACAATTCTGACACACACTGCATGACAAATTTGGCGGATGGTCCGACTGTGCACCGGAACGCCCCTTTCAGTGGAGAATTTTGTGCTGTATCGGACAGAGAGCAACCACGACAAAATTGTGTAATGGACACTCCTTGCAAGCAGTTTCCACTGAACAGAATGTGCAAAGTCAGAGGGGCTTTAATAAATCTGGGCCATTGGGGCATATTTATCATACGCTGGCGCTCGTGCGCCAGCCCCACTACTGTAAGTTTGCAGCCCGATACATCAAGAGGCTGGGACTGGCGTAGAAAAAAACACAGCCGGCAACTTTTCACGTATGAAAAGTCGCCGGCAGCAGCCCCCCCTTCACGCCCCACTGGCGTGAAGGTGGCGGATCGGGGCAAATAATCGCAAAAGCTAGCGTTGCGCAGAGGTCCTGATAAATATGCCCCATTGTTTCTGATGATAAATCTGGTTCAGTAAAAGATTGGCGAGTCGTACTTTGCACCTTCTATTAGTTGGTGTAGCTTCCTGTACCAGAATATCCAAGGACTGAAATTTCTGGTACACGGGTTATTTCCTGTCTGGTCATACCCCATAGTTACCGAGGACACGGCCCTTTTCGGAAAACTGCCCTTAAATGGTCTAAAACATTTCCAGTGTAAATTACTCAAGTATTTTTGCCGTAAACAGATTAACACATCTCCCCCTGTATGTTTTGTGAAACCTACACCACACAACAAGCAATTGGATTTTACCCCAAATGAACCTAGTCGTAAAATTCAAACCAGGAGGTCCTTGACTATATTCTTACCTGGATACGTGCATAAGCTCTATAGTGTTGATCTTGTGTAGATTTTATCTTCTTCTTAAAGTAACACAGTCCCAATCTCTACATCTACACCACATGAAAACCCCAAATACACAATCATATTTCCCCCATTGACAAGACCATGAAGCACATCACCTCAAAACTGTCAGGATTTGCCAGCTGTATCTCAATGTCTCGGCCACTAGGGTTCCAAATTACATGAAGGATCACCCCGCTCTCACAGGGTGGGAAATGTTCTTTAAGGACAGCCTTAGCAATCTACAAGACACGTACTGTAGGATGTCTGAAGAACATTCACTGATGCATTTTATTAATCTCCCGACAATGCAAATTCCTTTCATTGGGAATCACTGCTCACAATCATCAAGTCTATGTTCCCATATTAGAGAAAAAATGTCACATTTTTAGAAAGGGCTGGGTCAGCACTAACAATGTTGTTACCCACAGTGACGTTCCATTATATCTGAACTTTTTTAAGAGACCATATACAACAACGAGAGAGGGTATAATCTACCAGTAGAATCATATTTCTTATTGAACTAAAATGTGCAAGATACTTATATACTTATATTATACTTATATACTTATATTATACTTATATACTTATATTATACTTATATACTTTCAAACAAAACATAGGACTAGTTGGAGATAGTAAATCGTCCACACATCAAAAGTAGTATATACCGTTCAGAAAGAAAAAGAGAGATGTGTATACAGGACAGATTAAATATTTTGTTGTCCTGTATTCACATGTCTCTTTTTCTTTATGAATGGTAGATATATATATACACATATACAAGTATTTAGTGTTCTATAATTTGTATTTATTTATAGCGCCACATTAATTCCATGGTGCTGTACAATCTCTAAGGGTTTCACATACATTACATACAGACAAGTGCACATCCCAAAACTACAGAGATATGGAACAAGTGGGAGGAAGACCTTGTCATACCGGGTGATGGCAGATATCCATAGCACATGAACAAGTAGACATATACACGAGTTATACATCATGTCAGGTCCCACAGTATAAGCATATATAGGCGATCACATATTCATACCATACCATTACATGTCTCCTATACCCAATAACAATAACAGCAGTGTATTGTAATGTGATACTAGATAACCATGCCCATCATACCCCTGTGCGCCATCACTATCATTCGGCAGAATAGCAATGTCTTATACATGATAGAACTATCTTATCACTTTCCGCCGTATAAGATGGCACAGAAGTGCAGGCACAAACCTCTCACCCGATCCGTAGTTCAGGCAAGCACAGCCGTAGTGTGGTTTATAGTGTCTGCTGTATACTCCTCCCCCATCTCCTCACTATAGTGTCTGCTGTATACTACTCCTCCATCTCCTCACTATAGTGTCTGCTGTATACTACTCCTCCATCTCCTCACTATAGTGTCTGCTGTATACTCCTCCTCCATCTCCTCACTATAGTGTCTGCTGTATACTACTCCTCCATATCCTCACTATAGTGTCTGCTGTATACTCCTCCTCCATCTCCTCACTATAGTGTCTGCTGTATACTCCTCCTCCATCTCCTCACTATACTGTCTGCTGTATACTCCTCCTCCATCTCCTCACTATAGTGTCTGCTGTATACTCCTCCTCCATCTCCTCACTATAGTGTCTGCTGTATACTACTCCTCCATCTCCTAACTATAGTGTCTGCTGTATACTACTCCTCCATCTCCTCACTATAGTGTCTGCTGTATACTCCTCCTCCATCTCCTCACTATAGTGTCTGCTGTATACTCCTCCTCCATCTCCTCACTATAGTGTCTGCTGTATACTACTCCTCCATCTCCTCACTATAGTGTCTGCTGTATACTACTCCTCCATCTCCTCACTATAGTGTCTGCTGTATACTACTCCTCCATCTCCTAACTATAGTGTCTGCTGTATACTACTCCTCCATCTCCTCACTATAGTGTCTGCTGTATACTCCTCCTCCATCTCCTCACTATAGTGTCTGCTGTATACTCCTCCTCCATCTCCTCACTATAGTGTCTGCTGTATACTCCTCCTCCATCTCCTCACTATAGTGTCTGCTGTATACTACTCCTCCATCTCCTCACTATAGTGTCTGCTGTATACTACTCCTCCATCTCCTCACTATATTGTCTGCTGTATACTCCTCCTCCATCTCCTCACTATAGTGTCTGCTGTATACTCCTCCTCCATCTCCTCACTATAGTGTCTGCTGTATACTCCTCCTCCATCTCCTCACTATAGTGTCTGCTGTATACTCCTCCTCCATCTCCTCACTATAGTGTCTGCTGTATACTCCTCCTCCATCTCCTCACTATAGTGTCTGCTGTATACTACTCCTCCATCTCCTCACTATATTGTCTGCTGTATACTCCTCCTCCATCTCCTCACTATAGTGTCTGCTGTATACTCCTCCTCCATCTCCTCACTATACTGTCTGCTGTATACTCCTCCTCCATCTCCTCACTATAGTGTCTGCTGTATACTCCTCCTCCATCTCCTCACTATAGTGTCTGCTGTATACTACTCCTCCATCTCCTCACTATATTGTCTGCTGTATACTCCTCCTCCATCTCCTCACTATAGTGTCTGCTGTATACTCCTCCTCCATCTCCTCACTATAGTGTCTGCTGTATACTACTCCTCCATCTCCTAACTATAGTGTCTGCTGTATACTACTCCTCCATCTCCTCACTATAGTGTCTGCTGTATACTCCTCCTCCATCTCCTCACTATAGTGTCTGCTGTATACTCCTCCTCCATCTCCTCACTATAGTGTCTGCTGTATACTACTCCTCCATCTCCTCACTATAGTGTCTGCTGTATACTACTCCTCCATCTCCTCACTATAGTGTCTGCTGTATACTACTCCTCCATCTCCTAACTATAGTGTCTGCTGTATACTACTCCTCCATCTCCTAACTATAGTGTCTGCTGTATACTACTCCTCCATCTCCTCACTATAGTGTCTGCTGTATACTCCTCCTCCATCTCCTCACTATAGTGTCTGCTGTATACTCCTCCTCCATCTCCTCACTATAGTGTCTGCTGTATACTCCTCCTCCATCTCCTCACTATAGTGTCTGCTGTATACTACTCCTCCATCTCCTCACTATATTGTCTGCTGTATACTCCTCCTCCATCTCCTCACTATAGTGTCTGCTGTATACACCTCCTCCATCTCCTCACTATAGTGTCTGCTGTATACTCCTCCTCCATCTCCTCACTATAGTGTCTGCTGTATACTCCTCCTCCATCTCCTCACTATAGTGTCTGCTGTATACTCCTCCTCCATCTCCTCACTATAGTGTCTGCTGTATACTACTCCTCCATCTCCTCACTATATTGTCTGCTGTATACTCCTCCTCCATCTCCTCACTATAGTGTCTGCTGTATACTCCTCCTCCATCTCCTCACTATACTGTCTGCTGTATACTACTCCTCCATCTCCTCACTATAGTGTCTGCTGTATACTACTCCTCCATCTCCTCACTATAGTGTCTGCTGTTTACTACTCCTCCATCTCCTAACTATAGTGTCTGCTGTATACTACTCCTCCATCTCCTCACTATAGTGTCTGCTGTATACTCCTCCTCCATCTCCTCACTATAGTGTCTGCTGTATACTCCTCCTCCATCTCCTCACTATAGTGTCTGCTGTATACTCCTCCTCCATCTCCTCACTATAGTGTCTGCTGTATACTACTCCTCCATCTCCTCACTATAGTGTCTGCTGTATACTCCTCCTCCATCTCCTCACTATACTGTCTGCTGTATACTACTCCTCCATCTCCTCACTATAGTGTCTGCTGTATACTACTCCTCCATCTCCTCACTATAGTGTCTGCTGTATACTACTCCTCCATCTCCTCACTATAGTGTCTGCTGTATACTCCTCCTCCATCTCCTCACTATAGTGTCTGCTGTATACTCCTCCTCCATCTCCTCACTATAGTGTCTGCTGTATACTACTCCTCCATCTCCTCACTATAGTGTCTGCTGTATACTCCTCCTCCATCTCCTCACTATAGTGTCTGCTGTATACTACTCCTCCATCTCCTCACTATAGTGTCTGCTGTATACTACTCCTCCATCTCCTCACTATAGTGTCTGCTGTATACTCCTCCTCCATCTCCTCACTATAGTGTCTGCTGTATACTCCTCCTCCATCTCCTCACTATAGTGTCTGCTGTATACTCCTCCTCCATCTCCTCACTATAGTGTCTGCTGTATACTACTCCTCCATCTCCTCACTATAGTGTCTGCTGTATACTACTCCTCCATCTCCTCACTATAGTGTCTGCTGTATACTCCTCCTCCATCTCCTCACTATAGTGTCTGCTGTATACTACTCCTCCATCTCCTCACTATAGTGTCTGCTGTATACTACTCCTCCATCTCCTCACTATAGTGTCTGCTGTATACTCCTCCTCCATCTCCTCACTATAGTGTCTGCTGTATACTACTCCTCCATCTCCTCACTATAGTGTCTGCTGTATACTCCTCCTCCATCTCCTCACTATAGTGTCTGCTGTTTACTATGTCACCATCTCCTCAGTATATATAATATTTGAGGGGCTGCAGAAGTTGCTGTCACACTTGAGCCCAGGAGCCTTAGGATACATCCATGCAACAGTATTTGACCCAGATATCCAATGAAAATCAAATATTGGGTCACAATCCGCTGTGGGGCTTTCCAGCATGGATTTTAACTGTCCTATATTCAGTACTGGTCCTGTCTGGAATATATGGTACATCACTTGTTTTCTCGTGAGTTGACTTAGCCACAGATTTTCCATTGTGTGGACAGTGTCTTAGAGTGCCCTCAAAACATGTTTTCAGCACAATAATATGTTATAGTCAACGTCCTGAAACAGATTTGTGTTTGGGGATCTGCAACTTTAAGTTACATCTCTGTATATACTTCTTCATCTTCTCAATATACTCATGTAAACTCTTCCACCTCCTTCCTCAATTGTCTCCAACTCCTCAATATAATGTATTCAGTATACTATTCTTTCATCTCCTTTGGAAGCATATCACAAAAAAAAAAATGGCTCCCAGTTTATGTGTGGAGTCCCCCTGGACGTGGCCTGGCCAGGCTTCAGTCAGTACTGATGGGGGAAGGGGACTGGCCAGGCTAAACATTGCTAGTGTTAGCCTTATGAAGTGAGATAGAATTGGGACAGGTGTTATCCGAGAAAAGAACAGGTATAGTCCAATGAAGTCCGATCCTTAAATAACCATCCAGCATTCTTTAGACAAGTCCTGGAGGCAAACACTGACAAAGGCCGCTGGGCCCAGGTTTGCATCATTTGCAGTTTCTGATGTTACCCACCTTGCCCTAACTTACTGGGGGCATTTAATATTGGCTTTGCACCACATTTTTGGTGGCCACTTTTTTGTTGTTGTTGCTGCACCAGGGGGGACATGTATCACTATTGTGTTCTTTTTCCTTTTTTTGTTAGAGTTTTCGCAGTTTGGGAATTTTCAAACAGCGTACCAAAGTTAGCCGTATTTATCTTTGTAGCCCAGATGTTTGTTCAACTTGTGTGCAACTAAATAGGCAACTCATCACATGTATCACAAACGGAAAAAACTTGAGATACATTACAATGTTTAAGTAGGCAAACTTCAGGAAACTTGAAAAAGTGGCAGCCGAAAAATTATGATACCCAACACTCACAACTTATTTTATTTTGTTGTTCAATTTCGGGTGCTGCTTTTGAATCCTGACACTTTTTCTTCACTTATAGAAGCAACTTCTAAACCCCTTCATGAATGTGATGTGTCATTACAAATGCTCATTTGTTCATTTTTGGGTGCGGCAAATATATTAAAGTTGTGCGCAACAATATATAATCAATGCAAAACATACTAAAATCGGGCCCAAAAATAATTAATGTTCCCCACTGTAAGTTCTTGGACTGCACAAAGTTTTTGGTTTAATCCAGTAAGCAAGACTAAGTTAGAAAATCTGCAACACCCCCCCCCCCCCACCCATTTAGCTGTATAGGACTGTAGAAGACATCAGAGAACAGTAACTGCAGGTGCAGAGAAATGAATGGAATGTCAGTGTGTCCTAGAACCACCATTCTCATCATCCATGAGGCTCCTCGACAATAGGGGATAAGATTTCTTTAGTTTCTGATAGGGGTCATCAAAAAACATCTTTGCCTCAGGTGAAGGAAGACCTACAACAGCTACTGTACAACTCTTCCGCAGATAATACAGTGTGTAGAGGGAGGACTTGCTTACAACATTCACTGTACTATGTAGTCAGGATTTAGAAGTTGTGCACATCATCAGATAGAGGAGATGGTGGAATACTACACATCAGAAAGTATAGATAGGAGACTTAATATCCATCAGACGCTATAGTGATTGGATAGAGGGAGTAGTCATTATAGAAAATAGTATAGTAAGTGGTTGTGGGAATGATATAAAGCAGCAGAATGAGTAAATGGGTTAGCTGGGAAGAATGCAAATATGTTTTCCAAGGTGTTAAATGGAAAACTATGTCTCCTTTTGCTACCTTGAAAGGCAGCCCCCTTATACCTACTGTCTGAGCCTAAATGGGTTAGCAGTATACAGCATAGAGTATAGTGAGTAGATATCAGCGGTATAATAAGTGGGTAGTGGTATGCAACAGACAATATACAGCACACACTATAGTGAATAGATAATTGAAGTATACAGCAGAAAGCACAGTGAGAGGATGGAAGCAAAAGTATACAGCAGTCAGTATAGTGAATAGATGGGCAGGTAGTATACAGCACACAATATGGTGAGTAAACAGTAGTAGATCACATTAATCAATGCTGTAGTAGTACTATGCAACATACAGTATAGCGGGTGGATATGGGTTGAGTAAAAGCAGATATCATAGTGAGTGGATTGGTGTAGTATTATGCAGCCATACAGTATAGTGATTCGAGGGGGGTAGGATACAGTAGACAGTATAGTGCGGAGATGGGTGTAGTAGTATACAGAACACAGTATAGTGAGTGGATGGGGTAGTAATACGTAACATATAGTATAGTTAATTCGATGGGGGTAGAATACAGCAAACAGTATAGTGTGTGGATGGGTGTAATAGTATAAAGCACACTCTATAGTGAGTGGATTAGGTAGAATTCAGCAGACAGTATAGTGAGTTGATAGGGCTAGTAGCATACAGCAGACATTATTGTGAGTGCGTGGGGGTAGTAGTATACAGCAGACAGTATATCGAAGGGATGGGGGTAGTAGTATAGAGCAGACAGTATATCGAAGGGATGGGGGTAGTAGTATACAGCAGAGAGCATATCGAGTGGATAGGGGTAGTAGTATACAGCAGACAATATAGTGAGTGGGTGAGGGTAGTAGTATACAGCAGACAATATAGTGAGTGGGTGAGGGTAGTAGTATACAGCAGACAGTATATCGAGTGGATGGGGTAGTTGTATTCAGCAGACAGTATAACAAGTGGGTGAGGGTAGTAGTATACAGCAGACAGTATAGCGAATGGGTGAGAGTAGTAGTATACAGCAGACAGTATAGCGAATGGGTGAGAGTAGTAGTATACAGCAGACAGTATAGCGAATGGGTGAGAGTAGTAGTATACAGCAGACAGTATATTGAGTGGATGGGGTAGCATTAAACAGAAGACAGTATATTGAGTGGATGGGGGTAGTAGTATACAGCAGACAGTATTTCGAGTGGATGGGTGTAGTAGTATAACGCAGACAGTATAGCCAGTAGATGGGGGTAGTAGTATACAGCAGACAATATAGCTAGTAGGTGAGGGTACTAGTATACAGCAGACAGTATTTCGAGTGGATGGGTGTAGTAGTATACAGCAGACAGTATAGCCAGTAGAGGGGGGTAGTAGTATACAGCAGACAGTATAGCGAGTGGATGGGGGTAGTAGTATACAGCAGACAGTATAGTCAGTAGATGGGGTAGTAGTATACAGCAGACAGTATAGCCAGTAGATGGGGTAGTAGTATACAGCAGACAGTACAGAGAGTAGAAGGGGGTAGTAGTATACAGCAGACACTATAGAGAGTGGATGGGGGTAGTAGTATACAGCAGACAGTATAGAGAGTGGATGGGGGTAGTAGTATACAGCAGACAGTATAGCCAGTAGATGGGGGTAGTAGTAGTATACAGCAGACAGTATAGAGAGTGGATGGGGGTAGTAGTAGTATACAGCAGACAGTATAGCCCATTATATCATGCTCTTATGTCAGATAACCATAAGCATTGTAGCAGATAATCCTGTCCATCACACCCATGTGTACCATGACGATATAGGCAGTGCCATATACAGAACAATCTCATGACTTCTCACATACACAACTATGTCTCCTATGCAGCCAGCACAGCCATGTATGTACACAGTCTATACAGCCCCGTACACACATAACATGTGCACAGGTTACATGACACCGAAGATGTGTGACATCCAATACAGAAGTGCAGACATGAGCGCTCACACTAACCTCTCACCCGGGCGTAGCAGCAGCTGCACTGAGACAGGACCTTACGGAAGAGGTTCTGGCAAGCACAGCCGTGGCGCGGTTTGCCCCCTCTCATTGCTCCCCAGGCATGGCGAGCCCGGTCCACAGCATGCCAAGGATGATGAGGCAGCAGCCCCACTCTGCCCCGAGCACAGCACACAACGGAGGGAGGGACGAAGATGGCCGGGAGGAGCCGGCCTCACATACACAGTCTTATTATTGTAGTGACGGGATATGAAGAGGGAGAGAGGAGCCAGCTGCTGCCCATAAGCTCACCCAGACAGCGCTCTACACTGCGAGCAACACGGAGGAGCACACAGCCCGCTGCCACTGCCCACTATAGGAAGAGTCACCGGCTCTTCCAGGGATTGCACTTACTCCCCCATCACTTCAGTGTCTGCTATGTACTACTTCATCTCCTCACTGTGGTGTCTGCTGCATAGTACTCATCTCCTCCCTCGTATCTGCTGTATACTGCATATCTCCTCACTAGTATCTGCTGTATACTGCTTATCTCCTCACTAGTATCTGCTGTATACTGCTTATCTCCTCACTAGTATCTGCTGTATACTGCTTATCTCCTCACTAGTATCTGCTGTATAATGCTTATCTCCTCCCTATATCTGCTGTATACTGCTTATCTCCTCCCTATATCTGCTGTATACTGCTTATCTCCTCCCTATATCTGCTGTATACTGATTATCTCCTCCCTATATCTGCTGTATACTGCTCCTCCCTAGTATCTGCTGTATACTGCTTATCTACTCCCTATATCTGCTGTATACTGCTTATCTCCTCCCTATATCTGCTGTATACTGCTCCTCCCTAGTATCTGCTGTATGCTGCTTATCTCCTCACTAGTATCTGCTGTATACTGCTTATCTCCTCACTAGTATCTGCTGTATACTGCTTATCTCCTCACTAGTATCTGCTGTATAATGCTTATCTCCTCCCTATATCTGATGTATACTGCTTATCTCCTCCCTATATCTGCTGTATACTGCTCCTCCCTAGTATCTGCTGTATACTGCTTATCTCCTCAGTAGTATCTGCTGTATACTGCTTATCTCCTCACTAGTATCTGCTGTATACTGCTTATCTCCTCCCTATATCTGCTATATACTGCTTATCTCATCCCTATATCTGCTGTATACTACTCCTCCCTAGTATCTGCTGTATACTGCTTATCTCCTCCCTATATCTGCTGTATACTGCTTATCTCCTCCCTATATCTGCTATATACTGCTTATCTCTTCCCTATATCTGCTGTATACTGCTCCTCCTTAGTATCTGCTGTATACTGCTTGTCGCATCCCTATATCTGCTGTATACTGCTTATATCCTCCCTAGATCTGCTGTATACTGCTTATTTCCTCCCTATATCTTCTGTATACTACTTATCTCCTCCCTATATCTGCTGTATACTGCTTATCTCATCCCTATATCTGCTGTATACTGCTCCTCCCTAGTATCTGCTGTATACTGCTTATCTCCTCCCTAGTATCTGCTGTATACTGCTTATCTCCTCCCTAGTATCTGCTGTACACTGCTTATCTCCTCCCTAGTATCTGCTGTATACTGCTTATCTCCTCCTTATATATGCTGTATACTGTTTATCTCCTCCCTAGTATCTGCTGTATACTGCTTATCGCCTCCCTATATCTGCTGTATACTGCTTGTCGCCTCCCTATATCTGCTGTATACTGCTCCTCCCTATATCTGCTGTATACTGCTTATCTCCTCCCTATATCTGCTGTATACTGCTTATCTCCTCCCTATATCTGCTGTATACTCCATATCTCCTCCTTATATATGCTGTATACTGCTTATCTCCTCCCTATATCTGCTGTATACTGCTTATCTCCTCCCTAGTATCTGCTCTATAGTGCTTATCTCCTCCCTATTTCAACTCTTGCGTGTTATGTCGGCTGTACATGGCTTTACCAACACACTAAAGTATTTGATGTATACAGACAGTCTGATTTTGCCCATTAAAGAAAGTTCTTTAATTTGAATCCCCTTGTGATGTTTACTACCACTTACAAGTGGTAGGTTTAGACACATATACATGGCACCAGCTCAGGGTGAGCCGGTGCCAGATCATATTTTTGTTAGGGGTACAAAGCCCCTATCGCCGTTTTATAAGTTATAGCCGGTGACGTCACCGAGCTCTCCGGCACTTTAGAATCCGGCGCACGCACGGGCACGCGCATGGTGCGCCGTGCCCAAGTGCGGTGCGCCGAGTTATAAGTTAATATAACTTATAAAACGGTGATAGGGGCTTTGTTCCCCTAACAAAAATATGCTCTGGCACCAGCTCACCCTGAGCTGGTGCCATGTATATGTGTCTAAACCTACCACTTTTAAGTGGTAGGTTTCCTTTAACCCGAATGTGGACGGGGACTCTAATCGGACATTTTATTATTCCTCTATGCCGACAGGAAGTGTCTGTGTGTGAGCTCGTCTTGTAATGCAAGCTATTCATGAGAAGAACCTGTCCTGCCCGACCATAAAAATCATAAGATTTTACGGTGGGATCCTGGGGCAACCGAAATTGTATAAACCAGGACTAATAAGGACAGGTTGGAATTATGTCTGTGAAATGCTGTTTTTTTTAATAATAACAGTGAATTAGAGAATGTGCTATTTTGTTATCCTGAGTTTATTTAAGAATCTTGTCTCTGTGGGAATACTCCTCTAAGGACACCTGACTTACAGACAACCAGCCAAACCTTTCTGGCCACTATGACCTCTGGTGAAGCTCTCTGAATGCTTTACTTTAGTCCCGGGATACAATGATCAGCTTTGAGGTGTCTGTAATGAAGTTTTATTGAGAATCCTTGTTCCCACGACAGCACAAAATTTTGAAAATCCAATAGTCACTGGGACAAGAAACTCGTAAAATATACCAGTTTTGGCTACATACAAATTCAACTTAAGAACAAACCTGAAGAAACTATCTTGTATGTAACTGCCTTCATCTCCTCAGTGTAGATAATGTATACTATGGTACTTTATATCTACCCCCTCAGTGTGGTGTCTACTACTTCTTCCTCTCACTATGTGCAGTATGCTACTTCATCCCATCAGTATGGCTTCGTTTGTATCCTTCTTTATCTGCTCACTGTAGAATCTGCTGTACACTACTCCCTCCCCTCAGTTTAGAGTCTACTGTATACTACTTGCTACAGTATCTGCTGTATACAACTCCATCCTCTCAGTGTGGAGTCTGCTGTATACAACTTCTTCTCCTTGCTACAGTATCTGCTGTATACTACTCCCTCATTGTGGGGCCGCCTGTATTGTAATTCATTCCCTTACTATAGTATCTGCTGTATACTACTCCCTCATTGTGGGGCATGCTGTATTGTAATTCATTCCCTTACTATAGTATCTGCTGTATACTACTCCATCTTCTGAGTGTGGAGCCTGCTGTATACTACCTTATCTTCTCACTATATGTGTATACAGTTATATATTTACAACCATCTCTCTGCTCATGCTTTCATTATGCACGGTTTTGCCATGTGGAAATCCCCTGTGTAATAAAGTAACTTTGAAAGCTTTGAGGTGTTTTCCTCATGGAAATGTACAATCTTCTGAATGTCCACTTTCAGCTGCAGATCTGCTGCGGATTTCTTCTCTCCCTGTGGAACTCAGTGGGGCAGAGTTATTAAAAATGTCTAAAAGTAATAGTGTAATAAGTAATAGGTGAAACCCTCAATAAATGTGGTGTAATGAGTTTAAAACAGAATTTGGCACAATTCACCAAGTTTCTGTCATACACAGATTGATAAATCTTCCCCACTGTATCACATGTGGGTTCAATAGAGATGAAAGGGTTGCAGTTGTTGCTGTGGTTGCTCAGTTTGGCAGGGTGGGTAATTCTTTGGAAGAGTCAAGGTTTAGCAAGGAGTCTAACTTGGTTGGAAAATGTCCCAAACATGGCTGGAGACATGTGGGCTAGGGGGCTGAAAGATCATATTCTAGTCAGACAGCATAACTGTGGTGAATATGATGAACAATGTGTCCTCCAAGTCAGACTTGTCTCAAATTTACCAAGACATTTGTTTACACGGTGCAAGTTGTTTAACCCCTTAAGGCCTCTTTCACACTGCCGCATGGGGGGGGGGCGTATATACGGCCAATATATGTCCCCCATAGACGGCAATGGGCGCACGTGCGGCACCGTACCACTCCATACCCTGTGAAGAAATAGGACATGTCCTATCTTTTCACGGCATACGGCGACGTGCGCCATGTATCCCTATGGAGAAGGCCGGGGGTGAGCAGCGCTCTCCCCCTCCTCCTCTCCCCGCGCGCTGCTGTGGTAGTGTGAATCCAGCCTAAGGAAGTAGCACTTTTTTTTACTGCTCATGTTCCAAGCCATAACTTTTTATTTTTCCTTTTACAAATACATACTAAGGCTTGTTATCTGTGGGACACATTGTACTTCCTAGTGTCAGTACTTAATAATTTGTGTCCTTGAAAAAAATTCCAAATGAAGTGAAATTGACAAAACGCAGTTGTGCCACTTTTCTTATGGGCTTTGTTTTTGTTTTTCACTCTGCGCTCCAAATCACAGATCCACTTTATTCTTTGGGTCAGTACAATCAGAGATGCCTTTTATATATATATACAGGTGGTCCCCTACTTAAGGACACTCGACTATCAGATGACCCCTAGTTAAAGACGGACCCCTCTGCCCACTGTGACCTTTGGTAAAGCTCTCTGAATGCTTTACTATAGGCTGCAATGATCAGCTGTAAGGTGTCTGTAATGAAGATTTATTGATAATCCTTGGTCCCATTACAGCAAAAAATTTTGAAACTCCAACTGTCACTGGGACAAAAAAAAATTGTCTGAAGTTACGTTTATAAAATATACAGTTTCGGCTTACATACAAATTCAACTTAAGAACAAACCTATGGAACCTATCTTGTACGTAACTGGGGACAGCCTGTGTATATATATATATATATATATATATATATATATATATATATATACACTCACCGGTCACTTTATTAGGTACACCATGCTAGTAACGGGTTGGACCCCCTTTTGCCTTCAGAACTGCCTCAATTCTTCGTGGCATAGATTCAACAAGGTGCTGGAAGCATTCCTCAGAGATTTTGGTCCATATTGACATGATGGCATCACACAGTTGCCGCAGATTTGAGAATATTTAGCAGTAGTATCCCACAAATATTAGTATAGTAAGTAGTGTACATAAGACTCTGAGAGGAGGAGATAGAGGAGGAGTACCCAGCAGATACTGGGGCACATTTACTTAGGAAGTCAGAAACTGCACTAAAAGTTCTATTTCCGTGTACGAGGGCGGTTCAATACTTTTTAATTTTTTTCAACATAGTCCCCTTTTATAAAGATACACTTCTCCCAACATTCCTGCCATTTCTTTAACCCCTCCAAAAAATAGGATTTGTGAACTCTCCAAAATACGCATCTTGCCGATGATTTCCTCGTTTGAGCTAAAAGAATTTTCCCGTGAGCTATTTCTTCATGTTAGGGAACAAGAAAAAGTTGCAGGGAACTATACAGGTGAATACGGGTGGGGTGGGGGGGGAAGTGTGGCAGCAATTCATAAGGCTATTCATGCAGTTTGGCGGCAACAACTCCGGATGAATGTGCAGGTGCATTATAGTGTTGAAAGAGCACCTGTGGCCGTGTCTCCTTCAATTTTTTGTCGAAACGGTCCAAAAACTCAATGTAGTATTGTCCAGTGATTGTTCTTCCTTTTTCAAAAAAATCCATGAGGATGACGCCGTTAGTATCCCAAAAAATCGCTGCCTTTCCAGCCAATGGGACCGTCTTTGGAGCAGATTCACCTGGAGAAATCCATTGTTTTAATTGTTGCTTATTTTCTGGTGTGTAATAATGAATCCAGGTTTTAATCAATGGTGACAACTCGACGAAAAAACTCCTTCGGATCTCGCTTAAATTGCTCCAAACACTGCTTCGAAGTTAACAGCTGCATCCACTTGTTGTTCACTGTGAACAATCGTGGCACCCATCGGGCTGACTATTTTTCATCACCAACTTATCATGTAAAATATTAATTGCCGTTCCGGTCGACACACCTATGGCCTCTGCTACTTCAGGCACTTTCGTTCGCCGATCAGCGAGTATCATGTTGTGGACTTTTTGAATGATTTCCTTGGTAACCACGCCTGCCGGGCGTCCTGGTCGCTCCTCATCAAAAACCGATGTTCGCCCACTTTTAAATTCGTTGAACCAAAATCTAACTGTGGTTATAGACGGTGAAGTGTACCCATAAACAGCATCCAACTTTTCTTTTATCTCACATTTTTTCCCATCCAAAAACAAAAAGCTAATTACTGAACGATACTGCTTTTTTTCAATCTTAGCGAAAATCACAAAACACGTGTCACTCAAATGGCTGCCAAATCTAACTAACCTATCAATCAGTCTGCAATTTGTTTTGCCATCGTTTGATAGATGGTAGCACACAATGATTACACCAACTTCCCTCAGGAACGCCCTCTGTCGTCAAACACGGGTAAGTATTGAATCGCCCTCGTATAATGCTATTTGTGGTGATTCACTAAGTTCTCCATCTTTTTCTGGTGCACCTTTAACATAGGGCGTGAGACACAATTTGCAAGTTGAAATTGGTCTGAATCAGTCGGACTGACCGACAGCACTCCCCCTAATTTGTGTTGCATGGAATGGTCGGGTGTGACAGCACAGGCACTTCTTAAATAATTGTGCAGTCTGTTTTAGCCATGAAGAGCGTGATCAGTCCGACTAAAGTGCGCCACGTGAACCTTAGTAAATGAGCCCCACTATGTTGAACTCTGTAACCATATCATATAGAGCAGTTGTGGCGAACCTATGGCACGCGTGCCAGAGAGGGCACGCAGAGCCCTCACTGCTGGCACGCGCCCCATCCTCCCAACCACTGCCAGGTGCGGACAACCACTGTCCACACTTGGTTGTCATGGCTGTTAGCAGTATCGGAGCTGCGTTCCGATACTGCTAACAGCCATGACAGAGCAGGGTGCTGACACTTCCTGCTCTGTCACTCCGATCACAGCAGCGCACAGGACGGTAAGCGTCCCAGCGCTGGCAGCGTAATGATGTCATTACGCTGCCAGCGTTGGGCATCTTACTCCGTGTGCACTGCAGTGATCACCCGGAGGAACGAGGAGTCTGAGGTGAGTTTATTATTTTTTTTTAATTCAGCGCATCCACGGGGCATAGTAGATCAGCAGGAGGCTGATTTCCTGCCCGCTCCTGCCCCTCCCCTAAGCAACCGGGCCAAAACTCACTGTGCCGCTACCACAAGCCCCCCTGCGCCCAAACCCCAGCCCGCTTCTGCCCGCTATCGCACCCCTACCCCCGCGCCCCAAACTCCGCCCACTACTGCAATTTGCCTGCCCGAACTCTGGGCGCTCTCACTACCCCCCCCCCTTCAACTCCGGTCACTGCCCCCATCACCCCCTCCCTTGGAACTCATGCCTCATGCCCCGAACTCCAGATGCTGCATTACCCCCCCCCAGCCCTAACTCTGCCCGCCCACCCTCTGCCCATCTACCCTACCGATTTTGAGGACTGCGTAACCTTTTGATAACTTTTTATTACTCTTTTATGTGATGTAAAATGGTGTAAAAGTGGCGTTTCAGTGTGTATAGGACTGCTGGAATCCGAGCTCAGACAGTCCTGTGTAAATTGATTCTAAACTAAACCGTCAGTTTTCAGGTTAAATTGCCATACTGGCACTTTGCGATAAGTAATTAGGTTTTGGGTTGCAGTTTGGGCACTCGGTCTCTAAAAGGTTCGCCATCACTGATATAGAGTGTGAGCCCTCACAGATAGTGTCATACTTCCACTTGTACCAGTTCAACATAGTTCTGTGTCTTTTGTACTTCCACTTGTTATTGTCTTAAAACAATTTATGTGAACCCTTTGTGAAATGTAGAGCACCATGGAATTAATGCTGATCTATGAAAAATAATATACAGGCGGTCCCCTACTTAAAGAGAACCCGTCATGCAAAATAACCCCCCTAAACTAAATATATTTTCATAAACTGCCATTAGAGAGCATTGCCTCTATCCCTTCATTGTCCCTCTACATGCCTGTAAACCTAAGCAATGAGGTCCTAAAGCTGTATGCAAATGACCTGTGAAATGTCCAATGAAGCATTAGCATATTCAAGCTGTCCACTCTATTCATGAGTGGGAGGCACAGCCACACCCCCAGTGCTTGACTGACAGCCTGTATAATGGTGTGTGTGTGTTTAGGAGAGATACAGCAGCTCCAGGCAGCCATGTTATAGCAGAACATGTCAGATTCATGTGTAGCTGATGTCTGTGTCTCTCACCTGTATATTAGGAGGATGCAGCATGTCAGCAGATGCAACGCACACACTAGCCATGCTTTACTATACATTACACACAGACATGAGCAGGGGGAGGAGAGGGGAGGGGTAACAGGGGTGTCATCACTGCCTCTGACCATGTGACCAGCCTCATTTACATGATAAAAAATAGATGATTTTACAATGAATAATGTATGAAATAACTAGATAAAGGCTGGGATGGAATCCTTGTGAGCTGCTCCAACAGGTAGTAGTGACAGGACAAGTGGCAGAGACCTGATGACAGGTGTCCTTTAAGAACACTCGACTTACATACGACCCCTAGTTACAAACGGACCCCTGGATATTGGTAATTTATTGTACTTTAGTCCTAGGCTACAATGATCAGCTGTAACACTTATCACAGGTGTCTGTAATGAAGCTTTATTGTTATTCCTGGTTCTTATGACAACCCAACATTTTTAAAATCCAATTGTCACAGAGACCAAAAAAGTTCTCGCTGGGATTACAATGATAAAATATACAGTTCCGACTTACATACAAACTCAACTTAAGAACAAACCTACAGACCCTATCTTGTATGTAACCCGGGGACTGCCTGTATTTTACTATTTTCCAATATGTAGCCTGGGTGGTTCTCTTCCCTCCCCCATTTGGAGCCCCGGATACACGCAATGTTCTCCCAGACTTTCCCTGTGTCTTATTGCAAAGTCCTTATAAAGTATTGCCCATTTATTTGTACTTCCAGTGAATAGGATGTTTTGTTTATGCCAGATGAACTGTCAAGGTAGTGTCATAGTGAGAGTGTAATATGTTTTCTGGTGACTGTGTTCAGATCCTTGCTCTCTTACTATTTATCTCCTCCCACACTGACTAATAATAGAATAAGACATGCCAGTGCAGACCTTGCACGCAGTAATGAAACATACAGTTCATACAGAATGCTAAATGACTTTTAACAAATACAATTGGATACCTATATAATGGCAGCAGCTGAGCTTAAACCTCTAAACCTATGATGTACACACAGTCCCCGGGTTACGTACAAGACTGTATATTTTATTATTGTTACCCGCGTAAAACAGAGCCGAATAGAGCTAAATCTGCCTCTATGACTGGATATCACATCAACCATGGAAGAAATAAACATTTTGTTTTACAGAATTGGATACCTGTACATTCACTTTAATGTTCCTAATGCCTCAATTACTTGCAGACATTTCCACAGAGAACTGAGTAATCAAGGAAAATATTCTCCAGGTATGGATAGAGTTAATCGCTAGGATATTTTTCTATCTCTATGTTGTATATGGGACTTTAGATTAACTTCTCATTGCAAAAGAGAATGAAGAAGCAGAAGCAAAAAGAAGATGCCTTACTTAAGTAAGTATATTACAAAGTTTCCTATTATCATGTTCTCTATTCACTTCTGAAATGAAAAAAATCTCCCTTTTTCTAACTGGCAATCTTCAGAAGGAAAGACAATACAACCTCTAGATATACATCAAAGGCCCCTCACCAGAATCCGTCAGAAATAAACATATGAAAAATGTGATTTTACAGGTCAATAAAGCACCAAATGAATCGCTTTTCTTCAGTTACATGATGGTAGGACAATATGGAAAGATCTGTATTTTTCATCTGTCTAGAACTGTCAGCATTTAGTGCACCTCTTTGACTGAACTTGGTTTATGTTTATTGATATTTTCACAAGTTGCATTAGGTTTTACAATATCCACTATCCATTTTAAGAAGACCTGGAAGTAGATGGCCTTCACAGAACACATATTTGATGGTCTAGGAATAGCAGTACAAATTATCATGTACTAACACATGGTAAATGATAGTTTATAGATGCTCACTAAGATTTTTCTTACACTGAAGCAATAAAGTCTTACATAGAAATCACTCAAGTCACTGAAAAGATTCTCAGCCTGTCCTGCTGTATCAAAATAAATGTCAAAGAGTATAAAGATAAGATCTGAAATCTGCCTGAAAGTCACATGATGAAAATTGTCTGACCGGGAATGAAAAGACTGATTGTTTGGAAAACGCTACCTATCTAATCTACCAAACTATCTGCAATGTGGTGCCATTCCATTTTACATAATAAAAAAAACAAACCATCCATTTACGTAGGGTTTTTTTTTTTTACCCTGGAGAGCAGTACTATTCTGTCTATGATAAATAGATAGATACATAGATCCAGAAAGGAGGGCAGCACTCCAGTGTCAAAGGTGAGGCTTATTCAAGAGTGGCAATGTTGTTTCGATGGGAATGCACCTTTGTCAATTTACAAGAAAACCCTGTTAGGTTTTTATAGGAAATACATCGTAGCATATTTGCATACTTACAGGAAGTTCATGATGACCAATTTACGTATATATTAACAATTTATGAATACATAGAATAAAAAGATCTCCATTTTACAATGATTATGTATCGTATGCCAATGAAATCATACATATAAAGGGGGATGCTGTGATCCTGAACAAGCCAAGCAACACAATGATTAAACGCAAGTATGAATCTCTATCCAAAAGACTCAAAATGGGCAGACCCCGGGTTACGGACAAGATAGGCTCTATCAATTTGTTCTTAATCTGTTCAGGCTCTACTAAGAGTGTATGAAGAGGGCACATGGGTTGACCCCATGTTATACAGATGTAGGGGTTTGCTGCATATTGCCACAGGCAGAACTTATAAGAGTTTGTCAGACCAGAGGCTGTATGGCTTCTGGAGATTCATAAAGGTGCACCAGTGGCGCATTATATGAATCCTATGTAAAAAATGCCATATATTGCAATACAGGAGTGTTGCAGTATATGCTAGGAGCAATCAGACGTCTAAGGTTAAAAAACTCTAGATGGTCTGAAAAATTGTAAAATAATTGTAAAAATTTAAAAAAACCCGAAAAATTTAAATCCCCAACCTTTTCCTTAGAATGGATATAAAACAAAATAAACAGTAAAAAAATCACAAACATGTTACGTATTGCCACATCCCAAATTCTACCGAAACCCGTAACGGAACCCCATAAAGGAAAATAGCGCCCAAATGTCCGAAACACCACTTTTACACCATTTTACATCATTTAAAAAATGTGATAAAACGGGATAAAACGGTCACACAGTCCTCTGATTTGTGTCTTTGTGGGAATACCCCTTTAATTGCAGACACCTTACAGTTGTTTATTGCAGCTTTGGACTAAAGTACAGTAAACTATCAGCATACAGAGACCTGAGGTGGCCAAGAGGTTCTTTTGTATCTAGGGATTGTCTGTAAGTCGGGTGTCCTCAAGTTGAAGAATGCCTTTATATTGCAAATGCATGTAGTTACCCATGGGGAATACAATAAATTCACAGGATTCCCAAAGGCTTGCAATCCAATCTTGGACCCAATCTGTTGCACAAGACTCTTACTTCTGTACTGGGTTCATGTACGTTTCAAACAAATACACCTTTGATTTAATTTGATTGAATATTGAACATTTACAGGAAATAAGTATGACTCAAATGAAAATAAATAACATGCAAACCTTTTAGAGACATACTATCAGCTGATGAGTTCTCTACCTTTTCCAGGACCTGTAATGGACTTATCTTCCAACTTAAGTGTGAATTGAAAATAAAAGGCCAAAATGGTCATGTGATGAGTAAGACAACTGCTCTGGATATACAATTGGCAGGGCCATTCCTCACAAAACCACAGTCCAACATCATGGGACACTCAAACAAAAAAAAAAAGTCCAAAGAAGAATAAAAAGACACAGCAATCTTGTGAGACTGACATAGATGTCACCTCTCTCTATGCTTCTTCCCCTTTTCTATACCAAACTTGGACAGCAAAGTGGGAGGCGGACCAATAGATGGGGGATTCCTATAGATCCTATATAACTTGAACTCAATAGACACATCAGAATCATGCTGAACAATGCTCTATTTGAGGAGGAAGCAATTAAATTTTGATGAGGTATCTACTGGTTGAGCAATCACAGCAGTGATTTATGTGTTACCAAAAATCCTTAAAGGACACCTGTCATCAGGTCTCTGCCACTAGTCCTGTCACCTCTACCTGTTGGAGCAGCTCACAAGGATCCCATCCCAGCCTTTATCTAGTTATTTCATACATTATTCATTGTAAAATCACATATTTTTTATCATGTAAATTAGGCTGGTCACATGGTCAGAGGCAGTGATGTCACCCCTGTTCCCCCTCCCCTCTCCTCCCCCTGCTCATGTCTGTGTGTAATATATAGTAAAGTATGGCTAGTGTGTGTGCTGCATCTGCTGACATGCTGCATCCTCCTAATATACAGGTGAGAGACACAGACATCAGCTACACATGAATTTGACATGTTCTGCTGTAACATGGCTGCCTGGAGCTGCTGTATCTCTCCTATACACACACACACATGCACACACAGGCTGCAGGGGGCGCCAGCACCAGGAAGCACATCATTATACAGCCTCACATCATTATACAGGCTGTCAGTCAAGCACTGGGGGTGTGGCTGTGCCTCCCACTCATGAATAGAGTGGACAGCTTGAATATGCTAATGCTTCATTGGACATTTCACAGGTCATTTGCATACAGCTTTAGGACCTCATTGCTTAGGTTTACAGGCATGTAGAGGGACAATGAAGGGATAGAGGCAATGCTCTCTAATGGCAGTTTATGAAAATATATTTAGTTTAGGGGGGTTATTTTGCATGACGGGTTCTCTTTAAGTCACTGGAGTCACTCCAGGGAAGACTGATAATAAAGGGGATTTCCCCACGAAAACAAGTTAGGCCCTATCCACGTGATAGGGCCTAACTTACTGATCACTGGTGGTCTCAGTGACGAGACCCCCGCTGATCGGGAAAATGAGGGGTTCGACCGACCCCTCGTCGCTCCATAAGAGTAATGGAGCAGAGAGCCGCGCATGGTCGGAGAGCACGGCGCTTGGCAATTTCTGTCAGCTCCATAGAGATTAATGGAGCAGAACATTCATGCTTGTCATTACTAATAATGCTTCATTACTCTTATGGAGCGACGAGGGTTCGGACAGACCCCTCATTTTCACGATCTGACTATCACCCCTAAGAATGCTTGTTAGCATTAGATCTGTTAAATCTAGTTTTGCATAACAACTATTGTCTACAAATTACTACAGTACATACAGTTGAAAGTGGTTGCACACATATTGTAATGACTGACCTAGAGGAGATGTCCATCTATGTGTCCCACCACTTCATCAATGATGACAATTCATTGATGACATCTTTCACATTTGGACAGGCACACTTCAACACTCTTCACAGTTAAATGAATATGACGATATAAAATTCACTATGGTACAGTCATCAAGTAAGACAATGTCTTGTTTACTGATTTTTACACCAAGCCAACCAACAAATACAACCTGTTTCCAGACTTACATCCTTAGCAGCATACCCCACATAGCATACTAGTGTCTGCCTCTCTTGCTGGGGAAGTTGAAGGCTTGTTGCACGTACAGCCAGGTTACCCACAAGATATGTTCTTTAGGTTTGTTCTTTGGTTGAATTTGCATGTTAGTTGGAAATGGTATGTTTTATAATTGTAACTGCAGACAAATTTTTTTTTGTCCCAGTGACAATTGGATTTACAATTTTTGTCATGGGATCAAAGATTATTAATAAAACTTAATTACACTAAAGGCTTCACTTTACATATCAAGAAAGCGGTGCAGAACTTTTAATAGATGTATATTTACGTTTTTTTTTAAAGAGGAATAAGCAGATGGCATAGCCTTCTAATCTGATAGGTGCCTTTAGAATACTTAGGGTTAAAGTTGTCTATCAAAGGTTAAGGATGCATTTCAACCGTAAAAGACTGATGTGATTTATACCCCATGCATTGAAGTCCTTCACATTATACATTTGCTTTAGTAACTCGTGTAGTGTTAGTGCTGTAAGAGACATCTGTTCCTCGTGCAGTAGGCCTGGAATCTTAAACTGCACAAAGGGATTGGAAAGTTAGGAAATAGTATAAATAGCATGTGACTCCTCCATCACTAAAAAGGCCTTTCATATCATCCATCATGTCAATTCATGGTAGTCGTGTAGTATTTAGACTAACACAGTCGTGCATAGAGGTAATTCCCCACTGGTTAGTCTACGCCAGCAATATACACAGTTATAGAAAAGATATAGAGGGGATTTTATCAATGTGTCGCAAGTTACGGCAGTTCTGAGGTAGTCTATACTAGTCTTTTACTGCGCCAGATTTATCACACTGATAACAAATTCGGGTGAAGTGTATGACCATCGGGTTTTACTTTAGACCCGTTTTTAGTTGGTCTCAGTTTTCAGAATGTAAAAATCATTGTTATTCTTTGAGCTACAGAATCCGAGGAACGGTTCCATAGGTTCCATAGGTTTGTTCTTAAGTTGAATTTGTATGCAAGTTGAAACTGTATATTTTATCATTGTAGATCCAGAAAAACTTTTTATATGTCTATATTTCCTACCAATTTTTCTCTCTCTCATTTCTTAAAATGTTCACAATTCAAACAGATCACCTATGTGTGGGTACCCCAAGTATAGACACATATGTTAGTTAAATTACTGGAAAAAGCAAGAGGGAAGTGGAGGACATCTCACCCCTGCCCCTCCCCATAGGAACATATGGCGCACCCGCTGTAACATGGGTAAAGATAGGACATGTCCTATCTTTTCCCGGGCTACGGAGTGGTATGGTGCCGTGAGCCCATAGAAGTGTCAATTCATGGTCAATCACATGTATGGGGGACGTATATACGGCCGATATACGTCCCCCATACATGTGAGTGAATGTAGTCTTACAGTGTAAAATGGTACTTCATGGAAGTAGATTGTGTAACAAAATAAATCTACATATTGTCAGGGATGGACAGGTCAGAATTGCGGTGGAAATTTCAAAAGCAGACATTCCACACTGATTCATCCAAATCCAGCCAAAAACTGCAGGGGTTTTATGCTCAGAATTTATGCGATGGGGAGGTATTACCGTAATTAACATGCTGCAGATTAAATCATAAGTTCTGTTGCAGACTTCTATAAATCAAATGGCCACTACACACATCATCTTTTTTTATGGATTTGAGTTGTCTGCTCAGATGTGTTCCCCATATCTATAAATCCCATTCACTATTTTGTTATTGTAAATCACTGAAGGTTTGGCCAGAGACAATGCTATGTGTAACCCCAATGTTTAAAAGTTAAATAAAAATCCTGCAATCAAAATAAGAAAGAAAATACAATTATTTTAATCAATTTGTGACATGAAAACATACCAAAAATATTTAAAATATTTATTTTTAAAAAAGAGGGAACTAGCAATTAACTATAGGAACTCATCAAAGTTTGATATCAAAGCAAATAAATTTAGAACCCTTACATTACCACATCTGCAAAAAACACACTGGGGCAGATTTACTTACCCGGTCCATTTGCGATCCAGCGGCGTGTTCTCTGCGCTGGATTCGGGTCCGGCCGGGATTCATTAAGGCAAATCCTCCGCCATCCACCAGGCGGCGCTGCTGCGCTGAACGAGCATCGGAACGCACTGGAGTACACCGAGCCGGGCTGAGTGAAGGTAAGTGCAAGCTCAGTGACACTTTTTAAAAAATGCCGCGTTTTTTCCGAATCCATCGGGTTTTCGTTCGGCCATGCCCCCTGATTTCCGTTGCGTGCATGCCAGCGCCGATGCGCCACAATCCGATCGCGAGTGCCAAAATACCGGGGCAATTCAAGGGAAATCGGCGCAAATCGGAAATATTCTGTTAACGCGTAGGGAAAAAGCGAATCGGGCCCTTAGTAAAAGACCCCCATTGTATTTGGTCCATTTTGCAGACATCAGTGTTGTCAAAGTCAATTGGTAGAAATTTATAATGGCTTTTAGTCCAGTTTTCTGACTGTTTGAACAGTTTGCAACCCAAATGTCATGTGTGACAAAAGTGGGTGTAGAGGTTAAGGGCACAAGACAAAGCAGGGTCGTCCTTTTCAGCCAAATTTATTATAACTTGTGACAGAATACTGCAAAGATTATATCTGAAATTGGACCTTGCTTACATTTCATTTCCAGCCTACCAGTGCTACAATGGAATTACTTGAGGACCATGCCCCTTAGCAATTCCAGCATGTCACACGCCATAGCAATGATTATTCAGATGGATGGACAATGCTCCAATCTTAATCTCCCGCAAAGAGTGAAAATCACAAGCAGTATACACTCTTCACAACATATGCCTGTAATATTATAATATTATATAATCACCAGGCAACACAGGGTGGCATCGTGGATTAGTGGTTAGCATTACAGCCTTGCAGCACAAGGGACCTGGGCTCAAGTCCTACAGTCAACATCTGCAAAGAGTTTATATGTTCTCTACATGTATGCGTAGGTTTCCTCCCACACTCCAAAACATACTGGTAGGTTGATTAGATTGTGAGCCCATTGGGGACAGGGACCAATTTGGCAAGTTCTGTGCAGCTCTGTGTAATCTGTATGTACTATATAAATAAAGGAATTGTTATTATTATTATTATATGCCCTTGGGGGAGTAAATCTTGGAGAGTCCCTTGTTGAGAAGGACCTGGGGGTACTAGTAGATCATAAATTAAATAACAGCATGCAATGTCAATCAGCTGCCTCTTAAGTCAGCAAGATCTTGTCATGTAATAAAAGTGGTATGGACTCTCGTGATAGGGATGTAATATTACCAATGTACAAGGCATTGGTTTGGCCTCACCTGGAATATGCTGTCCAGATCTGGGCTCCGGTCCATAAAAAGGATGCCCTGGAGCTGGAGAGGGTACAACTAAGAGCCACAAAAATGATAAGGGGTATGGAGGGTCTCAGTTATGAGGAAAGATTAAAACAACTAGATTTATTTAGTCTGGAAAAGAGATGACTACGAGAGGACATGATTAATTTATATAAATATATGAATTGTCCATACAAAAAATATGGTGGAAAGTTGTTCCAGATTAAATCAAATCAAAACACGTAGGGGCACTGTCTCTGCCTGGAGAAACCAAGGTTTAATCACCAGAGGCGACAGGGCTTTTTTACTATGAGAACTGTCAATCTGTGGAATAGCCTGCCTCAGGCGCTGGTCACAGCAGGGACAGCAGAGAGCTTCAAGAAGGGTCTAGATGCCTTTTTACACCTAAATAACATTGATGGTTTGTTATATAGAATTGTTTCCCCTAAATCCCTTCTTCATGCAATCCCTTCCCTTCCTTGGTTGAACTTGATGGACATCTGTCTTTTTTTCAACCATATAAACTATGATACTATGATTAGTAGGATCGTGGGCTGTACATGGAGAACACGGACAGCACATGTCTCTGGTATATGGTTGTCCTAATGGTCTTTCAAGCCTGGTGATAAATAGGGACTGACTAATGGTCATTCTTATGTATCAATTCTTTTCCCCAGTTTAGCATCATGACAGATGCAGTGAACGTGTTCTGTATGTCACATGTAATGGTACGCATGGTACACAAGAGGTTTACATCTAGTTTCTAAATTAAAGTTCTGCACTCCCTTAAAAGTAACAGATAAAAGCCATACTAATGATTCTCAGCCAGGAATATTGCCAATGAAAGAAAGAAGCAAGCTCCAAACCGCAAAATGTACAATTTTCAACTGTGAAACCCTAACCCAATGTTAAAAAAAGCAGCAGGAAGAGAGTCTTTTTATAATGGGCCTTGCTGGAAACTATGCAACTTCTTGCCAAAATTTCTGCCTCTAAACAGCATTAGCAAACTTAGTCTTTAACTACTCAGCTGCTGAACGCAGAAGCCAAGAGTTATAGAGTGAGATCTTGAAGAAAACCTTCTAACCACATAAAATCAATTCTAAAACACAGAAGATGTTTTCATAGTGAACACTATCCACTAGCCTTGATATATGATATATTTTCTGTTATGATCACTGATAAAGAGAACTCACACTTATGCAACAAGATATTTTATAAAAGCAGAAACATTCCTTCCCTTCAACAATCCATCTTATTGAACATTGGAATTTTTAGCTATAGGGAATGTTGATATAAAATGCCCATCATTTTATAATCCCTTAAAATGCCAATGAACCTAAAATAGAAGATGATGCACACTGATAGCATAACATTCATTAATGTGTGTGTGAGAGGTCAAGCACGGGACGTCTTCCAAGAGTCTGGAGCATTTCTCGAAGAGAGGATTACTCATGGACATAGGGAAATAGAGCCAACAATAGACAGCATGATGCCATTGTATGCTTATATAATGAAAACCTGGATCTGTAATGATGAGTAAAATGCATGTCATACTGATAGTAGTGTAGATTTGTACTGTGTTGGCCAAACAGATGTAGAGGCAAAGCATGAAACCTATGCAAAACCTTCATCCACCAAATCACATTTGGAGAAAACTAGGTTCACACCCACATTCAGATGGGAGGAGAAGGCACCCAATGACATATGAAAATACAGTGAAATACATTTGTGTCAAACATTGTAATGAAACATTGTAATCCTCCCAATATGTCCTTACAATGTTTGGAAAAAAAACAAGGAGCAGCATTTATTAATTTTGGCACAGGGTGGCTCTGGAACAGTGCTATATTTTTCAGTGGGATGTAAGTTTGTGGTGCAAGGGATTAATGAATTGGCAAATGGACTAAAGGGTTTAAAGATTTTAGCTGCTCTCTTTTTGTGCCATAAATCTTACCAGAAAAACGAGCTGTAAAAATAGAAGCTCCAGAAAACTGTTGGATTCACAAGCAGTGCCAAAATTTTGATCCCAAAAATAGAACCAGTCGAGATTCTTTTTCACTCCGCCATGTGCCATCCAGGAAAAGTGGGGATAATCCCATAAACATCAGATGTCCACTTTAAGACTTTAATAATAATAATAATAATCCCTTTATTTATATAGTGAACACAGATTATGCAGCCCTGCCCAGAGCTTGCCAAATCAGTCCCTGTTCCCATGTGGCTCACAATCTAACCAACCTCCAACTATGTTTTTGGAGTGTGGGTGGAAACTGGAGGACCCGGAGGAATCCCATGAAAACACGGAGAGAACGTACAAACTCTTTGCAGATGTTGACGCTGGGACTTGAACACAGTCAGATGAATCTCTAGCTGCTGCTGCCATTCACCCGAGGGCTTAGATGAAAAATCTGTGTCTTAGAAGGCTTAGAAGAATTGGGGGTCCCAAGCCAAATCTTTTAAAAATTTTGTTGATACTTCAGTAAAAATCTTGGATGATTCGCTCTAATTAGTATAGTATGGGGAATTGAAAGGTGCAACCTAGACATACAATACTTTGGTGAAATCAGTTCCATCTGTATACTGTATATATAATGCATTAAGCTTCATAAGCTTTTATCCTCAAATAATTGATTTTCTATCAAGTGTTATGCAATAAGAACTGGCAGTTTGTTAACAGTTAACTAGTTCACTGGTGAATGTTGTAGTAACAGTAGGCAGTAAGCCCTTGAATGTCAGAAAAAGCTGAAAAGGTACCTAATTATATGTTTTTTTAGCTTTAAATAATTTTATTTTAAAGGAACTAAACCAATAATGATACAAAGTTTATTCCAGCTGCTGAGCTACCATTCATGTAAGGGAACAATTGTTACCACATGATATCCAGATTTTTCTTTTAGTACATATGAGATACATCAACGGGTGCGAATGTAAGAAAATGAAAAACAAAATGGGAAAAGCGCTCATACTGATGCTGCAATCCCTTCCACCAATCTGACCTTTCGAGGATTAAACTTTCCTTTTCAATATAAAATATTTTTGCTACATGCAGCCCTCCTGGTGGTGCAATGAGTCTCTGGTGTGATATCATGATAACAGTTTATGGCTGCTGTTTTCCGTGGGGCTCAGGGACTCCCTGGATATAACAATGATGCACAAAGTCCTGCACTGTGATGTGAAATCTGGGCATTGCACAGTCCATTTTTTATGGACCAACCACGGTGGTGTCTCAAAGCCCTAAATAAGCTAAACCTGCTAATCCTATCAGGTAGCATTTTGATCCTCACCCCTTACTGAAAACACATGCACGCTTGTTGGGAGGAGAAGCAGTCATTCAGGTAGATGAAAACTTACCGTATGTGTATAGGCAAGTACTAAGACACTGTAAATAATAACCTAAGAGCACTGTAAAGTTTTAATTTTTCCCTGAAGGGAAGTGCTTTGTTCACATTTCAACATTATAGATCTGTGTGAGAGATATATCTAGAACAGGGGTGCACAACCCGTGGCCCGGTGGGACTAGAATTGGGGGCAGCAGTGGGGAATAGAACTGGGGGCAGCAGGGGGGACTAGAACTAGGAGCAGGAGGGGGGATTAGAACTTTGGGCAGGAGGGGGAACTAGAACTGGGGGCAGAAGGGGGGACTAGAACTGGAGGCAGGAGGGGGGAAAAAGAACTGGTGGCAGCAGAGGGGACCAGAACTGGCGGAAGAAAGGGGGGGGTAGAACTTGGGGCAGAAGGGGAGGGCTAGAACTGGGGACAGGAGGGGGAACTAGAACTGGGTGGAGAAGGGGAGAGCTAGAACTGGGAGCAGCAGGGGGGACTAGAACTGGGAGCAGCAGCAGGGGGGACTGGTACTGGGGGCAGGAGGGGAGACTAAAGCTGGGGGCAGAAGGAGTTACTAGAACTGGGGGCCGGAGTGGGGAACTAGAACTAGGGCAGCAGGGAGAGGGGGCTAGAACTAGGGGAAGGAGGGGGGAACAAGAACTGGGGTCAGCAGGGGGGACTAGAACTGTCGGGCAGCAGGGGTTGACTAGAACTGGGGGCAGGAGGGGGGCTGTCTGAGTGAGGAGAGAGAACAGACCTGGGGGTACTAGATGTCTGTGGAGCGGGGAAGAACAGTTCTATAGTAGTTATATTCCATTACATAGGGGGTGGTATTATAGTAGTTTTATTCTTGTACATAGGAGGGGCAGTATTATAGTAGTTATATTCTTGTACATAGGGGGGCAGTATTATAGTAGTTATATTCTTGTACATAGGGAGGCAGTATTATAGTAGTTATATTCTTGTACATAGGGGGCACTATTATAGTAGTTATATTCTTGTACATAGGGGGCAGTATTATAGTAGTTATATACTTGTACATAGGGGGCAGTATTGTAGTAGTTATATTCTTGTACATAGGGGGGCAGTATTATAGTACCAGTAGTTATATTCTTTTACATAGGGGGGCAGTATTATAGTAGTTATATTCTTGTACATAGGGAGGCAGTATTATAGTAGTTATATTCTTGTACATAGGGGCAGTGTTATAGTAGTTATATAAGCCGACACCTGGGATCAGAGTCTAAGTGGCACCCGGTTTTCACCAGAGCACGCGCAAAGCGGGATGGACTTGCTGGGGCAGGGTACCACTAGGTCGCTCCACACGTTCGACTTTGCCCTTGGTGGTGGCCAAGGCGTGGTACAAAGTCGTGCAGCAGAATCCTGGTCGGGGAAAGGCAAGAGGTCAAGACAGGCAACATGGGATCAACGTCAGGAACAAAGCAGGAGGTCAGAGCAAGCAGCACGGAGTCAAAGTCAGGAACGGAACTGGGGTCACAATGGGAAATCAGCAGCCAGGCACTAGACAACGAATCAAGCTCTGAGGCATGTAGCACAAAGATCCGGTGGGGAATGCAGGAAGGAGAGTTGGGGACCGTGACAAGCAGCATTTTAGTATTTATATTCTTGTACATATGGAGCAGTATTATAGTAGTTATATTCTTGTACATAGAGGGCAGTATTATCGTATTATATTATTTCAGGGGGGGGGGGAGGTATTTACTCTGTACTATGTTTTTTGGCACATCTAGGATTTTGGTTAATAGTCCAGCCCCCTGACGAGTAGCGGTATGACAATGCGGTCCTTGGGCCGAAAAAGGTTGCGTACCCCATTTGGTGTGAAAGTGGCATAAGGGCAAAGGAATCACTGTAATAGTGACTTGTTATGGCTTGTATGCCTGAAAACTGGTGTACAAGCCAAGAAAAATTCCACCAATTGAATAAAACATGCACAGAACTTACAGAAAAATGAGCTGTGAAGTAGAGTCATTTAAGACATTATAGAGAAGTGTCGAGCATCACTAATGTGAATAAAGCACTTGGGGGGTGGGGGCACAAACTTTTTAGCAGTCTGTGCCTATGTCTCTCCTCTTTCAACTTGTTCCCCTCTTATCCTGTGCACAGATTCTATGCAATCTGATATCTCTGTGAGCTGCAGTATGTCTTCTTCCAGTAAGTATATGTCAACTTTGGAGGAGGTAAGAGATGGAAAACAGTGACATAAGTTGAGGAAAAAGTTTTTTTCTTAGTAGTGCAAAGTTTCTTATAATCACTTGTTTTTAAAGTTTGATGAAAAGTTAGCTACCATTTAATAAATGTAACTTCTCTACTGCTTGACTCTGTATAGTTTAACAACAGCACAACTCCAGGACAATAAATTACTATCATTTTGCTTTCTAGCAAATCACAAAATTTTCTACTATCAAAACGTGGTTCAAATTTCTTAGATTTCTCCTCCCCCTATTTTTCTCAATTCTATTTTTTCAGATTTTAAGGCCCCTTCCACACTTGCGTTGCATTTCACGTCAGAGTTTGATCAGGGTGTGATCAGGGTTTGGTCAGTGAAAAACGCACATTTTGCATCAGAGTGCAATCAGTTTTCAGTCAGAGTTTGTTCAGTGTCTCAGTTTTTCACGCGCGTTTTTGATGCAATTTCAATGCGTTTTTCACGCGCAGAAAATGCGCATGAAATGGACTCAGGACTGAGCTCTATCTTTTCTATGACAATTGATGCGTGAAAAACGCATTGCACCTGCATTGCACATGCAAGTGTCTCAGAGTGCAATGCGTTTTTGATGCGTCTCCATAGACTTGTATGGTGCGTTTTTTACGCGCGTGACTTGCAAAAGTAGAGCATGTCGAGATTTAAATGCGTGTAAAAAAAAACGCGCGTGTGCATGAAAAAAAATGCAAGTCTGAAAAGACCCATTGATTACAATGGGTCAGAGTGAAATGCAAGTTCTGCGCGTCAAAAGCACGCGCAGAGAACGCGCGTGAAAAACGCAAGTGTGAAAGGGGCCTATCTTTTTGTTTCTTCCTATTCACATGTCTTTTGCTGTACATCCTTGTGATGTTTATTGGCTGGTCAATACTGGTCTTATTAAAGGAAACCTACCATTTCAAATGGTCGGTGTAAGCTGTAAACACCGAGCACCAGCTCAGGGTGAGCTGGTGCCGGTGCTTAGTTTCGTTAGTGTTATAAACCGCGGTATCGCGGTTTTAACACTTTTTAAACTTTATAGCAGAAGCTGCTTCGGCGCTGCGCGCGACTGTGCGCGCGCAACGCCTGCGGCATTTCCTATGTAGGCGCGCGCACGCAGCACCGAAGCAGTTTCTGCTATAAAGTTTAAAAAGTGTTAAAACCGCGATACCGCGGTTTATAACACTAACGAAACTAAGCACCGGCACCAGCTCACCCTGAGCTGGTGCTCGGTGTTTACAGCTTACACCGACCATTTGAAATGGTAGGTTTCCTTTAAACAGAAAACTAAAAAGGAAAACAACTGGTTGGGGGCACCCCTCCACATTATGTACAGTTAAGCCCCTTGCACTCGGCAGTGTGTTCACCTGGGCTGAACATGGGCATTGCATATGACCAGAAGGGTGCAGAAGGGAGGGGTGTTGAGCACTCCTTACCTCTCCCTTCTCCATAGGAACCGTGGTGGCTGTGACACAAATCCGGCAAAAGATAGAACATATCCTATGTTTTCAAGGATGCCTGCACAGCTCTGTCATCATGGGCAATCCATTTAAATGGATCATCTCATTGGGGCATATTTACCTATTAGCTCCAGCAAGTTCCCTGAAAGTGCATTGTCCAATGATAATGCACTGTGCCATGATTCACTAAGATCGTGCGCCCGATATCCTGCATGTGTCGCTTCCCCGCTCAGGTCCGATGGAGTTCACCTTCTCCTTCTTGGTGCATGTAAGTGTATTGTCTTGTGACACAATTTGTAAGATAAATGCCGCACTAAGTCCAAATCAGGCTCACCCCCAATTTCTGTCACATGAAAGCCAGTGCAGCTGCGTTACAATCCAATCGCGTGCGACACAATCCCAGCCCAAACCCCTGTTAAATACCTGTCAAAGATGCGCAAATCTCGAAAACGGTGAACAGTCCAACGAAAGTGAGATGTGCCCCACTGTCTATTGAAGTGAATGTGGCCGTGTGTTACCAGTATTAAAACATTATGGTAAAGGTAAATAAAGTTTGTGCTCAAGGGGTGTTAAGTGATAAACAAAAATTGATTTTCTCTATAAAATCAAGACATTTTAGTAGATCTGTTAACAGCACTTAAAGGGAACCTACCACCACGAATCTACCTATAAAGGTAGATCGGGTGGTAGGTGGATGTAAGGGACGTGAGGAGAGCCCTTTTTAGAGCTAATCCTCACGTCCCCGCTAACTTTTGGTACACTTTATTGACCTAATATGTAAATTTCGTTATGCGGCTACTGGGGCATGGAGTAGCCGGCACGAGGCTACACAGCGCGGCTACTCCACGCCCCAGTAGCCACGTACTCCTCCTACCCTACCCTCGTCCGTCATGATGGCGTTCTGCACATGCGCAGAACGCAGGGCGACGGCTGAGCAGTCCCAGCTCCAAGGCCAAAGCTACTGCGCATGCGCAGTAGCCGGCTTGTCGGACGAGGGCGCGCAGCTACGAGGAGCTGCGCGCCGCACGCAACAGGGTAGGAGGAGTAATGTGGCTACTGGGGCGTGGAGTAGCCGCGCAGTGTAGCCTCGTGCCGGCTACTCCACACCCCAGTAGCCGCATAACGAAATTTACATATTAGGTCAATAAAGTGTACCAAAAGTTAGCGGGGACATGAGGATTAGCCCTAAAAAGAGCTATCCTCACGTCCCTTACATCCACCTACCACCCGATCTACCTTTATAGGTAGATTCGTGGTGGTAGGTTCTCTTTAAGGAGAGCCATTGGCATGTTTCGGAACAACACATATGTTCTTAGTCCTTTAAGTGACACTCATCCTTCATGCTTCTGGGTTTGCGTTTGTTTATAAACTTTATAGCTTTTTGTAGCTAGCATTGCATCATTGCAGGATTAAGTTCCTGAATCTAAAGTAGGATACCAATACTTTTAGTACTGATTGATAATCATGAATTTGATTGTCAGCGTCATGGGTTATATGTGTGACACTGATGTAACTGCATCACAGACAAATACTAGAACATCCCATTGTGTACACTTCCATGTTGTTTTCTTAAGATATTAAAAAGCAATAACTTCTGTACATTTTTGGCTGGTCGTATCAATAACCACCTACAAGCAAAGTGATATGAACAATGTATGGGAGGACGGAGAACACAGATCTTAAATATATAAAATAACAAATATCTCTGGAGATGTAAACAAAATGATCTCAAGAGGAAGTGAAAGGGTAAAGCACTCTGAGCGGCAATATATAATATCCACCCGGATGGTCACTGACATTATAAGCAGCTCTGCTCTCTGTAATGCGGCTCCAACATTTTCCTATTTTAGCAGATTATGCAGGAAACTTGTGTTTGTTACCACATAGAAATATCCCAAAGGAAAAAAAATATTAGCACTTACCAGGCTAAGGATACAGTAGCATATTGGAGTGCTACATCTAGATATCAATTACTAGGATGATTTTCATCTGGCGTATACCCTTCCCTGTTATTAGCGACTATGACAGTGTGATAACTGGTGCAAATTGATATCAGCAGGTGCAAAAATAAAAATGAGAAATCCAGTAGATTGGATGTGATTGTAAACTGAAAAGTTCTACCCTACCCTACCCATTAAGGAGATTTCCAGGAACATTTTGCAGTGTTTACGTGTGTGTCATACCGTGACATTTACTGTAAATGTTCAATTCATACTTAAAAAGGAAAACAGGGTAGACATGCTGCAGAAAACGGCTGGTTTCATCCTCGATTTCTCTGTAGCCCTGGGTACAGTTTGCATTGTATAAGCTGACATTTGGAAGGAGAATCTACAACAATAATTGACATTCAGATTTTAAATCTGAAGAGTAACGGCGGCACCACAGGCTTGGTCCGTGAAAAACGCACCGTGCACTGGTTGGATTTCACAGACTGACCACAGTGACGTAGACGGGACTCCTTGCATCATAGTAATATAAGATACAAGAAGCACATTCTCCCCCACAAGACAAAAACGCTGAACTGAAATCATGAGGTACAAAAAAACTCCTTACACAAGAGAAATGTGATGCAAGGAGTCCCTGTCTGACAGCCTAAAGCAGTGCTGACACCGTAACCACTATTACAGTGTCCGATTCTATAGACTGAACATGTTTGTCTGAACATATATCATCTTATTTCTGTGGGAATATACTGCTACAAAATTGGTAAAATATACTCCTTTATTTCACAGCACACAAATGCTTGAGAATATTGGATCATTTAAGGGGGACCTTCATTTTACGGGGATAAATATTGCATATACCTGTATGGATGCAAAATAAGTTGACACCTGTAGAGGCAAGTAACCTCCTAGTCCAGGGTCCACAAAGCTGCTACCGGTGCCATTGGGAATAATCTACCACAGAGCAAAAGATCTTAACACAGCTGTGAACATAAATCCCATTCAAGTCAATGAGCATGACATCCGGAGCAGCTTGTTATGAGCTATGAAACCTTTGTGTATTCCTCCCTGTGTTCTGTTTGTATTGCTCAGCCTGCAGGAACACCAAGGATCTGTGTCAATACACAGGAGAAAATGATGTTTGTCCTTTAACAGGTATTTCATTCTGTAACAAAACAACATTTATCAGGCAGTAATTTGCCAATTATTGAAATGAGTAATATGCTATTACTGTCTTCAGACGACTTAAGAAAGAGCACATGCCTATCACGCCGTCAATGACTAACTGCAGAGGAAATCATGATTCACGTCCATCTGAATATTACTGGAAAGATCCGTATAATTTGTATCCTTTGATAGATAATCACGGATAATGCTTATTTAACAGTGTTTTGGGTGGATTTCTATATTATTATCATTGTAGTGTTAGATGATTACAATGGAAGTTCACATCACATCCCTTTGCACCGCAGTAATTTTTTTTTTCTCTTTTCTTTTCCCAAATCCAATAAGCCACAATAGGGCTTGTATTCTGCAGGACAATTTATACTTCCAAATGGCACCATTTAATATTCTATTTGCAATTTTTCAGCTTTCATTGTTTGGTTCATTTGACATATTCTGTTTATGTTGTGGATCAGTATGATAATGGATATAACAATTTTATAAAGTTTGCAGTGTTTTTTTATACAACAAATTCTTTAATATAATTTTAAAATATCTGTAACTTTTTGTATTCCAGGGGATGGGGGAAGGGACATTTTTTGCAGGACAAGCTAATGTTTTCATTAATACCAGTTTAAGCCATCTGCGACCTTTTGATCACTTTTTAATGACATTTCTCGGGGAAGAAAAGTAGAGAAAAAGTGTCAACTTTTGAAATTTCGTCCAGGGGAATTGTCATTTTAGGATAAGGGGTAACCTAAATGGGGTGAATCTTAGGATTTCCTATTTTTATCTCTTATTTTTTGGCACAATTGATTTATTTGCGACTTTTCCACTCGCTTGGCAAAGTTAGCAGTGCAAGAATTTTTTGAACATATGAAAAGTTGCAATTTTGCCACGAATCGTGGTTAAAAAGTTGCAAATATACTCTGGTTCTGACCAGGCGAAGGAAACACTTTAAAAGAAGTCGCAGAACAGTTTTGAGACTTTTGTGGAACCTTTTAATAAAAAGTCACAAGAAGCCCACAGACTCAGCTGCCTGATATATCAACCTCTAATACAAGTCCAAAACCGGGAAAAAACAAGACACACACAAATGTCCTGACTAAAGATAAATGACCCCTCAATGTGTTTGTGATTATGTTTGTTTATTTTATTTGCTTTGTAGGGATACATTTTTAACCCCAGGAGGTTTACCCTTTTAGGGTACATTTACACAGCCATATGATGCTCTATCTTTTCCCCGTGTACAGCGCGGAACAGTGCCACACACGTGGACTGGACCGCCATTGCGGTCTATGGGGATGTATATGTGTCTGTCTGAATGTACCCTTACAGTATACTGTAATAGAACATAGTAACATTACAACTGTATTGCAGTATATTGTCAGACTAGTGCCTCTGTATCAGACCCTACTGCCTCAGAGAATCTTACTGCCATCACAGTAACAGATCGAGGTAATGGGGGGCAGACAATCTCAACCAAGATTCTTCTAGAACGCAGCACTTAAAAGGTCAACACCCACAAATGATGTTAGAACTGATGACAGGTGTTAGGAGCGGGTGTATAATACAGAAGTTATCCACCCTGCATGGATGGGTTCAGTCTGTGAGCTCCTTCCATTAAGCCATCGGTCCTGGGTATAGGTCAAATGACTTATCATATCTTACCCGCCAGCTCAGGTCATCAGTTGTGCAATGGTCTGGTCAGAGATTAGGTCATCAGTTTTCAAAAGCCTGGAAAACCACTTTATTTTAGGACTCTTTCACATTGGCCTTGTTTTTACATCCGTGGTTCAGTAATTTACACGGATGCCTCACAAAGCCATTGGTTTCTATGGGTGTTTTCACATTGGCTTGTATTTTCCCAGATCTGTTGTGCGTGGAATAAATTATGAAACATGTTCTATTTAGTTCACTGATGCGGATCACGGAAGGCAATGGAAGTCTATGGGTCCGCCAAAAAAACTGACGAAACATCCGTTCTTTTCACTGATGATGCTGAAAAACCCGGTGTGATGTTTTCAAAACAATAGTAAACCTACAGTTTTTTTGTAGACACGGAGACACAACAGAGGCAAAACGCAATGGATGCACAAGAACACCAAAACCAATGTGAAAGAGCCCCTGTCTTATGGACCCTTCTCCAAAGAAACTCCATAATAAACAAAAAGGGGATGCACTGATCTCACCATCGACAGCTCTTATAGAATAGAGATATTTATTTATGACATATCACAAAATCTTCAGGAAATGTCACTGGTGCATTTAGGGAGAGTAGATAAATAATTGATCTAGGCAAATACTGTATGCAACTATACTAATTCATCAATACTAAGCAACAAATCAGATGCCTATAAGTATCGTAAAGTAAGATTGCAGTAGGTTAGAGCTAGTAGCAAAAAATGAGTGTTACCAGGTTGCTTTGATTGCTACAGTATGGTCACAATAAATCCAAATCTGATGGATGTAATCTCATGTTACAGATTGTAGCAGACTAAAAACACATCATGCCAAGTAGTCATAATAAATTAGTCCTGCATGACTACATTTTGTAAGCAGTGCAAACAGCAGGTCAGTACACTAACTATGATCAATGCATCTAATGCAAGCATGTGGTCATGGATGTAGCAAAAAATAATGTTAGAGAATATTCCCAGGAAAAGACATGTTGACCACTAGGAGGCAGGCATGATCATAAAAGACAAGCCAGACACTTATTGAGGGATATTCAGGGTAGGATTGCAAAAGAGATGCTTAATTAAAGCAGTTATTACCAAACCGATAATAACATTCAATTTTAACTCTTCTATGGAATCATGCCATGGATAAAACACATAAAAATGACAATTTAAATTAAAGATAAATGATTGTAGACACATATAAAATAGAAGTGTATACAGATAAAACAGAGATGTGAGATACACTACTGCAAAAAAAAAAAAAAACCTTATAATACTAAAGTCAAAGACCAGATTGTCTGAATGGAGAAGTGCATGGGGGTTCTAAACCACATTCATTATTATTCTGCTTCACTATAATTCATGCCTTACAAAATCTATCATCAAAATCCATCATGATAAACAAGGGATACAACTATTCATAGATCCAGGCACCGTGACTGTGGTAATCTTCTTATATTTGTTATCTATGACCTCCTTCCTTCTAACATCAACTTTTAAAATGATGCTAATATCTGCTCAGCCAGACCCTCCCATGTTTCTTCTCAGAGTTCAGTACGTCATTTCATGTTACCAGGGTTATGTCATGTAAGGTTCTTTAAACAGTTACATTTGTAACATCTACCCCGTGTATGTATCTGATTACATGAAATCACAGCATGCCTCCTACTATTCCCAATGCCTCCATGGAGGCTGCTGTGAGTTCATGTGCTCAGAAACATAGATTGAGAATATGTTACAAATGTAACTGGGTAAAGGATTTAGATAACGTCACCCTGGTCACATGACATGAAGTGCCCAATGATATAATAGAGCTCTCCCTCAATGTTCCAGACCGCAGCATGTCCTAGCAGTGAGACCTGTCAGTCAGGAAGAAGGATGCAGGGCAATGCAAGTCAAATTTAATATGCAGGACTCAATTAGTGTGATGGACTCACATCAGGTGAGTTGCATATACATTTAAAAACTGATTTTTTAACATTAGATCCAAGTAAAGGAACCATTTAGGGTGCTTTGGATGCATCTGAATGCTTGTGCTTTATATGTTACCATACATTTTGCTGCTGTGAAAATGTTAACACAGCTGCAATGATGAAAAACTATTTCAAAGCAGCAAAACCCACGGTAATTTGTAAAATACATGCGTTCTGGCGCACACGTTTAAAAATACATCCAAAGGAGCCACATGTGAACACACCCTCAGGGAAAAAAGGCAATGCTTTTTAATGAAATATTTATTTTGGGTGGGTTAATTTAAATGGCAGGTTCTCTTTAAGTAAAGTTTTGAGATTTCTAAATGTGAATAAGAGTGTCATGAAATAGGCTACACGCACACAAACATGTTTTTTTCTTTGGTCCATTTTGTGTTCTGTGTCATCAGTATGTAATCCACTTCCGAGCCATATTTAGACTTATGTTGGGGCTTTCTGAAGCACAAACATGATCAAAACCTGCTCGGAGTTTTCTGATCCACAGATCACATGGGGATACAAAGAAACCAAGGCCATGTGCACGAGCCAATAGGTATGTGTCCAGTTGCTGTACTTTGAATTAACATATAGCACAGGGCCACAAACCGCCACCATCCAAGTAAGTGATAGGACCACAATCAGTAGTGGATTATAATATAGGCAGTTTGGCCGGTAGCCCGGGGCCCAAGCCTTCTAGGGGGCTGATGTCTCGTCAAACCACCCACCAAATTTTATACTGAGAGGCACCTTCACCCATGAAATCCTTATAAATCTGATCATGTATGCAAGAGCCATTTCAGGACTTTTGAAGGTCCTCCAAAAATCCTGAAACGGCAGATTGGAAGCAGGCAGAAAAGACGGATCCTCATTTTGCAAGAAGCTTCATTTTAGTACCATATATCACATGGCATTCTAAATCCGCCCTGACAATGATCTACCAAAATCTGGTATATTCTGAGCTGTACAGAAATAGATCTTTTAGCGCTGTATACAATTGACCTTTAAAGAGTCACAAGGATGGAAAAGAGTCACACAGGAAGGTCCACTACTGGCTTAATTGATGTCTCATAGCCCAAACACATCATCACAAGTCTGGTTGACAAATACTGAGTTCCCTTCCTCCTATGTCATTTCAATGCAGTTTTAAAAGTTTCTTATCTTTGTAACGCTCATTTTCGCAGAATATAGATGGACATCATTATGATCATGACACCATCCTGCATAACAAATTGGTGACAGCTTGTGGGCCTAATCCTCAAAAAAGTTCCCTCTAAAATGAGGTGTTCTTATGGTTGGTAAGCTAAGGTACAGGAAACATATTTTCATGAAAAAATATGCAAATATAATAATAATTAGCTACATAAATTAAAAAAAACATATGCAGTCCACAAAAGGTAAAATTCTATCATTTACCTTCTTCGGATTCAGAAAAATGGCGAAAGTTTTCAGCAAACCATGCACGGAAGTCTGAAAGTCTTCGAGTCCTACCAATGCCAGGGCATGTGTTTTCAGAAGGTGCTAGCTGACTAGTGGTAGCCCCTGAGGACTCTATGTTGCTTTGATCTTCTTCCACATCTGGGGTTGCGAGCTCCTCTGCATTTTCTTCATTGCTGCTGTGTTCGGGTGCAGAAGAATCCTCTGTGCAATCGTCCGATATCTATGTGCAAATGAACAAACAGTGACTATACAGAAGCCAGAGAGGTAGGACATGCCTTATACTAATGCATGTGAAAAGCTGCTTTTTGGTTGTCAAAGCTATGTATCTGGGGGACTAAGTATGGAAATGGCATAAATGGATAAATATCTGAACTTTCAGTCTCTCATATGAACAAAATGAAAACATTTACCAAGGGTCGATTTGCCAGTTTCCTTGCCACATTTTTATCGCACACAGCTGTTTTGTGGCGGTTGTGCACTATTTTTCATGCACTGAAATTTTTGATCTGAAATGGGTGTTCCTGTGCTCAATTGGATCTTGCACCACATTTATCATGCAAAGTCCAACAGAAATGGGCTACACGTCCCATGTTAAAGGTGCACCAAAAAAAGTGGTAATAATAATAGAATGTGTGTGAATATTGAATCCACTTGTGATTCTATTCTTTGGGTTCCATATAACTGCACACATCAGAGGGTATTTATTATTTGTGTCTCTGTTTTTTTGGCACAGAACTGTATGGTTTATTAGACTGTGATTTTTTTACTATATGTTGCAAGTGCTTAACTCCTAGGGGACACAGCCTATTTTGGCCTTAAGGACGCGGCCCCATTCTTCAAATCTGACCTGTGTCACTATAAGTGGTTATAGTTTTGGAACGCTATGAGATATCCAGGGGATTTTGAGATTGTTTTCTCGTGACACATTGTACTTCAAATTAGTTTAAAAATTTGGATGATATCTTTTGTGTTTAGTTATGAAAAAAAACTAAATTTGGCAAAAATTTGGAAAAATTCTTTATTTTCAACGTTCTAAATTCTCTACTTTTGATACAGATAGACATAGCTCCAAAATAAATTCATAACTTACATTTCCCAAATGTCTGCTTTATGTTGGCATGGTTTTTTAAGATTCCACATATTTTACTAGAATGTTATGAGGCTCAGAATTTAGGTATCATTTTTCAAATTTTTTGTAAAATCACCAAAACCTGTATTTAGATGGACCTGCTCAACTTCTAATTGACACTGAGAGGCCTAAATAATAGTGGGACTCGTAAAATACCCCATTGTGGAAACTACACACCTCAACGTATGAAAAACCACTTTTAAGAAGTTTGTTAACGCTTTACATGTTTTATAGGGGTTAAAACAAAATGGAGGTGCAGTCTGCAAATTGTAATATTTTTTCACAATACACTCATTTTGGGTGGAAAATTAAACATTTACAATGGATTAAATGAATAAAGGCTCCACAAAGTTTGTTACCCAATTTCTCCCGAGTACACGGATACTCTATATGTGGTGGTAACCTGCTGTATGGGCGCACGGCCGGGCATAGAAGGGAAGGAGGCGCCATCCAGATCAGATTTGCTATGTCACATTGTACAGGCTATAATTTTTTTCTTTTTTTAATGTGGACCTATAGGGGCTTATTTCTTTTGCCACATGAGATGCACTTTTCTGGTACGTAATTTGGGGGAATCTATAGGCTGATTGGTGAGATTTTATTAACTCTTTGTTGGTGGAAGAAATGAAAATCATCACTTTTCAGGAAGATTTTTATGGGGTTTTTTTTTTGGCTGTTTACCATACCATAAAAATAGTATATTATTTTTATTCTATGGGTCGCCACGATTACAAAAAGACCTCATTTATATAGATTTTTAATTTTTTTCCCATTTTTAGTGCATAAAAAGTAATTTGGCAAAAATGTTGTTACTTTTAGCATCACCGTCTTTCATATGCATAACTTTTTTATTTTTCGCCTCACAAATCTTTTTAAGGGCTTATTTTTTGCGAGAAGGATTGTTCTTTTTAGTGGTCTTATTTTAGAGTGCATAACATTTTTTAAATCCCTTTTTAGAGCATTTTTATAGGGTATTAATTGAAAATGATCTTTTTTCTGGAGCTTTTTTTGTTTTGTTTTTTACGGGGTTAACTTTGCGGATCTAATAACGATTCTGTTTTATTATGCAGATTGTTACGGACGCAGGGATACCAAATATGTGGGGGTTTTGTGTATTTTATTCAATTGTACTGAATAAAAACCAATTTGGAGAAAATCTTGTTCATTTTAGCATCATCATCTTTTCATATGCATAACTTTTTTATTTTTCGGCTGACAAATCTAGTTAGGGGCTTATTTTTTGCGAGAAGAGTTGTTCTTTTTAGTGGGCTTATTTTGGAGTGCATAACATTTTTTAAATTACTTTTTAGAGCATTTTTTTATAGGGTATTAATTAAAAATTATCTTTTTTCTGAACGTTTTTGGTTTTTTTTTTCTACGGCGTGTACCGTGCGGGTCCAGTAACGATTCTGTTTTATTATACAGATTGTTATGGACGCGGCAATACCAAATATGCGGGGTTTTTTGTGTTTTTGTGTTTTTTATACTTTATTAAGTGTTTTTATGGGAAAGTGACATTTTAGGGGCTTATATTTTTATGTACCGTATTTTCCGGACTATAAGGCGCACTTAAAAGCATTGGATTTCCGTGGAAATCCAAAGTGCGCCTTATAGTCCGGTGCGCCCTATGTATGGCGCTGGGCACAGGGCAGCGGACCATACTTACATAGGTCCCCGCTACCGGAGATCTCCAGCGGGAGATCTGCTGTCTCCGGTAGCGGGGACCTATGTAAGTATGGTTAGCTGCCCTCCTCCACCTCCCCCTCACCTTCCCCGCTCACCTTCCCCGCTCACCTTCCCCGCGTTCCCCGTCGCGTCTCGGCGTCGCGTCTCGTCGCCGCGTCCCGTCGTCGCGTCACGTCGGGTCTCCGCCACGCCCCCGGACCTCCGCCACGCCCCCGGCCGCCGGACCCCGCGCCTTATAGTCCGATGCGCCTTATATATGTAATTATTACATATATAAGGCGCATCGGACTAATGCGCCTTATAGTCCGGTGCGCCCTATAGGGCAGAAAATACGGTATTTATTTTTTATTTATTATAATGTGTAGTGTTAAGTGTTTTTTCATATTTTTACTTATACATACTTGAACTTGAACCAGTGATGCTCTGATCACTGGTTTAAGTTCAAAACACTGCTCTACAATACTATTTTATTGTAGAGCAGTGTAAACTGTCTGAGCAAGCTTGCGCATGCTCAGACAGTTTACAGTCAGACCCGGAAGGGGTCTGGCTGCCATGGAGACCGGGCAGCTCCGGGGCACATGCCAGTCCTCGGAGCTGCCCAGAAGTGGATCGGATCCCCCGGTAAGCGGCACGGGGGATCCGATCCACAGCGCAAACACCCTTACACGCCGCGGTCATGTTTGACCGCGGCGTGTAAGGGGTTAACACCCGCGATCGGAGCCGGCTCCGATCGCGGGTGTTAGCGCAGGCTGTCAGCTGTACTAGACAGCTGACAGCCGCTGCTTCTGGTACCGGCTCCGTTCGTGAGCCGGTGCCAGAAGCAGGACGTTATAGAACGTCCCCGTGCGCTAAGCATCTAGCCCCGGGGACGTACTATAACGTCCTGGTGCGCCTAGGGGTTAATATATTGGAGCACGGCTGAAAGTGTCTGAAATGACTCACATTCATTAGGTTGCTCTTATTTTGCTTGAAAAATTGTGCAAAAAAAAGGGAAACTAGAAGAGCAGGATAATAATAATTCTTTATTTATGTAGCACACACAGATTATGCAGTGCTGCACAGAGCTTGCCAAATCAGTCCCTGTCCCCAATAAGGCTCACAATCAAATCAACCTACCAGTATGTTTTGGAGTGTGGGAGAAAACTGGAGGACCCGGAGGAAACCCATGCAAATACGGAGAGAACATACAGACTCTTTGCAGATGTTGACCCTTGGACTAGAAACCAGGTCCCCAGTGCTGCAAGGTTTTAATGCTAACCACTAAGTCACCGCACTGCCCCTACAAGTTGTGCCCAAATCAAGCAACTGAAAAAAAATGACCCCCAATGTGTTATTGTGTAATCCAAACTGCCCCTCTTCATGAAGTTTGGTAAGTTGGTTTTACAGTTGTGTTATTTAATGCATTAAAATCAGTGTTTTTCTCAAGCTAAAGTGAAACATCTCTTCCCCCACGTATCCTTCTGACAGGACTGTTACATAAAAACGCTGGACGATTTAATTTGCTTTGATCTGTAACAGCTACAAACTGTATTTCATAAAACTCTTTTATTATAGCTGTGATTTCTCACTGTAAGCAATGGGATCTTTCACACAGAATGACGTGCCAGTGACTGCTCTATGTAGGGCATTTCACATAAAACATGTCAGTGTGGCATATTGTACTGAATATGTCTATAAATAAATAGCAAATGTAGCATCATGATAAAAGCTGGTCACAGATCAGGAATTCAATTAAGTTGCCCGTAAGATTTGTGTTACCCATTTAGGGTAATGCAACTTTTCTGACGCTAAAAATTCCTACTGCATAGTTTATTAAGTAAGGAATTTCTTGCTAATTCTATCCATCTTGTGCTTTGTGTTTTAAAGGTGTTTTATGACAAACAACTTCTCTGGTGCTCAGGATTTTGTACACTACAGAATGCACTAAAGATGCAAAATTATCAAGAATTATGCAAAATACCTGGTATGAGGAACTCAATTCTATAAAGTATATTATACCACATGCAAAGTTCACAATAATGAAATAAACTTTTCATAAAAAGTGTCAAAAGTGGGGCAAAAGCCAGTTTCCTGGAATTGCAATCTTTTCATGCCTTTTAGCCAGAAAACTGGACTACAAGGCAAATGACCCCCACTGTCTCCAAAAGCCCCATTTATTGTAAGGCCAGAAAAGACCAAAAAGCATAAGGATATGGAGCCATGAAGGCTTTAGGATTGTTGACAGCCACACGGGCACAAGCTTGGACAAGAATATTGCACTGCACTGTGTATTTCAGCACACACTGAGAGACATTCATTATTTTTGCCGCAAGTGTTTTTTGGCACAGGATTTTAGCATTAGTGTTATATTGTGGCACAATGTAAAATGAACTATTGAGCATCAGAAATGTAAAAAACTTTAGAAGTTTGTAGTTTGTTTTTTTAACTTTCACTAAGCACCGCAAAATGCACCAATTAGTGTCGGGAAACTAGAAGTGCAGGAATAGTCTGCGCCCAATTAGAGCGACAGTAAAAGGCAAGAACAAAATCTGTCGTCCATAAAACTGGCGGAAATCAAATAATAAATGCCCCTCACTATTGTGCCAGCAATAGATTGTTTTGTGGCATTAGGGGTTTTATACATGGCTGGGGCTGTAAATATATTGAAGAGCTTATACATACCTCCTCCGGGGCTCATGTTCTCCTGTTATTCTGGCCTACAGCTCAACTCACCTGCTACACACTGAAAGAAATGCAGTAGCAGGTACCTATCAGGGATGGGAGTGCCGACCTCTCTAAACAAACAGAGGCCTGGCAGTGATGGGCAGCATCGGAGGAGGTAAGTATAAGCTCTTTGTTATCTTTACAGCCCCCCCAGCCGTGTATAAAAAAGTATACATTCCTCGACTACCCTTTTTAAGTAAATGAAGCTTCTTGCATTGCCTCTCATTAATCTGCTGTTGTTTCTTTAACACCAAGGGAACCGATTAACCACCCCAGTGTCATCTGGCACCAGGTCCTGGTGTGCCTCAGGGGTTTACCACCTTCAGGAGCCCCCATCACCGGTACCTCCAGCTGCATCATATATACAAGAGTCAGGTGCACAGATACGTTAATTTGCATAAAAGCAAGGGAACATCAAAATCCTGAAGACCTAGACTATGCCACTGGTAGAATCTTAAAGGGTCAATATTACCAGGATGTGACAACTGAATGGAGGCAATTTATGTCACCTAATAAAAGGCAACAGCGTGACTTGTACAAGGTTCTTAATAATTGAGTGTTCTAGTAAATTAGGAACTTTTGAACCATATAAAAATGCCTTACTTTATTGTAAGGGTAAAAAGCTTCATGCATCAGATGATACATGTCTAAACTGCAATGTACTGATCAATATCTGTTAGTGATGTTTTGCAGGAACTGAAAGAGTTAAGTGAATAATTTACTTTCCTTCTAAACTCTACACCCCTGGCATACTGAATCACCCCTGTCTGGGATTTCATGGGAAAAGGCTATGTGTAGGAGGAGCAATAGTTGAAGTTGAAACAGACCTAAAAAAGAAGATAGTGAAGGAGAATGGTTGGAAATGGGGAGTCGCAGAATTCTGCAGTCACATTGGTTACAACCTTGGATGCTTTCAATTTTCCCACACAGCTTAAAGAAGAATTAATACTGATTATACATACATTGGAATCATGGAAAATTAAAGGTCATAAAACATCACAAATGATCACATGCTGCAACATTAAGGAATTTCTATATAGGGGGAGATTTATTAGAAGTGTCTGAGAGCAGAACTGTTTTAGTTCCCCATGACAGCCAATCAGAGCTCAGCTTTCATTTACCCACAGCTGTTTATAAAATTAACCCTGAGCTCTGATTGGTTGCTATGGGAAAATGGAAAAAATCTGCTCTCAGACCACTATGATTAATCTCCCATATATGTCACATTGCCCGACATCAGTATTATACGCCACAAAAACAATTATAATGCTGAATATTTGGGTTAAAGATTTAACTTGCTCTCATAACCTGCAATATTAACATATACACAAACACAAATACCCACGGGAAACATTGTAATGCACAGAAATACCCGTACCTATAGAATGCTTATAATGAACAGTGCCAGGAGTATAGAATTTTCACATCTCCGTATGTTACCATGATTGTCCTCCATAAGCAGCCAGGCATCTGTTACTTATGTATCTCTCTACCACTTGATACCAAGATATCCTTGGAAATAGCAGACACCTGTCTCATAAAATAGTCACCTGTCTATGGCGCAGCTACTTAAATGTTAACAAGGGTCTAGTTATGCCACATTTCACAACTCATGACTTTTAGACAGCCCTCCTACTACTACTGCACACATGCTTGACACTTCACTTATGTCGGAATAATAAACCTTTGACTTTGACTTTAAGCTTGCCTTGACCTCAGAACTGTCTCACTTGACCCCAGAACTGCCTCAACCTTTGGCCTGACTGTCTACATCTCCAACTGCATCTGCTGGTAGGAGGCTTGAAACTCATGACTGTGGGCATTTTTTCTCCCCAGCTGAACTATACTGTGTTGTGGGGTCCGTATTTTTGGTGCACAAATTGTGTTGTAATGTACACCGGGATGTTAGATTGTGGCTCAAGGGGTTAAAGAATTGGCACACAACTGAACTAACTCCAGTTCCGCTATTTTTGTTACACCAATATATCATAAATATGGCACAGACATTCCAAACACCAACCCAAGACCACCAAAATCTGAGATAATAAATACCCCTGAATATGTATAGCTCCTTTTGTAGATAGACACTTCTCTTGTGTTGAAATGCACATGTAGTAAATACTATTAAAGCCTCATGCACACAACAGTGAACTAGCCCCATAAATTACAGCAAGCTTGCTAGACTATTTGCTTTGGGGCCCTCTAGCCGCTCATGGCACCCATCTCTGGCCAAAATGGGCCACAAACTTTCCCCTGCTTGGGTCCTGTTTCGGAAAGTGTGCATGAGGCCTGACATTATAGGCTACAAGTCTGGTCACATAAAAGTACTTTCTACAATGACTATGAGATCTAAGTTGCACTAACTGTGAGACTTCAGTGACTTCTAGTGGGATGAAGAGTACAGCAGAACTATTGAGACTGAAGAATCCCTTCCCAACAGCAAAAGTTGTAAATCCTCACCAGATTATAACTGCTCTTTCTCCATATTTATCCAGCAGGCAAGCGACTATGATAAGACATCTGAAGACTTCCTAAGACTGTAAATAGAACACCATGTACAATCTGCTCAGATCCTCCTGCTATATAACAAACTGCCTCCAGACAGAACACTACATACAATTTAAATGGAGTGCAACGAATCATATGTATGCTCATATGTACAAACAATCATTCTAGCAATACCTTCTACATGGCATTGGAGAACAGTTGGTGCACACCTTACAGTATAGGCCCTTAAAATAGCTCATAATAATCCCTTTATTTATAAACTGCACACAGATCACACCAAATCAGTCCCTGTCCCCAATGGGGCTCACAATCTAATCAACCTACCAGTATGTTTTGGAATGTGGGAGGAAACAAGTGGACCTGGAGGAAACCCACGCAAAAACAGAGAGAAAATACAAACTTTTTGCAGATGTTGACCCTGGGACTTTACCCCAGGTCCTCAGCGCTGCAAGGCTGTAATGCTAACCACTAATCCACTGTGTAGCAGACTGTAATGGAGCTACGTAAGATTAAAACATGTGGTCATGATTTATTATGTACATTATTTATTACAGACAAAATCACCATTCATGTACAAGGATTGTGTGTGGTACTGCAGTTTAGCCCCATGTACTTGAATATGGGTGAACTGCAATACCAGATACAACCAATAGAAAAGAGTGGCGCAGTTCCGCTGTTCCTAAAAAAAGCCAATCATCCTTTTAATCTCATACAACCCTTTTATACATTTTAGGTTCTTTTTTTCTCTATTAAAAGCTGAATTGCCTTTGGCTACATTAGCTAATTACTAAAATGAAAAAGCATCATGTAAAACAGACAGTCAATTAAGACATCATTTCAGCTTTACATTACATGCATCAATTTAAATTTCCCTTTTATTCAGGTTATTGCTCTGTAATTAGATGAAGCACATTCTATCTAATTTAATGTAAGATAGAGCAAGTTCCAGATGTCTTCAATGAGAGATAAACACTGGGGATGAGCCTAAACAAGCAGAATGGAGACAAAGGGGGCAAAGTAGAAGATGCCATATGTATATGAGTGATGAAAAATAATCTCTACCTAATGTTTCATATGCAGGGGTAGCTCAGACCACTGTTCCCACAGGAAAGGTTCCTACTTATGGTCAAATCAAATAGCGTAGTTAAATAAATAATTCTCTGTAATAAAACTGGTGTGCATGTACGATAAAGCCAAAAGTTTACAGTCATGGCTTGCGAACTGCAGTCATTTTGCATTGCAACAAGGTAGTAAAGACACCACAAATGTGATTTACTGAAATCAACTACTCTTATATCTGACACAACAACTTATGTGTGGATGGTAAGTCTCTATTCCCATGAGAATCACACTGATGCTCTCCTAGGACTTAAAGGGGTTGTGTCATCTATCCACACAGGGGTCGTAAACATTCAAGGGAACTCACTATTCAACTGTATAGGAGTCATGTAGATAACCCAGACTATCTGTTCTGTGCTCCTATGTTTTAGCCTATCTATCTCACATTAACCAGGGTCGGCGCCAGAGCTGGGCATACTTGGGCAAGTGCCGAGGTCCAGAGCTGCTGGGGGGCCACATAAGGCTGTGCATAAAGAATTCATGGGGGTGAGTGGGCTGTATCTAATCAATCCACAGATTGTGAGGGGAGCTTATAAAAATAACCATGAGGGGGCTGTATATGAAGTAACTATGTTTGGTATGATAAATTAGGGAATATTTTAGGACAGGATACTGTTTTAGTTTCAGAATTTTACATGCTACCACGTGATTTCACTGAAAGAGGCCCACTGAGGTGTTGTCGCCCAGGGGCCTACTGAAACCTGGAGCCGACCCTGACGTTACTCACATCTATTTATGACATATCCTGTGGATAAGAGGCTGTATCAGTTAGAGAGTAACATTCTTGGTCACATGAGGGCCTGAAATGAGTGAAAAACACACATACTGGCACTTAGTTGAAATATTACATTCAGTTGAATTTACAGTTTCTTATTGCCAGCCACAGAATAAAACATTTCATGGGACTTCTACTTTAATACAAATTCCAGCCTCTTTACAGTTTACTTTGTCATTAAGACACTCAGAAAGACCTCCAACCAATGTGCGCTATTAACCACGGCATGCCTCATTCTTCAGCTGTTTTGTAATAACTGGCAGCACTTTGTAATGTTCTAGAATATACTAGAATATATTGGCTCACAAAACCACACAGTGTAGTTTTGGTGAAGAAGGCCACGGTCTCAGTCATGTGACTCAATATCACTTAAGGTTGTGTTACTTAGTCTATGGTGTGGGGTCCCCAATCACCGGGGTCCTTGCAATTGTGTAGGATACACTACAGTCAAAGCTGCTATCTTATTACTTTATGACTATCTACTGCACCAGCTTATGCACCCTCAGGTAGGGCATGAAATAATATTTTGGCATTCCCTCTTTTATATTAACACTTAGGCATCTACATTAAAAATCAGCTTCAAATTCACATGCAAATGAGTTGAAAAGAGTCACTGTTTCAGATGCCCATATCTTAGCCTATATAGAACCTAGATGGTTCTGTCCTCATATTTAATAATATAATCTAATCATTTAAATTGCATCAAACTTGTGTGTCTGTGAGCTACTGAATCTGAGATACAGGCAGTTAAAGAATGTTTGGAATTGGATCTTTATCTGCAGCTTGCATTCCTAAGAATTTCTTTAACTGCCTGTATCTGCAGTTCTGTAACTCCCAGAACCACAACCCTGAATTAAACACGATTCTTAGTTTCAATATGATACAAAAAGTATGGTTCTAGGTACTACAGAACCTGATTTATGTGCTTCTATAGTGCTGCTCCTTTTCCAGCCTATAAAAGTGACTCTCTTCTGCTCCTTTGCATATTACTTTGTTTAGGTAAATGGGTGAGTTTTAATGAAAGAGAGAATTCTACAATTAATACTGTAAGAGCTGGTGAAAGAGGCCCTTTGATTTCAAGAAAAAGAATTCCACCCACCAGCACATGGCCAGGTCTACTGAGAGGCTTGGGCCTCCAGGTGAGATTTCAACCCATTTGGACCAGATCTGACATGGTAAAGATTTTAGGTATAGTCACCTCCGGTTTTCTGTAAAATCATTTTTTTATAGGTTTTTTTTTTTTAATTTTTTGAATTTAACAACAAGGTCAGTTGCACATTCCCTATACAGAGGTCCCTCCTCGGGTTTTCACGCAGTTGCCCGCTCAGTGCTCGCCCTCTGCCCCATAATGCCCAAAGTGGCGTGCAGGGTGGAAAAGCCAGGTAATTGGATGGGGTTTTATAAATGACTTGTCCACTAGAAAATTTTATAAATTACCCTAATTTTTTCATTTTTTTTTGGACAGAGATGAGTAACACTTTTGTTGCTGTCAAAGTCACATTATTGTATATTCTATATTTATTAAGATGCAGATTGAATATCTTCAGGCCTTCAGGGACATCTGATCTACATTTATATGTTATCAAGTTCGATTTTTCCAGGGTGGTGACCATTTTTGGAGAATAGCGGAAAGTAGTTTGATAGACTGAGGGTGTAGTCTCTTGGGAACTGAGCAAGACATTGATAAATGACAATGTGTAGTGAGCCGATAAGGAGTGAAGCCTACTTTGTTTTAATCTTCTAGCTGAGAATCTGCAGGGTTTGGTTGTTCTGTAACCGTGGGTAACAGAGTTTTCTGATTTCTTATTGCTTGTAAACAGCTTTGTGCAGGTTCTATTCACTGACACCTATTCCTGTCCATACTTAGACTCTTAAACACGGTCACACTGGATGTTTTAGATCAGATGTCCCAGTTGAAAGCAAAAATGAGCGACCCTCACATCCCTGTAGTGCTGCCTCGCATTTATCAGACACCATAATCCTACAACCCCCAGCCAACCCGGATTCAGCAGGACAGTCGTGGATTTTGAGGCACCATTGATGCTCTGCCTCTGCTGGGTGCAGCTGTGGGAGAATAAAAATAGATGACTATAGACTAGAGATGAGCGAGTATACTCGTCCGAGCTTGATGCTCGTTCGAGTATTAAGGTACTCGAAACGGCTCGTTGCTCGGACGAGTATTTCTCCTGCTCGAGATCGAGCATTTAATTAAAAAAACACAGTGAAGAACAATGAAGAATAGAATAAAAACATTGAACACAGTGAACACAGGATCATTTAAGTGAAAAACACAGTGAAAAACAGAGTGAAGAATAGATTACAGATGTGCGGCACATCTGCTTACTTGTCGGGAGATACGCGCGGAACAGTGCGAACAAAATAGCATGTGAAGAACAATATATATGTGTGAAGAACACATTGAAGAACACGGTGAGCAGCACAGAGACATCGGGGAGCAGCAGAACGGAGACATCGGGGAGCAGCAGAACAGAGACATCGGGGAGCAGCAGAACGGAGACATCGGGGAGCAGCAGAACGGAGACATCGGGGAGCAGCAGAACGGAGACATCGGGGAGCAGCAGAACGGAGACATAGGGGAGCAGCAGAACGGAGACATGGGGCGGCAGAACGGAGACATCGGGGAGCAGCAGAACGGAGACATCGGGGAGCAGCAGAACGGAGACATAGGGGAGCAGCAGAACGGAGACATGGGGCGGCAGAACGGAGACATCGGGGAGCAGCAGAACGGAGACATAGGGGAGCAGCAGAACGGAGACATAGGGGAGCAGCAGAATGGAGACATCGGGGAGCAGCAGAATGGAGACATAGGGGAGCAGCAGAACGGAGACATAGGGGAGCAGCAGAACGGAGACATGGGGCGGCAGCACGGAGACATCGGGGAGCAGCAGAACGGAGACATAGGGGAGCAGCAGAACGGAGACATAGGGGAGCAGCAGAACGGAGACATGGGGCGGCAGAACGGAGACATGGGGCGGCAGCACGGAGACATGGGGCGGCAGCAGAACGGAGACATAGGGGAGCAGCAGAACGGAGACATAGGGGAGCAGCAGAACGGAGACATAGGGGAGCAGCAGAACGGAGACATGGGGCGGCAGAACGGAGACATGGGGCAGCAGCAGGGAGACATCGGGGAGCAGCAGAACGGAGACATAGGGGAGCAGCAGAACGGAGACATGGGGCGGCAGCACGGAGACATAGGGGAGCAGCAGAACGGAGACATAGGGGAGCAGCAGAACGGAGACATGGGGCGGCAGAACAGAGACATGGGGCGGCAGCACGGAGACATGGGGCAGCAGCACGGAGACATGGGGCAGCACGGAGACATGGGGCAGCACGGAGACATCGGGCAGCAGGGAGACATTGGGCAGCAGGGAGACATGGGGCAGCACGGAGACATTTGGCAGCACGGAGAGATCGGGGAGACTTCAGTGAAAGAAGAGCAGCGGATCCCGGGACATCGTATCTCCCGACAAGTAAGCAGATGTGCCGAACATCTGCAATCTATTCTTCACTGTGTTTTTCACTTAAATGATCCTGTGGTCACTGTTTTTATTCTATTCTTCACTGTTCTTCACATCTGCTAACTTGTCGGGAGATAATATACGCGCGGAACAGTGAAGAGTAGATTGCAGATGTTTGCATACATCTGATAACTTATCAGAAGACATTCTTTTTCAATTAATTAACACAGTCTCCCATTGACTTCAATGGGGCTCGTTATTCGAGACGAGCACTCGAGCATCTGGAAAAGTTCGTCTCGAATAACGAGCACTCGAGCATTTTAGTGCTCGCTCATCTCTACTATAGACCTTTTTTTGTACTCACTGCAATAAGGAAGAAGAGAGGTATTTACCGAAAAGGGTGGTATTATTAATTTGGGGGTATTTTAAATAGAGGTGCTGTAGAAAAGGGGGCATTATACAGTGAGATGTATCACAGGAAGGAGACATTACAATAAGTATGGCCAATAAGGGGCACATTGTATGGTGTGGAGTTATATGATATATTTTATGGGCACACAAAGGGATGGGTAAAGGGCAGGGCCTTAAAAACCGTTTCCTTTATTAGTGTCCCAAAAGTTGGGAGTTGTAAATCATGACTGTAAAATTTGTCCACTTGTGTGATGCATTCTCTGTCAACCATGATGCATCAGGAGAATATCACATGGGCAGCTAGAAACTATCTCAAACAATAATATCTGCCTGCTGGGAGGATAAATCTAACTGTAGATTCTGACTATATTTTGAGAACATATGTGTGCATCCAGGATGCTGCACTGCCATCATCATATTAATTAGTAATATGCAGTCAGTAGCTGTGACAGGAGTTTGTGCTCTACCTGTGGATGCCTGTTTGATATATTTTATCCAATTGTATCATCAAGAAGTAAGACTTCTAGTCAGATACACAAATCCATGTAATTCCTTGCAGGTCACATGACCTGTGGATCCCAAGAACATATTTAAAGCAATAACTAAGTAAAGAGTTGTTATAACCAGTAGTCATTCCTGCTGTATGGGATTAAGTAGCGGGAACACACTATCCTATTTATATAAGTTTATATTTTGCAAATAAATGAACATCTTTTAAACTATGTTAAACAAACAAACAAGCAGTTCCTCATTTGTCATTGGTGCCTTTACCCTGACATTATTGGGTACAAAAATCTAGATAATTCACTCGTGTGTCGTGTGCCGGTACTCCACTTCACACGCAAAACTTCTTACCTATGTCTTAAAATGAGCCATTTGGGAAAGGTCTCCTCTGTAGCCAGTCACTGGCCACTGGCAGGAAAAACACAGCTTTTTCTACTACATAAACATCAATCAACTTCTCACATACATGTAGTTCTGACATGCAGGATGCAGGAGGCTACATTATAGGTCACCAGGATCGGTTTATAATCTAATATTTGGGGAAAATTGTGCAGAGAAAAAAGAGTTGTTGGTTTGTAACATTTCAGTATATTGGATGATTTGAGCTCATAAGAAGTACAGCATTTTATTCCTCTTTCCAAATGTAGAACATCCTCTATCCATTATCTCCATTATTTCTATTTAATCGGCAGTGGAAAGTGATCTTTTTCCATGAAAGGAAACATTTCAGGCTGTCTGTAGTGCTCCTCATTGGGAATAATGAGGGAAGTCCAGAGAAATTGGCTGCCCTTATAATAACTCTTCATTGCCCATAACCCTAGTTTTGAGTAATTTCAGAAACACTATGGGGCACATGAATCATTTCTTTTAATTGAATCTTTGGTATATAAGACATGAAAAGTCTACATGCATGGCACTTTAAAAAAAGTGGACATTGCATGGTGGGGGACAAGGCGAGCCTGTGTGGGGATTCCTAGCTCAGCCAAAGTGTCACTCTTAATACATCGGTCCATATATGTATTAAAGGGGTTATCCGGGTTTAAAAATTTTTTTATGGCCGGGCTGGGGAGGGCTAGTTAAACATAATAAACATGTACTTACCTCCTCCGGCGCCGCCGATGTCCCGCGCCGCGGTCTCTTTGAATCATGCCCCTGTTTGTTTACAGGGGCACGGAAGCCGCGCACAGGGAGCTTCCGGTCCGCGATGTGGACGGCTCCTCCCATCCATCCCTATCTCTCAGCCTTGTAAGCGCTGGGAGATGGTGCGTATGGGAGCATCCGGCCGGCCGGAAGCTCTCTGTGCGCACTTGTAATGAAACCGGCGCACCGAGAAGACCGGCCGCGGCGCGGGACATCGGCAGCAACGGAGGAGGTAAGTACATGTTTATTGTGTTTAAATAGCCCTTCCCAGCCCGGCCAGAAGAAATTATTTAAACCCGGATAACCCCTTTAATATGAATATATCTATATATTATACATATAATGGGGCACATTTACTAAGTCTTCTGTTTGACTTTGCATGTTCTTTTTAGTGGAAACTGCCTGCACAGGTCTTTAAGAAGTGCATTATACACTGGCAGAGCACTTTTAGTGCAGTTTCCTGCATTCTTAGTAAATGTGCCCAGCTATGTACCAAATATACATTTTGTACAAATTATATATTATATATAAATATTACTTCCACTGTCTTTCTCTAATTATTCACAGTTTCTTGTGGGATGCCTGTAAACCTTCACAATATTCCATGTATGCTGCATTTTCTTATTGTATTATTTTCCTTTGTATTTTCTATTATTTTTAGAACATTAAACAGACATTAAGTAATAATGGGAATACATAGAGTTCCACCACACATCGTGAGACATATCCTTATGAGTAATCCACCAATTATTACATCCAAGTGATTGTTTAAAAATAAGGAACACCATTGATCAAGTAAAGACATTGTAAAAAAACATTCACAAAAAGTTATTTAGGGACAAGGTAAAGTAGCTCTTTAAAGACAAATATATTCCCATCAGCTGATTTCGCTTTGAAACATTTTGTTCATATCATGTATTATTCACTGGGAAAAACTACGTGGAACCTTGGAAACATCCATCAGCATTCCAGATGATAGCATTCAATGGTGATGAGTACAATATGTATTTTCTAAACGTGACTCACATATTGCGAACGGTCTCTTATGCAATTTTTGTTGCCTTTGATTTCTTAAACATGCATTATAATATTTGAAAGGAATCTGTGAAAATGTTGTGTGATTTGAAGACAGCACATTATAGAGCAGGGAGGGCTGAGTGGATTTAAATTGAAATTTGTGGGAGAATATTAATTCTAATAATATATTCAATATATCTGCTCTTTGTATACTTCTAGGCAGACATCTAGCCATAGTGGTGGCCCTCTCAGTGGATGAGTATGTAAACCATTGATAAGATCCCCTTTTAAAGAAAGATATACATGGAGAAATTAGTTGGTGCTATAATACTATGCCCATTTCATAGTTATAGTCCAGTTGTCTCAGTGAGCCAGCTATTCACCAATCCCCCCAAACTTCTTGGAATATCGATTGTCAGGCAGCTATGTTTAAGGGCAAACATAGTTTCCTGTCACTAACTTTCTCAAGGAATGGAGGAAGCGGTCTTCTCATAATTACAACCAGACTCAAAATATGAGACCAATGAATTCTTTAAGCACTTCTAATAGTTATACACAACAAAAAAATCACACAAAAAAATCGTATTACATGTATAGTTTTTATATTTTATAAAAGGAAACAAGATTTAGAACAAAGTTTATTAAGCATTAGTTAAACAAAATTGAAAAGAAAAATACACTTCGACATAGTCATGAAAATATCATGAAAATAAAATAAGAAATACATACCTATGTTAGACTACATTCACTTCTTTTGGATACATTCAGAGCCTATGGCATAAAAGCTTCCAACTTATACACTGAACATAGTCAAATCCTGGTAGATGGTGGCATCATTTTGGACGTATATGCTAAGGCCATAATAGGCTATGGAGGACGGATGCAACTGTATTGCATCCATCCCTGGCCTCCGCTGAGCGTACACTCCGGGATGTGTCCAATGATGTAACTGTCCATATAAGTATAGTTACGTCACCCGGCAGTCATCCTAGTCATTGCTGAACTGTATGAGCATACAGTGGGATACAACCTAAGCTTTCATTGTAAGGATACATTGGGAATCCACCTGATGTGTCCTTAAAAAGGAGTGCTAAAAACATATGAATGTAGCCTTACATGTTAAAATGAATCCAGGATGATCAAGTCATTACATAATCAGATAACTGAGGCCTCATTTTCTGCTCTAATAAATTTGGACAAATTCATGTCACTAAATTAAACTACGACTGAGTCACTTCAAATGTAGGTTGTGGTTACAAAATCAAGTTGTATAACAATAGATTTGATTCCAAAGGACGTGGGGCGAAGTTGCTAATGAGATAATAGATTTGCATAGAAAGTATGGTGTTAAGAACAATTTTAGACCTTATAAGTATGAGAGGTTACTGGTTGGAATATGAATGATATGAACAAGGAATAGTATATGGATATAGATTAATAGTTAATTATTACTACCGTAACAACAGCCACTTCTCTCTGTCATGGCTCTGCTGGATTAGGCCTCAGATCTCCTGCGTTGGATGACTTTTGATGTTGGATCTCCAGGAACATCAGGGTTCCTGGATTATGTCAGACCTGTTAACCTATTTAACTGGTATACAGGTCTAGCCATATCCTTCTTATTCCTCCTGTGTAAAAGGGGTTGGCCACTTTACCTCATGTTGTTTGTGTGATGTGTGTGTAAGTGCGGGGGGCAGGATATTAGGTATTTTACCAATATACATCTATTAATAGTTCTTCTCTGCTTTCTTGATATGTAAAGTGAATCCTCCTGTCTTTTTATCAGCCAGACATTCCTGTCCATAAAATGGCTGCGGATGGAGGGTCATGTGATCTTACTGTCCATGAACAATCACCAATTAGATATCACATGACCCTCCATCTGCGGCCATTTTATGGACAGGGATGTCTGGCTGATGAGGTAAAAGACAGGAGGCTTCACTTTACAAGAAAGCAGAGAAGAACTATTAATAGATGTATATTGGTAAATTACCTAATATTCTCCCCCCCCCCACACACATTTACACACACATTACAAACAACATGAGGTATAGTGGTCAACCACTTTAACTCTTTACTTGATTCTTGATTTGAAACTTGGCCTTAACCTGCACCTTGACCCAGGGCTATACTTCTGCTTTGAACTTTGGTTTGTTCACCAAGTTGTTCTATTCCTGTTTCTCACACCTACCCTTATTCCTCACTAGACACCTGCCTTGTGTACTTGTATGTCAAATTCTGAATTTTCTCTTACTGATGACCCTTGACGTAATGCCTGACCATCCTATCACTCAATCTGCACTACTAACACCATCACCTAGAATCCAACCAAGAAAGCTCTTACCTTCTGCCAATGCCAAACTGATTGTTGCTTACAAGATCCATATTTCTACTGAGTAATGTAACTAAATCTTAATAGCCTTTTGTTCAGAATATGGGTAATAGTTCCTCATGTTCATCCCCTTTTCCCAGCTAGTCTTATTACTATTAATTCATAATACCCCATTGCTACCAATATCATCCCATTTACGGCCATGCAATTAAAAGTGAAGTCTTATTACAGCAAATAAATGTCATTCTTTTTATTATAAAAGTTATAAAATTTTCCAATATACTTTCTGTATTAATTCCTTATAGTTTCCTAGATCTCTGCTTGCTGTTCTTCTATTGAAAGCTTCTATGTCTACTACTAGTGGACAGAAATCTGTCCATGGTCATGCGGGTGCGCGGCTCAGTATACCACACAACACTGATTACTGTCTGTGATATAATGAGCTGTGCACCTGTGTGACCATGGTCAAATTTCTGTCCACTAGTACCAAACATAGACGCATTCTATAGAATGGCAGCAAGCAGAGATCTAGAAATCTGGGAGGAATTGATACAGAAAGTATATGGGAATATTGTATAACTTTTTATCATTAAAACAATAACAATTATTTGCTGAAATATGAATACCCCTGTAACTATGCAGGTGACACCCTCACCTAAGCGGCTGTTTACATTCCTTTTAATGTGGTAAATAGAGTTGTATATAGTAAATCTAAATAGATTAACCACAGTACCTGTCCACATGGCTCACAAATTAATATTGGTGAATAATCCAGTCCATAAATCTCAATAAAGTTTTCTCTGACACATGTGGAAAGATTTTTAAAAACCCTAATCGGGAGAATGCATAACAACCTGATGTCTGCAACAACTTTGCTAAATGTGAATATAAACCTAACTTGTAGAGCTCTTCATTACATATTGTGTAGGTAACTCTTTCCTTTGCAGAGCGCCCATTGTTACAGAAAATTTCGAGTGGCATGTTAAAGGTGCTGCCAGCAGAAATAAAAAGCAGCTGTGTGGTAAGGTAAATGAAAATATTTTTGACCCCCTCCCCCTCAGTTCCATCACGATGTTGTCCCAGTTTAGTCTCTTTTGTCATCTAACATTTCAGCGCAGGTCAACGCTGCAGCCAATCACATTCCTCAGTTGCTCTCTACACAAACTGCCATGTGTGAAAGGGTCACTGCTATGACCTGTGACCCGCAGCAGTGATGACCTGCCCTTGAATGGCAATTAACATGAGAGCAACAGAATGGGAGCTACAGAGACTTAAACTGGGTATCTGTTTCTTATACACATGTTGTTTGCGGACCTTCAAATGCACACGTCCATGTGCATGACCCCTTAGTGCAGTAGAAGTACTTAAAAGAGTTTTTACAACTAATAAAATGATGCAGTGTTTCGGCAGCATTGGGAAAGTAATTTTCTTGTGTTATATGGAAAATCAATGTAATTACTATGTTCAGTTATTGTGGCAGGTTTCCCGTCTTATAGCGCAGCCAAACAATAGACCCCTTTCAACATCCAGCAAAGGATTCATTTATGAAGCGATCCCTATGCCTCGTGGCTCTTGTTTGCTTGTCCTTATAAGTTCACTATGTCACAAATCACAGGCCGCTATTTGCAGTTCTACAGCTTGGAGCATTCATTACATTCTTGCCTTATGATACATGACATGCAAAATCTCTTGTTTGAACAAAGAATTCTGCGAGTAATTGTCTGAAGCACGAAGGCGCTATACGCTATGACTATGGGTCTGCCTAATACTTTAAAGGGGTTATCTGACATATTGCTGCTGAATTGTGTTTTAGAAAAAGCTTTACTTACCTATTTGTTGTCTCCTAGGACCTCCTGTAACTTGTATTGCATCTCCAGCAGCTATACACTGTCTGTGATTAGGTTACTGCTGGACTAATCACTTGCAGTGAACGGCACATCAGTGACTGACCAGAGCAGTGACATGCCAGTCATGTGGAGGTCACCTCGAAGGCCAACGACTGCTCCAGCCATGACCTTCGCTCAGGCAGTGGGGAGAATGTGGCTTCATGTGCTCAATATAAAGGAGTGTTGGGAAAATCCACTTCCTTTTTGACCACCACTCAAGGCAAAAAAAAAACTCCATCCAGGAGTGCACTACCCATGAGGCGATTTGAGCCTCTTGCCTCAGCCAGCACCGACTGTAGCAAGATACAGGGCAGCATTAGGGGTGAAGTCACCTGCTACAAAGCAGGACTTGACATGTAAAAATAAAGTTTCTTCTCTTCAGATTTCAGCATGGGTGTGAGACACTGCATGGGGAATCCACATACTAAAAAAAAAAATAACCCAATATATTACTACTGGATAAGGTGGAGGATGTTGCTGTTCTATAGCTCCCCTGAGTTTAGCTCTACTATTGGCTCCTTCGTATTTGGAATGTTTATAATTGTTTGTCTGGTTTCATATATTGTTATATTTGACATTTATATATTTGCGTTCTATTCATATAATAGTTTTCACAGCTGACACTAAAGGGGATCATAATGTGGAAGCCTGTAAAATATATAAAAAAAGCTTCTAGACAGAAAAACTAGGAAAAGCTGACTATATTTTTATTTTATATAGAGTTGATATAAATAATTGACAAGTCCTCCTTTGCAAAGTAAACATAAAATATATGGCCGACCTCAACTTGTCTTATTGATTATTAGGTTATGAGGGCAGTCAATATCCAGGGGAGGGTCACTCTGGTCTTTCATATCTATGTTATGCTCTGTGTCTTATCTTAGCAATATGCTATTATTTTATCAGATGGAAAAACCAACATTAATATTTTCCACATCTCTTTTAAAGAGTCACTTACTGAACATATGAGAATGTGCAATAAAAGTAGCTGCTACAGTAAGTCATCTATATTTACTGAAATGCATTTGTGGGTTCTCAGAATTGAAAGTATGGGAGATAAAGTAATGATCTTGGAGGGGGAACATTTTTCCAGATGTCAGTCATTCTATTGACGTCAATAGTCAATCTTTCCCCTCTCCTCTGAAATAGCTGAAAATAAGAGATTGCCTTTAACTGCACTGAAGAGCGTCTCCTTATTTTTTCAAAGTTAGAAAAATTGTGCTATCATGGGGACCTGGAACTATTATTGTGTCCAAAACACGCATTTTTTTAATGTCAAGGAGAGCTTGAGCTATAATACATCATTATCTTTGGTTGTGGTTCACATAATTGTATTTATGAAAGATCCTGACACTGTAATTGTGGAAATCTCTGGTTTAAGAGATAAATAGTTGTGGATTTCTCTAATTTTCCCCTTTATGTTCCACAAAAATCAATATCCCACCCAGCCTGTTTTCTAGTAATACCAAGACACTCACTTGTACCGTCAGGCAAGAGGGAGCTTGGACGCCTCTCATATTCTCTGTGCAGGACCAAGCCTCTGATACACCCATTACACCAGCCTTGCCAACGCCCAGTCAGCATTGCCCTCAGGCACTGGGATGCTGCCTGTGTTTTTGTTTTCACTGTAAAAATTGTTATCCTTGTCAAAGACATCCGCCTTTGAGAATAATCCCAATGCTCCTAAACTGCACCACATGAAAGTATAGCATGGGAGTCACCCTGTCCTGGAAAAGTTCATCATGATTAGTTAAGTAATAAACTCAGTTTTAGAAAGAAGGAAAGTTAGATATAGTCAAAGACATGAAGAAAGCACCAGTGGTGGTTAAAGTGGTAACATATACCTTTTGCACTATTTAGGACCTAAATGTCCAATTTGTCACATAAATACTAAGCAGAAATGTCAGACCTTTTTATAAAAGGCTCTTTAACATATGAACGAAACTTTTGTTTTTATTGACAATTTATATTATACTGTCCACATTCTATTGTTATATGTGAACATTGATAAGAACTTATTTAGATAAAAAGGGAGGTATTTATCAGGGCTTCTGCGCCACGTCAGTCCTAAAATAATCGCAAATACTAGCTTATTGCTAGCACCTGCTACCGGTATTATTTTCCCCTTTCTGTCTTCTGTGCGCCAGAATGGCATGGAGGTGGCGTGAAGCATGGGAACTGTGGGCAAAGAGCTACATATCCTATTATAGATCGCAGATCATCAAATGCAGATAAAGATTGCAAAACTACATATCCGACCAAAAATTTAGAACTACATTCCCATAGAGTAGAACACGTTGTCCTAAAATAAGTAGTTAAACTATTACAACATAGGTAGTAAAACTTCATGTTCTAACATAAATAGTTCAACCACGAGTTCCCCTGAGGAGACTAACCAATGTAAAGTTCCATCTCCATCCTCCATCTTTCCTTCCTAATTTGGTTTTCACTCTAAAATAATGTATCTGCTGAATTCCATCTCGCTAGCAAGATAGAAAGAAACTGAAGGAGGAATCAGATGACATGGAGGCTTGTTGGAGAAGGGTGGGGGAAGAGAGAGAAGGAACAGTTAAGGCATTGCCGACAAACTCATAGTGTATTGCAAATTTGCAGACTGTAGAGAGGAAAGCAGATTTTTAATTAATGATTATTGTCTTATTGATTATTAATGATTATTAATAATCAATAATTTTAATGATTATTAATGTCTTATTCTCCATGTAATCACATGTGAAGAAAACTAAGGTATGCTTTAAAGGGGTTGGCCACTTTACCTCATGTTTTTTGTAATGTGTGTGTAAGTGTAGGGGACAGGATATTAGATAATTTACCAATATACATCTAGTAAAAATTCTGCTGTGCTTTCTTGATATGTAAACTGATGCCTCCTGCCTTTTTATAAGCCAGACATTCCTGTCCATAAAATGGCCGCAGATGGAGGGTCATGTGATCTCTGTCCATGAGCAATCGCCAGGTAGAGATCACATGACCCTTCATCTGCGGCCATTTATGCACCGGAATGTCTGGCTGATGTGGTAAGAACAGGAGCCTTCACTTCACATATCAAGAAAGTGGTGCAGAACTATTAAAGGAAATCTTCCATTCTAGATAAGCCAAAATATACTGAATATACTTAACTATGCTCCTCTACATGTTGATATAGGAGGTGGTTTTTGGTAAGAGTGACACACCAGGAATGAAACCTAGCAAAAAAGATGTTCAGGCTGCTAATCATGAACACTGGACATCTTGTCCCCGCGCTCCAGGCTGCTAATTATAAGTTGGTTTTGTAGGTGATCCCGACGTGTCAAGCTTAGCGAGGACCACCGCCAAGATCAACATGAAAAGGAACGTAGGTAATTATTTTTAGTCTACTTGGGCTTATCTATAATGGTAGACTTCTTTTAAGAGATGTATATTGGTAAATTACCTTATATCCTAAACCCCCACACATACACACGTTACAAAATACATGAGGTAAAGTGCTTAATTCCTATAAATTATATTTTGATTCTTTTTATACCTGCTGGTGGCACCTTTACACTATGTACATGTACAAAATACAGGGAACAATATGGTTCGATCTTAATAGTACAACTGAAAATCTCCATATAAATAGTATATATATATATATATGTTCAGTGATAAATGTCTCAAAATAAGTAGTACAACTACATGTCACAACATACTACGTACAACTACCAGGGGGATAAAATAAGGTGGTATAGAGCCCAAAAGCTTAAGGAAGCCAATTAGGTGTCTATTCCCTATGTAAGAGACCAGTACTATAATAACATAACATTACAAATTAATCTCTAACATATCTAGAACTATAGCAAGATATATAATTCAATTTCATGTTTCACATATTGTATATTTAATGGAATTTTATGTCCAAACATATGTATTAAAACCATATCCTTTACAGGCTGCCTACTTGCTCTCCTGAAACATCTTGTATTCACGCCGCTGGCATCTTTGGAGCTCTGCACATGTACAGTATCTCCTGATTCAGTGTCGATGGCTGAGACGATACGCTTGTGTGTTCTGCCACTGGCACTGGAGCAGAAGCTACAAAGACAAAGCTTCAAAGAAGCCTGCAGTGTGAACACAGCTTGTGAGCAAGCACAAGCTATATCTGGAGCGCTAGTAGGATGCACAAGAAGGTAGGACAGCAGACTAGCCTTTGCCTCCACAGCCTGGATAGGCTACTCCGAGCCCCAGTACCCTCTGCCAATAATTAGTATTTTAGTAACATTTTAGATCAGGTTAGGTAATTTAAAGGGATTAGAGAAAGATAGTTTAGGGCTCAGGACGGAAGGAGGAGCCTACCATTGAGTCTACATTAATAGGTAGATTCCTGATGATAGGTTTCCTTAATAAAAAAAATAAATAAATAAAATAAGATGATATCACAGGTTATAGAGTATACCTAGACAACTCTCCATAGACATCAATGAGTCTGCTGTAAAGCATGTCACAAAATCCTGTAAACTGAGCAGAGGAGAAGCTCAGGCAAGATGGACAGAAAAGAAGTCATACCTAGTTTTGTCAGTAAGAATAGGTTATATATTATCTTTAAATAGCACCAAATTTTATTCATGTATTGTGGTAGAATATAAAACTAGTAAGTAATCAAGCCCTGAGCTAGATAATTGTCCTATCTGGCAGACACACACACACATGGGAGCTGAATTATATGGTCAGTATGGGAGGAAACTCACACAATCTCTCTGCAGATGTACGGCTAGGTTGTTTTGGAATTCATTAACCACTTTGCCGCCCGATGAAGAGCTTGCGTAACAATCAGAACCCAAAAAAAACACAGATTGACTAAAATAGCGCATTGCACAATAACAGATTTCCAGAAAAGTCCATTGAAATCTTATAGCAATTGGAATTTTCCTTTGTATCCAGCATAATTAAATCTTGCACGTTTCCTCCTCTTTTCCCCTAAAACAATGGAAGCTGAAATCTGGTTTATATCAACTGCAGCTCCTCACTATTTCCCTGCTTCATAATGTTATATCCTGCATCCAAAAGACTGTTTAATGGAGGAAAGTAGAGAAACACAATGTTATTTCAGCTCCATGTGTGGTTTCTGTTCTAGAAGATTCCTGTTAATTAATAGTGAAATGACTGCAAAACTTGTGGAATGGAGCGACAGGGTAAACACGGAAATAGGTGATGAAATGCCAGTCTTTCATAACAACCCCACTGGCAATGTACTTCCCAAAGAAAGGATATACACAGATGAAACTATACATGTAATTAAGTTCTTTACCTCACATGGGTCAAATGGGAAAGTCAATTATTTGCAATTCCTTTAGATCCAGTGACTAATTTCCATAATGAGCTCTCTGGCTATACTTTTTTTTCTTCATGGCTGTCTCCCTTTCCTCTTAACTGTATACAGATGGTTGATGGCTCTGTAGTTTATAGCTTTCCCCATTTTGTAATGTTTTTTTTTTTTAGTAAAACAAATCCTTTAAAAGGCAACAGAAATCCACAAATCATCTAATTGAATTCAAAGTATAAGATTTCCATATGCAGGTCTATTTGAAGACAAAATGATGATCTGGCAAAATCTATCCCTACCCAGTGGCCACATACTGACTAGTAAAGCAGTGCTATTGTGGTAATTTAGTATACACATTCATGGAGATGCTGTGGTTGTTACTGCTAATAAAGAGGTTCTACAGTGACATACAAGTTAGCCCCTATCCACAGGATAGGCGCATGCATAAATGACAGGGATACAACGGACCCCCATTCTCATGATTCATGCAAGCCATCACTGAAACCCCCACCAAGCAGCAAGGTAACCCCTATACTGTGAATAGGGGCTAACTTGAATTTCAATGGAGAACCCATTTAAGTATTTAAATTCAAGGAAGTGCTATGACACCAACTCATCTCTATTATGGTATTACAGTATGTGCATTCATGAGGTGTATGGTGCCTTAAAATTTCAGAAATGAATAGTGCAGTAAACTATGTAATATGCCTTATTAAGGAAAATATATTATCTCTGTTTTTATTCTGCTCTTTCCCCTGTAGTGAGCAGTGCATCTGAAAACATTGAGAGCTCCACCCATGTCATGTAGATAAGAAAACTAATGGGTAACTCTTTCCACAACGAGGGAATATTTCCCTTAATGATAATATTATCCAGTGACAGTCTGTGAAGAGTTAAGTCATCAGATAATTAAACAGGTCTTTCACTGATCAGCTGTCAATGAAGCTGATGTACAGAAACTGTTTAAATAATGATGAAAGGCAGGGGAAAAAGAATCACACAGGAACAGATTTCTCTTATGAAGTACATTACTATCATCATCTGCATTATTGATTTACAAAGGTTTGTTGAAAGTTTAGTTACACTTTAAAGTAGTTACAAGGAAACAACACACGTGGAGAAGTATGTGGTACACTAGAGTTTGGTCACATGAAGGAGATTGTACTCGGGGGAATCCTATGACACCACAATGCAGAAGCTTACTGAAGCAGAACTTTCTGATGCATTGTATTTTGAGTCAAAAATACGGATTCATAATTTTTTTATACCTATAGTGCACACACAGGAAATAAAAGAGTTTACAATTTTTCTAAACCTTTCTTTTTCCAAGCTGTTTCTCCTCCTTTAAGCAGTTTGTGTAAATCAGCTTTTTTCCTGTATCCACTGGCAGCTCAGAGATAAAGGAATCTGAGGAAGGGTCTAATGACTTAACTCCATACACACATTACATATATAGTCTATTCTCCTAATAGAATTTATTCAAGGGAATTATGCTCTAGGTATGGAAAGAGTTAATCATTAGCCTTCTTAGATTCACTGCTCACTGCAGGAGAAAGAAGGAGCACACATAAAAGCTGCTTTCCTTAATAAAGTATATTTCAAATTGTACTATTATCACCTGTTTTATTATTTTTATATTAATTCATTGTATTATTTTACAGGTATAATTAGTGATATGATCAAAAGGACCATTCTGAATATAATATTAATTTGTGAAGACATTTGAATTAGTGATGTTTCCGTATGGTGTTAAATGCATACAAAATATATATTCTGAATAGGAGAAATGTTTGGATTTTAATACTAGGTACTAGACTACTTTACTGTTTATTATTAATATATTGCATTAAATTTACATATTAGGTTAAGTTTATAAATAATAAAGAAGTCCTGTGGTTTATCAATTTTAATTCATTGTTTGTCAATTGGTTGCACGTTTACATTTTTCCTACTTTAGTCTGAATTTTTTTTAATGACTGAGAGCTGAGGTTTTCTAGAAAGGGTCAGTAAATCTTCTAACCTACATAAAGCTTCAGTTTTATGAATTGCCTTGGTTTCCTTTAGAGAACAGAATGGAGAAGTCAGTAGAAGATGCAGTTGCCTGCTGAGATATCTTCGGAGAATCAGTGAACATATTTGGAGTAGAAGGGCCTCTTGTTCTTGTGCGTCCACCCTCATGTTGATTGGCATTGGTATAGATTGAACTATCGGCTTTGTAGGCAGCAAATTAATTTCACTCCTTTTATCTAAAATATAAGATGATCATGTTGCTACTTTTCCTGAATGCATAATAAACACTGGGATCTGGGAATCTTATTTTTGGTCTTTATATTGTATTTGTACCGCTGTCTTTATCTGATCTGAGCCCAGTGACTACCTCCCCTATTGCCATACATTTTACACAACCCTAATTATATACCCACTTCAGTGCCACCTATAATGTTGGTCTGAAGAATCCAGTCTACTGACACAAATCTGTCAGGCATTCCTGATGTCAAGGTTCTGGGGAAGTTTTTTTCTCATTTGCAGTACATATAAGGGACAGGAAATTACTATGTCCCCAAAAAGAGACTTCAGGCATTGGATTTCATGTCATCTAGGTCATAAGTTTAAGCTAATAGAGTTTTGTAACTTAATGGGGGTGGTAGACCACAGAAATCAGTTGTACCTAAAATAACAATGTAAACTAAACAAAGAGGACACACACAGTAAGCTGTACCATTGGTTGTGCCAAGGTGAATAAAACCATGCACACACATGAGAGGACCGTATTCCAACCACTATACAATTCACTCACCACACATTACATGAAATAGTGTGCACAGTTTTGGAACCAGTCCACAAGAAAGTCATAGTAGTGGAAAGATTTAAGAGGGTGACTAAAGTAATAAAAAAACTACCATAAACTAACACAAAAATCAGTTGTCATGGGGATATCACTATATTAGATGAAGAATGGTCTCGATACCTTCTGGAGTATAGCAGTATCATATATTAGAGTTTGTAGACATAATGATAAAATTAATCTGTTCCTGTGTTTTTTAATTATTTGTGCTGTTTTTTAAAATTTTTAAAGAACATATTTTCTTTCCTTTAATATGCCTGCCTAAAGATTGCTTTTTACTACATTATTATTATTCAGGAATCTAGATGGAAACCATTCCCCATTTAGCATTCCCAGAATGTAAGAGAAGGTTACAAATGCAGTCGCTCCATAGCTATATGGTACGCGCTATACTGACCAGAACCAAACATGCTGTGATAGACTACTTTCTAATACACATCAGCAGAGACAGAATCAATTAGAAATCAAATCTAAATAGCAGTGTTCAAAAATACAAGACTTTTAGGGGGGAGTGTATAATATGATAAAACCTATCCAGGTTTCATCCTCCTGATGTATCCAGCAGCCAATGGCACTGGCGTACAACAACTAGAATTGCATTGTAGCCAGCTAGCAATCAGACTTGAATGGCAAGTGTATAGCAAGTGCGCAGTGGTGGGGAAGGAATGCTCCACACCAGCTTACTCCTCCACTGGACATGTCCCCTTCATGCCACCCTCTTGCCATGGAGGTGGTGTAAAGGATGAAATAATCACCATTGCTGGCGGTTCAGAAGTAATTGTGATTATTTCACTGATGCACAAGTTATGATAAATACCCCCCTATATGTTCATGTGCATCTTGGTTATCTTGACTGTGGTGTTCAGGAAGGAGGTGTGCATAAATTAAGGAAGAGTGTCTCAGGACACAGGATGTCACTAGATGTCCCAGGCAGGGATGCACCTGCCATAAGGCAAGTTGAGCCTATTGCCTCAGGGTGCTACCACATGCACAAAGAAAGGGGCAGTATCAGAGTACTGAGGAGGCAGAGAAAAAGAGTGCCCATGGTACAATTTATTGTGTATTATACATATTTTAACTGTTGCACAACTGCAGTTCTTTATCTGAAGAAAGGCAGAAAAAGTTACGCTGGTCTGTTTGATCATAGGTTACCTTAAATGTAATTGCCCAGATTTATCATTAGTGAGGCAAGCTGCACTATGTGCACAGTGCTCCATGTGGCTGTCTTGGATAAACCCTATTATTTGTTTGATGGGAACTGGAGAGGGGCTGAGTTTTTTAAATGTACTTCATGTTTTCTTTACAATTAGCTTTTGTATTTGTTATACTGCGTCTCCAAAACCAGATTTATCCATCTGGGATCATCTACAGATAGACTGGTCCAATATAATCAATCACTGATGATGGTAGCATTAGGGAACGGGATGCTCTACCTTTAGTAAAACTCCCGTAGCTCAGGGTCTAGTAGGGAATGAAGAGATACAGGGACAGTTCAGGGAAAGGAATGAATATTAATTAATGAGGACTTATTTAGTTTTTTTTTTTATTTATTTTTTTACTGTAAAATAGAAAATAAGGTTGGGAAGGGGGCTACATGAGTGCAAACAAGTGGAGTGGCAACAAAAAGGTTACAATGGCTTTATACTATGTGGGGGCCACAACCTGGTAGGTATGTTTTTTTAAGGAATTAATGTTGATGACCTTTCTTCAGAACAGGCCACCAATGGCTGATAGGTTGAAGGCTGACACCTGGCCCCTGCACAGTTCAGTTGTTTTCTACATAAACACAGAATATGGGGTTGGGAGAAATTTGCCAGAAGCTGTAACTACAGCAACTCCTGCTACTTTTCAGGTATCTGCACAGCAGAGGACCGGTGAAATCAATAACCAATAGGGATAGCGCCAGGGACAGTGTCAGGAGATTAGGGTAGGTAGGAGGTATAGGATTTCCTACCTTTGGGAGCAGTCCAGTAGCTATCTGTCTAGTCAGGGAATGAAGAGATACAGCAGAGCAGGTATTGGATTAATTAATTAATTTTTTAAAATAATCAACAAAAGATAATTTATAGAAAGTAGATTAATATATACTCGACTATAAGCCAACCCGAGTACAAGCCGAGACCCCTAATTTTACCACCAAAAACTGGGTGTAGCCGAGGGTATAGTATACAGCCAGCCAGCCCCCATGTAGTATACAGCTAGCCAGACCCAAGTAGTATACAGCCAGCCTCCTGTAGTATACAGCCAGCCCCAAGTAGTATACAGCCAGCCCCAAGTAGTATACAGCCATCCCCAAGTAAGATACAGCCAGCCCCATGTAGTATCAAGCCAGTCCAATGTAGTATACAGCCAGCCCCAAGTAGTATACAGCCAGCCCCCATGTAGTATACAGCCTGCCCCCATGTAGTATACAGCCAGCCCCCATGTAGTATACAGCCAGCCCCCTGCCACAAAAAATAAAAAACTTACCGTATATTCCGGCGTATAAGACGACCTGGTGTATAAGACGACCCCCCTACTTTCCTGTTTAAAATATAGAGTTTAAGATATATTCGCCGTATAAGACTACCCCTTTTCCAACGCATACAAAACACCGGTAAAAATTTAAAAAAAAACAGATTTGAATTTAACATGGTCCTTTTTTAAATGTAAATTCTTATGACATGCAGGTATATAGCAGGAAAACTGTCGCTCATAAACATAAGGCATACAACAACAACATTACCATTACAGCACAGCCCCCAGTAGTATACAGCACAGCCCCCAGTAGTATACAGCACTGCCCCCAGTAGTATACAGCACAGCCCCCAGTAGTATACAGCACAGCCCCCAGTAGTATACAGCACTGCCCCCAGTAGTATACAGCACAGCCCCCAGTAGTATACAGCACAGCCCCCAGTAGTATACAGCACAGCCCCCATTAGTATACAGCACAGCCCCCAGTAGTATACAGCACTGCCCCCAGTAGTATACAGCACAGCCCCCAGTAGTATACAGCACTGCCCCCAGTAGTATACAGCCCAGCATTAAAAAAAAAAAAAAACATATACTCACCCCGATGCTCCCCCGATGTCCGCGCCGTCTTCTTTCTTCTGCCGGGCGCCGCCATTGATCTTCCCCGGCAGGCGCCTAGTATGACGCGCCGCTGCTGACGTCAAATTAGGCGCCGACTCTGGGAAAGACATGGCGGCGCCCAGCAGAAGAAAGAAGACGGCGCGGAAGACTGAAGACAGCACAGCGCGGACATCGGGGCCAACGGAGGGTGAGTATTTTCCCCCCGATGTCACCGATCGCGGGTGTTACCGGTAAGCCTTTGCTGCAATATGCAGCAAAGTCTTACCGGCTATGGAGAGGGCTCAGCCCGTGAGCCCTCTCCATGCATCGGGACCGCCGCCGTATAAGACGATTACCGGCGTATAAGACGACCCCAGAGAAGACAAAAGATTTTTCTGTCTTCAAAAGTCGTCTTATACGCCGGTATATACGGTAATACTCCCCAACCGGTGTCCAGATTTTCAGTGCGAGGCTCCCGATCTTCGGCGTGGGAGAAGAAAGAAGAGAGAAAAGGAGCCACCAGGACCCACGCCGAAGATCAGGAGCCTTGCGCTGAAGATCGGGACCCGCGCCAACGATCCGGGAGGGTGAGTATTAAGTTCTTTATTTTTTACTTGTCTCATGTATAAGCCGAGGTGAGTTTTTTTCAGCACAATTTTTGTGCTGAAAAACTCGGCTTATACACAAGTATATATGGTATATAATTTTCTGAGTATCAATCTGTGTATTGACTGTAAAAAGAAATAGGGAAATGCGGGGGAGCTATAAAGTGCTAAGTAAGTGTAGAATGAAAATAGGAAAATAGGTTCAAATCCAACCTATGAGATTAAACAAATGTGTTTTCCCATAACCTGTGATATTATTGCTTTTAAAAAAAGGCATCCAGGCCTCTCTTGAACATATAAAAGTTATCAGCCATTATAACTAGTCTCACTGCTCTTACAGTAAAGAATCCCTGTCTATGGCGATGGTAAAACCACCTTTCCTCTAGGCGTAGAGTTTGCCCCCTTGTCCTGGTAACAGGCCTGGGTATAAAAAGATCTTTGAAGAGATCCTTGTACTTCCCGTTCAGGTAATCGAACATTGTGATGAGGTCTCCCCTCAGCCATCCTTATTCAAATTGAATAACCATAAATTTTGTAATCTGTCATTGTATTCTAGTACCCCCTATTACCCTAATAATCTTGGCTGTTATCCTTTGTACTCGTTTCAGTTCTAGGTCCTTTTTATACATTGATACTTAAAAATGTGCACAATATTCCATGTGTGGTCTCACCAGTGATTTGAATAAGGGCAAAACTATGTCCTTATCATGAGAATCTATTCCTCTCTTGATACAACTCCTATTTTTTTTTCTTTGGTATCTGCTAAAACAATGCTAAAATGATGATTATCATCCACCAATGCCCCTTTTTTCTGCTGAAATTGTACCAAGCAATCAACTGTTTAAAACATAAGTAAACATAAGTGCATAACCTTACATTGATCTAAATTAAACCTCATCAGCCATTTCTCCATGCATTTCTCCAGCGTCCACAAATCCCTCTGTAATGTTATATTATCAGCCTTGGTATTAATTACAGAGCCCAGTATCATCTGCAAATATTGAAACTCTACTGTGTAAATCCTCTGTTATGTCATTAATAAAATAATTAAAAAGATATCTAAAAAATATAATGCTCTTAGCATTTTTGGTACCCAGAAGTAGAGTGAAGCCAAAGTTATTTACCCTCACAGAAGGCATAAGTAAAGTAAAGCATGCAGAGAGCTTCACCAGAGGTCACAGTGAGTAGAGAGGTTCGTCTAAAACTAGTGGTCGTCTGTAGGTCAGAGATCAAGGGGTGACTTAGACAATTCTGTAAAGAGTATCCTAAAGTAAGTAAAATTTATCAATGGATTTTCAACATTAATTTCTAGTGAATAGGTGCTACAAGGCACTGTTATACAGGCGGTCCCCTACTTAAGAACACCTGACTTACATACGACCCCTAGTTACAAACGGACCTCTGGATTTTGGCAATTTACTGTACTTTAACCTTAGACTTCAATAAACAGCTGTAACAGTTATCACTGGTGTCTACACTGAAGCTTTATTGTTAATCCTGGTTCTAATGACAATCCAACATTTTTAAAATCCAATAGTCACAGAGACCAAAAAAATTGGCTGGGGGTTACAATGATAAGTATACAGTTCCGACTTACATACAAATTCAACTTAAGAACAAACCTACAGACCCTATCTTGTATGTAACCCGGGGACTGCCTGTATTCCCACTTCTATAACCTAGTGCTTTATATTACACTAGGAGTCTTGTTGCCTTTTAAGTCAATAATATTTTTCATTGTATTTTTGTGTTGTTCCAGTACTGTTTGTGTTAGAGCTTTATCTCGCAAAGTTTTTAAATAACCATTATCAATATCATGCCTGTGTGACAGTCCATGCTCTTATTTGCAGAGCAAATAGAATGTCCCATTTATTTGTCCTGGAGAGATCTTTCTACCTGGGAATAAGTAAGTAACGGCCTATCAGTTATGTCATTTCAAGTCGTGTTCCCTTGTTATGACAGCTGTGACAGCCATCAGCCTTGTGTTTATGCTGAACCAAATATATTCATGTCAGACAAGCATGGGAAAACCTTCTCCGTGTGATACTGGTCTCCACATGAATAACAGCCCCATAACCCCGTAGAGGTAATAATAGAAAATGAACCTTACAAAGACATTTTTTTGAAGGGCATGGTGGAGGCCAGCCTGTGGCAAGGCTTCTGGGAAGTATTTTCATACAACGCTCCATATTTACATTTTGATATAATTTTCTTTTGCGGTCATCAGGTCTATCAGAGCCCAGTGCATATCCGTCATACAATGTAAAGCAATACCAAAAAAATTACATTGTAAATGGAACATCTCAGTTTTAACCCCTTACAGCATCATGGCACAGTAGTGAGTGTATAATGCAGCAAACACCTACAGATAACACCTACGATCGCGGTGTTAACCATGCCGGAAGCGTGTGGGCACTGCCATCTTGGGCAATATCGTTTCCCCTGTGACATCTTTGGGAAACATTAATCCACTGCTGTGACAGGCGCGAGTCTATGTGAGACTCACCGGCATGTCATTCAGCACAATCTATATATTATGTTATTTGTTATAGATCATTGTGAAAAACCCCATACACTGCAATGCAGTAGTATTGCAGTATATTTTAGTATCAGTTAGACCGCCTAGAGTTCAAGTAACCTAGGGAGTCTAAAAATACAGTAGAAAATTTGTTAGCTCACAAATGCCTAAATCATCATCTCATTCCACAAAAAATAATACCTTACACAGCTCCATACACTGAAGTATGAAAAAGTTATTGGCCTCAGAATAGGGCAAAATGAAGAAGATAACATTTTTTAAAATCTACTAAAACATAAAAATATAATATATGAAGCTGGATGTACGTATGTGTGTATGCATGTATGTCAACTAAAGGAATCTACCGTCGCATTTACAGTCACCAAATTTTGCACAGCTTCTCTGTGTGACTCAGGAAACATCATAGAATAGGTTTTTACCCGAAATTTTCACCCCGCACTTTCCAAAATCCATTTATTAACGACCATATACAGGAGCCATTGTCTGCTACTTTGGCAGTTGAAAGCTAAGCCGTGATTGGTTACTGCTCTACCACAGGTCATTTATATGAGCTGTGATTGGTTACTATAGGCAATGAGTATAAGACAGAGATAGGGGGAGATTTATCATAAGTGTCTGAGGTAAAACTGTTCCAGTTGCCCATGGAAGCTAATCAGAGATCAGGTGTAATTTTATAAACAGCTGTGCAAAAATTAAACTTGAGGTCTTATTGGTTGCCATGGGCAACTAGAGCAGTTCTGCTCTCAGACACTTCTGATAAATCTCTGACAGTCGAAAACAGAGACAGTCACTGCAATGAGAGTGCCGAGACCAACAGTCACTGGAAGGAGCGGGTCTGAGACAAAGACAGTCGATGTAATGAGAATGTCCGAGACAGACAGTCGCTGGATTGAGAGTGCCAGAGACAGACAGTCACTAGAATGAGAGTGCCCAAGACAGACAGTCACTGGATTGAGAGTGCCGAGACACAGTCACTAGAATGATATTGCCCGTCACCAACAATCACTGGAATGATAGTGCCCCTAGAACGACAGTCACTAGAATGAGAGTGCCTAAACCGACAGTCACTGGAATAATAGTGCCCGAGACAGACAGTCAGTGGAATGAGAGTGTCCGAGATAGACAGTCAGTGGAATGAGAGTATCCGAGACAGACAGTCACTGGAATGAGAGTGCCGAGACAGGCAGTCACTGGAATAAGAGTGTCCAAGACACACAGTCACTGGAATGAGAGTGCCAAGGACAGACATTCACTGGAATGAGACTGCCCGAGACAGACAGTCATTGCAATGAGAGTGCACAAGACAGACAGTCGCTGGAATGAGAGTGCCCGAGACAGACAGTCACTGGAATGAGAGTGCCCAAGACCGACAGTCACTGTAATGAGACTGCCCAAGACAGACAGTCACTGGAATGGGAGTGCCGGGAGCTCCGGACAAAGGTAAGTATAAATGTTTATTTTTTAGTGTGACCATGTAGAGAGCATTTTGGGACACTTAATCAATTGTCCATAAGGACCTGTTGGGTGGTTTAGGGTCCCAAATTACTCATGGCAATAATCCATGGCAGGAGAAATCCTTGGGCTGAAATCCTTTACCAAATTAATTTGTCATAGTTAGAATAATCTATGTCCATATGGGTTGTCTCCTTTGGCCAATTTTATAGAAAACTAGGTGTGTTTCATAGCTACAAAATCAAAAAAATCCTCTTGAACTTGGATGAACTTTTGTGTACATAAACATTCTACATACTAGTTCTATCACTAATTATAACTTACAAATAAGCTTTGTATAGTCCTATTTAATTTAGAGACTCCTATATGTATACTGTGATATGTAATACATTTATCGGAAAAGAGTACCAGGCACTCATCTAACTGTACATACAAGTTCCTCCTATGATGATATTCTTCCTTAAAAGAACATTTTGTAAGAATTGCTCTTGGATGCCGTCCATAAACTAAATTCTCTTTCACCGCCATGTATTTGTATGCATATCTTATTACAATACATTTGCCGGGCTTGTTATTCCCAAAGAGAACATTTTGCCCCTAGGTCCTGGGTGTGAAGTTCATGAGAAGAACACACCTTTGGTAAAGATTGCTATATTTCCTGGAAGCCTAGTGATCTATATCCTGAGGTCATAAATAACCCTACTGGACCAAAGATGGGAATGTAAACATATTAAAGCTGTGGATTTTTATCTCCAATGCCATAAAAAGCTGCCCACCCCCAACTCTTAAAAAAGACCTTCTCATCCCAAGTATTAAGCTGTCGATTAAGCTGGCAGACATTTACACACATCCTCCATTATGTCCTGATCTCCCTTGACATGTATTTGTGTTGGACCTCTTTTATGTCCCTCATTACTAATATTTTGTTCAATCATCACACCCATGTCGAAACAACAAAGAAACTTTTACACAGCAGCCAAGAAGTTAACTTCAAGTGCACCAATCCCTTATCTGGATCCCTGTGTTCCCTCCCTCTGATCTAATTCTCTGTTTTGTCTCAGTGTCTCAGCTTTGAAGACAGCCAACTACTTAGTTAAATAAATAAATAAACTTTTGGGTGATGCAATTGGCTTCAGGATGTCTCCCTTTGACTCTTTCAGTACAGTGAATGAGCAGAAGTGATGAATATTGTATGCCAACAGAGTATGTTCTGTTACCTATTATGCATTTTATACTTATTTTGCTATTATTATATATTATTTTATATTATTCTATTGTATCTTAGTGTTCTGGTATTTAGAAAAAGCTAGCACCGATGTTTTTTTTCCATTAAGATTCCATATTAAAACTAAAATATATCAGATTTGACAATGTAAAGCCTGAATCTGAAAGAAAGCTTAGTTTTACCCAAGTGTTTTTGATTTGGAGAACTCCCCCCACCCCTCACTCCATGGAACATTATAGAGACTGTTTTTAAGATTCTAAGATAAAGTAACAACAAAGAAGAACAAGACCTACGGTAAGTTGTATAACTGAATAAAGCGTTTACAGTCTCATGAGATAGATTGATAGATTGATAGATAGATAGATATAAGATAGATAGATAGATAGATAGATAGATAGATAGATAGATAGATAAAAAATGGATATTGATTAGGAAAACTGAGGGCCACACTTATTCAATATGTCAAACTATAACTAAGGGCATGTATTTATTCTAATTTTCATTTTACCATGAAAATATTAATATACACAATGTAAAAAGTAGAAGTTTCTAGTATTTTTTCAAAATTCAGTATGCCTTACTACAGTCCATTACTAAATGTAACTAAATGCTCCATTCCTCTATATCTCTTATGGAGAGAGGCTGTCATATGACATTTCTTATAGAAAATAAGGTTTTGTTATAATAATAACTGTGTAGAAGTTAAGTGATGTGTTATGCAAGTAGAAATTCAATATTTACTATATGTAAATTTTTGGACTATTACTATTAGGCATTAATCTCTTATGCTCCTAGTGTAGTAATATTAGTAAGAGTTGTATGGTTGTAGCAGTGCAATAACAATTCTCTGTATATAAACAAAACATTGAATATGCAAATTATATTATTATTTACTACCTTAACACTACTTTCTCTTAGATAATAACTTTGTTGATCATTCCTTCGAGCTTCTCTATTTTTACTCCTTGTTAACATGAATGTAATTGTCGTCCCTAAACGTAAGAGAACCAGAGAATTCTAATAGACTGATATAAAACTCAATCAAGAAGTATGTTATATGCAAATATTTCATAGTATATTTTTCCATGAAATACCTGGTACTTTTATATCACCTTGATCTAAATTGTCAAAATACAACGCGTAAGTCAACAAAAAGCCACACAGTACATACCCATTGATGACTTGGAAGTACAAGGGACCCTAGGATATCAGCCATAGCACCCAGCATCTGATCTGTACGCCCCACATGTCTCTGAGGATTCTTCATGTTATACATCCAACTCCTTTAGGAATCCTGCAGTTGATCTGTAGCTTAGTCTCCACTTCTCAGCCACAGCAGGGGGCTGCACCCATTTAAAGTTGTAAGCAGCAGCTCTGGATTTAGGATGGTGTTAGAAATGAAAGGCTAAAGGAGTCAGAGAGGAAAGTGTCTGTGCTGTGACAGAGCAGATTGCTAAGAGGCAGGGAGAGGCAGGGAGCACAGCAAGCTAAACAGTGATAAATCCTTGCAACTAGTAGAAAGCCAGTCCCTTTCACCAACTCCCCTCCACAAGCCTCACTGGCCTCCTTGCTCTGTTGTGGAAGGCAGCCATATGTTTGGTGTAAGTTACCGTAACATCCCATGCAACAGCTGGGCTTGGAAGAAGATGCTTAACACTTTCACCGCCAGAAATTACTTGGACGGAAAACCATATTCCTTTAATTTGCACTTGAAAGTCTGATGTACTTGGCTCGTGTCCCTTGTATCACATCTCTATATTACCAAATTGTGTTTTAGTATGATAACAATGATTATTATTTTTTTTTTTTACAGATCAATGATCACACTGGAGGGAGCAGTGTCAGTATGGCCCTTCAGGACCCCATTTATGACTTAAAAACTACAGGAGTCTGGCCAAATAAGAAGATGATCAGAAGTTCACAAGAAGAGGTTAGAAAACAAAGTTGTTTCCAGTATGTTTACAAAGTTCAAGGCATATTCACTAGTTTACTAGAGATGGAGCTAGATAATGGCATTTAAGACTCTCTAAGGTGGGAATTCTTTGATGTACATGGACAAGATTTTGCTTTGCATTATGGTTAGTTTTCAAGAGTTTCTACCAATCCATGGAGACTTAATGGAACCTAACACAAGGAATATGCTATGCTGATCTTAGAAATCCCTTTGTCAGCTTTCTGATTCATTATAGTAGTTTATATAAGTTTAATTCACATTACCTGCCACCCTGCCAGCAGCATGTGGTGAGTCCCGGGGGAGGGGGCAGCTGCAGCATTGTGTGCCTGTTTCAGTCTCCTCTCCTCCACGCTCATGCAGCTCCCTCCCCACTGTCTGTCATGTGCATCGATCAGGCAGGGGAGAGGGATAGTGAGGAGTAGAGGAAGAATGTATGAGGATATACAGGAACACACAGGCTGCCCCTCCCCTGGGACTCACCAAACGCTGCTGACAAGGAGCCAGGTAATGTAAATCTGTTGTAAATCTATGTAAAACTATTATAAACTACTGAAATCATTGAGATTGCTGACAGAGGTGTTTTTAAAATCAGCAGAGCATAGACTATTAGAACCTGTCTCTAGCTTGACTTTAAGATCCCAATTCATGTGAGATATCCATTCAGCTCACAGCTATGTATATCTCCTTCACACACTTACAAGATCAGCTCAGCCAAAGATGCGGGTGTAATAAATGGAGTGAACCTGGGAACAACTCCAAAAAAAGGATAAGGCAGTTGACTTACAGCTTGTCCAATCCATATCTTGCTGACATCTGAGGAGAGATGAAGGGAATTGGGGGGCCCATATATATTTTATTGGGGACTTTACAGGCAACACACAATGTTTATGTAAAATAGGCCTCCACTAAATGAATATTGGCCAACCCACATGTAGACAACTCTTTGGGGTTTTTATTTCTCTTCAGTACATAGTGAGGTTTGTTGGTACAGAATGGCCTTTATGTAGTTAACCTTGAGAAAATCTGCTTAGTTCTTGTTTTATTTCTGATCATTCCCAGCCTGAACCCCTGGTGTTTTACATTGTCATTTTTGGGGTCAGCTGCCTCCTATCCCAGGAAAATTCAAGATGTAGAGACCTGCAGTCAGATTCTTGTTTAGGGCTTCAGGGGATCTTTCTCTTCTCATCTTCCTCTCAGTGTCAGGGTTCCTCAGGGCTCAGTGCTAGGTCCTCTTCTATTCTCCCTCTATACTGCCCCATAGAACGAACCATCAGTAGATTTGGTTTCCAGTATAATCTCTATGCCGATGACACCCAGCTGTATACTTCTGCATGTAACATCACCTTAATTCAGAACACTAGTGAATGTCTCTCTGCTGTCTCTAACATCTTGTCCTCTCTCTTCTTGAAACTTAATCTTTCTAAGATTGAACTTCTTGTCTTTCCACCATCTACTAACTTACCTAACCCTGACCTCTCCATCTCTTGTCTGTGGGATCACTATAGCCCCGGGGCACAGGCCGCTGTCTTAGGGTTGTGCTGGACTCTGACCTCTCCTTTTCACCATATATTCAATCTCTTGCTCGCTCTTGCCGCATCTCAGAAACATCTCCAGAATCCGACCATTTCTGACAATTGAAACTTCAAAAATGCTAATTGTTGCACTTATTCACTCTCGACTAGACTACTGTAACTCCCTACTAATTGTTCTTCCACTCAGTAAACTCTCTCCTCTACAATCTATTCTTAATGCAGCAGACAGGCTTATCTTTCAGATCAAACGCTACACGGATGCCTCCAGTTTGTGCCAATCACTGCACTGGCAGCCCGTCTCTTTCCGTATTCAGTTTAAAATAATAACCCCCATCCACGAAGTTTTGAATAATGCTGCACCTCTCTATCTCTCTTCTCTCATCTCAGTCTATCACCTTTCCCGTGCTCTTCAATCTGCCAGTGACATTAGATTAATCTCTATCTTAATTCGAACCTCTCATGCAAGTCTCCAGGACTTCTCCCGAGTTGCTCCAATTCTCTGGAATGCCCTTCCCCGGACTCTCAGACTAATACCCACCCTCCAAAGCTTCAAATGTGCTCTTAAAACCCATCTCTTTAGGCAAGCCTATCACACTCGCTAACTGCATGAAATGTCAACTCTCCCTTTACTAATCCATCCTATGTCCTATCTCCCGTCTGTCATCCGGCAAAGAGCAGATATATACCAAGTTCCAGGCTTCTCTGAATTTTTTTCACCCTGTAAATAAGATGGCGGCTGATGGCTGGTTCAAGCAGCAGAATTTTTATTTATTAAATTATTTTATATTGTATATTTTGTATTGTTGTTATATTGTTCCCTTATAAAGAATGGCTGGAGCATTATACAAGCTCTTTTACCTCTTGTGTCAACCTCCTCATCCTCATAGACTGTAAGCTCTTGTGAGCAGGGCCCTCACTTCTATTGTTCCATATGACTGTTTGTTCTGAGTAATATTATATCTGTATATGTCCCCTATGATTTGTAAAGCGCTACGGAATTTAATGGCGCTATATAAATAAAGATCATTATTATTATTATTAGGAGTTATAGTGTGAAAAGCAATGGGACTCCTTAGGCAGCTCACTTAGGGGTAGCCCAAAGTTACACTAGTGAGGTGACATAGTGGGTCCACAGGCCTCTGTATGCTATGCAGGCTGCAAACAGGGTGCAAATAACATAAGATAACTGCTTGGTAAATGTTTATGACCAGTAGTCTTCATAATCAATGGCCCTTATTATAGCACTACAGGTACAATAGCCGTAAAATATAAACATTGCCAGTATGATTTTCCCCATAAATATAAGATCTGAGGTACCAAAAAAGAATCTAATGTATAAAGCTAGCTCAGCCTCTACAGGGGAGGCGATTTTCCAGTTCATATACAGACCTTTTGTCTGTCAGGAGTCAGTTTTTTGAGGTTAACATAAACTTGAGGCAACCCTGGAGTGTGGTGACCTCTGCTGTCCTGTTTATTTTTATTCCCAATGTCTAAGTCTCCGCGGTGTTTATATTCCTCGGAATACTATGTACACACTTTCCCTGAGTTGTGTCACGTGCCTTGTCTGGCAATAATCTTATATTTTAAACAGACGTTGTATTACAATGACAATAAAATATTTAGAGGAGAATGGCAAAGCATAGGTTGTGATACTCAGAGTAAAATGAGTCACTTATATACAAAATGTCATTCATGAAATAAAGAATCACACCTCAAAATAGCAAATGTTGTTTGTGGAAGTCATGTTATTTAGCTGGGGTGTATTTCTTTATATTGCAAATATAAGGATTGTATGATGAAAACCACACAGCTGCAGACCGAGAATGCAGGACTTCTTCTATGTGATGACATGAAAGGGCAAAGATCAAATTTACTCTGATTCCTGTTAAAAATCCTTAGAAAGAAAAACACACTATTATGTATACATATATATATATATATATATATATATATATATATATATATATATACTTCTATTTGCCTTATCTACAAAATATTGAGATAATTATATTTATTACATATATAAAGTATATATATATATATATATATATATATATATATATATATATATACTATATAAATATTCAGTATAATCAGTATATGATAATGATGGTCTTAGGAGTCCAGTGGGTGGACCTACTCAGTCATTGGGGGTTATTTATCATTGGTTTTCCTTGGCTTTTTTGGTGTAAAAAACTCTCAAAGTAGTCACATTGATGGTTTTTGAGACTTTTCACAGCTAAAAAGTCTCACAGGACTATATACACCTCTTCATTAATCTTTTGTAAACATAGAACTACTGCTAGTGCAACACCGTGCTATGCTAAATTCATGACTTGGGACTTTTGCAAAAAGTCTCATAAAAAGTCTCAAACTTACTCCAGTCCCCTGCTGGTCTATGTGTTGGGACTGTTTATGCGTTTTTAGACTTTTTTGGGACAAAAAAAAATGTGACTTTAATGAATCTGATGGGCAACTGAGCTCCAAATATAGACAAAGAACTGTCCCAAGAAGCTGTTCTAATGATAAATATCACCAAAATTCGGGCCACATACACACAAATGAATACAAACGCTTGTATATGCCTGACATTCATTTTGCCATTATTACAATAAATCCATAGTTGTAATAAATCCCTTTGGTTCAAATCATACAATTGGCTATCGTAGAACATACACCTAAAACAAAAGACGTAGCCAATTTTAAAATTGACTAAGTCTTTTGTTTTAGGTCTAATTATAAATGTCCCCACTGACTTCATTTCGTATACATTCAGAGATGACTGTTAATCACTTCTAAGGGCACCCTGTGGACTCCTAATTCATTTTATAACCTTCTCTACAAGATCTGCATTTTAATGTGACTGTGCCCTCTAATAACAATCAGTTGATTACACAATCTGTATTTTGGGAGCGCCCTCTTTCACAGATTAAGAATTTGCCCAGTTGCCATCCATATAAACTGGTCCAATTTATGCCCAATCTGTATTGGCCATTACTATACAAAATCTTTCTTCCCCCAATAGCATACATCATGGGGACACAGCCACGTGCACATAAGATGGTCAGTCATCAATATACATGTGTTCTGTAAATATGGCTTTACCCATAAGATATTTTCTCAGCATGCAATTTTATACTTTGAAAAACAGTGCTCAATATGAGTTTAATTATGTCAATTCCTGTCCAGCTGGTGGCAGGAACACACAGCAGCAGAAATGAAAAAACGTAATGAATAGGCCATTTACACAGAGACCAATTCGTTAGCTTGCTAAATTATGTTGGTTGGGCAGGAAGGGGTTGAGGAAAGTTGAGTATGGATTCAGAAAATTATGAAAATAAAGTGGTACATTTTTAATAAAAGATAATATTCCCTTTAGAGATAAGAGATTCAGTCTTGCAAAAATATTTTTTTATATATTTCAGCTGGATCCTTGTATAATCAAGCAGATGTGTCACGGCCACGGGTGCCTCTGCGACCCTTGTCCTTGTCCCACCCATGTGCCTTACACTGCCCCCAGAGCCTGCCTGGCTCTCAGGCAACTCACCTGGCAGTTCCGTCGATGTCTGTGCTCCGGCGCACACGTTCCTGTCTCCTATGCGGCGGAGGCTCTGTAGAATTTAAAGTGCCAATGCACAGATAATTGGCACCTGGCCAACTTCCTTCCTTGATAAATTCCAGTCCCTTCCTTTGTCCCCTGCTGTATCTTTGAGCCAATGCCATAGAGAAAGCTCCCCTGTGTTATCCCTGAGTATTCCTGCGTTCCTGTGTGTTCCTGTGTGTTCCTGTGTTCCCATTTCCCTTCCGCCTGGACCTCCCGTTGCTGACGCCGGATTGGACTTGCCCTGACGCTGTGCCTGAACCTGCCATGAGACTGTCTTATTACTTATTAAAGCTTTTGGTGATCCCCATTGGTTTCCCTTGTTATTATGCCCCACTTTTTATAACTTCCAGTATTTTGTATTTCATCTGATAAAAACGTAAAGCATCATTATGAAATTACTGTGTTTGCTGTTACTAAGGACAACAATTATTTTGGCTAAATCAACATATTGATGAATGACCTGTTCCATCGTCTGAGACCTGCCAATGACTGCATGCAGATTTTTTTGTTTTGCAGTAAAGTAAATATTTTCTATTTGCGTCAGGAATGAGGGCGTAAAGAGAGAAGTTGACTGTGTGTGATTGGCAAAAGTGAATTCCTAAAGGACGGGGAATAAGGGAGTTGAAAGAAATGTTGTCTGACACACTGAAGAGAATTCCTGAGGGAGGGGTGAATAAAGCAAGTGATTTCTCTTCAGCGTCACACACAGCCAGTATCTCTCTCAACTCCCTCATTTATCTTGCACTCAGGAATTCTCTTAAGTAAATCACACACAGACAACTTGTCCAACTACCATTATCTCTGAGGGGGCGGAGTCAGTGTGGTGGGGTAACTTGACTCTATGCTGGAGCTCCCCCAGCCACCATGACTGGATCTTTAGTAACAGGGCATCAATAAAAGTCTTTTTTAAAAGGATCGTGGCTAATTCCACGCATAGAGGAAAACCAGTAGGTACACCAAAAAATGTTGTTTCACTCTGCCGGGGCAGTGCAGGGGGCACTAGACTCATGCAGAACGTGCACCAGAAATCCTGAATCTGGCACCCCCTACACACTACACAAGCAAAGTGCCCATAGTACAATATTTTTAGTAAATGTGGGCCATGGTGTGTAGTTTTTTTGGAGGGGGCACTGGTGACAGTTATACTTTAAACCCCTGTTATACTGCTCGCTCTTCTGTTATTCCCATCAGAAGTGTTGAAGTTATTAATGGAGTAAGACAAATTTCCAACAAGAAGAAAGAAGGTTGTCTGGAACAGGGCTGCCATCAAGGGGTTTAGTGAGACTGTATTCAGGGGTCCCCGAGGAGAAGGGGCCCCAAGTCACAGAAAACCCTCCTCCCTTCCCAGGTGCTGGGAACTCACTATGAACAAAGGGCTCTATTAACATTCTATTGGGGGCCCAAAAACTTTGCCAGTCAGGGGCCCAAAATTTATGAGTGGTGGCCCTGGCCTGGAAAAGAGCTGGGAAATAATGTGGGGGGAATTCATCATTACAATTTGTCTTTGACTTGGTTGTTCAATTCCATTATTGTTTTATCTGATTTCATCATGTGAGTCTATGTATGTTGTTGCATTTTTTTTTTTGGCTTGTCTCATAATATTTTTTATTTTTTTGTATTTGTCGCAAAATTTTCTTCTTTTTGGCACACATGTTCCTCTAAGGTGCAATTAGTCTTGATAAATCTAGCATTGGTCATAGTTCTATACCAGGGGGTGACTGAAGTCATTTTGCGCCAAAACATGTGCCTAAAAAGATTTAACGCTAAATCACAAATCATGAATTTAGTTCAGTAGTGTGAAAACTGGTCTAAGCAGGGATTATTTTAAAGTGATTTTGCACTATTCTATGTTCATTTGGCACAACGGAAAGTTGCAAAACAGCATTTGTATCACAACTGCGCTAAAAACAACAACAAACTTAGATATAAAACCCATTGTGTTTACATGGGTTTCTTCTGGGTCCTCTGGTTTCCTCCCACACTCCAAAACATACTGATAGACTGATTAAATTGTGAGCCCATTGAGGACAGGGGCTGATTTGGCAAGCTCTGTGTAGCGCTGCATAATCTGTAGGCGCTATATAATAATAGTAGAGTCACTTTTTTCCTCCTGTGAACACTGAGACCACTAACTTGTGTGACTACCGACACATTTGACTCCTTTGAAAATAAAGTTTCTGATATCATAGTATTTATATTCGGTAAAAAATATCTTTTGTACAAATCATCAAATCTTTCCTACAACTGTTTTGTATTCATGTAGAAGGCTGTAAAAACGAAATATTTATATGCAGTGTGAGGACATGGAGAAGTACTCCCATCAGTCATCCCTTACATCAAACACTACACAAATGCAGTAGTCTCCAAATAACATTTTAGCAGCTCTGCATGAAACAATCCAAACAAATAATAAATCTGTATTTATGTAGCACAATAATATTCTGCAGAGCTTTACACACCATGTGGTACATGTACAAACAAAATAAGACATGAAGCGATAGGAATGAGGGCCCTGCTCGCAAGAGCTTACAATCTAGGAAAAAAACAACAGTTTAGTGAAGAATTTAATGGAGAAGAAGTTCCAAAAAGTGTATAAGTTATAAATAGCTGACATCCTGCAGACTCTTATTTTTCGTAACTTTGTAGCGGAGCCTAAGCAGTGCAGACATTACAGTAATTTAATGGGAAGGATACATTATTCACCGTCCACCCTACTTTGTGAAGTGTAGATGTGTTTCCTGTCCCTTATTTTCTCCTTTGCCTGCGATCTAAAAACATTCCAGTCCAATCAGCCAAGAGAATATCCATCCTCCCCCAGAGCACAGGCAGCATCCCCCACTGCACAGATCTTCAGTGTGCCTTTCATAACCATATCACTTTTCTTCCAGGGCTGATTCAGACCTTGCCACTCTGTGCCCTGATAACAGAGTATGTGCAAGCTCACATACCATTCACTTCCACAAGGGATTCCCCAATGCATTATTTTCAGCTTCTTGTGTCAAAACACATCTCTTTATATGGTCAAAGAGAGACAGATCATGTAGCGCTGGATAACCGCGCACTTACTGAGCCCTACACACGCTACCAATTATTACAACTGAGAAGCGGAAAGAAAAGGGTGACTGCACTGCTACCTAGGAGTAAGATTTCTCATGTTGAAAGAAGAGGATTTTAAAGCAAAAGCAGTTGTCAACTTTGAGGATATGTCCTTGGGGAGACTCCAGACACACCTTGTCTTCTGAAGGCAGAAAATGTTCGAGTGATAATACTGATAATAATAATAGTAATAATAAGCATGTCCTGAAATACATAATAGAATGCCCATATATGCACAGTGTCCCCATAGCTTCCATAGTGTCCCACAAACACTACAAACTAGACAGTACACAAAAAAATACTGCCCGCCCCCCCCCCACTCAGAAGGTGTGACCATAATAATAATAATTCCTTTATTTATATAGTGCACACAGATTATGTAGCGCTGTACAGAGCTTCCCAAATCAGTCCCTGTCCCCAATGGGGCTCACAATCTAATCAACCTACCGGTATGTTTTGGACTGTGGGAGGGAACCAGAAGAGAACATGCAAAATTTTTGCAGATGGTGTCCCTGAGACTTGAACCCAGGTCCAAGGCTGTCATGCTTACCACTAAGCCACCATGCCGCCCAAAAAATCACAAATTCACATAAACAGTAAAACTTGTGAGTCTTCTCTCTCTCTTTACATATATTTATATATGAAATAGCTGTTGGACGAATGTGCATGAATAATTAATGAAGGTAGCCACGGACAGGCACAACTACCATTGGTTAATCTCCAAAGCAAATTTTAAATTTGCAACTTGCCCTATCGTCATCTCCCCCGACATCTGCCACCTGAAAGCAGAGAGGCTCCATACACATTGGGGCACATTTACTTACAAGTTCACTCGAGTTCACTAAAACATGCGGAAATTCACTAAGATGGTGCGCCAGAAATCATGAATGTGTCGCTTCCCTGCACTGGTCCGACTGAGTTCACCATCTTTTTAATGGTGGACCTTTAACATAGGATGTGCGACACATTTTGAAAGTTAAATACGGCGCTCGGTCCAAATCAGTCAGATCAACCGACGGCACGTCCCCTAATTTGTGTCGCTTGGAGGCCAGCGCAGCTACAAAAGGGTCACATGCAACACAATCTCGGTGCAGACACTTCTTAAATGCCTGTGCAAACTGTTTTAGCCATGAAGAACGTGCACTGTCCGAAAAAAATGCACCATGCAACCCTTAGAAGTGACAGTAGTCTAGTCGAGAGTGAATAAGTGCAACAATTAGCATTTTAGAGGTTTTTAGAGGTTTAGATGGTCGGATTCTGGAGATGTTTTTGAGATGCATGCAGCAAGAGCGAGCAAGCGATTGAATATGCAGTGCAAAGGAGAGGTCGGAGTCCAGCACAACGGGCCTGCCACCTTGGTGCTACAGAGATCCCACAGACCGAGATGGAGAAATCATTGTTGTGTTGGTTAGTAGTTGGTGGAAAGACAGTCTTAGAAAGATTAAGTTTCAAGAAAAGGACATGAAGTTAGAGACTGACATGCCCCACAATTCTGCAGCATAAACAAATAAACAAAATGCAGTTTCAGTTTTGATGAATCTGGTGCACCCTGCACACTCCACAGGCAAACTGCACATAGTACAGTGTGTATACATTGTTTGCTCTTGTGTAGCTAGTTAGGCTACAAGTAGGAGCCTTTTAAGTACTCAGTCATACGTCATACTAAGTATTTACTTATAATGGAAGAATAAAACTTGAAAACTTTTTAACATAGTGCTGGTTTTTTGTCCTTTATTGGATCTATGTATGGAAATCAAGGTGTCCAGCCAGTGTTTTATCACTGTGAAGTGATATCTCCCATGAGCACATAGATTACAACAATGGAGGAGAGGGGATCACTAAACAGATCTTCTGAAGTCAGATACATGAAACCCATCACAGAAGAGGAGGCATTCTGAGGTAGAGAGGTCTGACTTCAGTACTAAACATGACATTATGCAAAGATTTACATCTCAGTTCAAAAATGATTTTCTGGATGATCCCACCACACTGGGTCATGAAAGAAACATGATCTGGAAGGTATGGAACTGCTTCACAAAAGACTGATATTGGTTTGATAACAGTTTCCCTGGTTTGATGACAATTTCTGATAAGAGGTTCCCTTTAAAGGTCTGTTGTCTATACCTGCCCACTCTTATTAATTATTGCTGGTTCTACTAGTCTACCCTTACCTGTTCCCTGTGATCTGTTATTACTTGCTATTCTGTGTATCCAACTTCTACTACATTTACTCAACCGCTCTCTAGTTATACGATTCTATGCGTTCTTGGTTTTGACCCGGTTCTGCCCCATCCATTTGTCTGCATGTTACTTGTTGTCTGTCTCTCTGTGTTTTGTCAACTTTCCTGTGCACTTAGTCAGTGTAGAGAGGGTAAGCAGAAGTCCCTAAAAAATAGGGTTTGCGAGGTGTGTTGGGTAGCTGATGAGTCTAGGATCTGCATCCCCTTATGTACCTTGACAGTCTGGGATTGGGGTTAATTTACATAAGGTTACATACTATACTATGGCTACATACTATAGGTTTCTAGGAGTTACATCTTCCAATGCAGTTGACAGCATGAACAATTTTAGCATGGAAAGCTATTATGAAGTAACCCAACTGTCTTCCTAACCACCCATAACATGACAAGTTAGACTGTACCTGCCTTACATATTGGGCATATATTAAAGATCAGCTTACACCTCTGACCCTCTGCCAATAGACAGTTTACAGACAGACTTCCTTTTAGCAGCTAGAGAGAGTGTGTATATATATGCTGCATTCCTAACCTGAAAACTCCTGGGATTCTTCCAGCCTGACCACAGGAATGGCGATGCTATTAGAGCAGGGAGTAGTGCACAGAAGCCGAGCACTGTGGTTACATTTCAGATGGAGATGCATTGGCCTTGGCAAAGAAACCTTCCCTACAGAAAAGCTTTTACAAATACCTTGTCTGCTGCGTTCAGCTGCTGTTTTCAACTTATGACCCAGAAGTGGTGGGATATGGACTTATTTTTATCAATAACTTTTCCGTGTTTCATTAAAGGTATTGGGGCACATTTACTTACCCGGTCCAGTCGTGATCCAGTGGCGGGTTCTCCGACGCTGATTCGAGTCCAGCTGGGATTCACTAAGGTCCGTGTGCCGATATCCACTAGGTGTCGCTGCTGCGCCGAGGTCCGCTGGAGTTCACCGGAGTTCACCTTCTATTTCTTGGTGCAGGTAAGTGCATGTCAAGCGACACATTTTTTTTAAAATCCCACGGTTTTTCCGAATCCGTCGGGTTTTCTAACGGCCACGCCCCCCATTTCCGTCGCATGAACGAAATCCGATCGTGTGCGCCAAAACCCCGGCGGAATTCGCCGCAAATCAGAAATTGTCAGCATACCCGACGGAATCGCGCCATTCGGGCCCTTAGTAAATGACCCCCATTGTCTCTCTAGAACAAATCCTTTCCATATGCCTTCCATAAAAAGGAAAATAAACTGGTGTCCTTTCTGCGGCCATATCTGAGGGTGATTAAAATGAGCTCTGGAGAGTATGACCGGATCATGCATTATGTATATGGTGCAAAATGATAATATGTTTCCAACTACATCTGCCCATAGTGAAAACAATTAAATACTTCTTTCCTGTAGGTTGTACCACATTGATCAACTGATAATCAGATTTATTTCAATTTATAATGGGATTTTCTGGATAAGATTCCTCTTCCCCATAACTTTCTGTGCAGTAATCACAAGACTGTTATAAACACAGTCTCAGATTTATTTTCAGAGATACAGTATATCTCCAGACATCTGCACTTCAGTCCCTGTCTACCACCTGTCCTTTACATTCAGAATTTGAGACATGTGAGACTAATATCCTCCATACTCCTACCATCCCACAAGACGTAGTTTGAGGTAAATGAACTACCGCAGACAAGAGGGGCCATTTACAACATCCAGACTTTACAAACATGAGTCTTCATTTAACAGAATCTCTGCACTCCTTAATGCACATTATATAGGTGTACACACACAAACAAGGGCATTAATACTCATAAAGCAACCCAGATATAACTTTGCTTGGTGTTCCAGAAAAGCCAAAGCCACCCCTTCTTATGTGTACTCTATATAAAAGATGGCAGGGCAATTGTACAAGCAGCTTTACCACCTGTGTATCTCTATTTCCCCAAAGATTATAAGAGAGTAGATTCCTGGTCACCATTGTTTAAGTTGCTGATTAGTTTCTTATGTGCATTTTATGATGAATGTGCTTGTCTACCTGGTTTTCATCCTGTCAATGGATAAAGTAGGATTTCTACGATTATTGCATAACGTTTCAAATCTCTCCACCGGTCTCACTTTTTCCACAACTCATCTTCACTCGGATTTCCCTGAGCGCCATTCTGTGCAGCTTATAAGATAAACAGTACCAAGGCTCAATAGGTAATGTGAGTCACTTCTGCCTGGCAGATGGATGACGATAACAACATGGCACACAACCCACGCTCCTGAGAAGAGCCTCTAAGTACAGATAATTAGGATATATAATTACCTACTTTCTACAGTTTGGCAGTGATTCCACTATCAAGTCATTCAGATTCATCATAAATCTATGCTCATCGTCTCTGTGGCAATGAAATTCCTGGAGCTCCAGTTGGACCTGTCTCCTCAATGCTATCCCCTATTCCTAATAAAAAGAATACGGAATCAACAGCAATTCTGCTCCTTGTATAGGAAGCCTGCTACATTTCGCATTGGGGCGCATCTTATTCTAACATACCTTTTGCTTTGGACGCATAAGTTTTTATTTCTAGGTCATAGCTCAGACCAAAGGTTGTTTTTTTTTGTAGTTTAAAACGATGAGAAAAGTGGATTACAAACTGTCTGCTTTCAATCCACTTTTTAAAGTATTATTCAGTAAACTTGGAACAAAAATGAGATATTCAAAACATCTGTTGGCAATCCTCTCTATTGCGTCCTTTATATTGTGTTTTTTATTCTTAGAATTTACAAAATCACCACGAATAGAAATATTTTTAAGTTTTTTTACCTAGAAGTCATAAACAAACAACAGCAACATATAATAAAATAAGATAAAAACTTGTTTTAAAAGTTGACATGACAATGGTACAAAACAGAAAATAGGCCAAATACATTCCAGACACATGTCTACTAATCCCTTATTGGCTGCAGTATTAGCCCATCTTCTATCCGTCTAAAATGAATAAAGTGAATATTTCCTCAGAGTAAAAGGAGGTTTTTGTGGCATGTCTGAATCCTGTGATTTTACAAATAAAGAAATGTAATAAATATGAGTGAATACATCTGCTCCTCATAAAGTCTAAAAAATCATATTACTAAAACAACAACACATGACAAATTCCTCCAGAACAATGGGAGAGAATGACTGCAGTGGATGCTACTTGTCTACATAACACAGATGAAAACAGAATAAGAGGAATATATTATAGAAAATCTACCATTTGTTTTTATGCATTGTGAACCAAACATATCTTGAGAATGCTGCAGCTACATTGATGTAGAAACATATCTTGTTTAATCCATGATCCGAGTAGTTCTGCTCATAAAACAATTATAAAATTCAAAGCCTTGGGAAAGCTGGGTTGTTGGCTGCTGTTCCTAAACACATTACATGGAGCTTCCTGAACTGTCCAGACAGGACTAATCAACTTCAGCCTAAGGAACCTAAGACAGAAATTTTGCATTCCATTTTTAATATTTCCCTGCACTGGCTCCAGCCTCCAGAAGGTCTGACCTGAAGGAGATTTCAGCTATAGTCTCCACTAAGAGACTATAGTAGATACAGCTTGCCGGGGCGTTCACTCCCCTGGTCACCCCATTCCCACCCTATTCTCTGTCCCAAATAACTGGCAAATGAAAAAGTCCCAATATTTACCCAGGGTTTTTTTTCCCTACTGGACCCATGTTTTTTTTTTTCAGACCCATGGTCTGTGAAAAAATTATGAGATCTGAATACACCAATAAAAGTTAATATATGCATTAAAGTTAATGGAGGACATTTATCAGTGCTTCTAGGACAGTTTTCTGGAGTAGAATCACTGAAATAATTCTAATTTCTTGCGCACTGCAAAAAGTTGCAATTATTTTGAGACTATGCCACATAGCATGAAATACCCCCCAATGTGCACATGTAATTTGTATGTGTTCCTGTGTATTTAGTTCTGCATGTGTAATATAGCTTTCATGCCCTTAGATCAGTGGTTCTCAACCTGTGGGTCGTGACCCCAGCAGGGGTCGAATGACCAAAACACAGGGGTCGCCTAAAGCTTTCGGAGCTGTGATTTTATTGTGTTTTTACTGCAAATCGCATGGTTTGGGGTCACCGCAACATGAGTAACAGTATTGCGGGGTCACAGCATTACAAAGGTTGAGAACCACTGCCTTAGATGGTGGTACGAGACATAGTTTCCAATCATGGGTTTGCTGCTGTTTAGGCAATACCAATGATGGACATCAACAAAATGGCTACATTTGAAGACATTCAATTTCTAATTTGCATAATTTCCAGGGGGCGATTTTCAGCATGTCAGAAAAAGTGAACAAAGTTTCTGAGCTTCATTATGCTCTCTTCTTCTTTTAGTTGGGAGCTTTATGAAATGTACTCCAAAATGCGCTTGTACAATAGCACTTACGGAAGGGGTTCACAGCTGATGCCAGTTTCTCTCCCGGCAGTTATATACACTACTGTGCTCAGTCATTGCGGCATAATTAGTATGGTTGAAAGACGACAGCTGTTCAACTAGAGGAAGGGGACGTGGAAAGATGGTGAATAAATGTCATTTATACATAGAATAATATATTCAGCACAAATACATATATACACAGCAGAACATACATACATGTAGTATTCCACTGACTAAGCAGTGCTAAATCCCTTTGTGACCCAAGGAAAATATAGAAATTACAAACAGGTGCCAACCTGATCCTGGGTCTGGTAATGTAGTTCCTAATTACACACTTACTCATAGATCCAGGCACAGTGACTGCAGTAATCTTCTCATATTTGTTATCCATGGCCTCCGTCTTTCTAAAATTTAAAATGATGCTCATGAGCCAGAAGAGCACAGTCTTCACAGGCTATTACACAGTGTAACAGCCTGTGAAGCTGCATCACAGTTTATTAGCATGATTTTAAAAATTGATTATAGAAGGAAGGAGGTCATACATAAAAAATACAAAAAGATGATCACATTCACAGTGTGTTTACCTATAGGTAAGTTTATGATGCTTTATCATGGTCTATCTTGCTTGATTTTGATGGTAGATTTCCCTTAATGGAAACCTTCCAATTGATTTGATGCATTATGAAGCAAAAATACCTGGAGAATGCTGTAGCTACACTGATGCAGGATCATATCTTGGTTAATCCTTGTGCTGAGTGGTTTTGCTGATAAAACAGATATAACATGAAAATGAAGCTCTGTCGCTTCTATGGCTGCTTCAGCACTTCTCCTAGCACGTGAGTTATTCACTGCACCAGAGAATGATGTAATCCCTGGGTTGTGTCTGAAGGCAGAATAATCAATTGCTGCACCATCCCCCAGCTGCTGCGTATGAGTGATCCAGCTCAGGTTGATTAGTAATGTCTTGACTAACCATTTGTAATTACAAGCTCCGTGTCTACTGTGTTTATCTAGGCAGCTGAACATAGCTTTCCCTAGGTCCTGAATGTTATAATTGTTTTTTCAGCAAAACCACTCAGCTCAGGGATTAACCAAGATATGATCCTGCATCAGTGTAGCTACAGCATTCACAAGGTAGGTTTGCTTCATAATGCATCACATCAAATGGTAGGTTTTCCTTTAAGCCTCCTTTCCTTATCTCTATGCTGTGTACAGGAATTCTGATACACTGCTCACTACAGGAGAAAGAAGAGGGGAAAGAAAGAACAAACAGAGAAGCTGCTTTACTCAATGAAGTATATGATAACGTTTACTCTTATCACCTGCTCTATTCCTTTCTGCAATAAGAAAAATTGTTTCAAAGGTTTAGTTATGCTTTAACAGAGACCAATTTCTGATAATATAATTCCATCAAATGTTTCAGGATTACAAAGTAATGTTAAGATTGTGCTCAGTATATTAAAATGTTTTTGCCATGAAATAAGTGAAGTAACTATCACAACATAGAAACATGATAAATAATGTGGTTACTATGATAACCATCATAAACATACAAAGTGGTACAGTAACAAAGAGCTTAGTGTTATTATAATATAATACCAGTCTGCTTTTCATCATTAAATTTAGCCATGAATATACCGGCATACAGGGGATACATTCGAATGCATTAATAATGGGCAGAATGTTTCAATATATATGGATGTTCTGCAACCTGAATCATGGCCCCATGGAAAAAATGTGCATGTTACAAAAATAATCAGTCTGATTTTAAAAATATTTTTGTCCAAATAAACAAACCGTGTGCTGACACAAAATGTCCTTGTTCTTTTAGTCAGTACAGTTTGTTAAAGCCACAGTTCTTGTGAAGAGTAGTTCTTCCTACACTAATTCAGGATATGATGTTACGGTCCTAGGCATCTATTTTGACATGAGAAAGTTAAGGCTTTTAGTCATCCAGTCACCCACTTACATGGACTTCTTTATTTTCCTTCCTCATCCAATTTCCATTCCTTTCTATTTTCCTTTAGTCCTGTGCAGGCTATTCAAGGCATTCCAAAATTTAAGTTCCAAAAATGTACTGTACTGTAAAGGCTTCTGCAAAGTGTTAATCTTCTATCTATCTATCTATCTATCTATCTATCTATCTATCTATCTATCTATCCATATGGTAGTAAATGCATGAACTAGGTATAGTTGGAAATAATTGAATAGTTTAGGAAGAGATATAATACAGATTTTGAATTTTTTTTATTTTTATATTGATATATGCTAGCAAGGTTATATAGGTAATAATAGGTAAACTTTATCACAACTAGAGATGAGTGAATCTAATTTAACAATAAATTAGATTTGTCACAGATCTAATAAAGTACCAAGATGAGCGGCTCAGAATCGCTCCCTGGTTCATCACTGCTGTTCACAGGTAACATCTCTCAGGTAGTGTCTGGGATTGGGAAAGCATGGTTCCCCCAAGCTGAATCAGGGTTTTGGGAGGGTCGCTACTTTTTGAGAGCCTTCCGGAATACGCAGAAATTTTGACATGACCGGGGCAAGGTGTAACTCCAGAATTGCCCAATTTCTCCTGTAATGTCTATGTTCAGGATATCTCATTTCTCTCGCCTAGTATTTGCTTAGGCACCCCGAGTACCGACTTTGCTAGAGAAATGAGGCAAATTCAGGATTACATGGTGAGAGAAGTAAGAAGCCCTATTCGATTCAAATCTTTTGAAAAATTGGCCCTTAGGTAAATCACCCGATGGATCCTGAGCACATAAATGATTAATGTATGAGAGAGTAAACTCACTGTACTTTATACAAATATTCATAAACAGCAAACAGAAAGTATCTTTTGCATCGGTATAATAATATCAGTAGATTATTTGCTATACGCCCAGTTTATTTATTTATATATTGTAGTTACATTGGGGGACCAAGATGATATTTCGATGCAGTGTCTGCCCAACAAGTATCCATCCTTCTTATCTGGGCTCCCTCTCCTAACCTGACATTTATGATCTTAAAGGAAACCTACCATTTCAAATGGTAGGTTTAAGCTGTAAACACCGAGCACCAGCTCAGGGTGAGCTGGTGCCGGTGCTTAGTTTCGTTAGTGTTAAAACCGCGGTATCGCGGTTTTAACACTTTTTAAAATTTATAGCAGAAGCCGCTTCGGCGCTGCGCGCGACCGTGCGCGTGCAACGCCTGCGGCATTTCCTATGTAGGCACGCGCACGATCGTGCGCACGCAGCGCCCAGGCAGTTTATGCTATAAAGTTTAAAAAGTGTTAAAACCGCGATACCGCGGTTTTAACACTAACGAAACTAAGCACCTGCACCAGCTCACCCTGAGCTGGTGCTCGGTGTTTACAGCTTAAACCTACCATTTGAAATGGTAGGTTTCCTTTAACATGGGCAAAGTTCAAGGCTAGAGGCAGTGAGCAGGTCACTAACATGGCACACAGGCTACTACCGAATTAAATTTCATTTCTGGGGAGCAGAGCTAATGCCAAGGATGCACCAACTCCCTCATTTACAGATTTTTTTTAAGTCATTTTCTGTACTACTAAAAGGACAAATGTTGGTGATTGCTGTTGGAGAATGTATAAGGCAGCTTCATGTAGTGGTTAAAGAATCCCTCTCCATTTTCTTTGTACATGCAATTCCATAATATGTTATATAAAGTAGCACTAGAGGTAGACTGTAATCTATCCAAATACCACTGTAGTGCCCGGGAGCAGGAGAGCATTGGACTTTGGACATTTGTGGACATTTGCATAGTGCAGCACTGCATCAAAAGTGTTTCATAGCATCAAATGATAATTAAGATCCAATAAAGTACAACATATATCACTCAATCCTGGACAAATATATTCAAAGCATCATACAAGCGTACAGTATGTGACTATGTTCTAAAGCTTTAATACTGAAAATCTGTTCATTGACCCTTTATGATATATTGGGCCAAGATATGAATAATCAGGAAAGTACAATGAGAACAGAGATAAGAATTTTTTACTAAGGACCACGTTATTCCTGCTTCTTACATAATACTGAAAACTGCAATAAATAGACTCCATATGTGTGAAGACAAGATCCGGCCATCCCCCATGGAAAGTGGTTTGGACACATTGGATAGATCAATATGAGAGTCACGTTTCTCCCCATCAAACGAGAGTAATATAGACTGGAAGCTTAAAATTAAAATCTGATCTTAAAGGCCAATTCACATGTAATAATTATGATTAGGACTGTAATGGTTCCAGCCGATTGGAGTGGAAAAGTGTAACACAAAGCAGTTCATGAAAACAATATAATTATCATTTATCTTTGAGAAAATTGGACATTGATACTTAAGAATCCAGTGAACTGGATTGTAAATGTCCAACTTATCCTTGTAATAATCAGAATGCTCGTCAGTGGTTAGTAAAAATCTGTGTTTTTCACTCATTCTTTTAGAACATTTGTGAATTGGGGAGAAAATGTAAAACATAAGCTTTATTTAGTTTAAATTAAAATATTCACTAGGTCCTTAAACACTAACTTAATAGGACGAACAAACAGAAACGTTCTTTATGTGTAACCTGTCTATAACACTGGCACATGTTTTTCTGGAACAGTCAAGAACTAATATAATAGATGTTTGATCACTGACTCTATGGGGCATATTTATCATGACCTCTGCGCCAGGCTATCTAACTTATTGCTAGCACTTGCAACTATTTTGCCCACTCCGCCACCTTCACGTCAGTGGGGTGTGAGGGGGGAGGGCGTGGCTGGGAGTGGGCCGGTGTGGGGCATTACTGTCCCCGTGCCGGCGCACTCACTGCCGTCGGCGACTTTTAAGTCCTTCTCAGTTCAGTGCCGGATTTTCTGGAGATCAGCAGCCACCAACTTTTTTTTCAATATAACTAAAACTGTGTACCTCAAACCTAGTAGTGTAACCATTTTAGCCATAAAGAGCAGAAGTAGAGCAAAGAAATCAGGGAATACCTTTTTAGGGCTGAGTATATTTGATGGTGAGCTTGAACACTAGTTCTCCTCGTCAGATATGATATTATGCATAAAACAGATAATGCACAACATTACAGTGACAATCAATGGATCTAAAAAAGTAAAAAATCTTTAAAACAATAGAATCGATCCAAAGAAAAGAGCGTTGACACTCCATGATATCAATGTGAAAAGAAGATGTCCTTTATTCACCCAGGTATTTCTGCTGGGTGAATAAATAACTTTATGTCTTAGAGTGCTGTTGTCTTTTTCCTTTTATTCATAAGATTGGGTCAGTGGAACAGGGCCATCTGGATGAGTGCACGCGCCATTCAGGACTTTTAACAGATAAGTAGTTTATTAACTTTTTTTTTTTTTTTATTTGTTTTATTGAAGACAGAAGCACAAAAAGAGCACTAGAAACACAGTCCTTATCACATGAATATACATCAATTAGAAGTCACATATAACATTACTTGTAACAAGAACTTCTTAAGTGTGGACTCTACAAGTTCATGTTCCAGTTTCTCCTGTGCCCCCATCGATTTCTACAGATTAAGAACCAAAGCCGGGGTGGAGTCCCCAGGATCCCATGGTGGTCCATGGAGCACTCCCCATGGTAACACATAACTACAACAAACGGGAAGAAAAGTGGAGAGTAGGGGGGGAGGGGAAGTAGTAGGGTAGACAGGGAAGGTGGGGTGGGGGCGCTCAAGTCGGGAGGTGGGGGAATGACCAAGAGAATCTGTACTTCAAATAGATTGCCTGTACTCGGCGGATTGTTGGAAGAGGATCCATGGCTGCCAGGTTTTACTGCATTTAACATATGTGCCATGTAAAGAGGAAGTGAGGTCTTCCATGTGCATGATGTCATTCACTTTAGAAATCCACATTGCAATCTTTGGTGGAGTAGTCTGTTTCCAGAGTACTGGACCGGGCCGCAATTATTAGGAAGCGTAAGAGGGATCTCTTGTATGTCCTCGTTGAGATGTCACAGTGATGGAGGATAAGGAGAGGAGGATCAATTGTCACAGAGTCCCCACAGAGGAGATTAAACGTTGCAGGTTTCCCCAGAACGGAGCAAGGACCCGACAGGACCAAAACATGTTCAGAAAGGACCCCTCCTCCTCTCCGCATCTCCAGCATGTGGAGGGTACTAACGGGAAATAGTATGTAGCCTAGTGGGGACCCTATACCATCTGGACATTAGTTTATACCCTGCTTCTTGTTATCTGGAGCTCACCGAGGTGCTGTGACATAGTTCAAAAACCCACATTTTTTGCTTGGGTGTGAGTGAGATGTCTATTAACTTTTTATTAAAGCTGAATGATATGTAAACATCTGTTTACATATCATTCTGTTGTTTTAAAGTGTATATCTAAGGGACTCTAAATATTGAGTAGTAAAATTCTAGTTAGGATCCAATAGGTTTCCCATGAGCATGCCATGTTCTACATGAGAAGTCATGTTCTACTCTATATTAGTAGGTGCTTGTCTACACTGGCAAGCTTGAAGGTAACCAGTGGTCTAACTTGAAGCTGATGGGCCCTAGTGTAAAGTCTGTGCCAGGGCCCCCACTATAATGTATGATTTAAAGTACTAATCTTCTCATATGGGAAAGTGCGACATTATGGGCCTGGTTGCGATCGCACCCTCTGCACCCCCTCAAGTTACGCCCCTGAAGGTAGCTGTCTGTTATACAACAGACATGCTTTCGTTGATTATCTTAAAACTGGGTAAGAGGAGGTATGATTAATTGGATAGAAGATCTATATGGTGCTCTTGTATTCAATGTATGTGGATATATGAGCAGATTTTTGCTGATTTTTGTTATTTGATGGCTCTGTGTTCAGCTTCACAATGAGACCATTCAATAAAAAAATGTAATCTGTCTCTATATCCGAGTTCCTAGATCAATACTCCTAGTAAAAGTTCCAGAGTTAAAAACAAACTGGAAGCATCTGAGATTTCAGTTTATCAAATAACATGCATAATAGATAAAGTCATTTAGGACCTTGGGTTTAATAGTATCTAAAGTGTAGATCCATTTTGACACTTTTCTTAGAACGCAATTGTGGACAGAAGGCCTCTTTTCTGTGAAAGCCGATGCTTTTTGGATTTCCTTGGTGATTTACCCACACATGATTTTCTACTGGGGTATCTCATTTGTTATCAATATCCCCTATGTGATCCGGCAACCTATGTGCTGATTGTGTTTCCTACGTAGTTTGTAGGACACAAGCAGGTCATTGGGAACACCATGGCAATGGTATCAGCTGAAATGCATTCAATGTTTTGGACACATTTATGTATTCACATGCCGTACAATGGCCACAACTTAAGGTTCCATGAATTTTTCAGATTCTACCGCTCGTCCTATTTAGTAACTATGGACAATAGGTGGTTAATAAAAATAGCCATGTCTGTGTAGTGACTTAGGACAAGGTGGTCTCCAAAATTCATTCGCCTCTTATAGGTGATTGTAGGTTTTCTAGGATCATGGATGAGATGTCTTTATCCAGCCTAAGGACATTCCAATAATGTTAAATTATGTACCTAACTTCCGAGTGGTGCGTATCAAAGGCTGCTAAGATAAGTATCACTCTGTTACCCTCTTTTTCTTTTTCAGGTCTGAGGAGAGTAATTCTTTCCATTGTGATGGCTTTCTGATAAGCTTCTTTCAGGGCTTTTGGAGGAAATCCTCTTTTCTGAATGGATCCATCAGTTTCTTTGATTTGCTATGGAATTCTCACAAATAATTGCGATTATACAGAAGACATAAATATCGTCCATTGAAGTACATTGTTATAGACATTTTACAGAACGCTGTACTGTCCCATTGCCCCCTCTGATTTTTTTGATATGAGTAATTCCAGAAAAGAAATTGTACTTTCCTCAATTTCTAAGCCAGGCCAAGGCTGTTGATGTTAAATGTTAAACAGAAGGTGAATCATAGAGTCATTGGGGGAGATTTATCATCAAGTGTCTGAGGTAAAACTGGTCTAGTTGCTCATGAAAACCAATCAGATTTTTCAGTAGACAAATTTAGTTATGGCAAATATAGGGCAGCATGGTGGCAGTTCTCCCTTGCAGCACTGGGGTCCTTGGTTCTAGTCCCACCCAGGTCAACATCTGCAAAGAGTTTGTATGTTCTCTCTGTGTTTGCGTGGTTGTCCTCCGGTTTCCTCCAAAACATACTAGTAGGCTGTTTAGATTGTGAGCCCCATGGGGACAGGGATCAAATTGGGAAACTCTGTGCAGCGCTGTGTAATTTGTAGGCGCTATACAAATAAAAGGAATTATTATTATGGTATATTATGTAGGAAAAAGGTAGAGAGAAGAGAGGCCAGCTGTGAAGCCTCTGCATGTAATGGTAGAATTTCCCTAGCAACACTTAGTGACAACATTGCTATGGGTGATATATATATATATATATATATATATATATATATATTTATTTTTTTTAAAAAGATATTTATTGGGTAGAAGAAATGTTATACAGTCAACATTGGAAATATAATGTTCAGTAAGCACATGTTTGACATATTGAGCAGATATATTGTAGTGAGATATTACTTCTTGCTACCCGGTATAATCCTGTGACTTCTATATTACATATCAATAGACAACAGAGACACAACGTGCGTCTCTTAGGAACTTATTTTTTGTTTTTAATAAGAGTTTATATTTTCTAAGTATATCACAAAAAAGTTAAATCATTTTCTTTACGTACAAAATGTGAAGTAAGAATTGCACACTTACACTAGTGGAGCCATTACAGAATAGCAGTTAAGTTTTCACAGCACTCATAAGATTTACTGGGAGTACTGACATCATCCAGTGCAGTAAGCAGAGGGCAGCTGTAGTAATTCACACAGCATCAGGCCCCATGCTTGTCATGTGTATTGTCCTGTATAATAATACATGGTCAGTTCTGTATTGAACTCAGAGAACATTTACTTCTATAATACAATCCCAATTAATAGAACTTTGAAGATGTTATTTACGGTCCTCTTTTCCTCTGCCTAGTCCTGCGTGTATGGCCTGATATGGCTATTGGCACCTTTACATCTCACATGCGATATGAAAAGTTCCTGTAATCGGTTGTAATAGAATGGAATTAAGCAGCTTGTACTGTATTGTTATGCATGGAAGCAGAAACCATATCACATGGAGCAGCATAGCCTATACAACCCAGAGGTTTAGTTCTTTGCATGTATAATTGCTTGTTATGACAACTGTACCCTATTTACTTGTGCTAATTTTGATAAATCTCCCCAGATGTCTTGTGAAGTCAAAATCTAAGTACTTGCATATGTCTTTATATATGATATGCATTCAATACATCTTTCAATACAAACTGCTGCGCTTAGGATACATTTTTATATTTGTGCCTCTGTACTTATGCAATAGGCATCCGTTGGTACTCTGGAGACATCTCTCTTCTTTCCTAAAAGGTCAGATTCAATAATATGCTAAACAAATGTCTAAGGAAAATACATGACTGCACATGGTTTCTATAATGATGCAGAAGCAGCGGAAGTAGGAGTCAGCAATTGGATCTCTTCAGTACTTTGTACCTTCTGTGTGATAAAAATCAATTCCTATAGTTATTGGAGAACAGCTTCTGCCATCTAGTGGTTACTCTCGCATATTACATATCATGTGCAATCTGGAGATCATGTACTGTATACTGAATAATAATTCTTTATTTATATAGCGCACACAGATTACGCAGCGCTGCACAGGCATGTCAAATTGGTCCCTGTCCCCATAGGGCTCACAATCTAAACGACCTAACAGTATGTTTTGGAGTGTGTTAGGAAACCGGAGGACCCCCACGCAAACACGTAGAGAACATACAAACTCTTTGCAGATGTTGACCTGGGTGGGATTCAAACCCAGGACCCCAGCGCTGCAAGGCAGAAGCGCTACCCACTCAGCCACCGTGCCGCGCTTAATATACTCCTAATAATGTAATAATCCAAATTTATACAGTGTCATTAAATTTCTTACATGTTTTCTATTAATAACTCATCAGGAAAAAAAATGTTCTGTAATGTGCAAAAACCCCATTGTATATGTTTCTGCATCAGTGTAGCTACAGCATTCTCAAGGTATGTTTGGTTCACAATACATAAAAACAAATGGTAGGTTTTCTTTAATGGGAAACATTGTAGTACAGATCCATGCGGAGCCTACACTTCCTTGCTTGCTACTAGACCAAAACAATATTTCTCCAGCCATGGCTCTCAAAATATTTCTACCATAGCTAGATATAATCTTGAGTCTTATGTTAAAGGAAACCTACCACTTGAAGTGGCAGGTTTCAGATAGAAATACCGAGCACCAGCTCAGGGTGAGCTGGTGCCGGAGCTTATTTTTGTTAGTGTTTTAAACCGCGGTATCGCGGTTTAAAACACTTTTTACACTTTATAGCCGGCGCAGGGAGGTACGCGCTCGGCGCTTACCATGCGCGAGCGGCTCTCCTTCATTTCCTATGTAGCTGCACGCACGGTCGCGCGCATGGTAAGCGCCGAGCGCGTACCTCCCTGCGCCGGCTATAAAGTTTAAAAAGTGTTTTAAACCGCGATACCGCGGTTTAAAACACTAACAAAAATAAGCTCCGGCACCAGCTCACCCTGAGCTGGTGCTCGGTGTTTTCTTCTGAAACCTGCCACTTCAAGTGGTAGGTTTCCTTTAAATAATTGTGTTCTTCTTGTCACATCTAGTGGCTTCATAATGGTTAAACAGACCTGTAAACCACTAAACCTCCTACAAGGTTACTAGTTCCCGGCACCCCTGGTTTATGTAACGCTTTGTTTGCCTCATGGCGATATCTTTAGAGGCATACATCATGTTACCACATAGAAGAATAGAGCACTACCACTGCTTAGTGATTTCATAGCAGATAATATGGAGTGTTGAGTTTTTCTAGTCAATAGTCTTTCCTGTAAGCAGTAATGGAAGTTCCTGTTTTTCCGTTGTCAGTCAGTACAAAGCAATTAGACTGGGAATAGTACATAGCTGTGTGTTGTGCTTTCAGGGGCGCTGGAATGCTTTTATGTGACTTTGTGGTCTCCTGGAAAAATATGGAAAGCTGAGTCTTTGGTCATGTGACTAGAACATTTGGTACTTTGACCTGGAAGGAATAAACTAAAGATAAGAAATCTTCATACTGGGGAAATTAATGCATATGAGTTAAAGGGGTGGGTCACGTTACCTCATGTTTTTTGTAATGTGTTTAAGTGTGGGGCAGAATATTAGGTAATCTACCAATATACATGTATTAAAAGTTCCGCACCGCTTTATTGATATGTAAAGTGAAGCCTCATATCTGTTTCCTGTCCATAAAATGGTGATGGAGCCAGAGGGTCAAGTAATCTTATCTGTCCATAAGATTACGTGCGTGTTCTGCGTGTGCTTTTGATGCGCAGAACTTGCATTGCACTCTGACCCATTATATTAAATGTTTTTTTTCAGACTTGAATTTTACGCAAACACGCAAATTTTTTTTTTTAAAGCGCGTTTAAATCTCAGCATGCTCTACTTTTTCAAGTCACGCACCATACAAGTCTATGGAGATGCATCAAAAACGCATTGCACTCTGAGACACATGCAAGTCCATTGCAAGTGCATTGCGTTTTTCACGCATCAATTGCAAGAGAAAAGATAGAGCTCAGTCCGGAGTCCTTTTCAAATGCATTGAAATTGCATTCAAAATGTGTGTGAAAAACTGAGACACTGAACAAACTCTGACTGAAAACTGATTGAACTCTGAAGCAAAATGTCAGTTTTTCACTGACCAAACCCTGATCGCACCCTGACGTGATCGGCAACACAAGTGTGGAAGGGGCCTTATTTTCATGAATACTACGGTATCATAAGGTCCTGGCAGGGTGATTGTTCATGGACAGTTGGAGATCACATGACCCTCCATCAGTTCCATTTTATGGACAGGACAGTCTGGCTGATGAGGTAAAAGATGGGAGGCTTCACTTTACATATCAAGAAAAGAATGCAGAGATTTTAATAGGTTTACTTTGGTAAATTACCTAATTACCTATTACACACACATAAAAAACATGAGGTAAAGTGGTCAACCTCTTTAATATAGCTACTATTGAACTAATGCAAGTTCCAAAAACTCTTTAGCAATAGCTATTGTAGGAAAATGTGGTGGCTCTAAGTTAGGAAGCAAGAGAAGATGTTCAGCACCCAGGCCTTGCGGCACCATAGCAGTTACATGCTCTGCCTTCATGGTAGCCTCTGCTGCAAGGTTCTAATTAAAGAGGTTAAAAAGTTCATTTTAGACCCGAGCAATAGTATTTGAAAGAGTCCTCATAGTACAAGTGTGAAATCAGCGTGTGCAATAATTTATGTGATTCCTTATGATTTTCCAGGTACCATATACGAAAAAATGTTAACAATGTAATTTTTAAAAATAATGAAAGTTATGATATACACAAGTATAACATAAAAACTGATTTGTAAAGCGCTACGGAATTTGATGGCGCTATATAAGTAAAGATTATTTTTATTATCAACTGGCTACAGCATACATCTCAGCTAAACTTGCTGGATTTGTAATGAATGCATTAGAGAGAAAGTTAAAAGCGGAAAAACTAAAATTCTAGAATGAAATATCCCCATTATTGACAGAATTTTACAAACTAACCATTATCATTTATTACAGAGAAGCTTCCGAAGCCTCATCTTACAAGCTCTAGCACAAGGGATGATAATGTGAATCGTCTGACTGTGCCAGGTATCGAATTGCAGCAGGCAAATAATGTTTCTTGTAATGTGAAATGAAAAAATCAATGATGCAGGAAGCCTGAACAGCTCCGCTCCGACAATTACAAAGGGAAAAGCAGGTATCAAATAAGACCTAATCAGACCCACTTACCACTAGCGGATCATCTGTCCCTCCTAACATGGCCCACTAACAATTCACCTCATTTGGTTTCTTAATGTGAACTTCAAGAATATCTCCACCTAAAGAAAATCCCCAGATAAGTCACAATACATATGCCTGCAGCTAAATAATCTGGAAAGAGAGTAATGGGACATATTCATTATTGCAGTTCATTATTACATTATTACTTCTTTTGCCTGTTCTGTGTCATTCATGATAAATCAGTGCATCTTTCTTATTGATTTCCACTCACACAAGAAAAAGTAGCCTGCTTTTATTATTTTGGCACTTTCTTATGAACCAAATTGGGTGAATGGAAATAAAACCGGTGAAACAAAAGCAGGATCACAAAGCGGACAATTCTCATCTGTGAAAAACATGTCCAGGAATCAGGTCAGATGTGTGAATGTGGGCCCATGTCTATAGCCCCTCTGCTATGCTCTTAGTGAAAGCTGTCGCAGGCTCCTGGTTGGACAATATGGTTGTCTCTCAAAGAATAGGGAAGGGGCTGTGGAGCAGCTCAGTGTTAAGAAAAGGTAGCTCCTCAGGATAAGGTAACTCCAACAGTAGCACCTACAGAGCTGCAGTGTCAAATATTTTTTTACAGTCCCACTATTATTAATAACATACAAGTTATGATCAAACATCTCTCCAGTAATCATGAGTTTCAGCAGTTCTGTGTAATCAGACCTTCTTATAGGACCCTTAGAAACCCAATGTACCAAACTTAATACCAAAACATTGTCAAGGTATAATCTCTTATGACTTAAAGAGGACCCATCAGCTCAATAAAACAATCTAGCTGCACAGACTAGAGGAAGCAGCTCCCTAGCCCTCCCCCAGTTGTGGCACTGTTAAATTTCTAGCTTTATCGGAACATACTAAAAAGCTGAGAAACACTGAGGTACGTAGCGGTCCGATTGACGGACCCAGCTTCAAGCGGTCCGTGTATTCATTAGGGGGTGGTCTGAGGCCGTCAGAGGAGGCGGTGTCTGCAGCATCAGGCCTGGCAGTCACAGCCGGCATCTGGTGTGGGAGGGGCGGTCCGGGAGAGAAGCTGAAGAGACGGGAGTACCTAGGACTGCCCCCTTATTAATACGCTGGACTGTGTAAAGCTAGGTCCATCAATCGGATCTCTACATATCTCAGTGTTTCACAGCTTTTTGGTGTGTTCCAATAAAGCTAGAAATGTAACTGTGTGAAAACTGGCGGAGTGCTAGGGAGATTTTTCTTTTATTATGTGCAGCCAGATTTTTTCATTAGGTGACAGGCCCTCTTAAAAAAAAAGTTAGTTGAGATAAAGTTGCTTTCCACAATTTTTTTAAACATTTTAATCATTGATTTTTCAGGATATGAATATAAAACTTTACATTCAATTTATGTAATAAAATACATAATAGAATACAGGCATTCTCTGGATTACATACAACAAAGGTTCTGTATGTTTGTTCTTAAGTTAAATTTCTATGTATGTCTGAACTGGTATATTTTGTAACTGTAATTTGAAAAGACTTGAAAAAATTATTTTTCTCATCACAAATTTTTAAAAATTTTGGGCTGTCCTGGCTACAAGGATCAACAATAAAGCTTCATTGCAGACACCTTTGATAACTCTTATGTTCACCATGTTGTAGCTAAAGATCAGTAAGTTACCAGGGGGCAGAGAGGTCTGTATGTAACTAGGGGTCGTCTGTAAATCAGCTGTTCTTAAGTTGGGGACCGCCTGTTTATGTAACAAGAACAGATTCTCATTACCCGAATAGACAGTACATGTAAGAAAAAGCAAACAGACATTTGATTTATAGATCCAGTATCATATACAAAGGCATATGTGAATAAATGTATAGGAACAAGACAGAAGAGGGTAAGGGTTTCTTTAGACTTACAGAGGCAGCATAGATGAGTTATATATGGAGGTCAGCCATATATCCCAATTGTTATAAAATTTTGTAATTTGTGAGTATCTTGGAAAGTCACAACCTTATGGTTGGCTATAGACCTGAGAAAGGTTGAATCTGTTTGAAAAATTTGGGAAACTGCATTCTTACCTGTACATCTCTAAAAATGTCTTTGGCTTTAGTACCCTGTGGGCTCTGTCAGTGATCATGTCTGAATTTGTTTCTGGAATATTTCTGAATTTGTTGTTCTCTCACTTTGATGTTGTATTTAATTAAGTTTTAGTTTGACAGCTGTGACATCATCTTGTATTTTTTTTTTATGAGCATCTAACAGGATGTAATGTGCACCTGTGATCTTCTCCATTTTCTCCTTTAGTTTCGTGGCACGGACCCCTATGGCTGTGAGCTCAGCGTTCATTACAAAAATCACTCAATGAAATTCCTTGTGGATATATTCTTTCTATTCTGCTAGAAGCATCTTCATTATAGATATAGCAAGATTGGACAATACTTTTATAGTAGACATTTCTGGAAGACTATTATAGCATTTGATGCATATGGGACTCCAGAACAGGTTTGGGTTGGTCTCTTACACTCATTGACCACCATTTCAGCCACTTCAAGGATCTGTACTGTAAGTGAGAAGATGCCAAGATCTACAGTCTCTCAGGTTGACTATACACTTTGGGGCACATTTACTTACCCGGTCCAGTCGCGATCCAGTGGCGCGTTCTCCGTCGAGGACTAGGGTCTTCCGGCGATTCACAAAGGTAGTGCTCCCGATGTCCACCAGGTGTCGCTACTGCGCCGAGGTCCGCCGAGGTTTGCCGGAGTTCACCAACCTATTCCCGGTGCATGTAATCGTGTGTCAAGAGACCCTTTTTTTTTTTTTATACCGGGTTTTTTTTCCGAATCCGTTGGGTTTTCCGACGGCCACTAGAGCCCCCCCCCCCGAATTCCGCCACATGCATGCCGGCGCCGATGCGCCACAATCCGATCGCGTGCCTCAAAAACCCGGGGCAATTCGGCGCAAACCAGTAAGTTTCGGGAAAACCGACGAAAAAGAGCGATTCGGACCGTTAGTAAATGTGCCCCTTTGTATTCTTCAAATCTCTTGCTGCAGTTGTACAGCAATTCCCAGTGTTTCCTACTGATATTAATATATTGCACTATTGTGGTTTAGTCCATGACCTTATGTCTCAGGATGTATAGAAGGCAAGATGGCGCCTACTACTCCACTCGACTGCTGCACTCCTTAACTCACTCAATTTCCAGTTAGAAGGGCGCCCCTGCCACTGGGTTCAGGGCAGGCTAGAGAGATGGCGAGGCTGTGAGTAATAGTAGGTCATGCTGCTCCATTTTGGTCCAGACACAAGTTTGGGTTTCAGGCCTGTAGCAGGGCACTTTTATCAACGTGGGCGGTTAGGATGTCTATTGAAAAACTGTAGGAGCTCATCCTTCATGTGACTGCTCAGTTGCCAGCATGTCAACCCCCCCCCCCTGCCCGAAACCCACAGACACACACACAATATATTTCATAATACATCTGTATGCTATTCAATTTAGACATTTATCATTTGCAATACTTGACCTTTAGACTCCTTAGCCAGACCAGATTTGCTATGACCACCGTAGGAAAATGCTTTTCAATGCAATTATGAGTGGTACAAAAAATAATTTTAATGTACCTAGCAGACACAAGTGTCTTTAAACTCCTGGCAAACAGGAACACTGCAAATAGTTAAATTTATAAGTGCTTAGCTTGTATCTAGCTTGGACTATCTGTTCCATACTCTAACTCATGCCAGATTTAGAATATACACAAATTAAACTTGAAAGATAACACTTAAAGGGCACAAGGTATGTCACTTAACTCCGTTTACATGATGTTTTTATTAGGGATCAGCAGATTCTTTTGCAGTTCCAATATGGTCAAAGAATGCTAAATGGATTACAATGTACCAAGCGGCTCTTCATTGCACAATAGAAGTGGTGAGTTGGCCCTAAATGATGATTCACCTTTGTTTTGAATTTCAAGCAGTTTTTAATAAAGTTAGGAAATTATGTCATAATGTACAAGTACAAATCAATAAATATAATTGACAGTGGTGTCCTCATGGTTATAATTCACAAGGAACAGAACCTCTACAACTTACCCCTCTACCCATTGAGCAGAAACTGTGATGACATTGTGGAACAGTCGTTACTATACACCGATGACTATCTGAGCAACAGGACATTCAATTATCAGTATAGAAGGAAAAGTCTTCCTGCACTGTGCTAAAAGTCTTTAAGGCTTTATTCTTCAATCCATTATAAATGTATAAACGTCACCTCTTGCATGCTTGGTTAACGTGTTTTAAGCCTTAAAATAGCTCTTAGTTGTAGCATAGTGTAGTCATACGACTAAGAACCATTTTGAGGCTCTAAAGGCAGCTCAACATTTTTACTTTCTTCACTGAAGTATTGATGACCAAAACCATGGACTATAACCAAAATTATAAGTTCAATATAACCACAAATAAATGAGCACAAATGCCTTACCCATATTAAAGTAAGTGCAGCAGGCACCCAATCCACATTCAATCCACATGCTGCCATAGAAATGTTGCTCCTGCCACGTGTCACAGGTGGTCCCGCGACCCATATCCCGGGTCGTGGGCTCACCCGTGGTCCCCGGGGCTCGCAGGCGCGGTGCCGGCGCAGCTCACCTCTCCACATTCCGGAATCGCTGCCGAGCTCCGTTCGTGCTGCGTCCCCACCTCCTAGGGCACGCATACGGCACCTTCAGGAAATTTAAAGGGCCAGTGCACCACTAATTGGTGCACTGGCTGATCACTTCCCCTTTAAGAACCCTGCACCTTCCTTACACTGTTGCCGGATCTTTGTGTCTTACAGCCTGAGAGAAATCTATTCTGCGATTTGCCTGCGATTCCTGCGTTCCTGTGTCTCCTGCGTTCCTGAGTCCATCCGTGTTTCAGTGTTACCTGAGCTCCTCTGTGTTCCCGTGTACCTGTGTTCGTCCATGCTGCTGTCCTGTGTGCTGTGTTCCCGTACCCTTCTGCTTGGACCTCCTGTTGCTAACCCTGGATCAGACTATGACGTTGCATCTCTGCCGCCTGCCCTGACCTTGTGCCTGGACTTTGACCACGAGATTGTCTGCCGTCTCTGTACTACAACCTTGGCCGCCACTGCAGACAAGTCACGCCTGAGGAACGACCTGGTGGTACCACGCCGCAGCTTGTCTAACCTGCTTTGCGGCGGGCTCTGGTGAAAACCAGGTACCACTTAGACTCCGGTCGAAGGTAGTGGCTTGTGTCATCGTCTGCATTGGTCCAGAGGATCCACACCTGCTAGCCTGACACCACGACACTGGAAGAGGGGAATACCACGCTCCCGGTCACATGTGGTACTCCTGCACAGGCATGGGGTCCCCACACGAATGAAGACCCAAGTCTACACATGAGAACCATGTCACACCAGAGAACAGATGGCCCATTCTCGGAGACACCTTGACACGAGACACTTGTATAAAGATTGGTGGTGCTTGTGTATTGACTTCGTCCTCACATGGGGAGGACCCATCAACACACTAGCACCATGTCACACAGAGCACGAACGCCCCACCCCCTAAGACACCGTGACACTGGACACCATGACACAGTGTTTCTGGAAGTGGGGTATCCACACTCTGGTGTGAAGTGAAGTTTGTGTGTTGACTTGGGTCCTTATACATGTGGAGGACTCTTGCCCACACAGGAGCACCACATGTGACCGGAAGCCATGGTATTCCTTATTTCTATTGCAACATTTGTATGGCAGCATGTGGATTAAATGTGACTGGAAGTGAGGCTTTCCCCACTTTTGGCGTCACTGTAATACATAACACCATAGTAGCACCTTCTGTTGATGTAAGACTTTGAATAACATGTGAACCCCCCGAGGAAGCTTATCATACTTAAAATGTGCGTTGTGGTGCCTGTAACATTTATTCTAATATGAGTAAGGTATTTTGGTTGAACTTGACGGACATTTTTTTTTTTGTCAACCGTATAAACTATGATACTATTTGTGCAGATCCATATGTGGTTATTTTGAAGTTATATTTTTGGTTATGATCCATGGTTTTTGATCATAACTATTTCAGTGAAGATACAGCAGAAATTTTGACTTGCCTTGGGATTATTTTTGCACAAAACCAATAGGTCCCGTGAAAGAAGCTTTGATAACAATTTTTTCGTGTGCGATGTTTCCAATATTTTGCTCTCCTAAAACAATTAGCGGAGAGTCTGTGGTATGCTCAAGTTTACCAATGGTTGATTTATTTATTTCATAATAGATAAGGTTGGTCTATCAAGTCCAACCTATAAAATATCATAACTTATCATAAATCATGTTGATCCAGAGGAAGGCAAAGGAAACCTTCAAGTCTGATGCCACTTGGAGCAAATTAGGGAAAAATTAATTCCTCATCTCAATACGGCAGTCAAAATAACACCCTGGATCAACATCAAATTAAACATTAGTTAATATTTCGGCTCTCCAGAAAGGCATCCAGGTCCCTCTTGAACAAGAATCGAATGTTACAACCTCCTGCGGCAGAGAGTTCCATAGTCTCACTGCACTAGTACAGAATCTATGTCTATGGTGTTGGAAGAACCACCTCTCCTCTAGGCTTAGAGAATGCCCTTGTCCTGGCCCAATACCTAGGTATTAAAAGATCATTGAACTATCCATTCAGATATTTGTACCTTGTAATGAGGTTCCTCTTTACCCTCTTCTCTTTTTATGCACTGGTGCCCAAATATTTGCCTGAGTTTTGTAAAGCCACAATGAAAGGTTCAGTCTCCAGGACCTCCATGTTTGCCAATGCTTTGTTAAAACTCCTGTGTAAAATAGAAGATTTGAGATATTGGATAAACAAAGGGTTATATAAAGTGGAGCATTTCCTATTCAGTGCGCTCAGACTAAATTACTTACCTAGAAGTATGGCTTCACGCCAGCCTTTCCTCTCTCTAAAACGTAAACTTTGCACCGATCATTACATCTATTATGTAGAACATTAAGTTCTGGCAACACTTTTGAATATCGTTTTCAGGACACTGTCACTTAATTAACATTGTAGCGTTTCTAAGCTGTAGTCTGCAAACACAACAATTGTTGATTTAGAAATCAGATGTGGAGGATTGTCTTTGTATCTTGCATGCTGTCCGCCCCATTACTTTCTTGGATATTGGAATATTTCTGTTATTTCAGATGTAAAGCTGAATTCATAAAACCTTGCCAGAGCATTCAGTCATTTTTAAATGCATTTGTCATTACCGCATGCGTTTTTACATGTTACCACTCGTTTGGCTGGTTTTAAAGTGTATTTCTTCCTTCCTGGAAGTGTAAGCAGCTTTGTCTCAATGGTAACACAGCTGCTTACTCTTTCAGCAAAAATTGAAATGCTTTCAAACCAGCCAAACACATAGTAACTTGTAAAAACGCATGCATTTCAACACCACTAGCCAATCACTGCCATGGCTAGTAGGTAGATGCACCCAAACCCCCGTACCTAAACTTAGAAAGCAATCCCACTCATCTCTAATTGTAATACAATGTCAAATTTTCATAGTATTTTTCTGCAATTGAATCTGCACTGGAGGAACCTTTATCACCGATTCTAACATAACGGCAAGAACCTGATGGGCCCTGACACCATATTATTTTGTTTGCTGTAAACAGTATGCCGGTGCAGAGAACAGAAAAAGATGGGAACTTAGGCTATTTTTCTTAGTACAATATGGCGACATGAGATATTCTGCATAGAGAGAATTTCTGATGTGGCTGCCGTGATAATTCCAACCAAAATTATTATTTTGTGATAGTTTCATATTTACAGTATATGAAGTTGTCACATAATTATTTTGTTAATTAATTTTCGCTATAATACCTTAACCAATTAACGACCTGGCCCTTTTTTGTTTTCTCATTTCCATTTTTCACTTCCCACCTTCAAAAATCTATAACTTTTTTATTTTTACACTTAAAGAGCTCTGTGATTGCACTTCATCGTGATGGTATTTAATATTCCATGCCGTGTACTGGGAAGCTGGAAAAAAAATTCAAATGCAGTGAAAATAGTGAAAAAACGCATGTACAGGTGGTCCCCTACTTAAGGACACTCGACTTACAGACGACCCCTAGTTAAAGACGGACCCCTCTGCCCACTGTGACCTCGGGTGACCTCTCTAGATACTTTACTTCAGTCCCAGGCTGCAATGATCAGCTGTAAGGTGTCTGTAATAAAGGTGCATTGATAATCCTTGGTCCCATTACAGCAAAAACATTTTGAAATTGTCACTGGGGCAAAAAGAAATTTGTCTGGAGCTACAATTATAAAATATACAGTTTCGACTGACATACAAATTCAACTTAAGAACAAACCTATGGAACCTATCTTGTACGTAACCCGGGGACTACCTGTACTAATGATTACTACCACTTTTTACATGTTCCCAACATGTTCTCAATACCAACTATTGACCAATGATTGTACCACACGTCAAAAAGAGCATATTATGTACAACCAAGCAGTGTGACGTGCTATAGGTACTTAATCAATACCAAAATTAGTAGAAAATATTATACATCTTTATTATAATTTATATAACAATATAACCAGAAATGTTAAAACACTTAAAAGCACCCACATGTGCATTTTCGTATTCAAAGCAGCCATAACAATCTGTGCAAAACTAAGCGGTGGTTCCTGAACTCCCTCTCTCCTGTTGTTACCCTAAAAAATGGGAAACTCCTAACCTGCTAGCGCTATTGTACAATACCATAGATCAAACATCACAATATATATATATAATAGTAAATTAAGGCTATCACCGGGGTATCAGGAGGGGGCTTGCTCCCCAAGTGTTCCACCACTTAGCTTTGTGGCTTCTTCAGGGGTGCATGAAACTGATCCATATATGATCAATATTTATAAGGCTGCACAGATTGCTCACCTGCGTGAGCGATGCTCGGTGTCTGCTCCGACTGACTGCGCATGCGCTCTCCGCAAGGTCACATGACTGGCCCAATCCTCCTTCTTCAAGCCGGCCATGCAACATTATGGCCGAGCATACCCCTAGTCTACATGAGCCTGCCACGAGATTGGTGGAAGCGGGGGATGGAAACTGTCACGTCTAGTAAACTAAGAGCGCTGACCTAAGGGAAGTAAACAAACAGAATTTGACCACAAGGTTGCATATGATAAAACTATTGCATAGAAGAGCTAATGGCTTTCAAGAAGATATGTATATACCAGTCATTCCAATTAAGTCCATTATAGGTAATGTCCATAGATAGTAATAGTATGATGTTCATGCATCTCGGATACTCTCCAAATCCTAGAGAGAGTCCATGTACTAACCCAGGAGAATAAGATTATATAGGGATTTTTCGCCATTCTTTTTATGTTGAGGATTTATGAGCTGCATAAATCCAAAGGCATCTATAGGTACATTTGTGCCTCTATATAGTGTTCTCTATTGCAGAGTATCAGTGTCCATTTCTCCAAAAGTGAATCAGAAATCCAGGGTGTTGATGAGGACAGGGCTGGAGATCAATCTGTCATGATTAAGTAAGAATCACACCACTGGACACTTTAAAAGGAGACTGGTGCTTGGCATCATTGTTTCTCTTCTGTTAACCATGGTTATCGCTAAAGAAACACATGCAGTCATCATTTCACTGCACAAAACTGGCCTAACAGGGAAGAGTATCGCAGCTAGAAAGATTGTTGACTGAGGTGCAATCTATCGCATCATCAAGGAATTCAAGGAGAGAGGTTCCATTGTTGCCAAAAAAGCTCCAGGTGCCAAAGAAGGAGCAGCAAATGCCAGGACCGTCTCTTAAAAGTGTATCAGCTTTGGGATCGGGCTACCAGCAGTGCAGAGCTTGCTCAGGAATGGCAGCAGGCAGGTGTGAGTGCATCTGCACGCACTGTGAGGCGGAGACTCTTGGAGCAAGGCCTGGTGTCAAGGAGGGCGGCAAAGAAGCCACTTCTCTCCAGAAAAAAACATCAGGAACAGACTGATATTCTGCAAAAGGTACAGGGAGTGGACTGCTGAAGACTGAGGTAAAGTCATTTTCTCTGATGAATCCTCTTTCCGATTGTTTGGAACATCTGGAAAACAGCTTGTTTGGAGAATACAAGGTGAGCGATACCACCAGTCTTGTCTCATGCCAACTGTAAAGCATTCTGCAACCATTCATGTGTGGGGCGGCTTCTCAGCCAAGGGAATCGGCTCTCTCACAAGTCTTGCCTAAAAACACATCCATGAATAAAGAATGGGACCAGAATGTCCTCCAAGAGCAACTTCTCCCAACCGTCCAAGAGCAGTTTGGTGATCAACAATGCCTTTTCCAGCATGATGGAGCACCTTGTCATAAAGCAAAGGTGATAACTAAATGGCTCAGGGAACAAAACATAGAGATTTTGGGTCCATGGCCTGGAAACTCCCCAGATCTTAATCTCATTGAGAACTTGAGGTCAATCATCAAGAGACGGGTGGACAAACAAAAACCAACAAATTGTGACAAATTGCAAGCATTGATTGTGCAAGAATGGACGGCTATCAGTCAGGATTTGGTCCAGAAATGTTTTGAGAGCTGCCAGGGAGAATTGCAGAGGTCCTGAAGAAGAAGCGTCAGCACTGCAAATATTGACTTGCTGCAGTAACTCATTCTGTCAATAAAAGCTTTTGTTACTCATAATATGATCGCACTTGTATTTCTGTATGTGATAAAAACATCTGACAAACCAGAGGGCAACAGATCATGTGAAAATATAATATTTGTATCAATCTCAAAACTTTTGTCCATGACTGCATGTTGATATATAATGACTCCACATCCATTGTTACCAAGAAGGATCCAGGACTGACATCTAAATGTTCCAGCTGCTCGATGAGGCACATTGAATCTCTGAGATTCCAATTTGATGACAAAAGGTTGTAAAAAGAAGTCCAAATAAATACATATCCTCTCACACAATCCCCATATGGGCCTACTTGGTGGCGATTCCAGGGACTCCCAGGGTTTGTCCACCTGCAAATATTTTACATCTTTTTAGTGATGATTCCATGTTCAGCCGCCGTTAGTATCAGGCGGTCTATTTTACTTTTAAAGGTATCTGGGATGTTCCCTGCCCCCCCCCTATGTGATCGAAGCTGCCAGGATAGTCACCATTTACAACCTGTATGTTCAGTGTGCAGTGTTCAGTGGATTTACTTGTGGGAAACTAAATGGATTTATAGGGGTTTTCCCACAGAAGAAAAGTATCAAATCTCAATCCGCTAGTGATGTTTACACAATAAAGATCATTTAAACCCCTTAGTATACAATGTTACTCAGTTTTATTGCTGTTTTAGCTCCTATCACTCCCTAGGCTGCTCAGTGTAAGATTCCAGTGTGTGTGTGTTGGGGGGGGGGCTCTCTAAGCAGACACATTATGCTCCATCTAGTTCTGTGAGCTGATTTAGTTATATTATCAGGGTACAGGTGTATAAACACTTCAATCTGTCAGTGTCACACATAGAAGTGACACATAGAAGGAGAGACGAGACAGATGAGGGATGCATGAGATGCCTATTACACAGAGTCATAACAGACAGAGACTGACAAACTTTTACACTGTCAGCTCTGCTTCATCACTGTTCTCAGAGGTATGTGCCTGCACCCTCATCCAGATAACTTATCTACTTATAGTTTGCAGCTTCTCCCTGCACACGATGTGGTGCTGCCAGGAAGTGAATCAGTGAGAGTCTGTGAGCTCCGTGCAGGGGATGGGGCTACAGGCTCAGCATATAGCGAGACATAGAAACTCTGCAGCACAAAGTCACACAGGAATCCAAGATGGCGGCCACCCGACCCAAAGTCAGAAGTTACAGAGTCATGTCTAGGGGCAACTGATTTTGTCCTGGAATACAAAGGTGCGGGCTGGATGCAGGGAGGAGCTCAATGCAACGTCAGACAGGAGAACAATATGTCCTCCCGAACCTAAAGTCAGAAGATTAACGTTCGGATCCTGGGGCAACCAAAATTGTGTACACCAGGACTGATAGAGACAGGTTGTACTTATATCTGTGAAATGCTGCATTTTTTGTTAACAACAGTGAATTAGGGAATGTGTTATTTTGCTATCCTGAGGACATATAAGAAACTTGTCTTCGTGGGAATACCCCTTTAATGCAAAATTACTTTGAGAGAGAACACAGGGCATCATGGGATCTGTGGGCAAGCTAACTGGCCTCAGCTTCAGGGCATAGACTGACAGATATTAGTCTCCGCCCACTACACCTCTAGTGAGAAAGATTTTTGTCAAACACTTTGTTTTCAAAGGGGGAATAACATATAATAATTTGGTAAAATCTCTATAGCTTTACAGTTACTCTTTAAATGGATGTAGCCAGTCACATCATAACTTCATCACAGTCACACTATATATATGTACCCTTACAGTTTCCTGCAGAGCTAAAGAGAATGAACCCCAAAGTATAAAGACACCATAAAAGGGATTGGCATAACCTTGACACTCATAGATAACCCCATTGCACACCAGGATGTACTATTACGTCCTGGTGCTGCAGGGGTGTATGGAGAGAGCTCACAGGCCGAAGTAATGCAAATTCATGCTCTGAATGGCTTTGTTTGGTAGGAGTGCTTTTACGTAAGGACTGCTCCTGAAACCGTGGCCACTTTTGCAAACATAGTACAATCAGTTACTGGTTATAGAGCCAACCAGTGTAAAGTCATAATCCAGACCATGAGTAAGATTTTTTGATGCCGTAACATGTAGGTCAGGAGCCTCTTTGTCTGCTAAATATTTCACTACCTTTTTTATGGAATTGCAATAAAGGACATTCATATTTTTCATCCTGGATAGTCTGGATACCTTGCATTGTGGTCAGTTGTGGTCAGCTGTGGTTCTCAGACAGCAGAAAGGCTGACTATAGGGTTATGAGTGTTTTTTTTTTTACTTACCAGACGTTCAAATACAATACGCTGTATAACCTGTAATGATAAAGGTTGTAAAATATGGGACAGTTGGGTGCTGCTGGTTCAGAAAACATGAAACTGTGCGTTTTCCAAACCTCTATCCCTGCCTACTTGCCAACACTGCACTACCCTGGAGGTGACAACTGGATGACAGACCCTACACTGGTTAGGTGCACAGAAATGATAAACAAACACAGAGAAAGACAGACAAAAGCCTAACAATTCATGAATGGCGTGAATATACATGGAGTGCCTGAACACTGTCCCTCCACCTGAGACACAACCTCAGAGATGTAGAGGATTACAAAGCCCGCATACTAGCCAGGAGAAATTGGCAAGGAGCTGATCCTGAAGTAGTTTTGACAGAAAACTTGTCCTCATGCTGTGGCTCAGCTAGAATATAAGCTTAGCATAATAATATATCAGGATCTGGAATTTCTGAGATGAAACTGTCTGAGATAGCCAGGTTATCAATACCATTGCAGTTTTGGTCTCTAACAAATTTATTGGATTAAAACGATGGGAAGAGTATAATTAATTTTTCTGTGCCTGATCTACTAAGGCTGATTTCACTCTATCGCCTGTTCCTTACCCCTGTTAAGCAGGGGTAAAGAATGGAGGTTTAACATATCAGTTAAAAATCCCTTTGATATCAATGTAAATTTTATGTAATAAAATAGAGCACCTACACATTATGCAGTGATGCACAGAGCTTGCCAAATCGGTTCCTGTCCCCATGTAATCAATGACGTAACTAGCAGAGGAAGAAATGAGGCCCCCTTCATCTTAAAAAATTAATTTTAATACACTTATATATACACACATAAAGATATATACTCTCACACACACATTTATACACTTATACATTTATGCAGCCCAGTAGCTGCTGACCACATGGAAGCAGACAGCAGGAAGCTAGAGATGACAGTTTCTTAGTCCTGCCGTCCCCACCCCTGACATTTCGTGTCTGAGCTCCCGGCTCAACTGTGTACTGTGGAAAATGTGCAGTGTTATATACATATTGGGGCACATTTACTTACCCTTCCCTGCACGTTCCCTGATCCGGAGTGTGAAGTCTGCAGCGATTCACGTAGATCGTGAGCCGATATCCTGCATGTGTCGCTTCCCCGCTCAGGTCCACCAGAGTTCACCCTCTTCTTCCTGGTGCGTGTAAGTGCTTGGGCTTGAGACTCAATTTTACTGTTAAATCCCGCGCTCTGTCTGAATCAGTCGGATCATCCGTCGGCATGCCCCCCGATTTCTGTCGCATGAAAGCCAGCACCGGTGTGCCTAAATCTGATCCTGTGCGACACAACCCCCTTCTAAATCCCTGGCCCAGCGACGTGATCCCCAAAAACGTCAGAAAACCCTGACGAAAATGCGGCCACGGGACCCTTAGTAAATAAGCCCCAATAAGTTGTACAATGTGCAGTATAATATTTAGATATTAGTACACATCTTCCATTCATTAGTGTGGAATTTTGGAAGCTGGGGCCCCCTGACAAAGCAGGCCCCAAAGCAGCTGCTATGGCTGTTACCGCAGTATTTACGCCCCTGTATGTTATCTGTTTTTGGTAACTTTAGCAGGTATCAGCGTTTTTTTTCAAATGTAGGAAAAATAATGCAGCCTCCTTTCTTCCAGTAATTTTTTCCTTCCTAAACGCAACACAACGGATGACATAACATTTACATTGATGTAAATGGGATTTTAAATTAATACATTAAACCTTCGTTATTTACTTTATTAAATGTAGGTAAGGAACGGAGGTTTGAACAGTAATGTGAACTTAGCCTAAGATGCTGAGCAGTATATGAAGGGGAAAGTGACACCTGAGCAGTCAGTGAGCCAAGGAAGCTGCTAAATCATGTATTCTAATGACGAACACCTGCCGAATATTTATAACCATCCATTATTTATTAAGATATTCATATAAAATGCAGTTGGATTGCAGCTGTAGGAAAATAGCTTTCTATAACAATTCTGACATTGTGTAAAATTTCATGTAATTTTATTTAAAAGCGAGAGAAAGGAAGGAAAGAATGAAAGAAAGAAAGAAGCAATAGCCAACAATGCTACTTACCTCAACTTATTCCTCATTGACTTGTTTAAAAACAGCCCGATACCTGCTGCTTTCAACTTCCTGTTTAAGGTCCTGACACACAGGAAAAGCATGCTGTTAGTCCACAGTGCTGACCCTCCTAAGCCTGTGATTGGCTTAGAATACAGGAAGCAGAACGCAAGCAGTAAATGGGCAGCAACATAATGAAGCTGTAAAGGATTAATGGAGGTGGGTAGTGCTGCTAGGAATGTTGTTTTATGACCATCGAACAGTATTTATTATGATTTGTAGTAATTTTCTATAATAACTATGCCTCTATGTAAGTATGTAATATATACAAGTTTTGTATAGATATACAAAACAATGTAGAAGAAAGTAGAATCAGCCTAAATCATATCCCCATATTTGCATTTTTATACACTATGTGGATGTATATTTCCTGCAGTGCACTTGGAGAAACAGCATGGGACGTTAACATTACAATTCTTTGCTATAAAATAGCATTGTGTGCATCATATATCATTATAATGAATCATACAGGAACAATAAATAAACCCACACGGTGCTTCTGTAGAGATGAAACGCGGCGTTCCTGTATAACAGAGGAAAACAGATTTATCGTAAGTGGTCGGATCCATTTTCTTGAGTAGCTGATCCATCCAGCATCTGATTGTAGCTCAGATGAGGTGCCCTCCAGATTATATAATGCTATTATTGGAATCACTGCCTTTGCAGGCAGAATTGTTCTGGTAATGACCTGCAGGGCTGTGCTGAATTTCACAATTTCCATTTTCCCAGCAGGAACCTTAAGCACAATGTAGGTCTTGTAAATGACAACCTTGCCAGATTGTATAAGCTTGAGGAAACAACCACAGCTTCAAAATGAGCATTGTAAGGACTGGTGTGACTGTCTGTGATAGACGTTAAAGGGATGTCCAGTAAGAAATGATACATGAGGAAACACATGGATAGTACAATTATGTAACACATGTAGAGCTTCTCCAGGTTTCAAGGTCTGGACCACTCAGAACACATAACATTGTATAGTCTTTCATACGTGGTTTTGATGCTCTAAAATGCAGGTCATTATGTAGTGGAAAAGGGTCTTGCAACTTTTTTTATTTTCTTATAATTAGAGCCTAATTACTCATCTGGTGATCCACAAGAACTGAATAAGTGTGGGTTTTGTAGTCCAGCTTGCATGGAATAATATTATCAGCTACCTACATGACCGACTTATGATTATGGTTTATCATTTAATGTTTTTATTAAGTTTCATAGCTAAATAGAACAGAAACGAAAAGAAAGGAAAGTACGAAAGCAACACAGACGTTTCAAGGATACTGACGAAATAGGAGAAATAAAGGCTCATCAACCAAATGTAATAGTTAATAAATCAGGTTTGTGTATATCGCGCTCTTCCAATATGAAAAAAGTTGGTATTTACCTTTAGTTGTTCACGGTACTTGGGTGGAAGGTAAAGAATCAGTGCACTGTTTTGCTTCTGCCACGGATCCGGCGCAGCCCCGGCCGGTGACCGCGTTCGGATGTGCGTGGACGCTGTTCGGAGTTCTCCGGTGTCTGCTTCGGTGACGTCACCACTGGAGCTACGGAAACAAAGGAGGAACAAATTTCCTACGCGTTTCGGAGACAGGGACGGTCTCCTTCGTCAGGGATCGCTACACTCCTTTGGAAGTATCCTTAAGTAGCTGCTTGGCTTCACCTTTGAACTACTCACAGTAAGTACTCAGTGCACCTATCAACGATTGGTTTAAAAGGCAAATGTCTCTATTTCGCTATTTAGTCCCCCCGGGACAAGGGTATTGAGGTTAAAAATCCATTTGCTTTCAGCTCTTGACATTTTGTTGATAAAATTTCCTCCCCTTAGATCGGGGTGGATAATTTCAATACCAAAGATAGCAGTTCCAGATAGTAGTCCTGAATGTTTTTCCATGAAATGTCGGGACAGTGGGTGTCCTTTATTCTTTTTCTTTATGTTCCGTATATGTTCGTTTATTCTCTTGTACAGGGGCCGTATTGTTCTCCCTACCATATACCGAAGATTCATAAATCCACAACTACCCCACCAGGACGCCCTATCATATCTGGCATTGACTGCCTAACGGCAAATATGTCAGAATATGTGGATAATATGCTACAACCAGCCACTGAACAACTCCCAGCTTATTTAAAAGATACTAAGCATATCTTACAGATATTAGAGAAGACTACTTGGGAGGATGATTACATAATTGGAACCCTAGACGTCACCTCATTATATACAGTCATCGAAAACGAAAAAGGAAGAGAAGCAGCTACATATTTTTTAAATAAGGAACAAAGAATACCAAAGGAGCAAATTGATTTTATAGGAGAGTGTATCTCCTTTATTTTATCCCATAATTACTTTTTATACGAAGATAAATTTTACTTACAAACATGGGGTACGGCCATGGGGACCAAGTTTGCCCCGTGCTATGCTAACTTGTATGTAGGCAGATGGGAAGAGACCGCCATCTATGCCGATCCGTTAGCGCGGGCAAACTTGGCCCTGTGGCATCGTTTTATAGACGATATTGTTTTTATATGGAAAGGGGGTGAGCAATCTCTATTACAGTTTTTTAATGAAATTAATAAAAATGAATTTTACTTACACTTCACCCCGATATACAGTAAAGAATCAATAAATTTTCTGGACCTCACAATATTCATTAAGGACAAAAAAATCCTCACAAAATCATATAGAAAACCGACCGACAGCAATAGTTATATACCACTTGACAGCTGCCATCACCCTGTTTGGCTACAAAATATTCCTCAAGGCCAATTCACCAGAATACGCCGGAATTGTACAGAGATGGAGGACTATTGGAAGGAGGCTAATGTGCTATCTAAAAAATTTGAGGAAAAAGGATACAACGATAAAGAACTGGAAAAAACAAAATATAAAATAGCAGATTTAGCAAGAGAACACCTATTGAAAGAAAGAACACCTAAAATACAAACTGAATCCATGGAAATTAAAGTCCCCTTCTTGATCAACCACACAGTCCATGGTGGTTTGTTTAAGAAGATTATCAAAAAACACTGGGACATCCTGAAGGAGGATAAAGTGATAGGCGAACTAATAGCGGAAAACCCCTCTTTCATTTTCAAGAAAGCAAAAAATTTAGGAAACCTAATAGCACCCACCATTAAGAACAACAAAAAAACACCAAAAACTACAAATAAAATCACCTTGGAGACACAAATGCCAAACGGATTTTTCCCATGCAGAAGATGCTCCATGTGTAAGACCCTGAAACTGAAAAACCCAGTTCAGGAGGTACAAATGTGTGGGTCCCAAGCTTCATTTACCATCAAAAATAGAATCAATTGTCACACTAAAGGGGTGATATATGGATTAAAATGTAGTTGTGAAAAATTATACGTAGGGAGAACAATACGGCCCCTGTACAAGAGAATAAACGAACATATACGGAACATAAAGAAAAAGAATAAAGGACACCCACTGTCCCGACATTTCATGGAAAAACATTCAGGACTACTATCTGGAACTGCTATCTTTGGTATTGAAATTATCCACCCCGATCTAAGGGGAGGAAATTTTATCAACAAAATGTCAAGAGCTGAAAGCAAATGGATTTTTAACCTCAATACCCTTGTCCCGGGGGGACTAAATAGCGAAATAGAGACATTTGCCTTTTAAACCAATCGTCGATAGGTGCACTGAGTACTTACTGTGAGTAGTTCAAAGGTGAAGCCAAGCAGCTACTTAAGGATACTTCCAAAGGAGTGTAGCGATCCCTGACGAAGGAGACCGTCCCTGTCTCCGAAACGCGTAGGAAATTTGTTCCTCCTTTGTTTACGTAGCTCCAGTGGTGACGTCACCGAAGCAGACACCGGAGAAATCTGAACGCGGTCACCGGCCGGGGCTGCGCCGGATCCGTGGCAGAAGCAAAACAGTGCACTGATTCTTTACCTTCCACCCAAGTACCGTGAACAACTAAAGGTAAATACCAACTTTTTTCATATTGGAGGAGCGCGATATACACAAACCTGATTTATTTGCATTCCCTTATGAATACCATGATAGGAGGTATCTAGTATATTGCAGCACCAACCAAACGTAGTTGCGCCAGTAAGTATTTATCTTTATTTCAAATGTAATAGTTGATATAAGCAAGTCAAGTAAGAAAATTAAAGATAGGGAAGAGAAAGCTTGGAGGAGAAAGCAGAAGAAAGGGAAGGGGGGCAGCCTTCTGGGGGGGGGGGGGTCACCGAGGGGCATTGTGAAGACATATGGATGCTCTAAATCCAACCCATAGAAGTCCTCAGTAGGCGGATGAGGTAAAGAACAACTGCCAAGGAAGCCAATTCTGAAACCCTGAAAAAGCTCCTCATGGTTTTGGGATATAAGTTCTTTCACCCATTGGGTCAAGGCAACCTCCGCAAACCATCGGTTTTCAGTTTTCTGAAAACAGATGCATCCAGCGGTGCATCAGTTTTCTACTGTATGGGACAGATGTATGTGTCGACATCTCAAAAATTTTTTAGATTTTGATTGCTTAAAATTCTGGTTTAGTAGGGTTTTGTAACATAACATTTAGGTGTTGATCCATTTCCTCACAAATCCTAATGGTTTTTTTCACATTCTTGAGGCTTGGAAAAACAACATATAATTTATTTTCTATTACAAAAATTTTTTTTGGTCCCACATTTAAAATTACATTTTGATTTCCTATGCAGGAATCTAAAAAGAGTGGCCTTAGAAAGCCATAATTAGAGCATGCTGCTTTCTTAAAGACCAAATATGCACCGAAAATGTGAAAAAACCCCATACCAATGCACACCGGGTTAAAAACTAATTTTACAGGACATTTCATGCTTGAAGACAATTGCAGCATGCAGTAATGAACACAATGCAAAATACCCAAGAGCAAATTTATTTCCGTGAAATCTCGATTAAGGTGCGTGAAACCAGTATTTTAGACTTGAAATCAGCTTCAGAATTTTCTTATTATGTATAAAAAAAGGGTTGAGAAAAGTGTGTAATCATGAGCTAGTGTGACATTTACACCTGTACAGATAGCACAAATGAGTACTAGAAGAGCACAGCATACACCCCGGGGGAGAGTCAGAAGACCCGCAATGCAATTATTCTTCTTCTTCCTTTTTGCACATTTCAAATAAACAGAAATCCTAATCACTGACCGTGAGTCGTGGTAAAAGACCTCCTCCATAATTAACTCGCCTGCAGCAAAGTCATTAGTAGAGACTATTTTTATTTCACTGAAAGGAACATACTGTACGCTGCAGAGTCACGGCAACAAAGACATATATGATTTTATGATAAATGAATCTGTGAATGTTAGAAGCTCTAATTCTTTGCTTCAGTGTGACATCTGGTTCCTGTACAATTCACAACTGAGTACATTTACTTTTACTGATTTCACAGCGCAATAAGAAGCTGAATTGTATTGTCCTTGTTTTGGATTCTCGATTTCTATAACTCTGTACTTGGATCACCACAGAGTCCCATGGTTGGTAAAGAGATGATACAAATGCTTAAGAAGGTGTTGTGTTCAGATTCCCCCAGTATGTAATGTTTTCACCATGATTTCACATTATTAGATTTATCCATTATAGAGAAGCACACAACACTTATTGTTGACATTCTAGCATAGTGCGCTCCAATGGAAAAAAAAATTAATACAATTGAATAAAAACAATTATTGATTTGATTTAATTTCTCTTTTGTTCAGTCACTTTGGTTTTGTTAACCTCTTGCCCCACTGTGCGTATAACACACCAGGTAGTTCCTGCATTTATTAAACAATTATTTCCAGTTTGTCAATGCCTGGCATGGTTCCGCTGCTGCCTGCTTTCCTGGCTGCCAGGCACTACTGCGTTGCCAGTCCTGAATTCACCTCTCCACTTTCTGTCCGGTACAATGCTTATCACTCTTTTCTGGCTCCTCATACTGTTTCTTTATGGCTATTTCAGTTTCTTAAAGGGCCACTGCAAGCAGCCACTTTACCGTTCCCAGCCAATCCACTCCCATCAAGAATAAATAAAATAATAATAATTCCTTTATGTTTTTTGGGAGTGTGGGAGGACCTGGAGGAAACTTATGCATTCACGGAGAGAACATACAAACTCTTTGCTGATGTTGACCTGGGACTAGAACCCAGGTCCCCAGCGCTGCAAGGCTGTAATGCTAACCACTAAGCCACCCTGCAGCAAAGAATTCCAGTTTGCCCCGTTTCCCAGGACCTGAGCAAAGGTTCCTACCTCGTCTGACTTCAACCGTTTGACCATTAGCTTGTTTCTTCTAACCTAATATTCTATGCAGCCTGCCGTGACCCACTGCCAGCTTCCCGAGCTTGAATATACTCAGCCAATACTGACCTGACCATTTTTCTGCTTGACCCACTCCCCTTCCCAGTGTTAGATAAGTAATGGGGCCTAGGACTGCAATGATGTAAAAGTGTAATAAAAAAAAGGCTTGGTTCTAAAGTTGAAAAATATTCTGGTTGAAATATAAACATTTCAAAATTTTAAAGAATTTTTCCCTCATATATACCTGAAACCTTTACAGTGATGTGTACAGGCAGCCCATAGGTTACATAAAGGATAGGTTCTGTAGGTTTGTTCTGAAGTTGAATTTATATGTAAGTCGGAACTGTATATTTTATAATTGTAACCCCGGTCAAAATCTTTTTGGTCTCTGTGACAATTGGATTTTAAAAATGTTGGGTTGTCATAAGAACCAGGATTAACACTAAAGCTGAATTACAGACAACTGGGATAACTGTTATAGCTGTTATTGTAGTCTAGGACTAAAGTACAGTAAATTATCAACATCCAGAGGTCCGTTTGTAACTAGGGGTTGTATGTAAGTTGGGTGTTCTTAAGTAGGGGACCACCTGTATTTACCAAGAAAATATCTTGTTGACCAAAATCTCTTTGATGGTGTGTGCCTTACTATTCACCAGACGGATCACTGCAGCATTCCTAGTGGAACTATGTAAAGCAGGGGTAGGGAACCTATGGCTCGGGAGCCAGATATGGCTCTTTTGTTGGCTGCATCTGGCTCTCAGACAGATCTTTAATAAATAGTGATGGCCGCTGTGTGTCTCTTAAACTGATCACTGGACACAGGCAGCTATGTTACGACCTTTGTACGACCCAGGCGCCATCGCCACCAGCGATGAGGAGCTGGCTGCAGGGAGTAAGTGAATATTCTTTTTTTTTGCTGTGACTACCTATCTACTTAGGGGTATGTGATGTGGCTACCTATCTCCTGGGAAGCATGTGCTGTGGCTACCTATTTACAGGGAGTATGTGCTGTAGGTACCTGTCTACTGGGAGGCATGTGGTGGGTGTCAGGATTTGGTGTAGTGAACCCCCTGGACCACTGCAGATGATGATGTAAGCAGACACCTGGGACCGGAATCTAAGTGGCACCCAGTCTTCACCAGAGCCCGCCGCAAGGCAGGATGGTCTTGGTGCAGCGTGGTACCACCAGGTCGTTCTACAGGTGCGACTTATCCACGATGGCAGCCAAAGTCGAGGTACAGGATCACTAGGCAGTCTCGTGGTCAGGGACAGGTAGACGGTCAAGGTCAGCAAAGGAGCAGAATAAGGAACAGGTCCGGGGTCACAACGGGAGGTCAACACTTGGGAATGCTGAGAGCCGCCCGTCTTCATAGGAACCCAAGACGTAAGCAGCGCCAAGCAGCAGCGCACTGGCTCATCAAATCTGTGAGTGCCAGCGCGGGAGCGGGAACGTGGAGAGGTGAGTGAGCTTGGAAAGGGGCGCCGCCACGGAGAGGGGCACTGGTGTGCCTGCGATCCAATACGTAGATCGCAGGGGCACCCTTGACGCTGGGACTACCCATCTACAGGGGGGCATGTACATATGGTACGGCTCTTACAGAATAACATTTTAAAATATGTGGCTTCATGGCTCTCTCAGCCAAAAAGGTTCCTGACCCCTGATGTAAAGGGTTATGGTTGACATTAAACAATCAGCTATCTTGAGTCTCCTTGACCACTGCAAATTCCAACATTTTTACCCCATAAAAACCCTCTGAAAAACCCTACTGAACATCATCTTCATATGTTTACTTGGAATATACAATGAATATTGTGCATCCTAAAGATAACTGTTCACTAGCCAAGTGCAAGCTGCCAATCTGAGATCCAATATCATAGGTATGGGGCCTTCAGACTGCCCCACCATTGGCAGCAGCAGGGAATGGGCATGAGTGATTCAGAGGTAAGGTGTTGGAAGAAAAGTCTAGGGCTATCTGTTCATCCCTGCGCCATTTTTGTATATTTCAGGAAAAGGTATTTGGCAGCTATCAGACACTTGTCCTGTGTGTGTGTTCAAGGTCAAGGAACCAAACCCAAGTTCAATGGAGGACAAGTCATGACTCATTCGGAAATAACATGGATGTTTTCCTTCTAATCCTCTTGACATAATGGAAAGCTACTCTGTAATGGTTTTACCACTCAATAACATTTGTACTGTTGATATATATATATATAAAACAAGAACGTCAGCCATACATTTACAAACTATGGAGTCCATGTTTCTAAGATACGTCTTTTTTATTACAGCATAAGTGAATACATCAAAACCATACCACAATGTCCCAGTAAGCGACCCGCAGTTCTGTACATTATAGTACGTTACAATGCACACAGGTAGGATCTAGATGCAGTTCTCAAAAGCCCTTCTGTTTTTCAGTGAACCATCACCCTTTACCAGGCCAACAACGCTCCATCACTTAGTCTGGCATTCAAGGGTTTTAAATACAATATAAAAAGGGGAAAAAAACAAACTAGGAAACCATTTTCAACAGATCACAACATCCTTCTGACATGGCATATACATATATATTGCAATAACATCTGTGGCCTTCTCAGCTTTAGGATTTAGCAAGCAGTTATGTCACTTTGGGGGGGGGGGGGGAACGAATACTAAAGAATATATCTCAGTTTAGGTAATGATGGAACAGCATCCCATATACTTTCCTTAGTATCCTGAGATCTTGGGGCTACTTAATCCACAGAACTACAATAGAATCTGCCTGGATCCCAAAAATATCTCTGGAGGCTTGTTCACTACTCTTGGCAGGTAACATAGAAGAAGCAGGTCTCTTTGATCAAAATCTGGAATCGGGTTAAGAAGTAGTGACAGGAATATGATGTATTTTAGGACCAGCAAATTTTTTTGTGATGATCTACTGAAATACAAACTTTACTTTCCATTGTGTTTCCCAAGAAAAACATTTTAGTTTAAAAAAGTGCATGTTGGTCACTATAGGATATGTTTGACATCTTAAAGATCATGACTAGTCTTTTAGTAAATAGTCATATTCCCCATAAAAAAGCAACATCTCTTATCTGTTTAGATGATCTAATCTGTGTCCGAGAACCGAAACTGACTGTTTAGGGACATACACCCACAGTTTGTAAAACCTACATTTTTAGTTAGAATAAAAGTAGAACTGTACTGAGTTCTAAGAAATGATGCTCCTGAGTCTTCATATTATGGGTAATACATATATTTACTAATATAGACATGTCAGAAGAGGTCTTTAAAGGAAACTACCACCAGGATGAAGGATTGTAAACCAAGCACACTGACATGCTGGCGTGTGCCCGCTCTGGCTGGTTCCACTCTTCTTTTAGCTTCCTATGATCTTTAAAAATTATGCAAATGGGCCTGAGGGGCTCCAGGAGCCTTTCAAGTTCATTTGCATAATTTTTAAATTCCATTTTTCTAAAAGAAGACTGGATCCTGCCAGAGGGGGCACACACCATTATGTCAGTGTGCTTGGTTTACAATCCTTCATCCTGGTTGTAGATTTCCTTTAAGAGTACCAGATACAGGTAAGGCAGCTGCTCATATATTGCACACAGTTGGAGACATGTTTCCATCATAGTGTATTTGTGGTAGATACTATATGCATTGATCTTGTCCGTGGTTTTATTTATTAATTGTGCAATTTTACTGCAAATATTGCAGTACTGAAAATCCTAAGTTTTAAGCAAATATATCTTAGGTTTATCCTAAGGTCATAAATAGTATACGACCATGACTGCTAGGTCTATGCCGTTTTGTAGTCACCTCCTGACTGCTGTAAGGTCTTTTCTGGACCTCGTCTGCTATAGCTCACACAGTAAAGGAATTCATGTATAACAAAGCAGACATCTCCTAGCAGGCTTTGGTCCAGCAGCCACAATAAAAGATAATGATTTTCCAGCTCTGCTAAAAGAGGTAAAATGGTAAATTAGTTCTATCTGAGAACTGTACAAAATAGCACCAGAACCAGGACATTAGATTTCTTGTAATAATCCCATCATTACTGTTCTGAACACAATATTTCTTATTATCTGCTTAAAGGAAACCTACCACTTAGAATGGCCGGGGTAAGCTGTAAGTACCGAGCACCAGCTCAGGGTGAGCTGGTGCCGGTACTTACTTTCGTTAGTGTTATAAACCGCGGTATCACGGTTTTAACACTTTTTAAACTTTAGAGCAGAAGGGGCTTAGGCGCTGCGCGCGATTGTGCCCGCGCAATATCTCCGCTATTTCCTATGGAGGCGCGCGCACGATCGTGCGCACGTAGCGCCGAAGCGTCTTCTGCTCTAAAGTTTAAAAAGTGTTAAAACCGCAATACCGCGGTTTATAACACTAACGAAAGTAAGTACCGGCACCAGCTCACCCTGAGCTGGTGCTCGGTACTTACAGCTTACCCCTGCCATTCTAAATGGTAGGTTTCTTTTAAAATGGTTATTTGGGGCTTAAAGGGGTATTCCGGGAATGTGAACGTCTGACACAAAAACCCATGATGATATAAATAAATGAGTACAACATTACTCAATGTCATCAGTCACAAAACGGAGCTTAAATAGTTTGATTTTATGATTTACAAAATTTATGGCCTGTCTAAAGAATGTGGAGTTATCACTAAGATGGCCGCCACTGGAAACTACAAGTTCCATGATCCTTTAGTTCTCGGTAACTCCTCCTCCCTCTCATGATATAACAGACTGTCTTGCTCTGTTACCATAGTAATGATGTGTAACTGCCATCACCACAACACTGGTCATACTGGATGCACTGCAACCAACCGACTACAGCCAAAACTAGTGGTGATCACGTGACCTGCCCAGGCAGGTGCAGGACATGTGATGTGGACATGTGACCAGCGGTCATCTTCTGTCCCGTGTCTGCTCCACAACGGAGCGCGCGGAGGAAATTAACGAACTGATTAAAGGGCCAGTAGCATTTTAATTCCTCATTATAGTCTATGTCATCAGCATTTTCTGCTAAGGGGAGCAACATTTTAAATAACAACTAATTACACATTAGCTTATATTTTGAGTACCCATTTGTATATGAATTATGCTTATTCCTGGAATACCCCTTTAAACATTTCATTTGTATACTTTGTATAGGTGATCATATTGATGGGATGGGGTCTGAATCCTGGAGTTCACAGCGATCAGTACACTGAGTAGGTCCCCTTTGATACACAATGGGCGGCTCATCCAAGTTACCTGTGCTGATTAGGTGTCCCCAGGTTCAGACCTCCACAGATCAAGCATGAATGACATGTCCAGAGGATAAAACATAAAATGTTCAGGTTCCACAGAATCCATAGGTGTTACATTGTAAACTGATAGCTGTGAATCTACACATTGGGGCAGATTTACTTACCCGGTCCATTCGCGATCCAGCGGCGCGTTCTCTGCGGTGGATTCGGGTCCGGCCGGGATTCACTAAGGTAGTTCCTCCGACGTCCACCAGGTGGCGCTGCTGCGCTGAAGTCCGCTGAAATGCACTCAAGTACACCGGCCTATTCCTGGTGAAGGTAACTGCAAGCTCTGCAACACTTTTTGTTTTTTAAATGCGGCAGTTTTTCCGAATCCGTCGGGTTTTTGTTCGGCCACGCCCCCCGATTTCCGTCTCGTGCATGCCAGCGCCGATGCGCTAAAATCCGATCGCGTGCGCCAAAATCCTGGGGCAATGCAGGGAAAATCCGCGCAAATCGGAAATATTCAGGTAACACGTTGGGAAAACGCAAATCGGCCCTTAGTAAATGACCCCCATTGTGTAAAGCAAAAACGCTTTAAAGCAATAGACATAGATAACCTGAAAATAAGCTTTAGGGTGACCCCTCCTCCCTCCATAGAAAACAGTGGTGCACATGCTCTAAATTTTCCCGGTGTACGCTAAGCAACTTTGCGGCCGCATATACGTCCCCATAGACGGGCATCTAAATGTACCCTTAGTTAAAGAGGTAAGTATTTGGACATTTTGGAACTGATTCCCAAAGGGAAAATACATGCCAAAATGTGAAGAAGCCTTTATTATTAATTATTATATCCAACCTAGGAATGCTTTACAAAAAAGCTCTTTAACCTTAACATGTATAATTAAGGTACATTAAAGGGGTTGGCCACTTTTCAGACATATCTCTGCATGTACATGTACCTGTGTCTTTGCCTCATTTGAGAGCTTCAGCCTTTCCCTGTTCACAGCATGCTCTGCATATATACACAACTTCCTCTGTGTAACTGCTCTAGCCTGTCTTCATAGCATCTCCCACTTAGTCTCTCTCTTTCTCTCACTGTCCATCCTCACTGACAGAGATAGGAAGAGGAGAGGGAGCAGGAGGAGTCAACAGCCCCTACTGTTCATCAGGTGCTCACACATGTTAATATAGAATCACGATAGACGAATATTTAGGGATTATTAAGGCAGTAAAGGAACAAGGTCAACTTATGTAAAAGAGTGGCCAACCCATTTATGTTAATTATACAATGATTAAAGGCAATGATTATGAAGATAACTTCTGTCCAGGACATGGAAGTGAATCTACTCCTTAGATCAGCCTCTAAAGACCATCAAGGTCAACAAATTGTGGCGACTCAGTGTGCCATGAGTGGGAGCCAGCAGTGCACTATTAAGAGGGTTGTCACTGTGGATACAACCCAACAATGGACACCTTATACTACCAGCTGAGCTATGATTTCAATAATGGGTCTTGTCATTCAACTATTAGTTCTATGTCCATAATTATGTTTCATTTACTTACAGCATTATTGTCTTCTTGTCAAGGCAAGTTGTGAGCCACCACATAATTTCCTAGACCAATACTACACAGTATAAAGTCTAGCATGGAGTCTGCTATCTGCAGCACAAATGTAGTATTTCATGGGGATCACTTTTAGCCCTAGCTAGTAGACAGAGTTCAATAAACATCTGTAAGCCCAAAGAAAGGGAATGTCCTTTGTTAAAGACAGAGGGTTCCCTATTGGGGCACCCTCGTTACATATAGCACTACTGTACTATGCTTGACTCACCTAATGCGGTGTCTCAGAACATATATTATATTGAAGTCTGGTTTTCTTGCCTTTATACTGGAATGTAAAACACCTGAAATGCTACAATTTTTTGTTATCACCTTTACTGGCTGTTAATGTAAAATAATGGAGTGCTGTAACACCTGTCACAAATTTCCAGCTGTGAGGAAGTCCCCAGTATCCGACAGAAAGATAAAGATCGTGTAACAAAATCAAGACCGAGCTGCAATGCTGATCAACATGTTTTATCATATTACATATAATATGGCTACATGTAATAGGAGTAATCATTTTCTGCACACCCTAGAAACAGACTATTTGCGATTTAAAGAGCTATTCCCCTCCCTGTACCTGTGCACTTTGTAGGGCCTGGTGTAGTTTTGCCTGGCGGTGCAGCCAACTGATGGATACGCCAAGAGGTCTTAGCTTCTTGATGTATCCGCTCGGTCCGGGGGGGGTTACAGCCTTTATCAACGCTGGCGCATTATATATTCCCCCCCATTCTGTTGGCTCAATGTCGGCAAAACAGTTTTTTTGTAATGGTGTTTGGTAAGTTTTCCCTTCTTTAATTTTCAGACATAAATCTCTGAATAACTGAAACTGATAAGGTTTTAATCTATTGTAGTCCAACAATTTTTATCTATTATATTTCTGAATGAAGTGTAGATACCAGATAGATTTCCTATATCGATATTAGAGCTTGAATACCTGGGGACTATGTTCTCTGATTCCTTGATAGTGTCTACATTAATAGTGACAGCATTTATGTGTTGTCAGAGAGGGTCTGAAATAATGCCACAACCTGACAGATAGGAATGTGAATTTCCCCTTTAAATGAAAAAAAATATATATATATTCTGCTGCAACCAGGGAAAGTATTAAAGTCACGTTGGCAAGACAAGGATGTTGTAGAAGCCTTATCCAACCTACTGGAGCCCTTTCCGGCACAGCCTGGTGTGCCGGTCCTGGCAGAATTTTACCAAGACCATGAAGTTCTCAAAAGTCTCCACCTTCCTGGGCCTGACGGGAACAAGCCCTTCCCTCTCAGATTTCCAAGAATGGGTCCATCTGGTGCATTCTCCCTGGAAACTACAGCTCTGGTTCACCACTGGGAATACCTGTTCTCCAGGTAAGGTCAGGGGCTCCAGGAAGGAGGCTCCTTTTTGAGACAATTCCGGTCTTGTGCAGAAATTCTGCTGTGACGAAGTGCGAGGCCATGCCAGAAGGGCCTCCAGGAGGTTTCCATCACCTCTTGGATCCTGTAATTTAGATTTGTGCAGAATCAAAATTTTCATGTAATTTGGATGTAATTATACTCATTTGCAGTGGCAGCCATTTTAAACCACAAAATAGAAAAACACTGCACGTTACATGTCTCTGTCCGAAAGACATCCTGTGTCCATCATAAATAGCAATCCATATTTTGTTTTAGTGTATAGTCCCACGTGATCATAAACCACACGGACATACAAGTCTGGGCACTTTTCATGTGTGGAGGCTCCTACAAGGTACTGTAAGTTGTTGGATACAAGTTAAAAATCAGAAAGGTGTGAAGTCTCGGAGGAAATAGTGGTAATCACTTGTTCTAGAGGTTCCCAATGATCTTGTTTTAACACTAAATTTAAAAAAAAACCTGGTGACATATTCCTCATGATATCATAAAGGCATTAAAACATTTGCACTTTTATTGTTTTTATTCTCCAGGCGACTGGTTATCACAATGTTTGTTCATCCCCCACATCACCACCTACAAACAAGTTCCTGTATGTGATGATTACCCATTTCACGCCATCCATCACCCTGTGACTAAGAAAAGGTGTTTCATGAGTTTAGCATTTTGGGTTCCTGGCAATGAGATTTTTTGGACTGGTGCCAGGGGGATAGCATGTAATGTTTAATAAAAGCCTCTCCTTGCATCTGACACTATGAATAGTTCATTTACACAGAGATTAATGTACTTTAGGTGACATGTACAGAGGATATCAATACAAGCCATCCATACATCACTAGTACATGCAGCAAATCCTGCAAAACCCTCTACTGCTGGAAGGTTCTTTAGGACTCATTGTTTGGAAACAATAAATTGCATGTAGTAATGAGTGTACAAGCTAAAATTTGGGTTTGACTGAATCCGAATGTTAAAAATTTGTTTAGGTCTGGGTACTGAGCCCGGACTAGTACCCTTACTATTAACTCCCAGATTGGTGCTGGCAATGGGGAAGGTCGTCACTTTGACATCATCTGGGAGTAACTATTCACCCCAAAGATGGCAGCGCCATGCCAGCACCAATTGCAGGTGTTAATGGCGGAAGGGAGGGTTGAGCCAGATCTTCTAATGAAGTATGGGGTCGTGTCCGAAGGACCCGAACTTTGCTGTTTTGGTCCATTCAACACTAGTTGCAAGGCTTATTGTATCCATAGTGTTGTGACAGGCTTAGGCCCAAAACACCTGACCGTGCTCTGCCCTCGAAACATGCGCTATTTAATGGAAGGAGCCTGTTCTTTCCAAAGGAATAACAGCGCTGGTTACAGTGTCAGTGCTAGGGTTTAATGAGGAATTCGGGACACCTACGTCCTTGCTATGATGCTTCAAGCCCCATCCTCAACACTGTGTAGAGTTCATGAAATCCATCTACCACTCGGTCCAGCATTCACAGACCGACCACAGTCATGTGTTTCTAGCCCTGATATGGTAACGCTTGGTTGTCAATTTATTCAATCATATTTAATCCGAATAACAGAGGAACATTGCAATGACGTAGGAAATGTAGGAAAAGTTGAAGAGGAAAAGTTAGAATTTTTAATATGAGTAACAAATAAAGGCCAGGGTCATTCGAGTGTGATAAAGCTGCAGATATGTTATATGTTATCATAAAACCGTAAGATGGTATATGTTTAAGTGGTTTGATCCACAGTCAGGCCAAGACTTGAAGACATGTCACTTCAGGTCATTAGCTCCGTGGTTGGACTTGGGGTCATTACATGCTGTGACGCTCAAACCTGCAGAATAGATATCAAACTGTATACATTATCACAAATATCACTCAATTTCGAGATGGACACGTTACCATAAACCTTCAGAACGAATGACACTACTCTGGGAGATATTATTCTTCATAATTCTATATATTTGAACAAAATTCCACCAGCAAGTGTAGGAGCCTGTTGCAAATTTGGAAGAATTTGTAGGTGACCTGGAAACTTGATTCCAGTTTGAGAACCTTTATAAAGTTACATTAAGCATCTGTTCATTTCCAAAAGTGTAATTAAAATTAATATTTTTAAAATATTTTTGGGCCATTAAAAGGAAACAGGAAGAAGAAATACAAAACTGTGAATGATGCTGTATTACCAGACATAAAATTGTCACTAGATTTGGTGACATTTCTTACATTCATGGGTCAAACATTACACAAACAGGTAGAATTATCCCTTTACTTTTGTTATAAGTTGTGTCTAATAGAGTGGCTAAATATTCCTATCATGCTTTTTGGAAATGGCAACTAGCAGCCTTCTGTATGGTTTACAAAACGATATCAAGAAATCCCATTCACGCGGAGATAGATATATATATTTTTTGCAATTAAACTAAATAGCGATAGAAAAGAAAAAGGTAGGAGATAAATCAAGACCGTAGGAGGAGTAGCATTGCAGCATCTAGTACAAATGGGCAATCAAGGGTGTGAAAAATAACAAGATCCATAATGCATTGCAGCACGGTGACTAAGATATCAGGACCATAGGATCCATGTGCTGAAACAATTACGCTGGTCTTTTCTAGTGGCTTTTTTTTTAAAACTACAAAGCTCGGAATATGATGTAATTCCACACAAAAGGATATCAGAACTGCAGGAACACAAACAGCCATCTTCTCTTTCTCTGAACTATCGCCAAACACTAGAGGAGAAAGTGATGAGTAACTGGACATCCTGCTGAAGGAGGCATCTCCACAGGTTACTCATCTGTGGTTCAGCAAGCGCTCAGCCTGTATTAATGTTTCATAGACATAATCAAGTCTCCCACCATCTTCAGAATCACCAGAGTCAATAACATGAAACACAAAAGTTTGTCCTGTGCTCTCTGCAGAGTCTTCCCATAAGTAATCGTCCTCTTTTACAGACTTAATATCCAAATCACAAAAGAGCTAAAGTGAAGGAGGGAAAAAAAAGAAAGGAAAGTTGAGGTTTCCTCCACAGAAGATGGGAGTCTGGTCTATATAGTCACGAGATTCTCCTTCACTCGATAAGCCCATCCAACACTCATAGATGGCAAATGTCTTCCACCCCTAGTCAGCAGTGATGCCTTTGGCCCGCAATTCCTCTTGAACTCTCAGCAAGTAAGTGGGGTCTGGGTATCCGAACCTGAAGGCAATACAGAGATGTTTATGGTTAAGAAATTAAATATGCCAATTGACTGTACATATACTGGATATATGGACTCTAACACTAAGAACTCCCAGCAAAGTTGCATAACCAGTAAAATAACATTAGGAGGATAATAAAACATAGTAGGGCCATTCATTGTTTCTCTAAAGCCCCCTAAAGCAATCATTGCTGCATATTATTAAATCCAACAGGAAAGAATAACTTGACTGTACGTTACTGGTTACTGTAAAGAAGGAGGTGGCGAGACAATGTCTTTTCTCACACTTTAGCTGGCAAGGTTACATCTTTCATAGTAGCTCAAAAGGAGAGGAGCTATTATTATGACTCATATTATATGCCCAGTGTTTGCTGGTGGCAATAAGAACAGGAAGTCTGGGTGGCAAAGCCTTAGCCGATAGCAGGAGACCAGGAAGTGATGTCAGAGAGGAGGGGTCTTTCTGTGTTGTTGCAGAGCAGCTTGGGAACTTGCATTAAGGGGACCAGAGTAATAGACCCAATATGTTAAATGACCGTATTAGCCTAATTTTACCAGTTATAAACATTCAGCAGGAGTTTCGCATTAATATCAAATGATGAGTATCAAAAATATTTACAATTATTTACCTTGCAATTAAATAACGTATCATGATTATATGCATAAATTAGTCATATTTGACAACCCCAACCCAGATAAAGTGAGTCTCCATCAGTATAACATCATTGAAATTACATCAAGAAGGAGTCTATGGATCTATGAGTAAGTGTTCCTAGTTTATCATGCTGGATTTTGATGGTAGATTTCCTTTAAGAAAAATAATGATAGGACTAAGAATTCGAGGGACACTGCCAAAAAGCTTAAAAAGGAGGAAAACGATAATTTTACAATTTGTTAAATTGTGACATTTTTATTGAGAACTGGACGGTTGCTTTAAACAGAGGGAGCTGAATTTCGAAAGTGTCCTTGATGTTGATGGTAGCTTCCCTTTAAGATTCATGAAATGTATTATTCAGTGAAGTTATAAATCTTGCACAATTTAAGACTCTCTAGTCCAACTTTGCTTGATCTAAATTTTAGACACCATTGGCAAATCAGCCCTTGATGCTCCCCTCCTCCATTTTTTAAACACCATTTTTGCACATCCACTATCTGGCACTCTTATTGATATATTCAATAAATGTGTCATGTATTGTATATATCCGCTCAATGTTACTTTTTAACAACCTAAAGTTACTTGGACCTCTTTTGTCTCCATCTTCGTGAGGTTACACCTTCCAGACACACCTACAGTAGAGCCATTGCACTTTTTTTTTTAGGAATGTCCTACTTGGTTTGCGTTGCTGGATTTACCTGCCTTAATAGATCTATATTTCTATTCCTCAGTTATGTTATTTAGTTTGACTACACACAAGTATTCCCTATTTAACTAAATATATTCAAATTGCTGTTCCGAATGAGTTTGACATTGCGTGTACTAGTACTAATAATTATGGATGCAATTATTTTCGTGTTTAATAAGTGAAATGATCCCATTTTGTAGAGATTTTGTTCTGTCATAGAAATGAGTCTTTCTCGTTGATCTGTGTCAAAAATGCCTAATTAAATCTACTGTGATTTCACACATACAAACTCAGACAGGAAAAATGCAAGTGATGCGTATATTTGATATTTAGCAGGATTGTTTAAAGTATTGTACATTGTACGTGAGGGTAACATTACAAAGATTGCAAATTCCAAAGATTTTCCCACAAAACAAATTGGGCCCAACTTGTTGGTCATGAGGCCCCCACAGATCACTAGAGCGTGGGGGTCCAATGTATCCCCATTGGACTCCTCATCACTCTCTAAGATGAGTGGAGCAGCCAGTATGGAGCTGAATATGAACAATGCTCTGCTCATCTCAGTGAGTGAAGCGGGGTTACATCTAACCCTCCATGGATAACAAATATAAGAAGATTACCACAGTCACAGTGCCTGGATCTATGAGTAAGTGCCCCTGGTTTATCATGATGGATTTTGATGGTAGATTTTCTTTAATATTACATATAGCATTAGTCAATCAAGCTGTCCCTCCCAAAGGATAAGACAGGCGGCAGTCCAGGTATTTATTGATAAATGTGTTGGTAGACACTGTCCCTGTAACAGTCTGAGCAGCTATAGGCACTAGCAATCTTCAGATGATATTTAGAACATTTTCAGCACATTTCTACTGCACATATGGTGAGCTTGGATAAGGAGGGCATTTAAAAGTCAGGCCAATTATAAAATTTAGCAACATGTGGTCAGCATTCCAGCCAACAAGCTGTCATCTTTATGATTACAAAATAAATGAAAAAGTTGCTGTTAACTGTTAGCGCTGTTAACAACGCTAAGCAAGATTTAAGGTTACATAACTGTCCTATACATATAGTTTTAGCCTTTTTTGAAATACAGGCAGTCCCCGGGATAGGTTCTGTAGGTTGGTTCTTAAGTTGAATTTGGATGGAAGTCAGAACTGTATATTTTATAATTGTAGCCTCAGACAGAATTTGTTTGGGTCTGTATGACTATTGGATTTTAAAAATGTTGGGTTGTCATAAGAATCAGGAATAACCAGGGGCGTAACCTGGGGGAGTGCAGAGGTTGCGGTCCCACCAGGGCCCAAGAGGTTTAGGGGGCCCTTATGGTGTCACTTTCCCATATGAGAAGACTATTACTATAAACCATACATTATAGCCGGAGGCCCAGACTTTGCACTGGGGCCCATCAGCTTCTAGTTACGCCACTGGGAATAAAAATAAAGCTGAATTGCAGACACCTGTGATAGCTGTTTATTGGAGCCTAAGGCTAAAGTAAATTACCAACATCCAGGGGTCCATTTGTAACTATGGGTTGTCTGTAAGTCAGGTGTTCTTACGTGGGGGACTGCCTGTACCAGGGGTCTGCACAATTAAAAAGATAATAAGTTACTGTTAAAATTCAAATATGCTAATACAACAAAAGATGCCAAGGTATACCACCAAAAGGGCTAGTTCTAGCATGCAATGAGCAAGGTCACTGACCACACACTGGTACTACATAATCATATATAATCTCAAGGAAGCTGCAGCATTTTAAATGTAACTAAACGTGCAACAGAATTGCATAAATCAATTGAAAATTTTGTAATATCCCTTATTAAAAATACATTCCTGTGTCCTTTTCCCTCTGCTTTTCTCCCTTATTTAACCCATTCACAACTGGAACTTGGCTTTGCACATGCCCCATATATAAACGTCAAGACATTGTTCCGCTTTAAACGGCAATATCTCCTGGACTGTGCCGCCAAGGAACACAATTTGGTGTCCTATTAAAGAGGAGAATCTCCCCAATAATATCAGGAATTTGTGTTTCTAGGTGAAGCAGAACTAGAGATATCCACTGTTACAGTCGGGAATTGAGATCTGCAACTTTAACCCCTTACCACCTTTTGATGTACATGTACATCACAATCACTGCAGGAGTCTGGCTGTGTGTGACAGCTTGGATCTCCATGACCCCAAGGTCCAATTAAGTACCCAGGGCTGCCAGCTGTAACTACAGTGCCAGGGTCAGCCTATGCCTCTGCATAGCTCACTGTACTAATACACTGCTATACATCAGTATGGCAATGTGTTAGTCTGAACAAGAAATCCCATAAAAGGCCTAAAAGTAATATAAAAAAATGTTTAAAATGTGTTACATTTACCCAGACTCATGGTGGGGTTAAGCAGTTTGTGTAAATCAGCTGAGAGATGAAGAAACCTGATAAAGTGTCTAATGACTTCACTCTTTACATACTGGGGAACATTTACTAACAATAGTGCACTTTGCCTGTGTAGTACGCAGGGGGCACCAGATTAACGAATTGTGGTGCCCGTTCAGCATAAATCTGGCGCTCCCTGCACTGCCCAACAAAGTGGATCAACATTTTTTTTGGTGCACCGTTAACATAGGACACACAACACACTTCTATCAGACCCTGTATGATAAATGCGGCGCATGGTCTGTCTGTGTACCGCAACACCCCCTTCACAAAAGTTGTGCCGCATGTAGAATAGTGCAGCCGTGTGCCACATGTATGTGGCATGGAAATTTCTTAAATACCTGTGCAAGCAGTTTGCAGATAAAACAATGTGCAAAGTCTGCTAGAAAACTGGTGTAAAGGGTCCTTGGCAAATGCCCCCCCCCCCCCCCCCCATTCTGTGTATAGTCTCATATTTCCCAGGAAGGTGAATCATCAACAGAAATATTCTACAGGTATGGAAAAAGTTAATTTTTAGCCTCCATTTCTCTATATGGGACTTCAGATATACTGCTCAGTACAGGAGAAAAGAACAGAAAAGGGCACAGAGAAGCATATTATAAAAATATTATAAAGTTTTCATCACCATCTACACTATTCATTAATGCAATAAAGAAAACCTTCCGAGGTTTAATTACCCTTTAGATGTGAATAGAATAAGGAAAACTTACAACTGTGGGCCTCCCGTGCAGTTAGTCTTGTGGTGAATGTCATTCCACGTTATGACATTAGGTCTTCCTGTAGTCATGGATGTCCCGATGGTGAAGGTCAAACGTTGGTCAAATGCTTTCTTAAAGAGTGTCAGGACTTTGTTCCCTTCTGGACAATCAGGTAAGTATGCCACACGCGTTGTTCCTGGATACCTCACTCCAGGATTTGGGTGCTCTGACTGCAGGAACAAAGTGTGGAATGAAGCCTTCAATACACTCAGCATGAATAATACAGCACGTCTATTACTGGGCCAAAATACCTGTGAACCATTACACCAAAAAGACACACTGTGCCCAGGACGCTTTTTTTAACTTACCTTAAGACCTACCTAATATTTTGTTTCTCTTAACATCATTATACTCTTATTTATATCACTATTCAGGCATGGGACATGTGGGCATTGCCTCCTACAAGGTCATCATCCTCATCCCCCGCTGCTATGAGCAGGTAACAGTAGTTTAGCTGACTACACATTAGTCTTCCCACTTGGAAACATTCAAAAGTTTCTCAAACCTTAGCTACTTACACATCATATTATAAAACAAGGGCTCAAATGCCCCCACTTCATAAAAAAGGAAGAAAAAATTACCATTAGTTAATCATTGGTAAAAAATATTCTACAGTTCAATAAGCAAGGCATTGATTTACCATACAACACAATGCAGAGGCCATGTCTCCTTTTCATATGTCCCCCTTTGTCGGACTAGTCATAGAAGAGCCAGAAAAGTGTCTAAAACCCTTTATAAATGTGGTGCAGACAACAGAATGTTGTCATGGATAGATTATTATCAACTCAATGTCAATGATGACCACTGCTCACAGAGGAGTTTACAGATCTAGTAAGTGATGGAATACCGGGTGTCAGACTTTTTAAAATCAAAAGTTATTACACAAACTATTAAAATGAAAGGGGTTGGCCACTTCACCTCATCTTTTGTGTGATGTGTGTGTAAGTGTGTGTGTGTGTGGGGGGGGGGCAGGATATTAGTTCTGCTCTTCTTTTCTTGATATGTAAAGTGAAGCCTCATGTTTTGTTACCTCATCAGCCAGACATTCCTGTCCATAAAATGGCCGCAGATGGAGGGTCATGTGATCTCTGACTGTCCATGAGCAATCGCCCTGCCAGGACCTTGTGCTCGCATTCATGAATATAAGATCAAACACTTAAGGACCAAGCCTATTTTAACCTTAAGGACAAAGCAAGATTTTTCAAATCTGACGTGTCAATTTAAATTGTCATAACTCTGGAGCACTTTAACCCCTTCCCAACACGTGCCGTAATAGTACAGTGCGCGTCGGTTCGGGTGCATGGAGAGGAATCACAGGCTGAGACCTCTCCATAGCCATAGCTGCAGCAAAGACTTACCAGTTAAACCCGGGTGTTATCCCGATTGCCGCCGGCAAAACTGTCAGCGGCTTCAAAAAAATGGAGGTGCATGGGCGCCACCATCTTGGCGACTGTCGCCGCTCCCAGTGACGACATCAGGGAGCGGCGATCGGAAGACCTCAGACTGTCATGGCGACCAAAGACCTGAGGCGGTCTCGTTTTATCCATTTCATTACAATGTGCGATTTGCACATTGTAATGAATAAGGAGGAAAATACCCATATACTGCCGTAATGTAGTATGACAGCAAATGATAGGATCAATCAGACAACTTAGGGTTAAAGTAGCCTAGGGAGTCTGAAAAATAGTAAAATTAAAAATAAAAAAACTTTAAAAAAAATAACAAAAAAACGTAAAAATTCAAATCACCCCCTTTTTCTCTAGAACTGATATAAATATAAATAAACAGTAAAAATCCTAAACACATTAGCTATCACTGCGTCTGAAAATGCCCGATCTATCAAAATATATTAACGGTTTTTCACTGCGTTTAAGCCCATAACGGAAAATAGCGCCCAAAGTATTATAATAATAAATAATAAAAAAGTGATCAAAAGGTCGAACAGTCCGAAAAATAACACTGAAAACGTCATCAAAAGTCTCAAAAAATGACACCACCCACAGCTCTGTACACCAAAGTATAAAAAAGTTATTAGCGCCAGAAGATGGCAAAATCCCCCCAAAATTTGTACAGGAGGTTTTCATTTTTGGAAATGTATGAAAACATCATAAAACCTATACAAATTTGATATGCCAGTGATCGCACTGACCCAAAGAATAAAGTAGACATGTCATTCAGCCCACAAGAAAACGGCGCAAATCAGTTTTTTCACCATTTTCAATGTATTTGGAAATTTTTTCCCCCTTCCCAGTACACGGCATGGAATATTCAATACCGTCACTATGAAGAGCAATTTGTTTCGCAGAAAACAAGCCGTCACACAGCTTTTTACGTGTAAAAATAAGTCCCCGGGTTAGATACAAGATAGGGTCTGTAGGTTTGTTCTTTAGTTGAGTTTGTATGTAAGTCGGAATTGTATATTTTATAATTGTAACCCCAGACAAAATTGTTTTGGTCTCTGTGACAATTGGATTTTAAAAATTTTGGATTGTCTTAAGAACCAGGATTAACAATAAATCTTAATTACAGACACATTTGATAACTGTTATAGCTGATTATTGTAGCCTAGGACTAAAGTACAGTAAATTACCAACATCCAGAGGTCCGTTTGTAACTAGGGGTCATCTGTAAGTCAGGTGTTCTTAAGTAGGGGACCGCCTGTATATCAAGTTCATTTTGAGATTGTTTGTGACACATTGAACTTCATGTAAGTTTAAACATTTGAGTGATGCATATTGAATTTATTTATGAAAAAAACAGAAAAATAGCAAATATTTGTAAAAATTTGCTTTTTTTAAACTTTGAACTCCTATCATTTTTGAAAAAAAATAGTCATACCACAATAACGACTTTAAAAAATGTTGCTAACATAAAGCAGACATACGGTGAATGTTATTTATTAATTCTTTTGTATCTGTAGGATGGTAGAAGGCTTTTATGTTTAGTAGCCATTTTCAAGAAAATTTCTCATTCATTTTATTAAAGGCAATTCCATTTCTCAAGTGATTTTAATGGACCTAAACAACAGAAAACACACAAATTACCCCATTTAAGAAACTACATCCCCTAAATTATTAAAAATGGCTTTTATGAGCCTTGAACCCTTTAGGTTATCTTCAAAGTTATATCAAAATGGAGAGGAGAGCACAGAGTGCTTTGATCCTGTGACCCTGCGTTTTGTCAGGGTGGCAGACAGAAGCCATGATGCTCCACAACGTCCTGGTGTCTTTATGGACTGCTGCCCATGACGTTGGGGAACGTCATTGTGGTTTAAGGTCCTGTCAGGGCGATTGTTCACGGACAGAGATCACATGACCCTCCATCTGCAGCCATTTTATGGACAGGGATGTCTGGCGGATTAGGTAAAATACAGGAGGCTTCACTTTATATATCAAGGAGAAGGACTATAAATAGATGTATATTGGTAAATTACCTTCGTGCCCCCCCACACTTACACACACATCACATAAAACATGAAGTAAAGTGGGCAACCTCTTGCATCTTACTATAAATCCAATTTATCCATACATTTTTAGGAGGAATAACCGGATGTATAAAAAAGCTCCTAGATGCCATATCAAATTTTTATGATAGGATTATGGTAAAGCAATGACTTTTCCCTTGCATTATATTACGCAGTAATCAGTAATCTACCTGGAATTGTCATTTTTGTCTTGCCTTTTGTCACCCCCCCCCCCTCCCCCACTGAATTGCATATGGTGGCAGCATGCCACATCCTACTTTAGGATTTCTCTTCGGATGGATTACTGCTGAGGTGCATAGAAAACATATTACTGTGACTGAATAAATCGCAATACATCTAAGATATCACCACGGATTAGAGGATATTAAAAGCAAATTGTGTATGAAGTTGGCAGGAGGATGAGGGTGAAATAATCTGTATCTTAGACAAGGTATGTGCATCTTCATTTTTAAGTCCTAGTCTAATCCAATTAACCATTTCACCTTTTGTGGCTCTCACGTTTCCCCCAAAAAACATATATAAATCTAAAGCATAGCCCACACTGTGCTGGCCTATACAGTAGCATACATCTACCTATGACCTCAAAAACAAGATTGGGTTGTGGGATTTTGATAGAGATCAACCAAATATATACCAAGATGGCACCCTTTACTAGCCGCTAAGGCAAATGGTTGCTTGTATACAATGACAATGCACTACAGACCGGGAGGCAACACGAGAAAATGAAAAGAAAAAAAAAGATCTAAAAACAAACATTCTCCATTGACAAGAGTCATTATCAGGGGCGTAACTACAGGGGTAGCAGCTATAGCAGCTGCTATGGGGCCCATAGTGTCAGGGGGCCCCGGAATTTGGATTTGTGCTTTGCTCTAAATGTGTATGCATATGTGTATGTACTGTATGTATATGTATATGATGCATGGGTGTATATGTTACTGTATGTATAGATGTATATAAGGTGTGTATATACTGTATGTATATTTTTAAGGGGTTTGTGGGGCCCCATTCAGAAGTTCGCTATGAGGCCCTGCCTTTCCTAGTTACGCCATTGGTCATTATACTATAGTGTTTATCCTCCAGACAAAGTTGTGTGACAGGATAATTTGTCAAACAATTTATACATTTGGGCGGCCAAGAATGTAACCTTTAACTACATCCAACCTGTTTTTTTGTAAGTGGAAGATGACCACACAAGTGTGCAAAATAATTTTTTAAATTTTGATAAACAGGTTACGATAAGTCTTTATCTCAACCTATTTTACTTGTTGTTGCTCAATCTTAGAGTGTACATACATTTAACAAAATTTTAAAATTAAATACACAGATAATAATAGTAATCTTTGTAATATACTTTTTTAAATCACTAAATATCACTATAATGCAAGGAGTCCTGTCCACTCTGGAGTCTTACACTGACCAACATTGAGTGATAGGAGCTAAAACAGCAATAAAATGTAATACTTTAATAGATGTATATTGGTAAATTACCCAATATCCTGCACCCCACACTTACACACACACACACACAAACACGCAAGATAAAGTGGCCAACCCCTTTAACTGCAGCACATTCCAGAGTTGAAGGTTGAGCTCTTTGCCCTGCTGCAGCCAAATTACAGCATCAAACTGTATCAGAAAGGAGACACAAGTCTCTGAAATTTGCAGAATTGCTGCAGAATTATCACTGGGTAAATTCTGCACCCTCTGTGTGGTGGTCATGTGTGTGTATATAGTATACACACAGTAATCCATCATTATGTATTGGTATATAGTGTCTTAGTGTAGAATAATAATAAACATCACGGCTTTCACTGCAGTTATAGTTAGATTATAGATTGTGGGTATAATATAACTAGTATCTGACCACCTTTTGGGCTTTCAGCTTTTCATGCTTGTGTTACATTGACGTCAGATGTGATTACACAACTCTAGCACTAAGATAACACTTTGACACCCAAACCTGTTCATTTTTGGGATTTTGGTCAACCTTTTCAAGAGTAGTCACCTTGAGTAAGTATGTAATGTTTAATGCGATACAACGTGTGTAATGGCATTGTGGTGCCAGAAAGCCGGTAATAGGAAAACAGGGCCTCCAAAATCCATAACGTGCTCCAGTCATTTCCCTGAAAATGGCAGAAGCATGGGAACTTCTGGAAAGATAAGGCGCAAACCAAAGCTATGGAATCCAATTTTTTTTCAATTTTTTTCTTAAGAATTTCATTCAACTCCACAAAAAAAGTCAAACTTTCCCCTAATTGTATACATTTTGGGTTTGCATTTTAAAAAGGAGTTACATTTAGGGTGTTTGTAATGTTTTGGGGTCCTACAGCATGTGTAATGGCAGTGTGGTGCCAGAAAACCAGCAACAGGAAAACAGGACCTCCGAAATCCATGATGCACTCCCGTCATGGTGTGTGGGGGGTTTTTTCCATGATTTTCTCCTTTTTTCCTCTAATTTCGAAAAAAATTTATTATACGGATTCAAGCTGTGCTGTTTCCTATGTAAGCCAGACACCAGCACTTCTGATCTCAGCTGCAAAAAAAACGATAATTCTGGCCAATACTTAAGGTGAGACCATTAATAACATGGTAGGCTACTTGTACCTAGCAACACGCCGGAGAGATGGAGGGGGAGCCATTGCTCCATTCTCCATAGCAATGCATAGCACCAGGCCATATGCATGCTCCATCTTTTCCCCATGCACGGTTCAGTACGGTGCCACACCGTAAGGGGCAAACTTGTGGCTGGATATACATCCACACAACAGCAGTGTAAAAGGGGCCTTAGACGTATGAAAACGGCTATATTTACATGTAGCATACAGCCCCATTCATTACCATGGGCAGCACGTCCATCCATTTTAATGGCCCCATTGTGCAACGTACTATACTGGACCATGAGGGAGATGTAAAAAAATATAGAGCATGTGCTATTTTCTGTGTGCCCCATAGGAGTTTATGGAACTATAATTCCTTAGTGATCTGCGTCCGAAGTATCAGTTGCTGAGCTGAGCCGGCATATGGATACACAGGGTGTCGGCTGTAACTAACATCCGACTTCCCAGTGTAACACACACAGTCGGAGTGGCTCCGATTGTAGGTGTATAACCCGTTAAAAGCTGCGGTCAGCGCAACTTAAACTGGGGGTCTCCCCCCACGATCAGCCCCCCCTGCGCTGTCTACAGGAGGCGCCGATCATTTCTATGGCAGTCCTGATGTCCGATCAGGACCCCAGGACTGTCCACAGGCAGTGCCTGTAAGATGGAGTCTATGACATGTGCATAGGCTGACACTGCTATACCCTGCAATACATTAGATTTGCAGAGTATTATCATGAACAAGCAATCAGGTGATTGCTTGTTCATGTCTCATGGTGGAACTAATAAAAAAAGTTTAAAAAGAATGTTATTCAGTAAAAAGTAATAAATCAATAAAAATACCCAAAAGCCCCATAACTTATAAAGAGACATATAAACGCAAAAAAAAGTCCAAATCATAATATAAACCCCACATATATTAGTATCACCGTGTCTGTAACAACCCATAGAATTAAAGTAAATAAAAATAAAAAAAATGTTAAAAACCCGCCAAAAATTATGATTTTACCTATTTAATCCCACAAGAAATGCAATTTAAAGTACTCCAGAATGATACTTTTGCAAAGTACAACATCTCCCGCAAAAAAACAAGCCATCAACCAGCTCCGTAGCCAAAAAAGTAAAAATGTTATGCCACGCAAAAATGATGGATTTTTCCCCACATTAGGGTTTTATTTGGCAAATTTGGTAAAACGTAAGAAAAAATATTCAAGTATGGTATCCCCGTAATCGTACTGACCCATAGAATAAAGATAACATGATTATTAGGCTATACAGTAAACACCCCCAAAAAAATCAAGTACGGCATTGATGCTTTTCTACTCCTGCCGTCAAAAAAAAGTTGATAAATTTAAAACACTGATAAAACACTGGAAAAAGCAACTTGTTCCACATAAAATAAAATGTTGTCACATGGCCCCAATAACGAAAAGGCTTACATTTTATAGCCTACAAAAGGGGCCAATGAGGAAACTAAAATCCTGGCAGTTGCAGTGCCTCGCTGTGCCTCAAGAAGTCACGGCCACATGTGGGGGGTCTCTGTACTCGGGAGAAATTGCAGAACAAATTGTATGGTGGGTTTTCTCTTTTTATCATTTGGAAATGTGTAAATTTTAGGGCTAAATGAACGTATAACCGACAAAATTTGACCATTCTAAATTTGACCTCCATTTTGATTTGATTACTATGAAGATCTCAAGGGGTTAACAATCTTCCTAAAAGCGGTTTCTGAGATGTTGAGGGGTGCAGATTTGAAAATGGGCTGATTATATAGGGGGTTTCCTTCAAAACGGTATCTATCCCCAAAATAGTCAATTCTGAAAATCCAGAAAAGCGATATTCGATTTGTAAGCCACGTGACATCAAAATAAATTATCCAGACATTTCAAAATTTATGAAAATGGAAAGTAGACAAATGGGAAATGTTATTCAGCAACTTATTTAGGTGGTAAATCGATCTGCCTGAAAATGTAATGATTTTGAATTTCAAAAATTCTATTCAAATTTTTCAAAAAAATTAATCATTTTTTCTTTGTTTTGTAAATAAATGCAAAACTCATTAGCCACATTTTACCACTAATATGAAGTACAACATGTGGGGAAAAACCAATCTCAGAATCGCTTTCATAAGTAACGGTGTTCAAAAATTATAACCATATAAAGCGACGCAAGTCAGAATCCAAAAAATGGGGTTGAGCCTAAAGCTATAAACTGGCTGCGTCCTTAAGGGGTTAAAAGATCTGTGTTGCATATGTGCTGCATACGTTTGTGCACCATATACAGGCAGTCCCCTACTTATGAACACCCGACTTACAGACGACCCCTAGTTACAAACAGAGCTCTGGATGTTGATAATTTACTGTACAATAATCAGCTATAACAGTTATCACAGGTGTCTGTAATTAACCCCTTAACGCCGCAGCGCTTTTTCGTTTTTGCGTTTTCATTTTTCACTCTTTTTATTTTTACATGTACAGAACTGTGTTATGGTTTATTTTATGCCACATTATAATACACATTACACTTCAAATTGGTGGTACAGGCAGTCCCCGGGTTACATACAAGATAGGGACTGTAGGTTTGTTCTTAAGTTGAATTTGTATGTAAGTCGAAACTGTATATTTTATCATTGTAGTTCCCGACAATTTTTTTTTTTTGCCCCAGTGACAATTGGAGTTTCAAATTTTTTTGCTGTAATAGGACCAAGAATTATCAATAAAGCTTCATTGCAGACAATTTTAAGCTGATTATTGCAATCTGGGACTATTTTAAAGCATCCAGAGAGCTTCACCAGAGGTCACAGTGGGCAGAGGGGTCCGTCTGTAACTATGGGTTGTCTGTAAGTCGGGTGTCCTTAAGTAGGGGACCGCCTGTATTTAATATTCCATGCCGTGTACTGGGAAGCGGAAAAAAATTCCAAATGCAGTGAAATTGGTAAAAAAAAAACGCATTTGTGCCATTTTCTTGTGGGCTTGGATGTTACGGCTTTCACTGTGCGCCACAAATGACATGTCTACTTTATTCTTTGGGTCGGTATGATTACGGGGATACCAAATTTGTATAGGTTTTATAATGTTTTCATACATTAAAAAAAAAATGAAAACCTCCTGTACAAAAATTTTTTGGGGGTATTTGCCTTCTTCTGGCGCTAATAAACTTTTTTTATACTTTGCGACTGTGCGACCTTTTGATCACTTTTTATAGAATTTTTAATTTTTTTTTAAAATGGCAAAAAGTGTCATTCTTGACTTTGGGCGCAATTTTCTGTTACAGGGTTAAACGCAGTGAAAAAACTTTATCATATTTTGATAGATCAGGCATTTTCGGACACGGCGATACCTAATGTGTTTATGATTTTTACTGTTTATTTATTTTTATATCAGTTGTAAAGAAAGGGGGGTGATTTGAGTTTTTAGGTTTTTTTATTATAATTTTTTTTTTGAACTTTTGAACAGTATATGCAGCGGCAGCGCACGTGGACTTGTAGATGGAGTTGGAGCTTCAGAAGACAGAAGAGGACCTGCGGGGGGCATCAGAAAGGTGAGTATAGAGTTTTTTGGGTTTTTTTTAGGCTGGGCAAGGGGCTGCTGGCTATATACAAGGGGGCAGGCACTGGTTATATAAAAGGGTGCAGGCACTGGTTATATACAAGGGTGCAGGCAAAGGCAATATACAAGGGGGCTGCTGGCTATACTAGGGGGGCTATATACTAGAGGGCTACTGGCTATATACTGGGGGACGTGCTGCTGGCTATATACTAGGATCAGGGGCTGGCTATATACTGGGTGGCTGCTGGCTACATACAGGGAAGGCTGTGACCAATGCATTTTCCACCCTCGGCTTATACTCGAGTTAATAGGTTTTCCCAGGTTTTTTTTTTTTTTGTGTTAGAATTAGGTGTCTCAGCTTATACTCGAGTATATACGGTATAAAGCCACCAAAAAAATAATGTGAAATTTCTTGGAGACAACTTCTCAAAGTGTCAATTAAAACAATTTTCTCGGGTGTGGTCCTCTTAAAGAATCAGAAAAATATACAAAGTACACGTATATAATGGGGGTCATTTACTAAGGGCCCGATTCGCGTTTTTCCAACGTCTTACCCGAATATTTTCGATTTGCGTCGATTTTCCCTGAATTGCCCCGGGTTTTTGGTGCACACGATTGGATTGTGGCACATCGGCGCCGGCGTGACGGAAATCGGGGGGGCGTGGTCGAACGAAAACCCAACGGATTCGGAGAAAACAACGCATTTTAAAAAAAGCGCAGCAGCGACACCTGGTGGACGTCGGAGGAACTGCCTTAGTGAATCGCCGGAAGACCCAAATCCACCGCAGAGAACGCGCCGCTGGATTGCGAATGGACCGGGTAAGTAAATCTGCCCCACTGTGATGTAACTTAAAATCTGTCAGAAGTAATCTGGTCAAGTTAAAAAGAGAGATATTCTCCAAGGAATATTAACTTTTTGAAAACTTAAAGGGTGTCAAGGAGAAGCTTTGAGCATACCGTGCTGCAGACAGTGTTAGGTATTGGCATTGGAGAGCTGTATTACCATACCATATTGTGTGATGTTAGTAGCAGCAGGACTGTAAAAAACATTTAAATACCTGAAATATCTGAATACTATTGTAATCTTTGATCTCTGAATTCAAACTGCTCCCTCCCCTGCTGTAATATCCAACCAGAAGCCCATTACTGCTTTTAAAGCAGAGGGGATGTGCTGTGTGATCTTACACAGAAGTGTACCAAATTCAGCTACAATTCTGGAGTATGCCTTTTTTCCAGCTGCTACTAAAAACTTATACAAAGGTAAGGGTACACAGTTAAAGAGAACGCGTCATGCAAAATAACCCCCCTAATCTAAATATATTTTCATAAACTGCCATTAGAGAGCATTGCCTCTATCCCTTCATTGTCCTTCTACATGCCTGTAAACCTAAGCAATGAGGTCCTAAAGCTGTATGCAAATGACCTGTGAAATGTCCAATGAGTCATTAGCATATTCAAACTGTCCACCTTATTCATGAGTGGGAGGTACAGCCACACCCCTAGTGCTTGACTGACAGCCTGTATAATGGTGTGATGTATAATGATGTGAGATATAATGGTGTAATGTTTCCATGTGCTTGCTGCTGGCCACACCCCCTGTGTGTGTATAGGAGAGATACAACATCTCCAGGCTGCAGCCATGTTATAGCAGAACATATCAGGTACTTGTGTAGCTGATGTCTGTGTCTCTGTGTATTAGGAGGATGCAGCATGTCAGCAGATGCAGCACACACACTCACACACCAGCAATGCTTTACTATACATTATACACAGACATGAGCAGGGGGAGGAGAGGGGAGGGGGAACAGGGCTGACATCACTGCCTCTGACCATGTGACCAGCTTCATTTACATAATTAAGAAAAGATGATTTTGCAATGATTAATGTATGAATTGACTAGATAAAGGCTGTGATGGATCCTTGTGAGCTGCTCCAACAGGTAGTAGTGACAGGACTAGTGGCAGAGACCTGATGACAGGTGTCCTTTAAGGCTGCTAATTCAGCTTTGTGTTAGAAAAACTGGCAGTCTCCTTTTAAGACACACACTGTGCTCCTATAACTACAGATGTGAATTATAGCTGTTGAGTAAAGGTGGCCAAACATATGAGATGAACCCTGGCCCATTCAGACCATCCTGGCACGACAGACCAACCTTCTAATGTGTAGGTCATCAGATGTCAGGAAAAAGATGGGGTATGTACAATTTTAGAATGTCTAATTTATTTTAAGCTGCTGTCGGAAGTTCCCTATTGAGAGCACATATAGACTCAGTAGAGTCAACCAAATTTGCATATGTAGGGATCAGAAAGAAAAGTTGTTGGCAGTAGAGCTATCTTCTTTGTCTACCAATACAAACCCACAAGGTTTACTACCAGATTTATGGTCCCTTCACAGTATAGATACAAGTGAAATATCTCTTACCCCTTGAATGCCTGGTGGGAAGACATACTGGATGATAATCGTGCCATATTTTTCATAACCCGGAAGCAAAAGGCTGGAGTCCTTGGATACTAACATTCTACCATTCTCAGGTTGGTTGCCCACAAGCTGCCCATAGAAACGACCACACATTGGACATGCTTTCTTCACTTGCAGAGCCCTGGTGATGCAATCCTCACAGAACGAATGCTGGCACTTCTCCAGGGTTTTTATATTTTGAATCTCACCCAGGCAAATGGGACATTGGTTCTCTCGGTCATCTTCCGCCTCCTCTCTTCGGTGGTCACGCGAGTTCCCATGACTACCACTTGCTCCCCCACTGGAACTTCCAGGTAATCCCCGGCCACTCGTACTTTGCTGACCTCTGCTATATACATTACGGAGATGTAGCTCACCGGCATGTTCACTGTTTTTATCTGCGTAAGCCATGCAACCTGAAATCTGATGTTGTTTGCAGGATTTTTTTAACTCTTTCTCAGCATCTCTTAACAGAGATTTAAGAGCTTTTCTGACAATTGAAATAGTATTTGCAGGAACTTGGCTATCAAAGGACAACCTCAGTACATAAATTTCAGAAGTTTCACCATCAATCAAAATGCGAACTCCATTGTCCTCTCTCAGTCGGTTAAGTTTGGATGGAGTTTCTTTGTTGAGGAAATCCCAAACTTCCTTATGAACCGTGACTTTGCTCTTCGTGTGCACACCACTGGCTGCCATTCTGAACCAGACAAAGGGGACTTGAAGAAAAGAAAAAAAAGAACAGGAAGTTAGTACAAAGCTTAGAGTACCACAAGAGAATATGTCCTGCTAAGCAGGAAGAACATCTGAAGGCTTCCTACACCACCTTGGTTTATTACTTAGGCTGGGATCGCATCTCGTTTTTTGGTATATACTCAGCGTATAGATGGGGTAAGCTTGTGACATATATGCTGAGAGTATACATTGACATATATTGGCAGACAGAGGGATAGTTGTTGCCTCCGTCTGCCCAGTATACATTGCATCGGCTGAAAAAGGCTTATCCCACTGTATAAGCATTAAGTGGGAAACATCCGTGCCATACGTTGTAAGGACACCTCAGAATCTTCCCGATGTGTCCTTACAACATATGGAACAAAACGTGATGTGAACCCAGGTTTAGTTTAAAGTTTGCTCCAGAAAAGAACATTCTTCTTACTTCACATTGTTTGGACATTGCCTTATAACTCTACCAAGATTGATGAGCAGCAACATTTAGTTCTATAAAATTATTGTTGATATATTTCATCCTTGGTACAGTGTGAACAAGTGAACAGCGTCTAAATGTTCCATACCAGAAAAGTGACAAAACTTCTGCTTTTATAGAGCTGGGCCATGGGTGGGGCCAACATGGTCCCTGGAAACAAAAACATTTTTGGTGCAAACTGGCACTGATTTCAAAAAGGTTGGCGATCACTGGCTTATGCTATAAGTAAAATGACACTCACAACAGGCCTTAACGTGGTTGACCAAAGAAGTTGGTGTATGTACTCAGTATCATATCCAGAGTGGAATGCTGCTATTTGGGAATGGACAGTAAAATGGGAAAGGAAAGGACAGACACGGGCTGGAGAAAGCCCACAGAAGACTACAGACATGGATTACTAGAAGCATGTCCTGTGGTGTGATGAAACCAAGATAAATTTATTTGGTCCATGTGGTGTCAGTGTGTCAGCCTACAATGGTGGTAGTGTTATGGAGATGCACGATTGTTGCTGGTTGTGGGGAGCTACAGTTTTTTGAGGGTACCATAAATGTTAACATGTACACTAATGTTGAGTATGATCCCCTCCCCTGCTGTCGTAAGGTAGTATTCCAACATGATAACAACTCCAAAAACTTCTCCAAGACAACCATACCTAAATTCTAGTTAACATCTGTATTTTAGAAGATGGAGGATCTTATTTTGTTTTATTTTGCATAAAACAAAATATATCCAAAACTGTAAGTAAATACCAATAAAATGTACATGCCCAGAAACATGTTAGCTCTACAGCTGGTACCATATGTCAAGTACCGTTACAAAACAGAGAACTGTCATGAAGTGAAGTCCTCTGAGGTATCAAATGAACCATAACATATCTACCATCTATCTGATCAAAGCTGCCATATATATCAAGACTCGGACAGAATTGCTAGTATAAAGGAAGAAAATGAAAATATTTTGTTCCAACCTAGAGCCCTAGCTCCCAGCAGTTCACTGTCAGCCTGAGGTTTGACATGATAAGCAGCCTGCCTTTCTATCAATCACTACAAGTCTTCACAGAACACGGGAGATCTGCCATTACTCATGGGGATATAGAGACAGAATTAGAATTTATCATCCTGAACAAGGGTTAGAGGAAAAACACAGAATTGTCATAATCATTAGAGCATTATGAGGGACAGTACTATAATATTTCTGTTAGGCCCCTTTCACATGGACGTTGTGGGGACATACTGTATATCCGGTCGTAAGATATATACGTCGCCACAGTCTCCCATCTGCGGTACAATGGCGGTACACTGTACTGTGCACAGGACCATGTTATGGACCATGCTATATCTTTACCCGTATTTACAGCTGGGTGCCATGCGTCGCTATGGAGAGGGAAGGGGTGAGCAGTGCCCCATGTGACAGAGTCTCATCTTGTGTGTAGCTGAACATTGGTGACATCACTGAACACCCACAACAATGATAGTCTATGATTAGGCATCCGCTTAGTCAAGGAAAGAAAAAAAATAAAGGCAACTATTGGTACAACCACGCCCTCTTTGTTTTTAACTATAAATTGCAATATGTGCTGAAGGCCTCATGCACACAACGATGTTTTAAAACAGGCCATAAACTAGGTAAGGTTCAGGTTCTGTTTTCGGCCGAGTGTATAATGTGGTTGGGGGTGGGTGAGAAAGCTCACCCCTACCCTCTCCATAGGAAGCCCTGCCGCAAAACCAGACAGGAACAGGACCTGCTTTTACAGCTCGGTTACGACACCGCACCATGACCGGGTGTAATAGAGCTCTACGGGGGCCGTAATCTGACCGCAATTTGTGAATCCAGATCACAGCCTTCAATACTGTTCTGTACATGGGGCCTAACTTTTATTTCTTCATATCCAGTGCAATCATTACAGGCACCCCAACCGTAAATGTTGCAGATCGACCTGCAGTTCACTTCAAGCACCTTCTGTGATTTTGATACACCATATTCCAAATGAAACAATAATAATGATGTCTTATCAAAATGTAGCAATGACATACTCTAGAGCAGTGATGGCGAACCTTTTAGAGACCGAGTGCCCAAGCTACAACCAAAATCCACTTATTTACCATGAAGTGCCAACATGGCATTTTAAGCAGTAACTAATTGCTACCTGTTCTTTCACATCTTTCAATCGTATCGGCCCCCTGAGGCCACCAATACAGTTGAAAGAAGGAGGGAAAATTCAGACTCTCATTGTAGCTTCTCTCCAGGGTCTCTCTGTAGAGGAAGAATGGTTGGTCCAGAAGGAGGACCTCCAAAGGTAATGCAGCCCTGTCCACACCTTCACACTTTTCCTGCAGTTCCAAACAACTAATAAAGTGTCGCTTTAAAACGGCACTGAGACCAGCATCTCTTAAGTTGCCTGGGTCTGCAGGAAGATTTGGTGGATTTGTTCCTGGTGAACACTTTCCTCGGGTGATAACCTGAGTGCCCACAGAAATGGCTCCGTGTGCCACTTCTAGAGGAAGTGTCATTGCCTTATTATTTAATCATTTTTTATATAGCGCCTAAAGATGACATATTTGTCGTATTTAACATTGTGTACATGAATTATATAGCTATTCATTATGTGGTGTGGAATATTTTAACTTAAATCACAAATCTCTCTACAATAAATGATTTTTTTTACCTAACACACCTAATAAACTTACTGAACTTACTGAAAATCTACCTCAACACCTCCCATGTACTAGACATATCAACAAATATGCTTGATTAAATGTGTGATGTTTAGCAAGAACAGATCTTCTTTCTAAAAAACATACGGGACATACATTTTTACAGAGATTAATAAATGTCCCTATGGTGACCTATAAAGTCCACAATATGAAAATATATATTAAAAATATATATTTAAATATCCTGGTCTATCTGATGAGGCATCATGGGATCAATAGCAAACCAATCAGAGCGAGAGGGCAGAGTTAAACCAAAACAATAAAATGGTGTCTGGGCAGAGGAGAGAAGAGGGTAAACTACATGGGACAGAATACAATAGCAGGAGTAGTAGAGGGTCAAAACCACCATACCGTCATGGGACCCAATGGTTTCTATCAACATGTCAATAAGTGAAACATATTCATAGCTCAAGATATTCATTAAACATACAGCAGCTTGCTAGTCATTATGCCACCCAAAGTGAACCTATTACCAGGAATGTGATTTTTAGCTGGTGCCAGGTTTTAATAGCCTATGCTACGTTGATTAAAAATTCCTTTGTCAGCATTCTGAACCATTTCAGTACTTTGTATACTTCGTATAAGTAGCCAGCAGCATGTTCCGGGTTACAGAGTTCCGGGGAAGAGAGGGGACAGCTACAGCCTGTGTGTGCCTGTGTCTCCTCATGTATTCTTCCTCTACTCCTCAGCATCCCCCTCCCCTTTTTGCTCAATGAATATGACACAATGTGGAGAGGGGGAGGGAGCTGTGTGAGTGTGGAGGAGAGGAGACTGACACTGGCTCACACAGGCTGCAGCTGTCCCTTTTCTTCAACGGCACTCACCACACACTGCTGGCAGGAAGCCAGGTAATGTAATATAAACTACTGAAAAGATTCAGAATGCTGACAAAGGCATTTTAAACAACATAGCATAGACTATTGTAACAGGTCACCAACTAAATATGACATTCCTTGTGATAGGTCCGCTTCAAACCCTTCAGGACTCCAAATTTAGCCTCTAGGCCACAGCCCCATTTTTAAAATCTGCCCTGTGTCACTATAAGTGGTTATAGATTTGGAAAGCTGTAAGATATCCAAGGGATTATGAGACTGTTTTTTCGTGACACTTTGTACTTCAAATAAGTTTACAAATTTGGATGATATCTTTTGTGTTTAGACATGACCGTGGCATGTAAGGGGTTAACACCCGCGCTCGAAGCCGGCTCCAATCGCTCCAAGTGTTATATACAGCTGACAGCCGCTGCTTCTGTTGCCGGCTCCATTTGTGAGCCGGTGCTAGAAGCGGACTTAATAGATGATACAATATACCCTTAAACATTTTATGAACTGGATTCTTAGTTTTTGTAAATTTCTATCAGACCTTCACAAATGTTTTTAGAATTTTTGGCGATTTTCACTATGAAGATATTATTTCCCATGTACCTTGTACGTTCCTGCTATATATTAAATTGTGAGCAGCCAAGTTTAGCTGACATTTAAAATGTTCTAATATGACCCAACTCAATAAATCCAAAATTGAATCAGCTCCCTAGATAAACACTTCAGTTCTCACAGTCAAGAATGAATGGATAAATAAATGACTGGTGTTGAATAGGAATCTATCCTGCTGTAACCTTGTTTCACTGCCAGCATCTTATAATAATAATAATTCTTTATTTATATAGCGCACAGATTACGCAGCGCTGCACAAAGCATGTCAAATTGGTCCCTGTCCCCATGGGGCTCACAATCTAAACAACCTAACAGTATGTTTTGGAGTGTGGGAGGAAACCGGAGGAAACCCACGCAAACATGGAGAGAACATACAAACTCTTTGCAGGTGTTGACCTGGGTGGGATTCAAACCCAGGACCCCAGCACTGCAAGGCAGAAGTGATACTGACTCAGCCAACGTGCAGCCCTCATCTTGGTTTATAATAATAATAATAATAATCTTTATTTATATAGCGCCATCAAATTCCGTAGCGCTTTACAAATTTGGTTTATTTTCCATCTACAAAAACTATTAAAAATCTACCTCAATAATTAATTGCACTAAAATGTATTTTCTTAACTTAAAAATAATTCAATGTGTGTGATAAAAATGATAGACATGTGATACCATTAATGTAGAAAATCAAACAAAGATCATCATGTGCAGGAAAGCTTTATACCAAAGTCGTTCTGTTGGGTTATTATGAAGTATTACAACCTAAATTGGACAAAAAATGGCTAATATGAGAACGAAAATAATACGGGGAACTTCTCACGAGTCTGGTGTATTGCATACACTAAACTGATAACTGTGAATCCACTGTATTCCTCCAGCACTTAAATTAGCCCAAACTACAACCAAAACCCACTTATATGTCGCAAAGTGGCATCAAGACACTATAAGCAGTAACTTATTGATCCCTGATGTATCACAGGTCCTGAGTTCACCAATACAATAGAAAGATGATGGAAAAATTTGGGTTGTAGCTTCCCTCCAGGGTCCCCTGAAGAGGAAGAATCAGGAGACCCAGAGCAGAAGCTCTAATGACAATCCATCTCTATCCAACCCTTCTTGCTCCTCCTGTAGTCCTGGCAGCCAAGGATGTCGCTTTAAAATAGTGCTGAGCAAGGCACATCCTCAGCTGTCTTGGACCGCAGGAGAAAGCCTTGAGTAGTATTTGGCAAACTATGTCTTGGTGTAAAGGCCTGAGTGCCCACAAAAAGGGCTCTGAGTGCCACTCGCCATCACTGCCTTATATATATATATGGTATGAGGTATAGTATGAGGCATACTAGAGATGGCAAGGGGAAGGGCAACACTGAATTCTAACTGAAAAGAACACTTTAATTGAAACATTAATGGCATAAATGTATTACAAGTTGTAGGCACTGACAAAAGTGGTTTCTAAAAATATTTGTTCATCCAGTAATTAATACAAACAAACATTTTTATAAACCACTCTAATTAGTGCCCCAAACTCTAATACATTAATCTTACTTTTTAACCCTTAAAGTGTTGGAGTTAGTGTGATAGTACATAAAATTGGGTAAGAATAAGAAGTGCCATTATAACTATTGAAATGACATACTCTTCAAAATTCTTTATTAAGGCACATATTTTAAAATCCACATCAGGGAAGAAAACGCTGACGCGTAATAAAGAATTTTGAAGAGTTCCGCAACTGGCTGGATATCGGATCCTTTTTTCCTTAGTAAATGACCCACACTGAGTTTAAAAGGTTGGCCATCAGTGCCATAGACAGTAATGATCCAGAACCGATTGTTCAGATAGGAGCTACAAATAAGTGGTGAAATAATGTATTGTCCGTAGTGGAGGAAAAGAAGGTGTTTTCTATAGAGGGTTTATCTTCTACTGTAGCCCTACCAGTGATGTATAATAGGGGTATTTTACAGAATTAGCCAGTGTCAGCCCGGATTTCCTGCAAAAATGTGCCCAATTGTACCTGATAGAACTGATGCGGTTTTAAAGGCAGAGGGTGACACCAATCATGGATATGTATTACAACTATTACATTCTGTAAATGAAATATATCTCCTTGATTATGTAACATGGAGAGCGGGAGGTGTTACATTTCTTTTCCTATAAGCTCAGCTATTAAGGTGCCACTGTACAATCCATGAGGAGAACATACCCATGACTGTTTGCAATTAATATGTACAATAATTTCCCACAGACCCCTAGAGGAATGTGACATTGAGAAATGTTTCCTTGACAGATACGGGTCATGCAGGTTCTGGATCTCCATGACAACGGTTCTAGTCTAGTAAAATGTTCCATGTGTCAAGGTGCTATAAAGGCATCAGCTGAAGTGCAATTATAAGGTCTGGGAGTTTTTCAGAACAGAACATGTAATGGAAAAAGCCCTGGTGCATATTTATAGTTACACTCTGCAAAATGTAGGTAAAATGCCAACACCAGGTCATTCTGTGTAAGGTACAAATGAATAGGAAAACCATTTTCCCCCAGTATTGCTGTGTGTTAGTTAGAAAACAACTACTGGACACAGAAAAAAAATTGTTGATAACCCGAGCCATAGGCAAGCAGGCGAGCCCGAGTCAAAGAGGCAAGGAAAGAAGTAGCCCAGCATGAAGCAGGACACATAATATAGGGTACCGCTAGTCTTTACAGCTAATAGTCCGGTGTTCCCTTTAAACCATATATGCTCCCTAATAGAAGTAGTGTCATGTGCTACAACGTGTCCCACACTGAACACATATTTAAACAGGTTTCCTTTGCCACTTCATATCTTTGAGATATTTTTCCTCTAGGTAAACTTTTTTTGGGTGTGATCCAGGTTTTAGATAGTTTAGAGATTTTATCCATAAGGTTGCTCATACCGCTATTGTTTTGTTTGTTCTATTGTCTATATTTGTTTGTTTAATAAAGATAAATGAATCATACAATGAGACAGGTTGTCCCCCCCGAAAAGTGTTGTTCAGGGTGTTTCCCCAAGTAATAAGTGCACACTCAGTGGAGGCCGGGGTGGATGCAATTTGTTGCTTTTATTCTCCTCCTATGGCATCCGATGAGTGTATACAAATCTAAGCAGGATGGAAAAATATAGCTTTCTGCATTTTTCCATTCTGTTGCATCAATTCTCTGGAATCCCCTTCCCCGGACTCTCAGACTAATACCCACCCTCCAAAGTTTCAAACATGCTCTTAAAACCCATCTCTTTAAGCAAGACTATCAAACTCTCGAATTGCATGAAATGTCAACTCTCCCTTTACTAATCCATCCTATGTCCTATCTCCCGTCTGTCATCCGGCAAAGAGCAGATATATACCAAGCTCCAGGCTTCTCTGCAGTCTTTTTCACCTAGGACCCTGTAAATAAGATGGCAGCTGATGGCTGGTTCAAGCAGCAACATCTTTATTTAGTAAATTATTTATTAAATTATTTTATATTGTTCCCTTATAAAGAATGGCTGGACCATTATACAACCTTTTGTGTCACCCCCTTCATGCTGATAGACTGTAAGCTTTTGTGTCCTTCCTCATCCTCATAGACTGTAAGCTCTTGTGTGCCCCCTCATCCTCATAGACTGTAAGCTCTTGTGTCACCCTCCTCATCCTCACAGACTGTAAGCCCTTGTGTCACCCTCCTCATCCTCATAGACTGTAAGCTCTTGTGTCACCCTCCTCACCCTCATAGACTGTAAGCTCTTGCGAGCAGGGCCCTTACTCCTATTGTTCCATATGACTGTTTGTACTCTGTAATGTAATATATTTGTATATGTCCCCTTTGTAAAGCGCTACGGAATTTGATGGCGCTATATGAATAAAGATTATTATTATTATTACTTAGCAGCTCTTTATCTATCCCATGCTGTCCGAATACAGTTTAAGCACTAAACGGACGTCTAAATCTGCTGTAAGGGTAGCCACTTAAGGGCCACTATTTGTATTTCTTATACAGAAAATACCAAGCACTCATGGCTTTGCTTTAAAACCATTGCTATTTTTTCCCAACCTCTATTCTATCTGTAACCTTTAATGTGAGTGAGAGGGAAGACGCTATGTACTCATCAGTATGCTCCTGGGACACAGGATTTTCCTGCTTCTAGGAGAACTGATTGATCACATGAAATTAGTGTCACAGGATTGTCGCGTTACTGCCAACGTAAATTCTGCCTACATTCATTAAAACACACAGGACCCAGAGAGGAACTACAAAATTTATGTGGATTTTTTTTATTTCCTATTCATTTAAATCTCTTATGAACCATTGAGCAGAGCTGGACTCCACAGTTAGGAATAAGCAGAGGTTTATGTGAATAAATGACTAGTAATACTGGAGATTATTCTACAAGCTCCTATGGCATTTCAGGAGATTGGGAATAATTTTATCAGCATTCGTTTCAGCAACAAATCAAGTGGGTTTTTTTTTAGTGAATCGTGTGACTAAAGTAGACTTGAAGGAAATCAACCATTTAAAAAAAGTAAAAAACATCTAAAGATATTCACCTATGTTCCTATTGATGTTGATCCCGGTGCTGGTCTTCTCTAAGCTTGACACACTGGGAACACCTAGAAAAGAGACTTAAAATTGGCAGCACAAGGCGCAGGGACGAGATGTCCAGCACTCCAGGCTGCTAATTATGCACGCCCCATTCGTGACGTCACCTCCCTCTCCAACATGGGAGAGGGAAGCATCTATCATGTAGGAGACGTGCAAGGGAGTTTATAATTAGCAGCCCTGAGCACTGGACATCTTTCTAAATTTCTTTTCTAGGTGATCCCGGCGTGTCGCGCTTACAGAAGACAAGCACCAGGATGAACATCAAGAGGAGCGTAAGAAGTATCCTTAGATGGTTTTAAACTTTTTTTAAATGGTTGACTTCCTTTAATTTATCTTCTATGTAGTCCAAGTAATGGATATAGTTATAAGACTCACCTATTTTATGTAGCAAAGTCGTCGTGCATGCAAACGTGGACCGTAATCTATGTTATATGTGTTCTGTTAAAAGAAAAGTCGGACATCTGTTTGATAAATGGTGACAGAGCAGGTATCCATAAAAACTAATAAGTAATACACACCAAAATGTACTAAAAAGATTTACACTTTTAATGACCCCTTAATAGGTCTACTCTCTCTGAACCCCATCACGGTGGAGCACAAGGGGTCCCATACATGTTCCGGATACCCTAAGCAAAGCAGGACACAAGCAGGGGTTGTTGTCAACCCTCAGCTGACCACACAGGGTGAATCCTCATCAGGGTTCCCACAGACAAATCAATTATTAAGCATCACTTTATTTGCTTGTGGTAGGGGAGCAGAATCAAACCTTCATCCATGAGCCAAGAACATTACCAGTGAGCCATGGACTGTCTGTAGGTGGATTTTCTCTAACTAAGAGCTTCAATAGAGTTATGGCTCATTACAAACCTAATCCACTGGTTTATAGAGATATATCTATTAAGATTTCTCCCAATGTGGTAACACATTGTCCTTTTCTTCTTCGTTCTTATTTTATTATTTTTAAAGACTTTTAATACACTTAAATATGATTACGGTAATAATGAAACAAAATAAATGATACATTTTATAATGTTGTAACCTGGAAAACCATTGAAATTCAGTAAAAACTATGTTTATACAGATTTTTTTTTAATTTAACCAATTTAAACCGTAATATAAAATAAAAGCTTGCTTCTAAACACTAAACAATACAAAACAATACGCACAGTCCCTTAAAGGTTTAAAATAGTGTGGAGTGTAGCACATCCACAAAAATATAAAGTAATACACCGTGGGCTGCCTGCCTGTAAAGATATAATTCAAATCTCTACTATTGTATTTTTTATTTTAAGACACAAGATGTTAATGTATGAGTTTTCCCTCTAATATGAATGACAGAGAATGAGTGTATGGCTTTCTGGAGCTTTTGCATGGAGGTGGGGAGAGCAATCTTTGTAAAGGAGAGGGGGATCAGTCTTTAAAATGACGTAAGGAGAAGTCTTTGTTAGAGAAAAAGAGATCAATGTGTTTGAAAATTTGAGAGCAGTCTATGTGGAAAGAGATAGAAATCTACAGGGGCTGTATATAGGCTTTGGGGGGGCAGTATATAAACTACTGAGTCTGCAGTTATATGATGCGTTTCTTTTGAACCCATCATCACATACGTGTTATATTAGTTAGAAGATGTGTTTTAGTTTGTTAATCCTTATTATTGTTAAAAAACTATATGCTGTAAATTATATAAATAACTTATACATATGCGTTTGGCGAATAATGCCTTGCGTGTTTGTACTAGGTTTCAAAACATATATGTGTATTCACATATATTATATGTATATATTATTGACAATAATAATAATTAGGGGTTTCTGTATGTAAGCATTGTTATCCAGGTGACTCAACACTATAAGTGACTGTGGTATTTTTAGGGGCGATGTGTGGAGATGTGCTTGCAGGACCTAAGGACATCTGGTGGCAAATTCAACAGTGATAACTCACGATATTTGCCTGATTGCATAGCTGTTGACGCATGCGTTTTGTAAACGCAATGTTGCTTTAATGCATGAATTTTTAACATTGCATTAACATATTCACTTTGCAAACATAATTTTAAGAGTGCTGTCATAAGGTGCAATCTTTGTTGCATTTTAAACGCACACTGAAAACGCATGTGTTTTTGCAGCGGAGAATGTTTGCGAATTTGTAAAAATTGCACAGGCACGGGAGCAGGAACACCCCAAAGAATCTAGTTATAATTCAATTGTACTAAAAAATATTTCAATGTATTATTAATGTGGCTTTAAACCCTTCAGCGGCAGGCACAGCCATTGTGACATGCATCTCAATGTCCTTCCTTCAGACAAGCACAAGAACAATCCCGGGCATCATTTCCTCTAAAACCCTGCAATTTTACAGCTTGGTAAACAAACATTAATCCATTTTTCTTTCGCTAAAGCTTCTCCTGCCCTGTAATTATCTGTGTCCTTTCTGACAATGTGAATAAGTACATTTAACATACTACTAACCTTATTATTGCTAATATTTCTATCAAGCATACACCGACATTTCCCTGTAGCAGTGTAAAATCACATGACACATATTCCTCTCCAATTGTAAAAATTATAATTTTGTGGTTTAATTTGAATTCAAATATGTAGAGAAGCCAAAAGTCCTGAGGAAGGGGAAAGCTTTTGTAACTCGCTCACCCTCCAACCGTGATAACAGGAACCCCTGATCCCCTCCCACTGAGAAATCAGGCACAACCTTCAGAATTTATTGGATTCAGGAGACCAAAATGACAAATTGAGAACAAAGACTCGAGGCAATGTTGACAAGTGGCATTTTGGGCATGCGTATGTTACCATGCGTTTGCCTGCTCTGAAAGCATTTTCTTTCCTTGCTAGAAGTTTATGCAGCTGAGAAAGTGTTAACATGGCTGTTAATACTTCCAGCAATGAAGAAAACCGCTTTCAATGCAACCAAATGCATGGTAACATGTAAATGGAATGTGTCTATTTACAGAATATTGCCTATGTAAATAAACTAACCCTGCCAAGTGCCTTTGTCCTTAAATGGAACGTGTCTAACCGCATGTCTAAGGGTGATGCCACACATGGCGTTTTGAACCCGTTTTTGGTCCGCTTTTAAGCGGTCCGTCCAAAAACGCATGTATTTGAAAACGCATCCATTTTTGACCAGTTTTAATTAAGATAATTGGTAAAACCTGTCAAAAATGGATTTTACAGACTGCTTAAAAACGGACCAAAAATGGGTTCAAAACGCCATGTGTGGCATCACCCTCACACTTATAGGAAACCTACCAGGAGGAATCATTAGAAGTAGATCTGAGGGTAGATGCCTCCTTCCTGCCTCTGCCATGATCTGTAATTTAATAATCCAGAAACCTAACCTAACTTGTTAAAAAACTTTATTTTTAGTAATATGTAAATTAACTGCAGAGGCAACTGGGGCGTGTACTAGCCTCCCATTGTTCGGCCAGGACAAAGCGGGCAAGCAGCCACTAGCCAAAACTAGGCTAGGTCCAACCTTGCATGAAAACCCACAAACTAAATTTGCTGTTTATTTGAAAAGAACAGAGGGAAATGCCCACCGACTCCACCAGTTGCCACGCTCCTCTACACCCCTCTAAGTTTTCTCTCTCACCTTGCAGCTCTCTCAGGGTCGTAGGTTCGCTTTTGTGGGTTCGCTCAACAGGGTGGTTTATCTGCTGTAGGCCAGGCCCTAGTCTGCCGGGATGTTGCAGGGTCAGTTTGCCACCATTTACCCAGTCTGACAGCTAGCGCCAAGTCTGGTTGTGCTGTTTGCTGGACAGGTGCTGACATGTACCATTTTTTTAAATAAAATTGCATTGAAGAAATTTTTGTATACGGCAGATTAATTAAATTAAAGGAAACCTATCCAGCGGGCGAGCGACCACCCGGCAAAACTGGGCTAGGTCCAACCTTGCATAAAAACCAGCAAACAAAATCTGCTTATTTTTTAAATGAACGCCCATTGCATAACCCATGCCCCTCTATGCTCAAATGGCATGGAGGTGGCATAGTCGCTATTGATTTATCGCAAATTCTTGCACTGCTTATTTCTCCGCTAAAAAAACTGGTGTAGAAGCGGTGATAAGTCTCCCCCAAGAGTAAAGGACTGCATTAACCAGCAACTTGCAATCAAAACTGGGCAGACATACAAGGATGATGCCACTCATGGCGTTTTGAACCAGTTTTTGGTTCGTTTTTAAGCAGTCCGTTAAAAATCGCATGCGTTTTTGAAAAATGCATGCATTTTTTTGAAAACGCTTCCATTTTTGACAGGTTTTACTAATTATCTTAATTAAAACTGGTCAAAAACGCATATGTTTTTGGACGGACTGCTCAAAAACGGACCAAAAACGGGTTCAAACGCCATGTGTGGCATTACCCTAAGGCAGTGATGGCAAACCTTTTAGCGACAGAGTGCCCGAACTACAACCAAAATCCACTTATTTACCGTTAAGTGCTAACGTGGCATTTTAAGCAGTAACTTAAAGAGAACCCGTCATGCAAAATAACCCCCCTAAACTAAATATATTTTCATAAACTGCCATTAGAGAGCATTGCCTCTATCCCTTCATTGTCCCTCTACATGCCTGTAAACCTGAGCAATGAGGTCCTAAAGCTGTATGCAAATGACCTGTGAAATGTCCAATGAAGCATTAGCATATTCAAGCTGTCCACTCTATTCATGAGTGGGAGGCACAGCCACACCCCCAGTGCATGACTGACAGCCTGTATAATGATGTGAGGCTGTATAATGATGTGATTCCTGGCGCTGGTGGCCACGCCCCCTGCAGCCTGTGTGTGTATGTGTGTGTGTGTATAGGAGAGATACAACAGCTCCAGGCAGCCATGTTACAGCAGAACATGTCAGATTCATGTGTAGCTGATGTCTGTGTCTCTCACCTGTATATTAGGAGGATGCAGCATGTCAGCAGATGCAGTACACACTAGCCATGCTTTACTATACATTACACACAGACATGAGCAGGGGGAGGAGAGGGGAGGGGTAACAGGGGTGACATCACTGCCTCTGACCATGTGACCAGCCTCATTTACATGATAAAGAATAGATGATTTTACAATGAATAATGTATGAAATAACTAGATAAAGGCTGGGATGGATCCTTGTGAGCTGCTCCAACAGGTAGAGGTGACAGGACTAGTGACACAGACCTGATGACAGGTGTCCTTTAATGCTACCTGTTCTTCCACTTCTTTCAATTGTATCGGCCGCCTGAGGCCACCAATACAGTTGAAAGAAGGAGGGCAAATTCAGACTTTAATTATAGCTTATCTCCAAGTTGCCTGGGACAGCAGGAAGATTTGATGGATTTGGTCCTGTTTGGTGAACTCTGTCCTGGGGTGATGGCCTGAGTGCCCACAGAAAGGGCTCTGAGTGCCACCTCTGGCACCCGTGCCATAGGTTCGCCACAACTGCCCTAAGGAGTACCCCCCAGTGGCAAGTGGTTCAGCCATCCATCATGCAAGTCACAGGGAATACTAACACAGGAGGAGGAGTGCTGACCCCTCCCCTCTTCATAGCTGTGCATGTCCTATCTTTTCTCCATGTACAGAGCGGTACGCTGCTGCATGACCCATTTTAATTAAGATAATTGGTAAAACCGGTCAAACCGGTTTATAATGCATGGGTTTTTTAACGGACTGCTTAAAAACAGCCCAAAAACTGTTTAAAACTCCAGGTGTGCCGCCGGCCTAAACGTTAATTTAACGCAAAACACTGGCGGCTCGTTCCCGATCGCAGGCATTTCCATAGAAACGCCGATGCGATCGGGCCAAGGCCTGGCCCGGTGGGCGCAGCTTTGTCTGCGTTTGCAAGCGCAGACAAACCGCTACGTGTGGCGCCAGCCTAAGGGTGCAGAAGCGCTCAGTTTACAAGTGTAAGCCATGTTAATTAACGTAGCCAAGTTGTCCCTTAGAAATTATATAGATGTTATTGGATACGTCCACCACTGCTGGAGTTATTACATAAAGAAAAAAATAGATTTTTCATAAGAAATGTCCGTATTACTGTATTTCCCAAAGCCACCCTGTGGTAATGAAAACTGAATCCAGGGTGTTATACAGGACTGAACAATGCATGCATGACTATGGAGGTGTGGAGGCGGCCGTATCCAAGGACAGCTTTTTTCTTTCTAAGGGACAACATGGCAAATTTTTTTTTAATAACATCCAAATAAAAAAATGCTTGAATATGTCAGATAAAGTAAATTAAATGTGAATGTGCCTATAAGGGTGATGCCACACATGGCGTTTTGAACCCGTTTTTGGTCCTTTTTTAAGCAGTCTGTTAAAAACGCATCCGTTTTTGACAGTTTTACCAATTATCTTAATTAAAACTGGTCAAAAACTGATGCGTTTTCAAAAAACACATGCGTTTTTGGACGGGCTGCTTAAAGACGGACTAAAAACGGGTTAAAAACGCCTGCGATCGGGAACGAGCCGCCGGTGTTTTGCATTAAATTAACGCAAAACACCGGTGGCTCGTTCCCGATCGCAGGCGTTTTCATAGAAACACCGATGCGATCGGGCCAAGGCCCGCCCCGGTGGGTGCGGCTTTGTCTGCATTTGCAAACGCAGACAAAGCGTCACGTCTGACATCACCCTTAGATCTTGGGTAGCAGAAAACACTGCATTTCAGTTGCTGTATTACAATGAGAAGCCAGGAGACGATTACGCATCCAAGTATTTTACAGGAAAACAATGATATCTGGAAACATAAACATTTCCAATAATCTTACCTTTACACAATTGCCTCTTATCCATCATCCCTGATACACTGAGACATGTACAAAAGCCAGCACATTGTGCGATTCATGTACATACATGGTGATCAGGATGCATCAGGGTAAAAATAAATCCTATAGAGATGCTTATTACTCTACGTGTGTCTTCTCCCATGCTGAACCCTCATTACACTGTGGAAACACATAGGCCCCTTCATACCGCTGCTACAATCCCACTGCACCCACTCATTTGATAAAATATGTCTGACTCGCCCACAACTATCTCAAGCTGAGAGAAGAAAATGTCATTGCTAATGACTTCACCTATGTATAGCTTTTACCTTGCAAAACAGAAGCCAGATGCATCTTCAGCGTAAATGCAATTACTATTACTACTAAAAGCAGCGACTGCATTTACCTCCCAACCTTAGGCCTTAATGTAGTTATCCTCCTCCACCTCCTCCAGCCCTGCTCCAAATTGTATCACCTAATGAAATGAGGGCGACTTACCTGGAGACCCCATGGGATGTATCCACAGCAAGAAATCCCCAACGCTCCTATTTTATGTGATCTGGAAAAGAAGAAGCATATAAAACAGATGAGAATAATGAAGGCAGCAGTGTCCCTCCTGTCCCTTGCACTTTCACATTACACAGAGGCGGAGGCAGAGAGAACAAGGGCTGGTTTCTGCTAAAGTGAAACTGACGTATGAGGAAAAAGGACAAGATAGCAGCGGCCATAGCAGCGTATACCCTCCTCCCCCACACAATGCACAGGACAGAGCACTGCCAGCTGTGCCAGCCCTATACAATGGCTGTTACCTAGGCCTCGCATTCCTCCACTGACTGGCTTTTCCTGTCATGTGCGGAGTCCTGCCCACATACATCTCTCCTGCCTCCCTCCAGCATACACCATCATTGCTGGAGGCATATACACGGCAGTACACTCCTGCCTGCTCCTCCACAGCCTCTTACACTGTAATGAATGTAGACAATCCTGTGCTCACAATGCAGCATGATGTGTCTGGGAAAGAACAATGGCTGCTATTCCTCTTTTCAACAGACATTGTCACATTGGGGCACATTTACTTACAAATTCGGAAAATGCACTATAAGTGCAATTTCCGTGTATAATGCTGTGTGCGGCGATTCACTACGATTGTGCCCAGAAATCATGAATCTGGCGCATCCCTACACTGACCGACAGAGTTCACCATCTTTTTTATGGTGCACCTTCAGTATACGGCGTGTGACACAATTTGCAAGTTAAAAACTAAAGAACAACAGGGCCAGTGTCATGAACCACAATCATTTACCAATATGTAAATAAAATCCAAATATTTATTGGTATGCATTAAAACCACATAAAAACCTGCACATCACTATTTGGATTTTATTTTCATATAGTTGATTGAGCGTGGTCCTGTCGTTCTTTAGTAGTTCTATTTGCATTCCAGTGTCTTAAAATGATGCACATGTAGCGCTTTGAATCCATTTTTAAATGCAATGTTAACACATTTGTTAATAATACGCTATCGGATGCATTTTGCTAACACATGCGTTAACATTGCGTTAACAAATGTAAATAGTAATGTAATTAGACAAATCACCTCTCCTCAGCTGTTGTAATGCGTTTTAAATGCAATGAAAATGCAACCAAAGCGCAACATGTGAACACGCCCTCACCATATACACTTTGATATAGTTGAGGTGCAAAAGTTTATCCATACAATTTGCAAGTTAAATACGGCGTTCGATCCTAATCAGTTGTAGTCACAAAAGAGCCACGTGCGCCACAATCCCAGTGCAGACACTTCTTAAATACCAGTGCAAGCCGTTTTAGCCTAGAAGAACGTGCACAGAGAAAAGACTGCCCCATCCATAAGCTGCTCAACTTGTCATCTCACACTGAGACTATGGCAGTGTGTATGAGCCCATTAAAATGAATTTTTCTTAAACCAAAGTAGGACATATAACTACAATGGGGTAGGTATATCAGAGTTTGTATCTCTGTATACTTAGTGCTAAGGCCCTAGATGGCTTGTATGCCAGGAAACACAGATCATTATCTATAGCTACAAGACTAGAGCCTGAGCACTACCTATAGCCTGCACACTAGCTATACCATGAGCACTAACACCTGCGCGCTAACTATAGCCTGCGCACTAGCTATACCATGAGCACTACCTATAGCCTGCGCACTAGCTATACCATGAGCACTACCTATAGCCTGCGCACTAGCTATACCATGAGCACTAACACCTGCGCACTGACTATAGCCTGAGTGCTAGCTATACTATGAGCACTACCTATAGCCTGTGCACTAGCTATACCATGAGCACTAGCTATAGCCTGCGCACTAGCTATACCATGAGCACTAACACCTGCGCGCTGACTATAGCCTGAACACTAGCTATACCATGAGCACTAGCACCTGCACACTGACTATAGCACTAACTACACCCTTCCCACGTGACGTTTTTCTCCCGTTTTTAAACACATCCAAAACAAAAGTGGTAGGGGGGGTCTCTCTGAAATGCATGCGTTTCATTGCAAATGCATTTTGGCCAAAGCCCCTCTCACTTTCACTTTGGATGCGTTTAAAAACGCAAGAAAAATGCCACATGCGAAGGTACCCTGAGCACTAACTATACCATGAGCACTAGCACCTTCGCACTCACTACACCCAAAGCTCCCAACTGTACCGGTTTGGCCGGGACAGGCAGCTGGAAGATAGTCCTGGATATTCCCTCCAGGTCCAGGGTTGTCGCAGCTCTGTGTCCTGCCTAGTAAATACCTTCAAAGCCTGAACCTGCAACACTGAATGGCTTCTACAGACATCAGGCAGGGAATCCTTTTGAGAGAAGTGTCAGGTTAGCAGAGAGCAGGGACCACATCATCAGGGTCAGATCACCATCTGTCCATATATGGTGTCTACCTAGGGATTCAAACTCCAGACCCTTTGCCATAGAGACACAGCACCTCTATCCACTGAGCCATGAGCTCAGTGATTGTCTGGTTGAGGATTTTTGGTAACTAAGAACTGTTAACTGCCACTGTTACACTGTGACACAGACTTACTGCACTGATTGATAGAGAGGGATCTATCCCAACCAGGTTAAAAAAAACTGTATTATTGAGAAGATGATTTTTTTCATTATAATAAGTTAAACATCTTGGGCGTGGCCAGGGAGTGTTTGGGGGTGTGGCTTAGGGGGATCACTATTTTGTCCCTGTTTCCATTCCACAAATGTTGGGAGGTATGCGTAACCACACTCCAAAACATAGTAGTAGAAGCACCCGCACTCTAGCTATAGCCTGCACATTAGTTATAGCCTGAGCACTAGCACCTGCACACTAACTATAGGCTGAGCAATACTCCTGCACATTACAGCACTAGCCCCTGTACACTAGCTAAAGCCTGAGTATTAGAACTACTGCACACTTGCTATAGCCTGAGCACTAGTACATGCACCATAGCTATAGCCTGGCTTTGAGCACTAGGAGGCCAAAGCTAAATAAATGACATTTCATTCACATATATCCAGCCCCGGGATCAGTTATGCTCCAGAAGGAAACAACAGAATGGATAGATGAAGGGCTACATCAACTTTTGGTCACACCTATAAATAGTCAGATCAAAAAACGCTACATGCAGAACTTTTGGTTGGGCTATACATTCCCTATTATGACCCTTAGCACATATGGTAACTGTATGTTTTTTTTTAAACTTACAGCAGAATTAGTAATACCATTCCCCTCCCACTGCAGTGCCTAGGCCTACCAAGTCCCCCACCAGCCTCTGCCCTTCCTGCACCGCACCTCTCACAGGCTTCAGAGGTGATTTGTTGACTCCACTTGCTACTTCCTGCCTAAATATTTTTACAAAAAAAGCACAACACCTGGTGAAAATGGTATTTACTTGTGGCAGTGGCCAATCTGTTTTGAAGTGGTTGTGATAAAAGTGCCTTTTTATTATGGCCGATTCGCATATGTTTGGCATCATTTTTGTATCCATATTAACAGATTTCTAATGGATGGTACCCTACAAGGCTGATGCAAAAGTTCCCATACAGGGAAAGACCCTATGCACATCCTGAAGTTATACTATCAACTATGAACTTGTATACATTACTGCAAAGTTGTATGAAGACATATGTAATTGCTGAAAAGTAGTTTCGCTCATGGCAGAATAGCCTTAACCACTCATTGTAATAGTAAATGACATTGGAGCACACCAGAAATGCATTTAGAGTTATTTATTCATGGACAATTTTCACAAGCAGGTGAATGTTTTCGGCTGATGCTGTAGAGAGGCTGAAGAGGTGATGGTTGGAATAGCAAAGTATGTAATGAGCACACAGAGGAATGGTACCTCAGTACCTCAGTGCCACGTTTTTCCTCAGGTACTGCTGTTCCATTCCTCTGCGTGCTCATTACATACTTTGCTATTCCAACCATCACCTCTTCAGCCTCCCGGTTTGAAAAAGGCTGCTGAGTCAGCCGAAAACTTTCACCTACTTGTAAACCTTGGCCATTAATAAAAAATAAACCTAACTGCATTTATGGTGTGCTCCGATTTCATTTACTATTAAATTGGGGTTGGATACCTAATCTCACAGCATTGTACACTTTAGTCTTAACCACTGAGCCATGTCAAGTAGGATCACTTAGCAGAAAATATTCCAATATATTCTGTGGACGGCATAGTGGCTCAGTGGTTAGCACTGTTGCCCTGAATCCCTTTTTAAAGGGAACCGGTCACCACATTCTTTTCAAATACTGCTAGTGACAGGTTCCCATAGAGCCCTATTAACTAACGGACACCCTTGTTTTAGCTAAAAATTGTTTATCTCACATCCCCATAAAATCACCTTTTTTATATTACATACAGGCAGCAAATCATAGGGGCTTGTCCTGCTTGGCCAATTTCAATTTCCTTCTCACCATTCAGCACTTGTGACCAGTGCTGACCAGAGTGATGTCATCGAGGGTCCTTTACTCAATAACATATGCAAAATCCGTCTTATGTATGTATGTGATCACATGAAATCACAGCATGCCCGCATAAAGGGATGGGGAGGAGTAAAAGTCCATGGAGGCATGCTGTGATTTCATGAGATCAGATACATACCTGGGTCAGATTTTGCAAATTTTAGTGGGTAAAGGACCGTAGATGACATCACCCTGGTGACATGATATGAAGTGGTGAATGTTGAGAAGGAGGCATGGGGAGGAGCCACTGGACTTATCCAAGCAGGACCCTCCCCCTCTGACTTTTCTGGTAGATCTGCCTTATTCCAGGTAAGATTAAATAAAAGTTGATTTTATTGGGATACGACGGAAACAATTTTTATCCAAAAATATGGGTGGGATTTAGTTAATAGGGCTCTATATGAACTTGTCACTAGCTGTATTTGGGAAAAATGTGGTGACAGGCTCCCTTTAAGTTGAGCAGCAATTATTTTTATTATGTTTTTCCTCTGGTTTCCAATTGCATTACAATAATCATACTGATATAGCTTTCTAGGACATTGTCTTGAAAATGTGTGTTCATCTGTGTTGGCATTTGTATAAATAGGTTTTCATTGACTAAATAAATAATTTGCAAAAATATGATAGATATCTGAGGGCTAGAATGCGAATCTTTAATAACACATCACAATCTTCCCAGTATTCTCTCCAGGAATACCTGGCATAAAGTTATAACATGAAATGTGCACAGTGAAGGAGCTGTATAGAGCCTGAAGATAAGAAGTGATGAGCCGATGCCTCATACTGCTGTTGTCAGAGCTGACATTTTATAGGTCCAAAGGTCCACAGTATTCAATGTACCTTGTGGTTTCCTCAGTGCAAACCCACAAATAATTACGCAAAACTTTTAGTTAACAGGGATCACATATTCCACTGCTGTAGATGTTGCACTGGGGTGTGAGTGAAAATGTAATAAGTCATTAAAAGAAATCTACCATCAAACTCCATCATGGTACACCAGGGACACTTACTCATAGATCCAGGGACTGTGACGGAGGTAATCTTCTTATATTTGTTACCCATGGCTTCTGTCTTCAAAAATCAACCATTAAAATTATGCCAATGAGTCTAAGCTACCTAAGCCCCTCTGTGATCTAACTTGACTGTTACAGACTCTCTCCCCCTCCTGCTCCTTCAGATTTTTGCATGGGCCTCCCTTCCCTTTTAAAAAAAAATATATATACATATTTGAAAACTCATTTATATACACACACAGTTCTACACTCATACACACTTTTAATACACTTTTACACTCACACATACATGTATATAATCATACACACACATATATGCATTCATTTATACATTTACACAGAGTGTATACAAACTCAGTATGTACACATACAGTATGTACACATCCATACATTTATACACACATACAGTATATATACATCATATACCCACATAGTATATAAACATCAAATTTGCACACATATTAGTACATACACATTATATACATACAGTATATACTCCCCATATATACACATACATGCAGTATAAACACTCCATATACACACATAGGGGCACATTTATCATACGGTGGCACTAATTGTGCCAATATATGATGCTGCCCCTGCCCCTCAGCATTTGCAGTATCTCTTTGGAGGCTCCAGCCTCCTGATAAATCTGGGTTCTGCGCCAGCTCTGACCTGGTGTAGAATTGCTCAGGTTATAGGTAGTGCGCAGGCTATAGGCAGGAACACTCCCCATCGGCCCACCTCATGGCATTGCACCGCCCTCTCATCGCCCACCGGGGTGTAGAGGGGGTAGAAGTTGCAGTTCCCGGCCTCTTCACATGAACAGGTGTATAATAAATAATGATAAATGTGCCCCATACTTCTGTACATATATATAACATATACACACATACATACAATATATAGACATCATGCACACATACAATACATACATTTTATACACACTAATATAAATATATATACACACATAGGGGCATACTTATCAGGGCCTCTGTGCCACGTCAGTGGTGTAGAAGTCCTGAAATAATCGCAAATGCTAGCTTATTGCTATTATTTAGCCCAATCCGCCACCTTTGCGCCAGGAGGAGGGACACGGCCAGCAGAGAGTGGGGCGGTATAGGGGCATTACTGTCCTTGTGTCTGCGCACACTCACTGCAGCTGGTGATAAGTCGCCTGGCCTAGAAACAAACGCAGTGCAACAGTCTGCCGGATACAGATGCGAAAAAGCAACGACAGGGCTATCATTTGCTGGCGTATCATAAATATCCCCTATACAGTATAAAAACATATATACTTGTATAGTGTATACACATATATACACTCATACAGCATGCATATACACATACACACCATACACAATATATATATATATATATATATATATATATATATATACACACCCTCCTAAAGATGGCGAGTTTGGGCCGCAGATGAGAAGGACTTGGCGGGCAGTTGCGGAAGAGTAGGGTGGGCCATGAGGCCATGGGTAGAAACAGTGGACCAGGCGGCTTCGATGGCAACGGGTGGGCCGAGCCGTGGAAGAGAAGGGCAGAGATTTGCGGGCAGCTGCAGATGAACGGAGGCACCGGGTGCCCGCATATGTGAAGGGTGGGTCCAACCACAGATGAGATGGGTGGGCGGCAGAAGATGTAATGGGCGGACCCAGCCGCGAATGACATGGTGAGGCAGGCAGCCGCAGATGTAAAGGGCCGGCCAGGCAACCGTAGATGGAGAAAGTGGGCGCCGTCCATCCTGGGCCCTTGTACCTTGCGAGCCGCTTCTTAGTGCAGAGGAAACAGGGGCAACTACGGAGTGACTACGTACAAAGCATTTCAAGGTTATGGAGTGGTTTAGCCAGTCTCCAGAACTGAACCCAATCAGAAATCTTTTGAGGTAGTTAAAGCCATGTTGCCCGGTGTCAGCAATGAAACCTGAAATATCTGGAGAAAATCTATATATGGAGGAATGGGCCAAAATCCCTGCTGCAGTGTGTGCAAATTTGGTCAAGAACTACAGGAAAACGTCTGACCTCTAACTGCAAATAAAGGTTTCTGTGCCAAATATTAAGTTCTGCTTTTCTATTGTATCAAATACTTATTTCTTGCAATAAAATGCTAATTAATTCTTTAAAAATCATACAATGCGATTTTATGGATTTTTTTTTTAGATAGGTAGCGTTTACCTATCATGTACATTAAAAATGACAGACCTCTCTGTTCTTTGTAGGGGGTAAATCATGCTAAATCAGCCTGAGATCAAATACCTATTTACCACACTATGTCATATGGTTCACTGTGGTAAAATGTAATGTGTGTGCTGGGATGGGGGGTAAAGAGTTTGCTGTATGACTCCTTAAATTCCTGATGGCAGCACTGCTTGCTGTTATTCTGTTTACTTCCTTAACCCCTTGCTGACCTTGGATGTAAATACATGGGTACTTTCCGCCCTTGTACGTGTATTTATGTCTTGCACTCCTGTCACCGATGAAAACTCTCACAGATGACCCCTTTAAGCCCCATGTCCACCAGCTTGGACATGACGGGGCAGAGAGCAAGGTGGGAGCTAAAATCTCCGTCAGATCAGACCTAAATGGGTCCCACCTTGCAGAGATCCATTCCAGATCTAATGCAAAACCCCCTACTTTGTCTTCCTTCCAAAGTAACATTAGTTTCCCAAACATTTGTGACTCAGTAACTATCCTGGATAGAAGGACATCTTTACTTTTTACCATTTCCTTTAATCTTTAATAAAATATAATCATACAATGATACAGTGGAAAGTATTCAGACCCCTTTAAATTTTTCTCTCTTAGTTTCATTACAGACAATTGGTACGATTGGTTTTGCTCATTAATGTCCACTCTGCCCCCATCATGACTTGTAGATATTTTGGCTTATGTATTCAACAAGAAAAACTGAAATCTTGCATGGTCATAAGTATTTAGACTCTTTGCCCAGTATTGAGTAGAAGCAGCTTTTGAGCCAGTACAGCCAGGAGTCTTCTTGGGAAGACACTACAAGTTTTCCACACCTGGATTTGGGGATCCTCTGCCTTTTCCTTGCAGATCCTCTCCAGTTCCCTCAGGTTGGATGGTGAACGTGGATGAAAGCCATTTTCAAACCTCTCCAGAGAAGCTCAATTGGGTTTAGGTCCTGGCTCTGACTGGGCCAGTCAGGAATGGTCACAAAGTTGTTCTGGAGCCTCTGCTTTGTAATTTTAGCTGTGTGCTTAGGGTCGTTGTCTTGTTGGAAGATGAACCTCTGGCCCATGTATCACTATTGGGATTGTATTTGGCAGGTGATGAGCAGTGCCTGGTTTTCTATACACATACCACTTAGAATTAATACCAAAAACTTCTTGCACTGAGGAGAGGCTTCCATCGGCTCACTCTGCCATAAAGCCCCAACTAGGGGAGGGCTGTAGTGATAGATGACTTTGTGGAACTTTCTCCCATATCCCTGCATCTCATATCCCGACTGCACCCTACTGGTTCTTCTTTACCTTTCTCACTAAGGCTCTTCTCCCACAATTGCTTAGTCTGGCTGGACAGCCAGGTGGAAGAAGATTTCCATGGTTGTCCACATCTTCTTGCATTTAATAATTATGGAGACCATTGTGCTCTTAGGAACCTTGAAATTCTTTTGTAACCTTGACCAGATCCTTACCTTGCCACAATTCTGCCTGAGCTCCACATGCACATCACTTGCACTGTGAGCTGTGTGGCCTTATATAGACAGGTGCCTTTCCTAATCAAGTCCAATAAGTTTAATTAAGCACAGCTAGACTCCAATGAAGGAGTAGAACCAAGTCAAGGATGATCAGAAGGAAATGGACAGTACGTGAGTTAAATATGAGTGACAAAGCAAAGGGTCTGAATACTAATTACCATGTGATGAAATTTCAATTTTTCTTGTTCAATACATTAGCAAAAATATCTGCAATTAAGTTTTTTCTGTCAAGTGTGTACATGAACGAGCAAAATAAAAAACACCTTTTTTTGATCATACCAATTGGCTGCAATAAAACAAAGAGTGAATACTTTCCATACCCACCATAATAATCTGGACTCTCACTTTACACTTGTCGGAATGAGTGTTCAATAACATTAACATGGAATAATCTGAGTTATTGTAATTTTATTTTACCCTATAAATTTGTATAAAAATAAAATATAACAAAATGATAAAGAGAACAGTCGTGTGAGCAGAGCACAAAGCATACAGAACAGTATAAACAGCCATGACATCATCTACACATCCAGTGTATGGATTACACAATATCACTGCAATCTACACACAAATCTTATAGATCGACTTATTTTTCATCTGCACATTAAACTTAACCCTTTCATGTTTTAATATGGATCATTTTCTTTTTCCCAGCAGAATAAGGGAAAGTTCTTCTCATGCACCAGGCCACGCAGCCTTAGGGAACATTATTCATGTAGATGATTTGTAATAGACTGTTTTAACCCACTAGTCTCCGCCGAGGTGAACAATGGGCTCCTCCGGGTGTGATGCCAAACCAAAAACTGATCTTGAAGGGGGGAGGGGGGGGGGGAGTATTGTGTTACAGTCATCAAGTTCAATGATTAATATAGAAGCGATTACCTGCTCAGAAAGGACACAAAGGAAGACGCCTAGCTAACCCAACACATGGCACTCATTAATAATCCTCTATACAAGGCATTGAGATTGGCAGAGACGAGTACACGTAAACAGAGACTCAGTGATTACCGTCTTATTCCACAACTCTAAGCATGCCAAGTTATCTGGTATGCAGATGTAACATGAATAGAAGGATACAATTTGAGTATATTTATTATATATATATATATTTGTATGTAAATGTATATACTGGGTATCATATTCATAACATGCATGTTATATATAGATATTATATGGAAATAGATGTATGCACTGGATGTTATAGTTATTATGTTATATTCATGTATTCATGTATGCACTGGAGGTTATAGTTATTATGTTATATTCATGTATTCATGTATGCACTGGAGGTTATAGTTATTATGTTATATTCATGTATTCATGTATGCACTGGATGTTATAGGTTTTATGTTATATGGATATTCATGAAGGAATAAGATGTTCTAGCCATTATGTTATGTGGATTTATACATGTATACGCTGGATGGAATAGTATACATGTATGTACTAGATGTGATAGTTACTATATTATACAGATACATGTATATACAGGATGTTGTAGGTATATTATATACAGCTGTGTGTATGCAGTCAGGGGGACATATGGATATATATATACAATGCTGTCTGCTATATGTGATCTATATGTAGAGAGGAAACTCCAGGAAACAAAGAGCGGGGCTGAGGGATGAGACTGAGGCGCCTGCAAATGGTCCATGTATAATTCACTGATCCATAAAGTGTCCTTCATCCTGCAGCTGCCAGGCGGCCATCCCAGCCTCTGCCCACGACTTCCTCAGCGGTACATGGCAGCAGCTGGCAGTGCCCGGATGGCACCTTGTCCTCTATGACAGGAGGGTAATAACAGGATATATATAAAAGACAATACGCACCCGATGCCAGGATGAGGCTCCTGCTCCCAGCGCCGTGCCCAGTGCCCGGCCCCCGCTAACAAACTGCTCTCCCATAGCCGGCGCCCGTCATGCCCGTGGCCTGCATGATGCCCTCTGCTATGGCGCTCTATCCTCCAAGCAGCAGCAGTGGAGAGATGACATACCTCCCAGCACAGCCGCCATCATACAGCAGGTCACATGGGTGTTGCGTTGCAGGAATGGTCATAGCCATAGCAACAGCGAGGAGCTCGGAAATAGAGAAATCCCTGCACCGTGAGGAGGGGGAGACTGCTCCATGTATTAACCATTCACTGACATCCCTGGTGAGGAGGGGGAGACTGCTCCATGTATTAACCATTCACTGACATCCCTGGTGAGGAGGGGGAGACTGCTCCATGTATTAACCATTCACTGACATCCCTGGTGAGGAGGGGGAGACTGCTCCATGTATTAACCATTCACTGACATCCCTGGTGAGGAGGGGGAGACTGCTCCATGTATTAACCATTCACTGACATCCCTGGTGAGGAGAGGGAGACTGCTCCATGTATTAACCATTCACTGACATCCCTGGTGAGGAGGGGGAGACTGCTCCGTGTATTAACCATTCACTGACATCCCTGGTGAGGAGGGGGAGACTGCTCCATGTATTAACCATTCACTGACATCCCTGGTGAGGAGGGGGAGACTGCTCCATGTATTAACCATTCACTGACATCCCTGGTGAGGAGGGGGAGACTGCTCCATGTATTAACCATTCACTGACATCCCTGGTGAGGAGGGGGAGACTGCTCCATGTATTAACCATTCACTAACATCCCTGGTGAGGAGGGGGAGACTGCTCCATGTATTAACCATTCACTAACATCCCTGGTGAGGGGGGGGGGGGGGACTGCTCCATGTATTAACCATTCACTGACATCCCTGGTGAGGAGGGGGAGACTGCTCCATGTATTAACCATTCACTGACATCCCTGGTGAAAAGGGGGAGACTGCTCCACGTATTAACCATTCACTGACATCCCTGGTGAGGAGGGGGAGACTGCTCCATGTATTAACCATTCACTAACATCCCTGGTGAGGGGGGGGGGGGACTGCTCCATGTATTAACCATTCACTGACATCCCTGGTGAGGAGGGGGAGACTGCTCCATGTATTAACCATTCACTGACATCCCTGGTGAGGAGGGGGAGACTGCTCCATGTATTAACCATTCACTGACATCCCTGGTGAGGAGGGGGAGACTGCTCCATGTATTAACCATTCACTGACATCCCTGGTGAGGAGGGGGAGACTGCTCCATGTATTAACCATTCACTGACATCCCTGGTGAGGAGGGGGAGACTGCTCCATGTATTAACCATTCACTGACATCCCTGGTGAGGAGGGGGAGACTGCTCCATGTATTAACCATTCACTGACATCCCTGGTGAGGAGGGGGAGACTGCTCCATGTATTAACCATTCACTGACATCCCTGGTGAGGAGGGGGAGACTGCTCCATGTATTAACCATTCACTGACATCCCTGGTGAGGAGGGGGAGACTGCTCCATGTATTAACCATTCACTGACATCCCTGGTGAGAAGGGGGAGACTGCTCCATGTATTAACCATTCACTAACATCCCTGGTGAGTGGGGGGGGGGGGGTGGACTGCTCCATGTATTAACCATTCACTGACATCCCTGGTGAGGAGGGGGAGACTGCTCCATGTATTAACCATTCACTGACATCCCTGGTGAGGAGGGGAGACTGCTCCATGTATTAACCATTCACTGACATCCCTGGTGAGGAGGGGGAGACTGCTCCATGTATTAACCATTCACTACCATCCCTGGTGAGGAGGGGGAGACTGCTCCATGTATTTACCATTCACTGACATCCCTGGTGAGGAGGGGGAGACTGCTCCATGTATTAACCATTCACTGACATCCCTGGTGAGGAGGGGGAGACTGCTCCATGTATTAACCATTCACTGACATCCCTGGTGAGGAGGGGGAGACTGCTCCATGTATTAACCATTCACTGACATCCCTGGTGAGGAGGGGGAGACTGCTCCATGTATTAACCATTCACTAACATCCCTGGTGAGTGGGGGGGGGGGGTGGACTGCTCCATGTATTAACCATTCACTGACATCCCTGGTGAGGAGGGGGAGACTGCTCCATGTATTAACCATTCACTGACATCCCTGGTGAGTGGGGGGGGGGGGGGTGGACTGCTCCATGTATTAACCATTCACTGACATCCCTGGTGAGGAGGGGGAGACTGCTCCATGTATTAACCATTCACTGACATCCCTGGTGAGGAGGGGGAGACTGCTCCATGTATTAACTATTCACTAACATCCCTGGTGAGGAGGGGGAGACTGCTCCATGTATTAACCATTCACTGACATCCCTGGTGAGGAGGGGGAGACTGCTCCATGTATTAACCATTCACTGACATCCCTGGTGAGGAGGGGGAGACTGCTCCATGTATTAACCATTCACTGACATCCCTGGTGAGGAGGGGAGACTGATCCATGTATTAACCATTCACTGACATCCCTGGTGAGAAGGGGGTGACTGATCCATGTATTAACCATTCACTGACATCCCTGGTGAGGAGGGGGAGACTGCTCCATGTATTAACCATTCACTGACATCCCTGGTGAGGAGGGGAGACTGCTCCATGTATTAACCATTCACTAACATCCCTGGTGAGGAGGGGGTGACTGCTCCATGTATTAACCATTCACTGACATCCCTGGTGAGGAGGGGGAGACTGCTCCATGTATTAACCATTCACTAACATCCCTGGTGAGGAGGGGGAGACTGCTCCATGTATCAACCATTCACTGACATCCCTGGTGAGGAGGGGGGAGACTGCTCCATGTATTAACCATTCACTGACATCCCTGGTGAGGAGGGGGAGACTGCTCCATGTATTAACCATTCACTGACATCCCTGGTGAGGAGGGGGAGACTTCTCCATGTATTAACCATTCACTGACATCCCTGGTGAGGAGGGGGAGACTGCTCCATGTATTAACCATTCACTGACATCCCTGGTGAGGAGGGGAGACTGCTCTGTGTATTAACCATTCACTGACATCCCTGGTGAGGAGGGGGAGACTGCTCCATGTATTAACCATTCACTGACATCCCTGGTGAGGAGGGGGAGACTGCTCCACGTATTAACCATTCACTGACATCCCTGGTGAGGAGGGGGAGACTGCTCCATGTATTAACCATTCACTGACATCCCTGGTGAGGAGGGGAGACTGCTCCATGTATTAACCATTCACTACCATCCCTGGTGAGGAGGGGAGACTGCTCCACCTATTAACCATTCACTGACATCCCTGGTGAGGGGGGGGACTGCTCCATGTATTAACCATTCACTAACATCCCTGGTGAGGAGGGGGAGACTGCTCCATGTATTAACCATTCACTGACATCCCTGGTGAGGGGGGGGAGACTGCTCCATGTATTAACCATTCACTAACATCCCTGGTGAGGAGGGGGAGACTGCTCCATGTATTAACCATTCACTGACATCCCTGGTGAGGAGGGGAGACTGCTCCATGTATTAACCATTCACTAACATCCCTGGTGAGGAAGGGGAGACTGCTCTGTGTATTATCCATTCACTGACATCCCTGGTGAGGAGGGGGAGACTGCTCCATGTATTAACCATTCACTGACATCCCTGGTGAGTAGGGGGAGACTGCTCCATGTATTAACCATTCACTGACATCCCTGGTGAGGAGGGGGAGACTGCTCCATGTATTAACCATTCACTGACATCCCTGGTGAGTAGGGGGAGACTGCTCCATGTATTAACCATTCACTGACATCCCTGGTGAGGAGGGGGAGACTGCTCCATGTATTAACCATTCACAGACATCCCTGGTGAGGAGGGGGGAGACTGCTCCATGTATTAACCATTCACTGACATCCCTGGTGAGGAGGGGGAGACTGCTCCATGTATTAACCATTCACTGGCATCCCTGGTGAGGAGGGGGAGACTGCTCCATATATTAACCATTCACTGACATCCCTGGTGAGGAGGGGGAGACTGCTCCATGTATTAACCATTCACTGACATCCCTGGTGAGGAGGGGGAGACTGCTCCATGTATTAACCGTTCACTAACATCCCTGGTGAGGAGGGGGAGACTGCTCCATGTATTAACCATTCACTGACATCCCTGGTGAGGAGGGGGAGACTGCTCCATGTATTAACCATTGACTGACATCCCTGGTGAGGAGGGGGAGACTGCTCCATGTATTAACCATTTACTGACATCCCTGGTAAGGAGGGGGAGACTTCTCCATGTATTAACCATTCACTAACATCCCTGGTGAGGAGGGGGGAGACTGCTCCATGTATTAACCATTCACTGACATCCCTGGTGAGGAGGGGGAGACTGCTCCATGTATTAACCATTCACTGGCATCCCTGGTGAGGAGGAGAGACTGCTCTGTGTATTATCAATTCACTGGCATCCCTGGTGAGTAGGGGGAGCCTGCTCCATGTATTAATCATTTACTGACATCCCTGGTGAGGAGGGGGAGACTGCTCCATGTATTAACCATTCACTGACATCCCTGGTGAGGAGGGGGAGACTGCTCCATATATTAACCATTCACTAATATCCCTGGTAAGGAGGGGGAGACTGCTCCATGTATTAACCATTCACTGACATCCCTGGTGAGGAGGGGGAGACTGCTCCATGTATTAACCATTCACTGGCATCCCTGGTGAGGAGGGGGAGACTGCTCCATGTATTAACCATTCACTGGCATCCCTGGTGAGGAGGGGGGAGACTGCTCCATGTATTAACCATTCACTGGCATCCCTGGTGAGGAGGGGGGAGACTGCTCCATGTATTAACCATTCACTGACATCCCTGGTGAGGAGGGGGAGACTGCTCCATGTATTAACCATTCTCTGGCATCCCTGGTGAGGAGGGGAGACTGCTCTGTGTACTATCCATTCACTGGCATCCCTGGTGAGGAGGGGGAGAATGCTCCATGTATTAACCATTTACTGACATCCCTGGTGAGGAGGGGGAGACTGCTCCATGTATTAACCATTCACTAACATCCCTGGTGAGGAGGGGGAGACTGCTCCATGTATTAACCATTCACTGACATCCCTGGTGAGGAGGGGGAGACTGCTCCATGTATTAACCATTCACTGACATCCCTGGTGAGGAGGGGGAGACTGCTCCATATATTAACCTTTTACTAACATCCCTGGTGAGGAGGGGGAGACTGCTCCATGTATTAACCGTTCACTGGCATCCCTGGTGAGGAGGGGGGAGACTGCTTCATGTATTAACCATTCAATGGCATCCCTGGTGAGGAGGGGGAGACTGCTCCATGTATTAACCATTCACTAACATCCCTGGTGAGGAGGGGGTGACTGCTCCATGTATTAACCATTCACTGACATCCCTGGTGAGGAGGTGGAGACTGCTCCATGTATTAACCATTCACTGACATCCCTGGTGAGGAGGGGGAGACTGCTCCATGTATTAACCATTCACTGGCATCCCTGGTGAGGAGGGGGAGACTGCTCCATGTATTAACCATTTACTGACATCCCTGGTGAGGAGGGGGAGACTGCTCCATGTATTAACCATTCACTGACATCCCTGGTGAGGAGGGGGAGACTGCTCCATGTATTAACCATTCACTGACATCCCTGGTGAGGAGGGGGAGACTGCTCCATGTATTAACCATTCACTGACATCCCTGGTGAGGAGGGGGAGACTGCTCCATGTATTAACCATTCACTGACATCCCTGGTGAGGAGGGGGAGACTGCTCCATGTATTAACCATTCACTGACATCCCTGGTGAGGAGGGGGAGACTGCTCCATGTATTACCCATTCACTGACATCCCTGGTGAGGAGGGGAGACTGCTCTGTGTATTATCCATTCACTGGCATCCCTGGTGAGTAGGGGGAGACTGCTCCATGCATTAACCATTTACTGACATCCCTGGTGAGGAGGGGGAGACTGCTCCATGTATTAACCATTCACTGACATCCCTGGTGAGAAAGGGAAACTGCTCCGTGTATTAACCATTCACTGACATCCCTGGTGAGGAGGGGGAGACTGCTCCATGTATTAACCATTCACTGACATCCCTGGTGAGAAGGGGAGACTGCTCCGTGTATTATCCATTCACTGGCATCCCTGGTGAGGAGGGGGAGACTGCTCCATGTATTAACCATTCACTGACATCCCTGGTGAGGAGGGGGAGACTGCTCCATGTATTAACCATTCACTGGCATCCCTGGTGAGGAGGGGGAGACTGCTCCATGTATTAACCATTCACTAACATCCCTGGTGAGGAGGGGAGGCTGCTCCATGTATTAACCATTCACTGACATCCCTGGTGAGGAGGGGGAGACTGCTCCATGTATTAACCATTTACTGACATCCCTGGTGAGGAGGAGGAGACTGCTCCATGTATTAACCATTTACTGACATCCCTGGTGAGGAGGGGGAGACTGCTCCATTTATTAACCATTCACTGACATCCCTGGTGAGGAGGGGGAGACTGCTCCATGTATTAACCTTTCACTGACATCCCTGGTGAGGAGGGGGAGACTGCTCCATGCATTAACCATTTACTGGCATCCCTGGTGAGGAGGGGGAGACTGCTCCATGTATTAACCATTTACTGGCATCCCTGGTGAGGAGGGGGAGACTTCTCTATGTATTAACCATTCACTGACATCCCTGGTGAGGAGGGGGAGACTGCTCCATGTATTAACCATTCACTAACATCCCTGGTGAGGAGGGGGAGACTGCTCATTGTATTAACCATTCACTAACATCCCTGGTGAGGAGGGGGAGACTGCTCCATGTATTAACCATTCACTGACATCCCTGGTGAGGAGGGGGAGACTGCTCCATGTAATAACCATTCACTGACATCCCTGGTGAGGAGGGGGAGACTGCTCCATGTATTAACCATTCACTGGCATCCCTGGTGAGGAAGGGGAGACTGCTCCATGTATTTACCATTCACTGGCATCCCTGGTGAGGAGGGGGAGACTGCTCCATGTATTAACCATTCAGTAGCATCCCTGGTGAGGAGGGGAGACTGCTCCATGTATTAACCATTCACTGGCATCCCTGGTGAGGGGGGGGAGACTGCTCCATGTATTAACCATTCACTGACATCCCTGGTGAGTAGGTGGACATTGCTCCATGTATTAACCATTCACTGACATCCCTGGTGAGGAGGGGGAGACTGCTCCGTGTATTAACCATTCACTGGCATCCCTGGTGAGAAGGGGGAGACTGCTCCGTGTATAAACCATTCACTGGCATCCCTGGTGAGGAGGGGGAGACTGCTCCATGTATTAACCATTCACTGACATCCCTGGTGAGGAGGGGGAGACTGCTCCATGTATTAACCATTTACTGACATCCCTGGTGAGGAGGGGGAGACTGCTCCATTTATTAACCATTCACTGGCATCCCTGGTGAGGAGGGGGAGACTGCTCCATGTATTAACCATTCACTGACATCCCTGGTGAGGAGGGGGAGACTGCTTCATTTATTAACCATTCACTGGCATCCCTGGTGAGGGGGGGGGGGAGACTGCTCCATGTATTAACCATTCACTGACATCCCTGGTGAGGAGGGGAGACTGCTCCATGTATTAACCATTCACTGACATCCCTGGTGAGGAGGGGGAGACTGCTCCATGTATTTACCATTCACTGACATCCCTGGTGAGGAGGGGGAGACTGCTCCATGTATTAACCATTCACTAACATCCCTGGTGAGGAGGGGGAGACTGCTCCATGTATTTACCATTCACTGGCATCCCTGGTGAGGAGGGGAGACTGCTCCGTGTATTAACCATTCACTAACATCCCTGGTGAGGAGGGGGAGACTGCTCCGTGTATTAACCATTCACTGGCATCCCTGGTGAGGAGGGGGAGACTGCTCCATGTATTAACCATTCACTAACATCCCTGGTGAGAAGGGGGTGACTGCTCCATGTATTAACCATTCACTGACATCCCTGGTGAGGAGGGGGAGACTGCTCCATGTATTAACCGTTCACTAACATCCCTGGTGAGGAGGGGGAGACTGCTCCGTGTATTAACCATTCACTGGCATCCCTGGTGAGGAGGGGGAGACTGCTCCATGTATTAACCATTCACTAACATCCCTGGTGAGAAGGGGGTGACTGCTCCATGTATTAACCATTCACTGACATCCCTGGTGAGGAGGGGGAAACTGCTCCATGTATTAACCATTCACTGACATCCCTGGTGAGGAGGGGGTGACTGCTCCATGTATTAACCATTCACTGACATCCCTGGTGAGGAGGGGGAGACTGCTCCATGTATTAACCATTCACTGACATCCCTGGTGAGGAGGGGGAGACTGCTCCATGTATTAACCATTCACTGACATCCCTGGTGAAGAGGGGGAGACTGCTCCATGTATTAACCATTCACTAACATCCCTGGTGAGGAGGGGGAGGCTGCTCCATGTATTAACCATTCACTGACATCCCTGGTGAGGAGGGGGAGACTGCTCCATGTATTAACCATTTACTGACATCCCTGATGAGGAGGAGGAGACTGCTCCATGTATTAACCATTTACTGACATCCCTGGTGAGGAGGGGGAGACTGCTCCATGTATTAACCATTTACTGGCATCCCTGGTGAGGAGGGGGAGACTTCTCCATGTATTAACCATTCACTGACATCCCTGGTGAGGAGGGGGAGACTGCTCCATGTATTAACCATATACTAACATCCCTGGTGAGGAGGGGGAGACTGCTCATTGTATTAACCATTCACTAACATCCCTGGTGAGGAAGGGGAGACTGCTCCATGTATTAACCATTCATTAACATCCCTGGTGAGGAGGGGGAGACTGCTCCATGTATTTACCATTCACTGGCATCCCTGGTGAGGAGGGGGAGACTGCTCCGTGTATTAACCATTCACTTACATCCCTGGTGAGGAGGGGGAGACTGCTCCGTGTATTAACCATTCACTGGCATCCCTGGTGAGAAGGGGGAGACTGCTCCGTGTATAAACCATACACTGGCATCCCTGGTGAGGAGGGGGAGACTGCTCCATGTATTAACCATTCACTAACATCCCTGGTGAGAAGGGGGAGACTGCTCGGTGTATAAACCATTCACTAACATCCCTGGTGAGGAGGGGGAGACTGCTCCATGTATTAACCATTCACTGGCATCCCTGGTGAGGAGGGGGAGACTGCTCCATGTATTAACCATTTACTGACATCCCTGGTGAGGAGGGGGAGACTGCTCCATGTATTAACCATTCACTGACATCCCTGGTGAGGAGGGGGAGACTGCTTCATTTATTAACCATTCACTGGCATCCATGGTGAGGGGGGGAGACTGCTCCATGTATTAACCATTCATTGACATCCCTGGTGAGGAGGGGAGACTGCTCCATGTATTAACCATTCACTGACATCCCTGGTGAGGAGGGGGAGACTGCTCCATGTATTAACCATTCACTGACATCCCTTGTGAGGATGGGGGGGGGGGGACTGCTCCATGTATTAACCATTCACTGACATCCCTGGTGAGGAGGGGGAGACTGCTCCATGTATTAACCATTCACTGACATCCCTGGTGAGGAGGGGGAGACTGCTCCATGTATTAACCATTCACTAACATCCCTGGTGAGGAAGGGGAGACTGATCTGTGTATTAACCATTCACTGGCATCCCTGGTGAGGAAGGGGAGACTGCTCCATGTATTAACCATTCATTAACATCCCTGGTGAGGAGGGGGAGACTGCTCCATGTATTAACCATTCACTGGCATCCCTGGTGAGGGGGGGGGGGGGAGACTGCTCCATTTATTAACCATTCACTGGCATCCCTGGTGAGGAGGGGGAGACTGCTCCATGTATTAACCATTCACTGACATCCCTGGTGAGGAGGGGGAGACTGCTCCATATATTAACCTTTCACTAACATCCCTGGTGAGGAGGGGGTGACTGCTCCATGTATTAACCATTCACTGACATCCCTGGTGAGGAGGGGGAGACTGCTCCGTGTATTAACCGTTCACTAACATCCCTGGTGAGGAGGGGGAGACTGCTCCATGTATTAACCGTTCACTAACATCCCTGGTGAGGAGGGGGAGACTCCTCCGTGTATAAACCATTCACTGGCATCCCTGGTGAGGAGGGGGAGACTGCTCCATGTATTAACCATTCACTGACATCCCTGGTGAGGAGGGGGAGACTGCTCCATGTATTAACCATTCAATGACATCCCTGGTGAGGAGGGGGAGACTGCTCCATGTATTAACCATTCAATGACATCCCTGGTGAGGAGGGGAGACTGCTCCATGTATTGACCATTCACTGATATCCCTGGTGAGGAGGGGAGACTGCTCCGTGTATTAACCATTCACTGACATCCCTGGTGAGGAGGGGAGACTGCTCCATGTATTAACCATTCACTGGCATCCCTGGTGAGGAGGGGGAGACTGCTCCATGTATTAACCATTCACTGACATCCCTGGTGAGGAGGGGGAGACTGCTCCATGTATTAACCATTCACTGACATCCCTGGTGAGGAGGGGGAGACTGCTCCGTGTATTAACCATTCACTACCATCCCTGGTGAGGAGGGGGAGACTGCTCCATGTATTAACCATTCACTGACATCCCTGGTGAGGAGGGGGAGACTGCTCCATGTATTAACCATTCACTGGCATCCCTGGTGAGGAGGGGGAGACTGCTCCATGTATTAACCATTCACTGACATCCCTGGTGAGGAGGGGGAGACTGCTCCATGTATTAACCATTCACTGACATCCCTGGTGAGGAGGGGGAGACTGCTCCATGTATTAACCATTCACTGACATCCCTGGTGAGGAGGGGGAGACTGCTCCATGTATTAACCATTCACTGACATCCCTGGTGAGGAGGGGGAGACTGCTCCATGTATTAACCATTCACTAACATCCCTGGTGAGTGGGGGGGGGGGGTGGACTGCTCCATGTATTAACCATTCACTGACATCCCTGGTGAGGAGGGGGAGACTGCTCCATGTATTAACCATTCACTGACATCCCTGGTGAGGAGGGGAGACTGCTCCATGTATTAACCATTCACTGACATCCCTGGTGAGGAGGGGGAGACTGCTCCATGTATTAACCATTCACTACCATCCCTGGTGAGGAGGGGGAGACTGCTCCATGTATTTACCATTCACTGACATCCCTGGTGAGGAGGGGGAGACTGCTCCATGTATTAACCATTCACTGACATCCCTGGTGAGGAGGGGGAGACTGCTCCATGTATTAACCATTCACTGACATCCCTGGTGAGGAGGGGGAGACTGCTCCATGTATTAACCATTCACTGACATCCCTGGTGAGGAGGGGGAGACTGCTCCATGTATTAACCATTCACTAACATCCCTGGTGAGTGGGGGGGGGGTGGACTGCTCCATGTATTAACCATTCACTGACATCCCTGGTGAGGAGGGGGAGACTGCTCCATGTATTAACCATTCACTGACATCCCTGGTGAGGATGGGGAGACTGCTCCGTGTATTAACCATTCACTGACATCCCTGGTGAGGAGGGGAGACTGCTCCATGTATTAACCATTCACTAACATCCCTGGTGAGGAGGGGGAGACTGCTCCATGTATTAACCATTCACTGACATCCCTGGTGAGGAGGGGGAGACTGCTCCATGTATTAACCATTCACTGACATCCCTGGTGAGGAGGGGGAGACTGCTCCATGTATTAACCATTCACTGACATCCCTGGTGAGGAGGGGGGGGGCTGCTCTGTGTATTAACCATTCACTGACATCCCTGGTGAGGAGGGGGAGACTGCTCCATGTATTAACCATTCACTGGCATCCCTGGTGAGGAGGGGAGACTGCTCCTTGTATTATCCATACACTGACATCCCTGGTGAGGAGGGGGAGACTGCTCCATGTATTAACCATTCACTGACATCCCTGGTGAGGAGGGGGAGACTGCTCCATGTATTAACTATTCACTGACATCCCTAGTGAGGAGGGGGAGACTGCTCCGTGTATTAACCATTCCCTGGGGAGAAGGGAGACTGCTCCATGTATTAACCATTCACTAACGTCCCTGGTGAGGAGGGGGAGACTGCTCCATGTATTAACCATTCACTGACATCCCTGGTGAGGAGGGGGAGACTGCTCCATGTATTAACCATTCACTAACATCCCTGGTGAGGAGGGGAGACTGCTCCATGTATTAACTATTCACTGACATCCCTGGTGAGGAGGGGGAGACTGCTCCATGTATTAACCATTCACTGGCATCCCTGGTGAGGAGGGGGAGACTGCTCCATGTATTAACCATTCACTGACATCCCTGGTGAGGAGGGGGAGACTGCTCCATGTATTAACCATTCACTGACATCCCTTGTGAGGAGGGGGAGACTGCTCCATGTATTAACCATTCACTGGCATCCCTGGTGAGGAGGTGGAGACTGCTCCATTTATTAACCATTCACTGGCATCCCTGGTGAGGGGGGGGGAGACTGCTCCATTTATTAACCATTCACTGGCATCCCTGGTGAGGAGGGGGAGACTGCTCCATGTATACGACTAGAGTGAGGGCCGGGGTGTATATATGCTGGTGGGCCCCATTTATTGGTATTATGGGCTCCACAGGGGAGCATAATACAGTATGGGGGCCACAGGAATGGGCATCATACAGGGTTGGTTGTCACAGGAAGTGGGTATACAAGGGAGTGAAGTCATTAATGGACCAAAGACGTCACTTAGGCCTCTTCCACACTAGCGTTGCGTTTCACGTCAGGGTGCAATGCGTGAAAAACTGACGTTTTTGGCTGCGTTTTCGTTCCATTTTTCCTTGGAGTAATTAGCGTTTTTGCGTTTTTCACGCGCGTGTTGTTAGCGTTTTTTTTTTGCGTTTTCGGCGCATTTTTCATGCGCGAGTCAATGGGAGAATCTAGCATTTTTCAAAGGGACCATGGTTTGGGATTAAAATGGGTTATTTAATTGAAAAATAATGTCTTCTGATAAGTTGCAAACATCTGCGATCTATTCTTCACTGTTTCCCGTGTATATTATCTCCCGACAAGTTAGCAGATGTGAAGAACAGTGAAGAATAGAATAAAAACAGTGAACACAGTGAACACAGTGACCACAGGATCATTTAAGAGAAAAACACAGTGCAGAATAGATTACAGATGTTCGGCACATCTGCTTACTTGTCGGGAGATACGCGCGGAACGGTGCGCCCAAAATAGCATGTGAAGAACAATATATATGTGTGTGAAGAACAAATTGCAGATGTTTAAATACATCTGCAATGTGTTCTTCACACATATATATTGTTCTTCACATGCTATTTTGGGCGCACCGTTCCGCGCGTATCTCCCGACAAGTAAGCAGATGTGCCGAACATCTGTAATCTATTCTGCACTGTGTTCTGCACTGTGTTTTTCTCTTAAATGATCCTGTGTTCACTGTGTTCACTGGTTTTATTCTATTCTTCATTGTGTTTTTTTAATTAAATGATCGTTCGCGAGCAGGGAAAATACTGTTATTCTGGTCACCTAGCAACCCTTACGTTTAAAACGCATTGCACTTGCAATGTTCGCGAGTGCAATGCGTTTTTGATACGTCCCCATAGACTTGAATGGGGCGTGAAAAACGCGCGTGAAACGCAGAAATAGAGCATGCTGCGATTTTGACGCGCGTGCAAACGAACGCAAGCACACGCGTGAAAAACAACGCTAATGAAGAAAGAGCCATTGAATACAATGGGACAGAGTGCAATGCAAGTTCTGCGCGTCAAATGCACGCGCAGAACTCGCGCGTGATAAACGCCAGTGTAGAAGGGGCTTAAGGTATAAAACTTTTTTTTTTATTTTTTTTTTTTATGTTTATCATTCTTTATTGTGAAAAGATTTCAGAAAAAGTGGTATACATACATTTTATAACATTTAAAGTTACATCTCATTAGATAAATAACTTGTATCAATAATAACAATGAAACAATTGTCAGACATTAGTGTGTAACCAGTGACATGCTCAGGTAAGGCGCAGGTGGTAATATGTTCCAGAGTAATGTGTCTAACCTTCTTTACATGTCAATATTTAAGTAATAAAATGTCTGCAAACTTCTTAATAGTAACAAAACTGGGTAAGGGACATTTTCTGTATCTTATGTCTGTCTTTCTCTCTAAAAAAAAACTGTTTGGATATTTGGAACCCTCTTTAACCCCTTTCCCCCAATGCGCTTTTTGTTTTTGCATTTTCACTTTTTTCTCCACTGCCTTAAAATTCCCAAACTTTTTAATTTTTTTATGTACAGAGCTGTAGGAGGGCTTGTTTTTAAAACTTGTATATAGATTTCCTTTACTAGATTTTAAAAACCTCAAACCGTTTGTACAAGAAAAAAACCTCTTACATACTTAGAGGTATGTGCCTGTTTAAGATATCATTTTTTGCAGGACTTGCTGATGTTATCACTGCTACTGTTTTGTGGACTTATTGTAATTTTTTAATAAACATTTGCATATATACATGCATCTCCAGGTTAAGCACAAGATAGGTTCCATAGGTTTGTTCTTAGGTTTAATTTGTATGTAAGTCGGAACTGTATATTTTACAATTGTAACTCCAGACAAAATTTGGATTTTCAAATTTTTTTTAATGGGACCAAGGATTAACAATAAAGCTTCATTCCAGACACCTTACAGCTGATCATTGCAGTATGGGACTATAGTAAAGCATCCAGAGAGCTTCACCAGACGTCACAGTGGGCAGAGGGGTCCGTCTGTACCTCTGGGTTGTCTGTAAGTCGGTCGTCCTCAATTAGGGGACCACCTGTATTTGCATATACATTTATCATGTGATGCAAAATGGTGAAAAAGTGGCGATTTTAACATTTGGGCCCTATTTTCCTTTTATATTTTGACACCTATTTTGTTTTTTATATTTTGACACCTCTCTCCTGTCCCCCTGCTTACATCAGATCACTTGCGCTGTGATCTCTCTTCATGCGCAAGTGAAGACCAGAAAGGTTAAAATAAGACAAAGGCAGTTTTGAAATGAACATACAATGGGCTTTTGGAGCCTGTCATCACATAAAAATGATCTTCAGGATGACAGGTCTCTTTAAAGGGAACCTGTAGTTTACTCTTACCCTAGTATTTTATATCCGTCTAGAATACCTGCTTATATATACACTCTTGCCCATTTACCTAGAAAAAAGAGCAATGTAAAAAATAAATGGAAAGCTGTCATCTTTTGCCAGAGACGAGTCATGCCCAGAGGCTGGAGGGGGACCATTCATTTAGATTATCTTGGGTTTCTTGGGTTCTACAGCAGCTAGTACCTTGGTTCTGGTATCATATTAATGAAGAGAATTTCACCTTTCAATCCACATCAGGTTAGTGGTTGTCAGCCAAAATATGACTCTTCTCTGCTCATTTTCCCATAACTTTGAAGGAGATTTTTCTATAGGTAAACTGGGAGATTTCACATAGAAGATGGAATTCTAGAAAGATCATTTATTTCTGTAACTGTATTTTGTCTTTTACCTGTGACAACACAAGACGTTTACAGGTTATTAGGTGGATGAGACCTTTTTGATTCCTAATGGCCAGACCATTTAACTATTGCACTTGTAACTTGATGGGCAATGTTCCCTGCAGAATGAAATACCAGGAATCCATTAGCCCTGGTTCCTATTGTTAATGTTGCTTTTCCCGATGAATAAGCTCTCCTATTTCCTATGACAAATTTAGTCTATAAAAATGCACAGGAGAGAATGTTTATTGAAGGGATTGTTCTTGGTACACCTTCAATAAATACTCTTTATTGCTTCCACCGCTCATTTTTATTATGGTAAACTGTAAATGTAAGTGAAAAATGTAATGATGTGGGCATTTAAGAGAATGAGATCATTGTTTATGATAAGATGTGGATATAATGAGTCCATTTATTAGAAACGGCACCAGTAAGTAAGGGCAAATACTGCGGCGTCCATCCAGACCTCAGCGCCTGACCCCAAGCTCTGAGTTCATATATAAATTAAATCTACATAAAACATTAATAAATAGATTGTTTTACCTAATTCCTATTGATCCAGTGTTACTAGTATTATAGGACTGAATTTCCACTTCTTATAATTAGAAGCAGGCAGTAAGCCTGTCATTAGACATGTCCATCTAGATCTGCGGTGGAAAATCTGCAGTATATGACACAACCAGGTGAAGGTAGAAGACCTTTTATCAGATCTAATCCTCTAATCAGATCTAAACTGACTGATCCTGATTTTACATCCATGTAATTGCTGATGATTTTACAGGTAAACACTCAAGTGTCTATATTATAACAATATCATGTAATTTAGGCAACACAAGTGTCTGGAGCAAAAACTCAAGATTGGTGCCGAGGGTGAGTGCAGTTACCCAATAGGTAAGGTGGTCAGTAACCTGTCCCCTCCATATATCTTGGACCTAATTAGCCAACACCATCCAACCAGATTCCCAAATTCTCACCTCCTGCTTCACTCTGGTACCATCCACTCTTCTCCTGGATGGCACCCACCTTGCCCTGGAAATCTCCACCGAATTGTCATATTGTTCCCCACCTTTCAATCTACACCCCTTTTTGTGACCACTCCACCTTGTCACAAAAGTGTAAAAAAAATGGTCTACATAAATGTGTCGGAAGGTGTTTTAGATATTTCTTTGGTGCAGGTGTAATAATGAATTCCCCCCATTGTGATGGAAGGGGTTGTCCAAGAATACTGGGTACAATGGCTTGACCACAAGTGCTGGCCAGTCTGTGACTTCCTTGAACCATGGTACACCTCCTCTTTTTTATCTATTCTGTTTTTATTGTTTTAGTTGAACAGTATATCATCTATTCGGGGCCGGTTCTAGACAAAGTCGGGCCCTGGGCAAAACTAAAAGTGGGGCCCCAAAATAAAACTATTTTATGACCAGTCACAGTCAGCAAGAGGCTCCATTTAGTATGGTAAAATAAACTGTAATATGGGAGAATTCTATAGGAGATAGATAGATGATAAATGATCAAATTATAGGAGATAGATAACTAGACAGAAAGATGATAGATATATAGACAGGAGATAGATGATGAGCATCTTCACCCGCGAATTCAACCAAGGGGTATTAACCATTTCACTGCCTGTTAACCATTTCACTGTTGCGTTATTGACCAGAGCAATTTTTACAATTTTGACATTTAAAAATAAAATCGAAATTGCAGCCTAAAAGAATTAAAGGAAACCTACCATTTAGAATGGCAGGGGTAAGCTGTAAGTACTGAGCACCAGCTCAGGGTGAGCTGGTGCCGGTACTTACTTTCGTTAGTGTTATAAACCGCGGTATCTCGGTTTTAACACTTTTTAAACTTTAGAGCAGAAGAGGCTTAGGCGCTGCGTGCCTCTTCTGCTCTAAAGTTTAAAAAGTGTTAAAACCGCGATACCGCGGTTTATAACACTAACGAAAGTAAGTACCGGCACCAGCTCACCCTGAGCTGGTGCTCGGTACTTACAGCTTACCCCTGCCATTCTAAATGGTAGGTTTCCTTTAAAGTAAACCCAACAAACCACATATTTTCTGAAAGCAGACACTTGCCCCATTTTCAAAATTGCATAAAAGAGTTTATAGACATAGTCGCCTTCGAGCAATTTTGATTCAAACTGAAACATTTTATAAAAAATACTTAAAATGTGACTTTGATAGCAAAAAATGTGCTCCAAACAGAAAATATTTACCTTCACATCTCCTAAATGTAATAGATGGACATGTGTAGAGTTCACAAATGCCCCATATTGGTACGTTCACATACTGTATATACTCGAGTATAAGCCGACCCGAGTATAAGCCAAGACCCTAATTTTACCACAGAAAACTGGGAAAACCTATTGACTCAGTATAAGCCGAGGGCGTAGTATACAGCCAGCCAACCCGCCCCGACGTAGCATACAGCCCGTCCCCGTGTAGCATACAGCCTGCCCCCTTGTAGCATACAGCCTGCCCCCGTGTAACATACAGCCAGCCGCCATGTAATATACAGATAAAAATAATAAACTTAATACTCACTGTCTCGTGTCCCCGATGTTCCTTGCGGCTCCCGGCGGCTTCCGATACCCTTCGCGGCTCCCAGCGTGACACTATGATGCAGCGCTGTCGTGGCAACAGCGTTGCATCACAGTGTGCGACAGCCGGCAGATCGCATGGAAGCGACTCTGCCGGCTAAAGGAGATAGAAGATAGAAGAGTGAAGAAGCCCCTGGGAGCCGTGAGGAACATCGGGAACACCGGAGGGTGAGTATAAAGGTTTTTTTTTTAATCATTGACTCGTGTATAAGCCGAGGTGAGGTTTTTCAGCGCATTTTTTGTGCTGAAAAACTCAGCTTATACATGAGTATATACGGTAAATAAATCCATATAATATTACTAAAACTGTAATAACTAGATATCTGCTTTTCAGCTACAAATTTTAAGACAGTCACAACCTGCAAAATATAGCAATAAAACAGAATAAAACCTATATAATTTTGAAAGCAGACAACCAGGCAAAGCATTTGGCAATTAACATTCAAAATTTCCTATATATACAAATCCAGATACTTATATGAAGAAAATATACTTTCCTAAAACAGTAAGATGTGAGGAGATCATACATATCCCACAACAAAATCCACAGGGGACACCAAACAATTTTTGCTGAAAATTGCACAGATCTATCATTGTATGCTTCCTTACACAATGGTAACCCAAATAAATAACAATTTATCCATAAACCAGGCTAATGAGATAATAAAAGTCACGTTTAGATGTCGCCATTGTATTAGCCGCACAATAACAGAACCCTCCGCGCTTCATAAGAATTTAAATGAGAACGTCATAACATAGGTGTAAATAATGGAGGATGGTGGGAAATAAAAATTTCACATGTGTGTCTTTTAGCTTTATGGACATGTTCTGGGTTACGGTGTTAATATATAATAGCAAAATTATGGGAAAAAACTCAAATGTTCATCGTATCAGTCAATTTTCACAAAAAAACCCGAAATTAAAGGCAATAAAAGAGAAAGTGTGTTCTTAGATAGTTCTGCATAGAGAAGGGTTAAAAACATGAACATTAGTTGATATTATCCCTTCTCAAAATGTAGTAACATATAAAGTGAATATTTCCATTATCTGTGAGGTGCAGCAGCTCCTGTGTGCAGCAAATTCTCCCTGTAGTCTGCTGGCTAAGAATCTGAAGGGGGCTACACTTCAGGGGGCTGTATCTCTGGCTCTGTGACACATAGAACCTCACTTCTTTTTTCCTATGAAAGAAGAGAGTCTCCTCTTATATATGAATCTATATTTGTGTTTCTAAGTGTCAGGAAAACGGAGCTATTAACTGTTAAACTGCCGCCGGGAGTGATTTATATATATAGAAATGGAACCTGATATTCTCACTTTAAACCAAAATATCTTTGGATCCATGGCACCTAGAAACAAAATTCAAGATTCATGTGAAAGAAGAGATTCTCCCCTTTCAGGAGCCCCTTGCAATGGGTAGGAGCCCCTACCCATAGCGCCGGCCCTGCATCTATTACAGCACGCAGTTAAGTATGCAATCAGCAGTCCTTGATGCTCTTCTAAATTGCCTATACATGGCCCAATTATAGATTAAATTAAGGCTAGACAGACAGAAGGGGGATGCGGGTAGGAAGGTGATGGGAGTTTTCTCTTATCCGCTATCTTGGACCCTAATTGGCTCTGTCTAAGGCCTCATTCAGACTCCCCTCTGTGGGGATCTACGATGGCAATGGCAGGCCGATGGCGGTACTTTTCCATGCCGTACACCAGGAAAATATAGAGCGTTCTCTAACTTTCCCTGTGTGTGCGGCCATGCGCCGCTGTTTTCTATGGAGTGGGTAGTGGTCACCTAGAGAGCGCAGAGCGGTATGTTCGCCCATCGGGCATACCGCCGTGTGAATGTACCCTAATATGTAGTAAATGATAGCATCCAAATTATACAAGTATACCATATACAGTCCACAAGATCTGTCTTGAAGAAATGTTCAGTTAGGTGTCCTAGCTTGTCTCTTTTGTCACAAGTCACACCCGATGGTCCGAGGAGGCCACTTTACTGACCAAATATGGTCCCACAACCTTTGGCACTTTTGACCGAGTCTTCAGTGGAAAAGACAGGAACACTAGCATGGCACTGGCAACAGAGTAAATACGCTTTTTTACCGTAGCCCCCAGGGAATCCTGAAGAATCCCTTTAAGTAACATAGATTTACAGGACCCTTGGAATCCATCGCCGATGATCTGTTACCTCCTCTTGAAATGCCAAATGGGCTTTTAACATGTTGTTTGAGGCTAGTGATATGCTGTGAGGGTATATATAATATGTATTATGCCAATAACAGAAAACTGTGGAACACCACTATTCCTCTGTTTGAAGGAATTCCTAGAAACATACTGCTGGTGTCATATTAAAGATAAGAAGCTCATCTTTCAGATCAAACTCATGGTTCCAAGCTACAAAACTGGACTTAGAGGCATTTAAAAAAATAGGTAGGGCTAAATATTTATCTACAACTTTGTCCTGGTGTAATTTTGAAGATAAGGATCTCATCTTTAAGGTCACCCCAGTAGAATGTTTCTAGGTGCTATAGAACAGAAGATATCCATTTGTGAAGTGACACTACCCCTGCAACCGCTAAACTTGATCTCATGTGGAGGTGAGAAGAGTCATATTTGCCTGACATTGGGGGATAGGTAAACAAGTGAGATTTCACATAAAAGAGGGAATTCTAGAAAGGACATTTCATACCTTACCTGAGGAGACTAGTAGTTTAGTGGGCTAAAACCTGGTGACAGGTTCCCTTTCACTTCAATTGCATATAGAGGTGTAAATTTCCAAATCAATCTGCCAAACAAAGTTAATAAAATTGTAGTGTGTTTTACCATATTACAGTGGTACAGCCTCCAAGGTACAAGCTCTTTGACATCCAGTGAAACACAAAAGCCACACAGCTTGCTACTTTTGGCATCTCCATGTGATGATCTTCTTTTCAGTGGCATTTTTTACACAGATTAGCACTGGTGAATAACTGAGTGAAAACCTTAGAAGCGATGACAAAGCCACTTCTTTCACTGTTGTCTGAGTAGGAGGGATATGACGTATATGCTGCATACTTGCTTTGTTATATTGTGTTATATTACCATCATTGAATTATGCTGTGAGACACAGAATAGCATCAGATGATTCAAAGAAACAAAGCAAAAACAAGTCATGGCCCCTGGAAGAGGTGTCTTCACAAAAAGAGCAGTTTGAGACAGAATTTGCCATAGACATCGTATATAATACAAGGTGTTGGAATAAATGAGAGGTGAGGTGCTGGACCACAGCACAGGAGAGAGGTAACTATTACTCCTTTACCAGACAACCCCTTTAACTTTAGCCATTTTATAGCAAAACAGTGCATGGGTTAGTACAGCTCAGCTCCCACTGAATGAATGAATATTCAGCTACAATAACACCATCTTAAGGGCAGGTCATCAATAGGAAAATCCTGGAAAAACTCTGTAAAGCACTGGAAACAATCATTGTGATATTGACAGGTCTGTGCCCGTGAATCTATAGAGATGTACAATCTTCTGATGAGGTTTTTTGTGTGCTGGAATGATGGTTTAAACTTTTGGGATTCATAGCTCATGTATTACTATAAAACGAGTTACACACTGGACTGTAGGAAAAGGGAACCTACCCACGGCTTCTTCCAAGTCATAATTTCTTGGGCCCCCTTCTTTTTAATATCAATATTAGTTACCCCATAAAGGGCTTATACAGCAGAGTTTCAATATGTGCAGATGATGCTAAGCTGTCCATAGTTATACTGTAGTTACCTATTAACTCAGATCCAATGGTGGGTCCTAAGCTCTAAACAATCTTCACCTCTTGCTGCGTCCTCAGCACGCTCCTGATAAAGCTTTTACTTGCATACAAGCTGTACTCACGCTGACGGCTTATTCTACCTCAGTGCATGCGCAGTAGCTCATACTCAGTGGCAGAGAGTAAGCGTGTATTATGACAGCCACTGTCACTGAAGGGACTACTGCGCATGTGCTGTGCTTGAAGAAACCAGTGCCGTGAATACAGCTTGTGCGCAAGCAATCAGTAGCACGCCGAGGACGCAGCAGGAAGAAGAACTGAAGAGGCTACTGGTGCGTGGAGTGGCCTTTGCTCCCACAGTCCAGAGAGGTTTCTCCATGCCCTAGTAGCCTCTACCAAAAATGTGAACATTAGTTTGATAAAGTTGAGAAAAGGTTAAGAAAAGATAGTTAAGGGCTAAGCATGTTAGGAAGACCGAGCCTTCAAATTTACCTTAAAGTGTAACTGTCATTTCCAAAAACTTTTGATATGTTGTAGGGCAGGTAATTTTAAGCCCTTTTGCAATTGGATTCGTTACCCGAATCTTGCTCCTTCCTCTTGTATTCTGCAGACTTCCCCTAGATGGCAGTGACTGCTCAGATAGCTGTTAGTATGGACATTCCGTCTTCATAAAGAAGCCAGACTACGGGAGGGAGAGACACGCCCCCCTTCCTGCACACAGCTGTTACCTCATGTCTCCCTGCACATAGCTGATTACCTCATGTCTCCCTGCACACAGCTGTTTACCTCATGTCTCCCTGCACACAGCTGTTTACCTCATGTCTCCCTGCACATAGCTGATTACCTCATGTCTCCCTGCACACAGCTGTTTACCTCATGTCTCCCTGCACATAGCTGATTACCTCATGTCTCCCTGCACACAGCTGTTTACCTCATGTCTCCCTGCACACAGCTGATTACCTCATGTCTCCCTGCACACAGCTGTTACCTCATGTCTCCCTGCACACAGCTGTTACCTCATGTCTCCCTGCACACAGCTGATTACCTCATGTCTCCCTGCACACAGCTGATTACCTCATGTCTCCCTGCACACAGCTGATTACCTCATGTCTCCCTGCACACAGCTGTTACCTCATGTCTCACTGCACATAGCTGATTACCTCATGTCTCCCTGCACACAGCTGTTACCTCATGTCTCCCTGCACACAGCTGATTACCTCATGTCTCCCTGCACACAGCTGATTACCTCATGTCTCCCTGCACACAGCTGATTACCTCATGTCTCCCTGCACACAGCTGTTACCTCATGTCTCCCTGCACACAGCTGTTACCTCATGTCTCCGTGCACACAGCTGTCACCTCATGGCTCACAGCTCACAGCTGATTACCTCATGTGTCACTGCCCCAGCAGTCATGTGCAGGGAGAAGCCCTCACTAATGTAGTGACCAAGCACCTAACTCTTATGTCTCCTCGGCTTTCCCTACACCTGTATACTGTATAAAGATGCCAGGGGGGCATCGGGAGGCGAGTACAGTGTTTGTTTTTTTTCCTAAAAGAATTGTACTAAGGGCAGGGGCTGGGCAGGCTGTATACTACAGGCGGAGGCTGGCTATATACTGTATGGCTGTGACCAATGCATTTCCCTCACTCAACTTATACTCGAATCAATAGGTTTTTCCATTTTTTTGTGTTAAAATTAGGGGTCTCAGCTTATACTCGGGTCGGCTTATAGTCGAGTATATATACGGTACAACATGTGACGTATTAAAAATCTCAAAATCACTAGTAAGTTAAAATGTTCAAAAGTTCTAATCATATAAACCAAAGCATGTGAAAAAAATGGGGCTGATCCTTAAAATACAAAATGGCTGCATCCTTAAAGAGAACCTGTCAGTGCGATTTCACAGATCCTTAGTGACCCGTGGTTTAGTGCTTCAAATCAACCTATATGAGGTTCTTCTTTAAGCCAGGGACTAAACACATTGCAGACATTCGAAAACTTAAAGGGGCTGGTCCATGAAAGGTAATTCTTAATTTTCAATCTCCTAGTGGTGTTTTCTACAATAAAGATCATTTTTAACCATTTACTTTACAATTTTATTCAGTGATAGGAGCTAAAACAGCAATAAAACTCATGGTGATGATCAGTGTAAAATTCCAGAGAGTGGACAGGGACTCTCTTAGCAGACACATTGGGGCTCATTTACTAAGGGTCGTGTTGCTCACTTTTGTCGGACTGTGCACCTTTTTCAGGGATAACATGGGCTGCACAGGTATTTAAGAAGTGTCTCCGCTGCACTGGCTTCCATGCGACACAAATTAGGGGCTGTGCCGTCGGAGAGTCCAACTGATTCAGACTGAGCACGGGATTTAACTTTCAAATTGTGTCGCACGCCCAAGCGCTTAGAAGCATCACTAAAAAGATGGTGAACCCTGTCGGACGTGAGGATGCAGAGAAGAGCTCAGTGCAGCGTCAGACAGGAGAATAATATGTCCTCCCGAACCTAAAGTCAGAAGATTAACAGTCGGATCCCTGGGCAAGCGAAATTGTGTACACCAGGACTAATAGAGACAGGTTGGAATGATATCTGTGAAATGCTGTATATTTGGTAATAAAAGTGAATTAGAGAATGTGTTATTTTGTTATCCTGAGTACATTTAAGAATCCTGTCTTCGTGAAAATACCCCATTAATCTTAGTTACCAGATGCAGGCGGCTGCTGCTAAAGCTACTGCAATTATGGCAGGCATCAAAAGAGGAATAGATTCTCATGATAATACAAATCGCTGGTCAGACCACACATGGAATATTGTGTACAGTTTTGGGCACCAGTGTATAAAAAGGATATAGTAGAACTGGAAAGGGTGCAGAGAGCAACCAGGATTATTAGGGGAATGGGGGGATTAGAATACACTGACAGATTAAAAAAATTGAGGTTATTCATCTTACAAAAAGGAGGGGAGACCTCACTACAATGTACAAATACCTGAACGGACAGTACAAGGATCTCTCCAAAGATCTTTTTATACCTAGGCCTGTGACCAGGACAAGGGGGCATCCTCTACGCCTAGAGGAGAGGCGATTCTACCATCAACATAGACAAAGGTTCTTTACTGTTGGGCTTCTTGCACATGGACTTGTGCTCTGCCTGGGCTGGCCCCCCAGTGTACATTCTGCTGAAGAGGTGGAGGGGTGAGCTCTCATTAGGGAGGCGTACTGCCGGGCCGTTCTTACAGCATGCGCTGTTTTTTCCAGCGATGGCATGGTACTATGCCTTGCACAATGCACTTCTATGGAGGCTGTATGCTAGCTGCCATAGGTACGGCACCATATATGTTCATGCGCAAGGGGCCTAAGAGCTGTGAGACTGTGAAACTCTATACATGTTCAAGAGAGTTGACGTTGATCCAGTGAGTTATTCTACCATATTGGGGTCAGGAATGCATTTTTACCTACTGTGGGCCAATCATAGGTTCTTCCCATGGAACACCACTTAAGGATTTGATAGAATACTAGATTTCCTTCACAATTTAGTGGCCTACAATGTGAGGTAATAATGATAGGCAGACGTGCGGCCCAACTCGGTGACGTTGCAGTGACACAACATGTGTCCATCGCACCGTCCCCGGGAGCCATAAAAGTCCATGGGGGCAGCGATCTGGTCACAAATCATGGACCCCACAACAGCTGTCTGAATGAGCCCTAATGGTGTTAGAAGTTGGGATGTACGTGTTTTAATTGATGCCGATATGTCTGTATATATTTTTAATGTTGTTTTTTAGGGGGCGAATGTCGTTACTTTCTGGTTTTATACAACCTGCATTTTTAACCCAAGTTTGTGAGGATATGGAAATTGATTATGAAGGATCACGCTGGGGTGATCTGCACTGTGCATGTCTAACTCTTGCAGTTGCTCAAAGATGTTGCTAGCCTCTGGGCGACAAGGTTGGTGTGAAGCAAGTTTAAGGAGATGGAATGCAGAGACAATGGGGGTCATTTACTAAGGGCCCGATTCGCGTTTTCCTGACGTGTTACCCGAATATTTCCGATTTTCGCCGATTGTACCTGTATTTCCCCGGGATTTTGGCGTACGCGATCGGATTGTGGCGCATCTGCCCCGGCATGCGTGCGAAGGAAATCGGGGGCGTGGCCGAACGAAAACCCGACGTATTCGGAAAAACCGCCGCATTTAAAAACCGAAGATGTGTCGCTTGGGACGTGCTTACCTTCACCTGGTCCAGCTCGGTGTGTTCTGGTGCGTTCAGATGCATTTCAGCGCAGCAGCGCCACCTGGTGGACGGCGGAGGAACTGTCATCATAAATCCCAGCCGGACCCGAATCCAGCGCAGAGAACGCGCCGATGGATCGCGAATGGACCGGGTAAGTAAATCTGCCCCAGTGTTACTTTTCCCCCAATGTGTTCTCTTACATTTGACCTCAGATCTTTCATTTATATAGCAGAGAGTTGAGTGACTTCTGCTTGTACTTGAAGCTTGTGTTGAATGCTCATTCATACTTTCTTCTACACTAGAATGAAAAATGTGCAAAAAAGGAGGTACCACATTGCACCCACAGATGGCGCTGGTGAATATGAATACATTTTCCTTATTTTATTTCTGAACAATTTGGATTTACTCTTTATGTTTTTTTTCTCCTAGATGTCGGTTAAAAATAATCACATTCTCAAGCCTTAGTACATGTTTAGGTTTCTCGTGGAAAAGGTAAAAATACCTGTAGATATGATCTGAACATGTAGTTTATTTCCTGCAGTGTGTGCACATTCTGAGCCTACAGGTTCCCATTCATCTTTTAAGAAAGCAGTTTCAGGGTTTTTTTTTGTTCCATTACTTGTTTTTCCATTTACAAATTTTCTTGGGGCATGGAGGCACGCTGTGCTCACAGTGCTTGGTATGGGGATCGGAGGGCTGCCCTACAGCCTGGCAGGTCTCCAGCAAGGTGTGTGTGCAAGAAATATGGAGGGAGAGGCTGATGCAATGGTTCTCCCTGGGGCAACCCCTGAGTGTCCGTAATATATGTCCCTGGGTGATGGATGGGGAGCCCGTGGTGGTACAGCCAGTGCAGACTGGGATTAGTTGTGTCCAGTTGTGGAAGCTGCAGCTCTTGTCCTGGGTTTAGCTGTATGTTAGCCCTGATGGTGGACTGACACTGTCTCTCTCACTCTGTGTGACAGGATGTGCTTTCTAGGGAGGGCTAGGGCTGAAGAACTCCAGTCCCTCCCTGTCCAGGTGTTTTTATTATCCTGGTCAGGTGGTGGCTGACTCTCCAATCACACTCCAGATTACATGGTGAAATACAATTGGCTGATAACTTACATCCACTTTATCCTGTATGTACAGCTGCTAATTACCTCAGACTTACTGAACTATCCCTTAGGCGAGTTGTGCAGGCTCACCTGCTGGGGAGAGCCAGATAGAGGGCCCTATTTGCAACTACCCATGCCTATGCTTTGGCAGGGGTGTTGCACAAAGATGGATGGGGGCTTGCTTTCTGCAAGTACAAATTGTACTTCTGGCATCATTATTATGTGTGATGGACAGAGAAGATGAGTAAACTTACAGAGAAATTAACAAAATGATTCCATTCTTGTTTCCTGTTTATATATCCTAGTACCATATCATCACTATGTGCATTATCCCTGTATTGTAGCATCAATGTGTTTATTATCACTGTAGTGTGTCAACACTGAATCTGTGTGTATTGTGACATCACTTAAAGAGAACCCGTCATGCAAAATAACCCCCCTAAATATATTTTCATAAACTGCCATTAGAGAGCATTACCCCTATCCCTTCATTGTCCCTCTATATGCCTGCAAACTTCAGCAATGAGGTCCTAAAGCTGTATGCAAATGACCTGTGAAATGTCCAATGAGTCATTTGCATATTCAACTGTCAGGCTTATTCATGAGTGGGAGGCACAGCCATACCCCCAGTGCTTGACTGACAGCCTGTATAATGATGTGAGGCTGTATAATGATGTGCTTCCTGGTGCTGGTGGCCACGCCCACTGCAGCCTGTGTGTGTATAGGAGAGATACAACAGCTCCAGGCAGCCATGTTATAGCAGAACATGTCAGGTACCTTTGTAGATGAAGTCTGGTGTCTCTGTGTATTAGGAGGATGCAGCATGTCAGCAGACACTAATTATGCTTTACTATACATTACACACAGACCTGAGGAGGAGAGGGGAGGGGTAACAGGAGTGACATAACTGCCTCTGACCATGTGACCAGCCTCATTTACATAATAAAGAATAGATGATTTTATTATGATTAATGTATGAAATAACTAGATAAAGGCTGGGATGGCATCCTTGTGAGCTGCTCCAACAGGTAGAGGTGACAGAACTAGTGACACAGACCTGATGACAGGTGTCATTTAATGTATTATCCCTGTACTGTGACATTACTGTGTTTATTATCACTGTACTTTGATATTAATTTGTGTATATTACCTGTACTGTGACATACACTGTATGGATTATCCTTGTACTGTGCAATCATGGTATCCAGGGGTAGGTTCACAACCGATTCGCTTGGGCAAGCTAGTTGTTAAAGAGAACCCCCTAAACTAAATATATTTTCATAAACTGCCATTAGAAAGCATTGCCACTATCCCTTCATTGTCCCTCTTCATGCCTGTAAACTTAAGCAATGAGGTCCTAAAGCTGTATGCAAATGACCTGTGAAATGTCCAATGAGTCATTAGCATATTCAAGCTGTCCAGCTTATTCATGAGTGGGAGGCACAGCCACACCCCCAGTGCTTGACTGACAGCTGCTCCATGTAATGGCTGCTCCAAGTGCTTGCTGGTGGCCATGCCTCCTGCAGCCTGTGTGTGCATGTGTGTGTGTGTGTATGGGAGAGATACAACAGCTCCAGGATGCAGCCATGTATATAGCAGAACATGTCAGGTACATGTGTAGCTGATGTCTCTGTCTCTGTGTATTAGGAGGATGCAGCATGTCAGACACTAGCAATGCTTTACTATACATTACACACAGACCTGAGCTGGTGGTGGAGATGGGAGGGGTTACAGGGGTGACATCACTGCCTCTGACCATGTGACCAGCCTCATTTACATGATAAAAAATAGATGATTTTGCAATGATTAATGTATGAATTGATTAGATAAAGGCTGTGATGGATCCTTGTGAGCCACTCCAGCAGCTAGAAGTGACAGAGACCTGATGAAAGGTGATGACTTGCTCACCAAGCCAAACCTGGTCAAAGAGCCGGCTCTGCCTACTGCAGCGGAGCATAAGAGCTTTCATAAGAGCTTTGAACTCCGTCTCTTACACAGCTGCCATTATGGGGCCATCAGTTTTGATGCTGTTTTTACTGTAATACTGGGCTTGGTTCTGGTGCTATATATGTATAGAACTTGGTTATGGGCTGTATTTAACATGGTCCAGGTTTTGGAACTTCACATCACAACATTTTAGCATTTATGGATTGGTAAAGGGACTGAATATGTCTATATGTGAGTTAAGTCATTTTTGATAATATATAAAATATTTAAATAGTATGTTTTAATAAAGTGCATTTAAAATATTGGAATTGAAGGGGTTTACCCACGAAGACAATATTAGCCGAATTAAATATACTCAGGATAACTAACACATTCTCTAATTCACTATCAACAAAAAATACAGCATTTCACTGATGTCTATCAGTCCTGTTGCTTACAATTTTGTTTGTCCCTGGTTTCAACCATAAATCTTCCACCTATGGTCAGATAATGCTCATGAATAGCTTTTGATGTCTGCACACTGCAGTACTCTCTAAATCCCACCCCACCCCCTGCATGACAAGACCAGCTTGGACACCGGAACTTCCTGCCAGCAAGAAGCATGCACACACTTACTCTTGCTACACGCAGATAAGGTAGGTGTATATAGGTAGTGAGTTAGCAGAGGTAAGAGTTTCTTTGTTCTTATCTCTGCTCAGTCTCCTCTCTCTTTTTCTAGGTTTCAGATACTAGTAGAATACAATGTGAAGCTAAATAAAAGTGTATATAAACCTGTACCCTTATTATCTAGGCACAATTTCAGAACACTATCTCACAGCAATAGAGGAATCATGAAGTGTCTTAGAGCAGTGATTTTCAACCTGTGTGCCGCGACACAAGGTTGAGTGTGCCGCGGGGGAAAGTTGCCCGAACTAGGCTGCCCCGGTGTCGAGCTGCCGCCGCGCCCCCGTATTTCTGCCCCATACTTACCTCCAAGCCCCGCGTCGGCGATCCGCCCGTCTTCTGTAGCTCCTGTACCGCGCGGCCCATGTCACGTGACTGACGCGACCTGACGTCAGGTCGCGTAAGTCACGTGGCCAGTGGCGCGCGGTGCAGGAGCTACAGAAGGTGAGCGGATCGCCATTAGGAGTGAAGGTACGCGGAAGACATCAAGGGTAAGTATATAGGGTTATTATTTGTATAAGGAAGGCAGCTAGGGTTTTTTTTTTTTATTAGTAAAGGTAGGCTGGGGCTTTTTATTTGTTAAGGGTGGCCTTTAGGGCCTTTTAATTAGTAAAGGGTGGCCTTTAGGGCCTTTTAATTAGTAAAGGGTGGCCTTTAGGGCCTTTTAATTAGTAAAGGGGGGGCTCTAGGGCCTTTTAATTAGTAAAGGGTTGCCTTTAGATTAGTAAAGGGGGGGCTCTAGGGCCTTTAGATTAGTAAAGGGGGGGCTCTAGGGCCTTTTAATTAGTAAAGGGGGGGCTCTAGGGCCTTTTAATTAGTAAAGGGGGGGCTCTAGGGCCTTTTAATTAGTAAAGGGGGGGCTCTAGGGCCTTTTAATTAGTAAAGGGGGGGCTCTAGGGCCTTTTCATTAGTAAAGGGAGGCAGCTAGGGGCTTTTTATTAGTAAAGGGAGGCAGCTAGGGGCTTTTTATTAGTAAAGGGAGGGCGCCAGGGGCTTTTTATTAGTAAAGGGAGGCAGCTAGGGCCTTTTTATTAGTAAAGGGGGGGCTCTAGGGCCTTTTAATTAGTAAAGGGGGGGCTCTAGGGCCTTTTAATTAGTAAAGGGTTGCCTTTAGATTAGTAAAGGGGGGGCTCTAGGGCCTTTTAATTAGTAAAGGGGGGGCTCTAGGGCCTTTTAATTAGTAAAGGGGGGGCTCTAGGGCCTTTTAATTAGTAAAGGGGGGGCTCTAGGGCCTTTTAATTAGTAAAGGGTTGCCTTTAGATTAGTAAAGGGGGGGCTCTAGGGCCTTTTAATTAGTAAAGGGGGGGCTCTAGGGCCTTTTCATTAGTAAAGGGGGGGCTCTAGGGCCTTTTCATTAGTAAAGGGAGGCAGCTAGGGGCTTTTTATTAGTAAAGGGAGGGCGCCAGGGGCTTTTTATTAGTAAAGGGAGGGCGCCAGGGGCTTTTTATTAGTAAAGGGAGGGCGCCAGGGGCTTTTTATTAGTAAAGGGAGGGCGCCAGGGCCTTTTTATTAGTAAAGGGAGGCAGCTAGGGCCTTTTTATTAGTAAAGGGAGGCAGCTAGGGCCTTTTTATTAGTAAAGGGAGGCAGCTAGGGCCTTTTTATTAGTAAAGGGAGGCAGCTAGGGCCTTTTTATTAGTAAAGGGAGGCAGCTAGGGCCTTTTTATTAGTAAAGGGAGGCAGCTAGGGCCTTTTTATTAGTAAAGGGAGGCAGCTAGGGCCTTTTTATTAGTAAAGGGAGGCATCTAGGGGCTTTTTATTAGTAAAGGGAGGCATCTAGGGGCTTTTTATTAGTAAAGGGAGGCATCTAGGGGCTTTTTATTAGTAAAGGGAGGCAGCCAGGGCCTTTTTATTAGTAAAGGGAGGGCGCCAGGGGCTTTTTATTAGTAAAGGGAGGCAGCTAGGGCCTTTTTATTAGTAAAGGGAGGCAGCTAGGGGCTTTTTATTAGTAAAGGGAGGCCGCCAGGGGCTTTTTATTAGTAAAGGGAGGGCGCCAGGGGCTTTTTATTAGTAAAGGGAGGCAGCTAGGGCCTTTTTATTAGTAAAGGGAGGCAGCTAGGGGCTTTTTATTAGTAAAGGGAGACAGCTAGGGCCTTTTTATTAGTAAAGGGAGGCAGCTAGGGTCTTTTAATTTGTAAAGGGAGGCTTCTAGGGGCTTTTTATTAGTAAAGGGAGGCAGCTAGGGCCTTTTTATTAGTAAAGGGAGGCTGCTAGGGGCTTTTTTTTAGTAAAGGGAGGCATCTAGGGGCTTTTTATTAGTAAAGGGAGACAGCTAGGGTCTTTTAATTTGTAAAGGGAGGCTGCTAGGGGCTTTTTATTAGTAAAGGGAGGCATCTAGGGGCTTTTTATTAGTAAAGGGAGACAGCTAGGGCCTTTTTATTAGTAAAGGGAGGCCTTTTATGACTGTTTTAGTGTCATTTTGTGCTATTTTGGTTGGTGGTGTGCCCCAGGATTTTCTAAGTATAAAAAGTGTGCCGCGGCTCAAAAAAGGTTGAAAATCACTGTCTTAGAGAGTCCCTGCCCACACTCCAGGATTTTACACTGACCATCACTGAATTACAGTAGCTAACACAGCAATAAAACTGAGTAAAATACTAAGGGGGTTAAAAATTATTTTTATTTGTGTAAACATCACTAGGAGACTAAAATTTCCCTTATGGGCAAACCCCTTTAACCAAAGCACAAGCAAGGTGAAAAGGAGGGTGGACAGAAGGGCACATTAGTGAAGACTTATCAAATCTTAGGCTAGCTGCACACAAACATGCTCAGGTAGTGGATAATGACCCCTAAACTGGTCAGTGCCCTAAAACCGAGCACAGAGCAGTGGATGAGAATTCTTGCATCAAACAGGAATATGATGTAAGGTCTCCATATTTGCCAGCAAAATTACATCTCCTGCATTATAAGCAGTGCATAAAACAGCATTGTATGTCTTCCTATTTCCCAATATGTTCCCAATTTCCCGTATGTTTCTAAGTACAGTTCACTGGAGAGAAGACGAATTCTGGATTCAAATATGTTGTAAAATATAAACTACCAACTCAATTGTCAACATTTTCTTTTAAATGAACAAAAAGTTGTGAAGTGGGTGGGGATATTAGTATTAAACCTGTTATGCCTGAATAGCAGACATTTGATAAAGTTGCAAAGAGGTTTATAATCTTGTCCTAAAGAGGTGGAACAGGAAGTGGAATAACAACCACAGGACAGACTAGAGGCATCACATCTATAAAATACCCATCAATTTAACTTATATCTTGAAGTCAATGTAGTCTCCAGCAAAACTTACTTTAAATGATAAATTCTCCTCAGTGTCACATATAAAATGCTGTTTTCAAGGCAGAAGAAGCTGACAAGTATTAACAGCTCTGGTAAATCATTGGAGATAAATCTTTTCTTCCAAAAATGAATCATACACGAAGACCTGAATCAAAAACAGTGCAGATATCCAATGTGGAATTGTAGAAGTGCATCATCCCGATTTCATTTTCATTAAACCAGAATGAAATACGCAGAATAAAAAACTCCCCCCAAAAAACAAAAGCAGGGGATGAAAAAAAAATCTGCAGTCAGTCCTGTATTCCACAGCAGATTTTAAATAAAATTTTATATCAGTGCATAACAGGCATTGTCAGCATTCGAAAGCATCCGATCAGGGGACGTTGGACCTCTCCTTCAATTCTGGGACTTGAAAAAGGCGCTGGCTTGCTCAGAACGTTTTTGTTAAAACGTTGCTTTCGAATACTGTACACTGTCTACAGGAGAGCAAACAGTGGGATCTGGCAGCGGCTTTGAGTTTCATTACATGCTTCAAAAGGAGTTGTGCCCCTTTATGCACAACCCTTAAAGATGAGTGTAAGATCACACCATTGATATGGCTTATTACCCTTGGTAAAATGAATAGGAGCGCTCTCGGTCTCTCCACTCTTTCTATATTCAGGCATTGTCAGCAGGTATCCTGAAGTTACCCATACATCTGATATATAAAGCAGATTGTGCGCCCAGTAAAGGAAACTGCACTGTCACATTTGCAATCCCTAAATCTTGCACAGGCGACCCCCTGTGACTTGGGGAGCATCGCAGTCTATGTTTTCAGTGGAAATTTTCACCCTGCACTTTACAAAATCTGCTTAATAGCACAAGTCTACATCCAAAGCTGCAGCCACCCATCGCTATATCATCTCTGATGACTGCAGCTCTGGCCGTGACTGGAGTATCAATTTGTCAATAGATCATCTCTGATACTCCAGTCACATCCAAAGCTACTCTCTTTGGTTAGTGATTTTAATGCGCAAAATATTTTGTTAACGCAATCTATTTTGTTATAGCAAATATCAGTTATTTATATAGGTTGTCTGACTATTAGAAAAAAAAATAAATAAATAAATAAATAGCTGTTGGGCTGGGGAGGGGGGTTCTAAAAAACCAATAATGCAGCTTTACTCACCACCTCCACCGCGCCCTGGGACCCAGGTTGTGGTCTGGCATAGCCATGTCTGTCTGTTAGCAGGGGCACAGCAGCTCTGCTCTGGTGAACTTCCAGGTGCCTGTCACACCCTCCTGTCCACTCATATCCCTCTTCTCCACTCATGGCCCTCCAGGAAGCCGCCCCATGGACCTGGCATGGAGTCAGGTAATGTATATGTTTTCAATCAAAAATCAATGGATTTATTCATAATGCTGACAAAGACATTTTTTGAATGAATATGCCAGAGGCTATGGGATCCTGTTGAAGGGTTCCCTTTAAACACAATGAAAGGGAAACCAAGTGTTCAATACAAGAAAACACACTGGAAACAAATAGAAGTTTTTATCCTGTAAAATACACCACAATAAGTCAGCTCCAAGTAATGAACCCAAAATATGCACACAAAAGATAAATTATGACATATGAATGTATACATCTATATATAAACAAATAGAATTTACTAAGAACCTGAAAAAGCTGATAGATATTTAGTTTTTTTGTACAACAAACCCCAATGTAAAGGCATTTAGAAAAACTGCAAATAACAGGGGCATATATAAAAGCTAAAGGATTATAAAACACACTTTTTGGCTCCTTCTCCCATCAATTTTGTTATGCCAAGAGTTCTCTTAGAAGAAAGGAGGGGAAGCGAGCAGGAACCTGAAACTAACCCAATAAAATCAGAACCAGAAGTCCACCTTGTATTATATGGCAGCTATGGAACTATTTCCATATATGGTCCCTCATATGGTTTTGTGGCCACCCCAAGGTAACTGGGTCTACTGCATCATATCTATAAAACCTGCACACAACGTTCAGAGAATTTCTTATGGCAGATTCTGGTGGTAACAATATGGGAAAGGCAAGTGTAGTGTTGGTACCCAGACATTTACAACTAACACTACTACTAGATTGAGATATTTTATGCCCAATAGACATATGCATCTTTCTCCAATTCCTGGGCCCAGAGTGGGCTGACATTTTGATTTCAAAAAAGGATTGTGCCATCAGCAATCGGAAGTTGTGTCAGAGGATTTCTTGGTCAGTCTTTATTTTCCTTGGATTTTTGAGTTAGGGGTGATGATTTAGGCAAAGATATTTGTTACAAACTCCAGGAATCGTTTTCCGTATTGATCTGGATGCACAGTAGAAATCTCAGCGCCGGCCTAAACACAAAAAAAGTAAAAGCATGCAGTATTACTGAGATAACAGCTGAGCCACAAACTAATATATAGCCAATGACTGATGTGGAAATGTAAAGCACTTATGCTGTACAGAACACAAGTTGTACTCGTTAGATCTTCCAAGGTCCTTATTCAAGCTTCAATAAATCTTATCAAGTTAAAAGTTTTCTCAAAAGGCTCCTAGATGAGAGCAGCCATATCTCCATAGTTCCTTGATATCATCTGAGGAATATAGTACACACAACCATGCACTCCCTTCTGATGTAGCATTGAAGTCCACAGCAGATCAGACAAAGCTTGGACTCCCAAAAACATTCAGGAACTACCCAAGGATTTAATAACATATTTACCCCATGCTTCACAGTTTTGGCTGCATGAGCGGCTTTCTTCTTTGCATCGTATTGTGTAAAAATGTCGATCAGTCCCATGAAATAGACTTCTTTCTGCGGAGCACCTGTAGGAAAACAAAGCAGATTCATATACAAAAAGAAAATCAAAAATTAAATGGAACCGGTTGAGGATAACTTATAGCTGCAATTCTACACCTCACAAATCTCCACGAATATTAACCCATTCATAAAAATAAATAATGGACCCTTACGCTCAGAACTTTTAATGGCATACACATCGATCATGGGGTCAAACTCTCCTGGGCCTAGAGGTTTATGAGAGTTCAGGTAGCCGGCTATTCCTTCAGGAGATGTACCATAGGAACCAACCACATGAACAGTTCCCTCATTTTCGGCCTCCTCCTCCTCAATCTCTTCTTCCTCCTCTTGCTCTGCTCGAACTACATCATTGATTCCCAGCAAGAGACTGTAATCCATAATTTTTAACTGCACCAGAAACTATAAAAGCAATAAAAAAAAATAAAAGAATCACAATAGTAATGATGTAATAGGTAAAGAATGGAAGTAAAGTGCTACTTGTTTTAAAGGTATTGTTTGTATTTGGAATCTATGGCATCCATTCTGCATGGCTCCCTGGAGCACGGCCACCATCCAATCCCATCCCATGCACGGATCAACTATAAGATAAACCAATAAAACTAAACTTTTTTTAATGGACTGTGAAAAAGGATGATACATGGACTAAACACGGCCAAACAGTGGAGACACTAAAGAAAAACTGTTCACACTAGAAGAACAAAAATAGTGAAGTACAATAGTGAAGTATTTAAGGAATAACGGAAAAAAATCCTTGAGGTCTCAGGCTACCTGAACATGAATATGCTTGATCTGTGGAACATGACCCATGTGCTGGTCAGATCCCACTGATCAAGCACAGTGCAATGGAGGGGAGTCCTTGATCATAGTGTTATATGATAACACCATGTCTGTCGGCTGATCAGCTGCTAAAACTAACACTGATTACAGCCTTAGGTCTCATGCACATGACTGAAGTCACCGTACGGTCTCTTCACTCCTCTCTCTCCACAGGTACCAGGTAGCCTTAAAACTGGCAAAAGATAGGACGTGACCTATATTTTGCGGTGAGGCTCCCTGGTCATGCCACGGTGCGGCGAGACACTAGATGTCACAGGGTGCCATAGGAAATTATGGTTGTGTGCAAGGGCCTCAAGCCTGCTGTTTGGCCGGCAGACAGAGTCCTTGCATCTAAATTTACTGCACTGTATGTGTTCCATAGGATTGAACCTGCACACAGGTCCGTTTCTCTCTACCATACACAGTCGTGTGCAGGGGGCCTGAATGCTACATTTTCCTATTGCAGATGATGATACAAGTTCAGCATGGATGATGTTGTTACTGTTGTAAAAATGGCCACCCATGAACATAGGTGCAGACAGCACCAAAACCTTTGAAATTTACATTCAGCAGGAGTTTTACTTTTTATGTACAAAGATTTGATTGTCAAGAGAAAAAAAAAAAAATCAGCCTTTCATGTGAGAATCACAGATATCTAAAACTGCAGCCCTGACACATGAATGTCACAAGACCAGTGGTTCCCGGCACTAGTGTTCTATATATTCCTACAGTGACAATATTTTCTTCTAAGTGTAAAACATTGTATGAAAGGAAATTTACAATTCGCCAGAGGACACAGAAATGGAACGATATGTATGAGAAATGTTTTCTTATACAAAACAAGCAAAAACAGATACAGAAAATGTCAAGCACGTTGCCCGCTGCAATAAGAGATGTAACCTTTTTCTCTTCATTTTATAAGTTATGTACTACCGTGTTGTACATGAAGAGTCAGAAGCAGCACTAAAAATAACTGCAGGTTATAGAGCTATAAAATATTATTAGATCATAATTATTTCATTAAAACTCTGTTCACACAGCCATTGGGTTTCCTTTCCATAAGCATTGGATTCTTATTCCTCCTCAAAGAAGAAAGAAGGGAAGATTTCCAAAGAAATTCTAAATTCAAGGGTAATTTGAGTCACAAAATGTTCTTGCATATTTTGCATTACATTTACATAATGCATGGGACACTTCTCACTTGGTACAAAAAGAGCTGTGGCTTTCTGAATGTATTTAACTACTAGCAGAGGTTTTACCTTGCGCCTCAGGCCAATCCCCATTTGCCATGCTTTCTGGTAACCATGGGAAACCGTATACAACAGCTGGAGATGACCGGAAGCTTGTTGGGAGGAGAAGTAGTAGAGGAGTGCTATAGTGATACAGGCATTGTTTGAATTGTTGTCAAAGGCTCCCTCCAGCTGTGCTACAACTTTGTCTGTAACCTCACAGTTATGCTTTAATAGTATTGATAACATCCTTGAAACAGATTCTCAAATTGAAATATGGGTGTTCAACACCTAGCACCCGCCAAAGTTCTCAGCTGCCGATTATGAAACAGCTTCATTCCTTCTCTAGTGGTCACTGAGGATTAGTTTCCATTTATTTCAATGGGAGAAGGCGGCTGCTTCATGTATTGGCTGCTGCAAACAGTGCAACAACCTCTGTAGCGTGAGCCTCTCCAATGAAGTTCACAACTACTGCGATGCCTTGAACCTTGCATTGCACAGTAGAATGAACTGTGGCTCTATATACTCCTTTATATGTCCAAGTGTACACTAACCTTCAGTATTATTATATCAGTCCCCATGAATTCTCCAGTGTCCTTTTTCTAGATTGCACTGCCAGAGCAATGGGCAAAACTGAAATGTGGCAATGGTGTTATACATGCAACTTGGTTGTAATCCTGCAATTTTTTGTTGTGCATCAACACGTGTGATAGTAGCTTAAAACAAGTGGAAAAAGAACGTTACAGAAAACATTGCACCGAGCATAAAACATTCATGTTACCTCAACATCCCGCTTCAGTTTCTCCATGAAGACTTTCTTTTGTTCCTCATCGACATATACTTTTTGGTTAATATTTAGAAAGTCCATGTCCTTTAAAGTTGGAAGTTCCTTTATCTTATGAGAAAATAAACAACAAATTGTATTTTAAAATGAATATTTATTAAACTTGGATGTTACCTTAAAGGGCCACAACCTCTAAACTTTACCAGGCTAAGTACAAAGCCCTAGTCCTGCTGCCGGCTGGTCCTGTGACTATCAGGCCAAGTACCATGTGGGTGACCCAAATAGAGCCCGGTAGTTACACTGGTAAAGTTAAAGGGGCATTCCCATTACAGCAAATTAAGGTTATTGTTTGTATTATAAAAAGTTAAACAATTTTGCTATATACTTTCTATATCAATTCCTAACGCTTTTCTAGATCTCTGGTTCTTTAGAAAGCTTCTATGTTTACTTCCAGCGGAGAGAAATATGACCATGGTCACACCGGTGCACGGCTCGTTATATCACACAGCTCTGATTACTCTGTATGATAGTAACGAGCCGTGCACCTGTGTGACCATGGTCAGATTTCTCTCCACTGGAAGTAAACATAGAAGCTTTCTATAGAAGGACATCAAGCAGAGATCTAGAAAAGCATTAGGAATTGATAGAGAAAGTATATTGGAAAATTGTATAACTTTTTATCATATAAACAATAACCTTAATTTTCTGTAATGGGAATACCCCTTTAAGCGATTGTGGCAAAACCCTTTAAACACACATGTATATAGGAACAGTAAGCTCATGGGGAGAGTACATTTGGTTTCAGTGGAAGATAACTTCCTATCAATCATGACAACTATAAAGTCAATACTTGTTTGATAAGTGATTAATTCATTGAATTTCACACAGATGTGCCCATCTTTGTCGTCCCTTTGAAGGCCTTAAAATGGTATTCCAGAAAAAGTCTCATTAAAGTTGGCACGATTGCTACAAAGTCTACTAACTATACAGCTAAATGTACAATCTTCATGTAAAAACTTAAAACCTTACTAAGTAGAACTAAGTAGGAACTATAAAACCTAACATTTTATCCAAACAGTAACAGTGTCACAACATTTCTGAAAGGAAAATGTGATTTCTGGAACTTGTGCCATTTATAGCAGCGCTGCCTCAACTTTCATAAACGCCGAGATCCAAATAAGGTATCCAAGTCATAAATTCTAAGCAGCGCACTAAAAATCCTACTGTGCCCATAACCAGGCAGGGGGGAGGAGAGAGAGGAAAAAAAAGAGTATAGGAAATGTCAGAATCCCAGACAACAAATGTCATCCTGGGTATCCAAAGACAGACAGGATTACAAGGCAACACTTCTATAAAAACATTACAGGCAGATAGCACAGGATCCACTAATGGCAAACAGGACACCGTGCCTACCCCTAAAAGATACTCAGCAATGAGAAACACAATAATGATTCTTATTCTACAAAAGGAAAAAAAAAATCAAACATGCAAATTATGGAAACAAAACGATTTGTTGTAGCAAAAAGTCTACTCAGACACATTTTAGCACATTTCTTAAAGCTTACAATTCAAACTACCATTTTGACGATGAAAAAAAAAGGGGCGAGGAAACTGAGGAAACATACCTTCTCTTTATCACTTGCCTCTCGAGACACTAAAGATCCCTGCAAGAGACATACAAAATATTAAAACAAGGAATGGAGCAATGTACATGTTTTGCACATTTTATTTTATGACCCACTCCCGCTTCTCTCGAACAGGTCTCTCGAAAAGGCAGTCCCAGGAAAGTGGGTATCTGATCAATGGGTCCCTTAGCAATTGTCAGAATGTGGGACCAAAAGCCAATAGGCCAATAAGCCACCAGGTGGAGGCTTTGCGAGTTGTTTGGTCATCGTTTTGCAGACAATTGACTTGTTCACAGATTGTTGCAAATATATTTTAGTCCATACTGCTCATTACCATTGCTAGCACGTGCCATACAAATTATATCCCCCCCCAATCATTTTGTAGAAATATCTTTTAGATAATATTACAAATGCATCCATCTTCTTTGAAGTGGATGATGACATGAAGTAAACAGCCTGCGGCTGTAGGGCTGTGCACCGTAAATACATGGATGCGAAAAGCCATAATTCACAAACTCACCTTTAGATCATACTTCCTGTGAACTGTAAGGCGATGGCTGAACATATTTCTCATTACCAGCATGTAAAAGTCTTCATTGTCTACACTCAAGCGATACATCCCCAAAAACTGAGGCAGAAGTGTGCTACCGTGACATTTCACTATATGCTAGAAGACAAAGACACACAGAAAAAAAAAAAATTAAGCTGAACTTGTGTGCGAGATATAAAGCAGTAGTGTAGGAAGTTATTTTTATATCTATCTGGAGTAATAGTTACAATCACGTACATACAGCAATGATATGATGATATGTATCTATTTATTAGCAGCAGGGACAACCTCTCTACAAACCCTCATGGTGCCTAAAAGAGGGTGTCTGGAGACTGAAAAACATAGCTCCTTTCCTCCAAAAACAGCTTCTCTCCTAACCATGGATAGTGAGTGATATTGCAACTCCAGTTACATTCATTTCTATTTTAGCGAAGTTGCAATACCATCATAAACCATGGTCATGTGTAGCACTGTGTTTTGGAGGAAAGCAGCCACAATTAACAACTTTCAGACAACCCCTTTAAATAGCCTTTTATGTGAAAGTAATAAAACGAAATAAAACCAAGATATCCCATTTATTTTATGCAACAAGGATAGCTGCCTTCTATGTGCTTTTGGGTATAAAGTTTCTCATAAAGACACTTATTCTTTGGATACACACACCGGTAAATATCAGACATATGGAAGTACCATATTTTCAGACTATAAAATGCACCACAGATTTAGTCATCCAAACAAGAGGAAAAATACATTTGACACCTAAAAATTCCCCGTTGGTCACACACAACTACAGCACACAAACACTGCTAACTACATCCATTCACTCTCACACTCAGGTTTGCTACATCCATTCACACACACACACACACACAGGTCCTTCTTCATACCCAGTCCCCAAGCAGCAACCATTTCTCAAGCCTTTTCATGTTGCAGTAAGAGGTCAAGATGGAGCCTGGGGATGGGCCTAAAAGACCTTGCAGTGATGCAGGAAGCATGTTATCAGTCACATACTTCTGCCATCACTCTGCGTCCTGCAGTACTGTAGAGACTTATGCCAAAATGGCAGAGAGAGAAGTGCAATTAAGAGAATCTAATCCATCAGAGACCGGCTGAAATGCTTTGTCAGCTCTTAAAGAGGACCTGTCACCTAAAATTTCGGCACTAGGTAAGATACTAAAGTAAGCAGCTCCTAGTGCTTGAACAAACGGCACAGTGTTCGAAGGATGGCGTTACCAGAAACCCCTAACACTGCGGCGGGGTACAATGTAAGCATCGGATCGCTCGCAAAGCGCTCCGATGTATTCATGAGGGGGCACGGTTGGGTCATGGCCTATGGAGCGAGCGGAGCGGTCCGGGGTAGAGGCAGCACCTCGGACCGCCCCCTCATGAATACATCGCTGCAGTGTTAGATATCGTTATCGGAGGTTTCCGGTAACGCTATCCTAACATTGCAGCGTTTGTTTAAGCACTAGGAGCTGCTTACTTTAGTAAGCAAACTTCTAGTGCTGAAATTTTGGGTGACAGGTCCTCTTCAACCCAAACCCCCGGGAGAGAGGTCAGAAGGGTCCAGCAATGCTAGATCCTTCTAATTTTAATTTTAAATGTTTTTCTTGCTAAAAGTGCTTCTTATAGCAGACATTTGGGCATATACAGGCGGTCCCCTACTTAAGGACACCCGACTTACAGACAACCCATAGTTACAGACAGACCCCTCTGACCTCTGGTGAAGCTTTCAGAATGCTTTACTATAGTCCCAGACTACAATGATCAGCTGTAAGGTGTCTGTAATGAAGCTTTATAGATAATCCTTGGTCCCATTACAGCAAAAAATGTTTAAACTCCAATTGTCACTGGGGCCAAAATTTTTTTTGTCTGGAGCTACAATTATAAAATATACAGGTTCGATTTACATACAAATTCAACTTAAGAACAAACCTCCAGACCCTATCTTGTATGTAACCCGGGGACTGCCTGTAGTGTATTTACAGTTGTATGCAGAAAGCTCTGCCCAGTGTCTGCACTGGAGAGGTGCAGGTTTTCGGTGTCACTTACTTGGTGGTAGTCTGATAGGATACTGTGCATGTTTGCCACGTCTTCACTGGAGATCTCCTTTACTGCCAGAGTCTTGTCATAAGACAAAAGAAACCTTCCATCATGAGCTTCATTTTCAGTGTACGGGGAACTACGTGTTAGAGAGACCTAAAAGAAGCATTAGAGATCAGATGTAGGGGACCTAAAATCATTGACAGAAGGGAGGAGAAACCTCCGGAGCATAGAATAGACAATCTCATCCATATATAGAAATAGATCAGTTTTGCATCTATTATAGTAGCTCTGGAATCATCCGAGATTTTCACAAATCTCAGAATTACCAGTTTTTTTCTTTTTGAATTTGTTTACCACAATGTAAAAAAAATAAAGGCGGCGGACCGTTATACCCCGGCATAATGCATTCCACTTACCAATATGACAGAATAACCATAAAGTGGATTAGTTTTGTGCTGGGACATGCCTTAAAACATTTTCCTGCTGCCACATCTACACTGCAGCTGCTAGAAATGCAAAGACATTTCATTATTCAACGATAAGCTGATTTGCTTTAATAAGAGGATTTTATGGATTCTTTTCCAAAAAGTAAGACAGGCTCATGAATATAAACTACTTGGCGGGCAACTTCAGTAGGGTTTAAAACGCAATAAGAGCATAAACCCCATTAAAAGACTTCAGAGATTACAAGTCATGAACTCAGCAGTCCCAACAAAGCACCACAAACTCTTAGGAAACTCTAGTTATGGCCAACGCTTTACTTACAGTTCAATTGCATTGAAGTCAACAAATCCCTTCCACTGGCTGCATATACATATGGCATCATATCAATTTCAGAGATTATTACACACAGAAAAATCTGCATTTGAACCACAGCAGAAATTTCCTGTGGGAGAAATTCTACAGGATTTTTGGCCCATGAAGAGCTTAGCCAGATTCTTGTAACATCCTGTTAGTCACTGACTTTATTGGGGACCATTTTTGCATGCGCTGTAAGGATAAGTTCACACCTGCGTTCAGCAGGTTCAAATACACCTTCTATTATTAAATCCAGGAAAAGATATTGCAGCAGTCAACTTTACTGTGTAAAGTAGGTTTTGCCTACTCTCATTGTGCACATGTTGATTGATCCATCAATAAAAGAGTTTTAAAAAAAAAAAAATATTTAAATAACGAATGGACCATGGAAGGTCCATTAAAGTCTGGGAAAGCCCAGACGAAGGTGTGAACAGGACCTAACACACAGGAGGGTTCCTAAGAAGGATGGAAGGGTTGAGCCGTCTCCAACGCCTATTAATATTGCTGTGATCCTGTTTTATCTTCCTTGTTTTATGTAGAGTTGTTATACGTTATCCCAATTCTGCTTACCAAATAGTTTAATATAGGTCTCACCTATAATACGGATGTGGTAATAGCTGGAAACCCAACATTATACATCACCTTATTAGAAAGAATACTAAGAATATATATTTTGTTGTAATTCATGCTGTGTTCTGCAACAAAACTAGAACAGATTCCTGGTATATCAAGTCCCAAGCGGCAATACTTTTCAGCTTACCTGATAATCAATGTCATCTATTCCAAAACGCTCCCGAAGATTTCGGAAAACTTGAGGACAGTAGTCTTTAAATTTGAAGTGACTAGGTAAATTCTCTCTAAAATACAAAAAGTCAACACAAAAAAAGGAAATTGTAAAAAGCTACTTAAAGAGAAGCCGTCAGGCAAATTAACCCCCAAAGCTAAATATAGCTTTATAAACTGCCATTAGAAAGCATTGTCTCTATCCGGTCATTGTCCCTCTACATGGCTTTATATTTAAAGGGAACCTGTCACCGCTGTTTGAAAAAATTAAGTTGCGGGCAGGTTCCCGTAGAGCCCTTATAGCATAAGGGCAAGCTTTCTTCAGGTAATAAAATCGCTGCTCCAAAAAGGGAAAAATGAAAATTTACTCTCTGCCTGGTAACCAGGCAAAGAGTCTAGTGAGTCGAGGTGGGGAGATACATACATGCGAGTCCGACGGCTTGCTCACAGCTCCTTGCCCTGCGTCATGCGGCTGTTGGCTGAATTATAACACATATGCCTACGGTGCAAGCGCGGAGGCAGGATGCTAAGCAGTAAAGCTGCGCATGCGCCGTAAGCATGATGGCTCTATGGGAACCTGCCAGCAAATTAATTTTTTCAAACAGCAGTGACAGGTTCCCTTTAAGCAATCAGGTCCTAAAGTTGTATGCAAATGACCTGATAAATGTCCAATGAATCATTATCATATTCAAGCTGTCCAGATTATTCATGAGTGGGAGGCACAGCCACACCCCCAGTGCTTGACTGACAGTCTGTATGTGACACTCCTGGTGCTTACTTTTGAATTACTTCAATTCGCAGATTAATCAAGTTTGTCTGTTTTAGTCCGCACACTGGAAGCAATGACTAGACGAAGTCTAAATGTGTAGGGAAACGCCAAATTGTCATATATATACACACACACACACACATTTTTTCAGTAGGGAAGTGCACCACATAGAGCTAAAAGTATACACCATTACATTCCGGTTTTGGTTATTTTTCATATATTAATATTTCACATATTGCAGAATTGGTGATTCATCTAAAATGCAAATATTCACCAGAACAGAAGTGTAACGCTTGGCTACAGGTCCCCAAGATTTGTGGCTGCCAGTCAAAAAGATTTGGGTCTGGAAGTAAGAGTTCGCCAATTAAGACTGCCTTAGAGGGGTGTGGAGACTTATAGCCATTGGTTTTTTTTTTTATTTATGTCACATGTATATGTAACAAAGGATTACTCAGCAGACTAAAAGTTCTACATATAACTGGAGTCATGTGAATACATCACAGTAACATCAGGCAGAGATGATTTCCAAGACTGATCAGAACTCATATGGAAGGCAGAGAAACCCATGAGAAAGCATTGTTATGCAAAGAAAAAATTAAAGAATATACAGTACACAATCCATTATTTATACTGCAAAGTCAAACCAGACCTGTGAAGGGCACTTTAAAGTTGGGTTTTAATGTGTATACAGATTAGTTTTTCAGTGCAGCAAAGGAAAGGTCATGTCTTCTGGTGCACAAGTTTTCTTCTTTTTATGCTGCCCAGCATGAGGATACACCATTCCTCAGCACAATGAATGACAATCCCTTGCAGAAAAATGGTGCAGAAAAGAGAAAACCTGCGCACTAACCTGGTGCAGAGAGAAAGTCATTTGCATAAAGATAAAATGATAGATTGCTTGGAAACGGACGTGTCTGGTAAAACACCCCAACAATGCTAGTTTTATTTGAGGGCGAGTTGGGTGGTGTAGACTCCCTTTAACAGACACCAGTCAGCTAACTAAAACAAACTAACTGCACTTACTAATGAAATAATTTACCTAACCTCTTCCAGTTGTGGCACTTGAAAATCCTAGCTTAAATCGGAACATACCAAAAAACTGTGGCATGTAGCAGACTGATTGACGGACGAATCTTCCAGCGGTCCGGCGTATTCACTCCAGTCTCACACCAGATGCCGGCTGTGACTGCCAGGCCTGATGCCGAATTCACTGCCCCCTCATGAATACACCAGGCCGCTGGAAGAGAAGGTCCATCGATGTGACCACTACGCGCCACAGCTTTTTGGTATGTCGCGATAAAGCTAGGATTCTCACAGTGCCATAACTGGGATAGGGCTAGGGAGATTCCTTCATTAGTAAGTGCCGCTCGTTCGTTTTATTTAGCTGACAGGTGTCCTTTACATGGGTTAGTTGTGGGTGTGTGGCTACTCCTAGTATTGCTACTGCTGGATTCAGACACTCATTGTATGGATGCTTTCATCACATAGGTGGAAAGTAAAACTTCAGCATATAAAGTAAATAGGTTAATGTAGGACAAAGCTAAATCTGTACAATGGTACAAGTTATCCAATGCCCCAAATAAAAACATTCATTTTGCACATACATGCACATACTGTATGTGTATTTCTAAATGGAAAACAACTGGGTATTACAGGAAAGGGAATTGAAGGATGAGAACGCCATCAGAGAAATCTCATGACAGACTGGCACAGGCCCTTGTCAGGGTATGACTGGCACGTCAGATAGCAAACCTTGCATCTGGATTCCAAACATTTTTGGAAGAGACAACTTGGCAGAGAACAGGACATTCTGTATCTGTACTCTCCACTGATAACTATAAGCAGACCCGCTCTCTATATATGCTCTGCACTGAAATCTGTTTTGTAAAACTGCTGGGCAAATGCTTGACAAATAAGAACAGAACAGGCCAGTGAGCAGCAGTCGGTCATTATAACAATGAAGTTGTCGTGTATCGAGTTTTCTTCTCACTCGGGACTCCTGACGGATTTAAAATGATTAATGGAATTTCCAACCCCAACAAAGTTCTACTCAGTAAATCCAGCAGACACATGCGGCCAATGTTGTCAAAATAAATTCACTATTTTGTAACTTCCCCAAGTTTGTATTCACATGCTGCACTTTAATTGTGTTTAATTGCAATTCAAAGGCTGCAGGGAGGGGCTTGGCCCAATTGCCGACGTGGGTACACCAAAGTCCGGAACAAGCACCACATGTTTTATGTTGTTTAGATGCAAGTTACATTTGTGACCCAAAAACACAGGTCCTTACCAAGCTGTAGTTAGTTAGACAAATGGTTTCATACACTTATAAGGTATCAGCGACTATTAGACTACATTTACACAAACATATGCCCGCACTGCTATGGCCAGGCGCGCATACGTCTGGCACCATGGAGAGAAGCAGGGTTGACCCCTCCCCTCTCCATAGTGATCCATGGTGCCATAACACGGACATGTCCCATCTTTTCCCCATGTACGGAGGGGTGCGGTGCCGCACGTGAGCAGCAACGCTCCGTGCGGCCATTGCCGTCTATGAGGGACGTATGTCCGGCCACAAGCTTGCAGCCGTACATTCCTCCCCCATGCTGTCATGTGAATGTAGCCTTAAGGAGTCTCCAGATTTGATGTTTGGTCATACAATTGTTTGAGTATGTCTTTGGATCACTAGATCAGTGGTGTTTTTTGTGTAATTGCAATACCATCTTATACAGATGAAAAAAGTTTGTAATACTACTCTTGAAAAGTAGTTTTTCCCTCTAGATATTTAGTAGAGGGTTAACAGGTCCTATGCAGGTATCATATCCCACAGTGCAAGCTCTATACAAGCTGCACTAAAAGGTAATAAATCTGACTTCATTGCTGGCCCAGGTTTGCCTAGAGCAAAGATGAAAAGCAAATATGATTTGTGTAACCACATGACAATTGTTCTGTTTTCATCAACCAACCTGTTAAAGAGGTGATTTGTGACCTTAATTTTTGAGTTTGCCTTAAAATCATCTGGTAAAAGCATCACTGGGACAGGAACTTGATTCAGCTCATTGACCTGGAAGACAAAAACATGTATCAGCAAGGGTCTTCTGCAGTCTTCCCCCTACAAGAAACTCTAATTCTATACCCCAGCCTGAGGATATGTAGATCTCTGATCAATAGGATCCCCTGCAAGTACCCCATGTGAATGAAACATACACTCACCGGCCACTTTATTAGGTACATCTGCCAACTGCTCGTTAACACTTAATTTCTAATCAGCCAATCACATGGCGGCAACTCAGTGCATTTAGGCATGTAGACATGGTCAAGACAATCTCCTGCAGTTCAAACCGAGCATCAGTATGGGGAAGAAAGGTGATTTGAGTGCCTTTGAACGTGGCATGGTTGTTGGTGCCAGAAGGGCTGGTCTGAGTATTTCAGAAACTGCTGATCTACTGGGATTTTCATGCACAACCATCTCTAGGGTTTACAGAGAATGGTCCGAAAAAGAAAAAACATCCAGTGAGCGGCAGTTCTGTGGGCGGAAATGCCTTTATGATGCCAGAGGTCAGAGGAGAATGGGCAGACTGGTTCGAGCTGATAGAAAGGCAACAGTGACTCAAATCGCCACCCGTTACAACCAAGGTAGGCAGAAGAGCATCTCTGAACGCACAGTACGTCGAACTTTGAGGCAGATGGGCTACAGCAGCAGAAGACCACACCGGGTGCCACTCCTTTCAGCTAAGAACAGGAAACTGAGGCTACAATTTGCACAAGTTCATCGAAATTGGACAGTAGAAGATTGGAAAAACGTTGCCTGGTTTGATGAGTCTCGATTTCTGCTGCGACATTCGGACGGTAGGGTCAGAATTTGGCGTCAACAACATGAAAGCATGGATCCATCCTGCCTTGTATCAATGGTTCAGGCTGGTGGTGGTGGTGTCATGGTGTGGGGAATAATTTCTTGGCACTCTTTGGGCCCCTTGGTACCAATTGAGCATCGTTGCAACACCACAGCCTACCTGAGTATTGTTGCTGACCATGTCCATCCCTTTATGACCACAATGTACCCAACATCTGATGGCTACTTTCAGCAGGATAATGCGCCATGTCATAAAGCTGGAATCATCTCAGACTGGTTTCTTGAACATAACAATGAGTTCACTGTACTCAAATGGCCTCCACAGTCACCAGATCTCAATCCAATAGAGCATATTTGGGATGTGGTGGAACGGGAGATTCGCATCATGGATGTGCAGCCGACAAATCTGCGGCAACTGTGTGATGCCATCATGTCAATATGGACCAAAATCTCTGAGGAATGCTTCCAGCACCTTGTTGAATCTATGCCACGAAGAATTGAGGCAGTTCTGAAGGCAAAAGGGGGTCCAACCCGTTACTAGAATGGTGTACCTAATAAAGTGGCCGGTGAGTGTACGTAGAACCTGGGAACACCGGGACTCGCGGATATAGGGAGAAGTGATAAACGGTAGGCAAAATAAAGTGTGCGGGAGTTAATTTGATTAGATTTTGTAGCAAAACACATACACATTTGCAAAAAGAACTAATGTTCTCCGTAACTCAAACCATACAGCATTTTGTGTTCATAAAAGTGTTATCTACACAACCAGTGCCACATTACTCTGCAGTTTTGAAGCTTGCAAGTGAAAGGACATTGTGTTGTTGTACCCAAAAGTGTTTGTACCAAGATTTGGCATGTTTGTGAATCCCAAGGAGGGTTGTGGTAAAACAGAGGAGCATTCAAGTTGATACTCCACTCATATCTGCTAGCAGGATGATACAGTAACATCACAGCTAGTCAGCATAGTATCTCTCTATGTAATAAATCTTCTTATATTAGTTTTCCATGGCCTCCTTTCTTCTAAACTCAATTAATTAGCTTGTAGGGCTCTAGGGTGTTAAAAGTTTTTAAAAGTTGATTTTAGAAGGAAGGAGGCCACAGATAACAAATATAAAGATATTACCATAGTCACGGTGCCTGGATCCATGAGTAAGTGTCTCTGGTATATCATGATGGATTTTTATGGTCGATTTTCTTTAAACAGGTTTAAGGGGTTTGAAAAAAAAAAAAAAAAAAAAAAAAAAAACACACCTTATCCACAAAAATAGATAAACTGACCCCAAGGCATCCAGATAACAGTGGTCCTGTCCTTACTAAGGGATGGAGTGGCTTGCAATGCTCCATTCATTAGTAATTGTCAGAAATAGAGTGAATAGGAGCACTGGAGATTGCCAAGTGTTGTGGTCCAGCACTCATACATACACATGCTGGACTTGCTGCTCCACCCAGCAGTCTGAATGAGATTTTTTTTTGTTCTCGTTATGGATAAAAGAAGGGGGTTCAGCATTTGAGCCCTCACACATGAGCTTGTTATTCCCCATCTTGTACATAGGAGACAACATGGAAACTTTGTACAACCCCTTTAATCAGTTTTTTGGCATTAGTTGACCAAAATAGTTTATGGGCACTAACCTTTAGTTTTGGTATTCCTGTTCAGACTATGTGGATTTTAACCCCAACATAAAAGGAAAAGGGACAATCAAATTCTTACCCTAAGGACAGGCCATGAATATATTAATCCTGGAGAACTCCTTTAACCCCCTTAAGGACCAGGCCCTTTTTCGTTTTTATTTTTCACTCCCCACATTCAAAAATCTATAACTTTTTTATTTTTCTATGTAAAGAGCTGTGTGGTGGCTTGTTTTCTGCGTAACAAATTGCACTCCATGCCGTGTACTGGGAATCGGGAATAAAAAATTCTGAATGCAGCGAAAATGATAAAAAAAGATATTTGCGCCATTTCTGGTGGGCTTGGATTTTACGTCTTTCACTGAGCACCCCAAATGACATGTCTACTTCATTCATTGGGTCATTACGATCACAGTGATACCAAATCTGTATAGGTTTTATGATGACATTTTCAATGTTTCTATATTTAGGACTGTACAACCTTTTGATCACTTTTAATAGAATTTTTTATATTTTTCAAAATGGCAAAAAAATGCCATTTGCAACTTTTGGCACTACTTTCCATTACGGGGTTAAACGCAGTGAAAAAACTATTCTATTTTGATAGATCAGGCATTTTAGGACGCAGCGATGCCTAATGTGTTTATGATTTTTACTGTTTATTTATATTTATATGACTTCTAGGGAAAGGGGGGCGATTAGAATTTAGTTTTTTTTAATATTTTTTTTTTTTTATTTTTTTTACCATTTTTCAGACTCCCTAGGGTACTTTAATTCTAGATTGTCTAATTGATCCTTTCATATACTGCCATATTACAGTATGACAGTTTATGGGGATTTTGCACACCATCTATTAGAACGTGCAAATCGCACATTGTAATAGATAGCCTAAAACATGATAGCCTCGGGTCTTTGTGTGACCAGAGGCTGTAATGGCATTGAATCGCTGCTCCCCGATGACGTCACGGGGAGCGATGATTGGAGCCAACATGGCGGCACCCACGTGTCGCCGGCCCCTTAATGCCGCTGGCAATCAAAGGGTCGACACCTGCGATCGGTGCTAGCCCATGAGGCTTCTTCATACTCCCCCATGCGCAGCATTACGTACAGGTAAGTCTTATTCCGCTATGGGGTTAAATAACTGGATACCCATGTAATATATGGATGGAAACCTATGATCATATTAACTCACTCTAGTAGAGCAGAGAGTCACAGTCTGTCCGGACAAAAGTGGATCTCTTAAAATTGTGTAATTGAATTTTGCAAAACATCTTAGAATTTCTTTGCCAACATCCAAGCCTGTAAAAGGGACATTAATAAAAATTTGGGTGGACAAAGTGTCATGTTATTGAGCCAAATAAATCCAGGACCAGGCAGGAAGTTACTCGGAGCTTGGAAAGATAAGAAGTGCCAAGCGAAACAACTCCCCAAAGTTACACATTCCCTGTTCTTTATTGGTACATTGGAGGAATTATTCCTGGGAAGTGTCCAGGACTGCGCTGAGGTTTCCAACTTGTGACAAGGTTTGCTTCATGCAACCATTTAGAGTAACAAGCTAAATTTAGAAAAATTCTACACAAACCTACATACAAGTCACAGTCGTACGACTTGTGTTTACATGGTCTTCCCTAAGAAGGTGCGTCGTGCCCTTCCTGGAGTCATCTGCTGCATCTGTAGGTATATGCATACAGCACACATCTTGTCAAATGCAACAATCTTCCATATGTTTAGGTTGAGGACAAACATTTGGCACCAACAGAGTTATTTGCAGGATTGTAACAAAACACTGAGACCTAGTTAAACAGACCTGAATACTGAGCAGCTGGCATGGGCACCGGGTACCAGACAGAAGAACTTCCTATAGCAATTACCATAAAGAGCCCTTTATAGTCTACAATAAATAATTCACTGCCCGCGCCTCACCAAACACGCGATTACCCGGAAGCAACCTGGCCACCAGGGGTGACACTTTCATACGAAAAGTTAGCATTTCTGCTGTGTTGTGCTGGTATACTAACATTTGTAGGCTGCTCCAAAGAGTAGGGTAAACTACACTGACACAGTATAAAAGACCTCACTAATCCTCACTACAACCACTGCAGGAATTAAGCAGCGGGAGGACGTTACAGTATGTTACCAGAAGTCGTCTATATCACTCAGATGGAGGGGTTTTCCAGGTTCTCATCCACTAGAATCAGTAAACTGTGGAGCTTGTATAATAATTATTGACCTGCAGACAAACACCTACAAGTGTTTGGGTTTAAAGGGGTATTCCGGGATTATAAAGGTCATATAATGGTATACATAAGTGAATAACAACAAAACTCAAGGTCACAACACGGAGCTTAAATAGTTGAATTTTATGATTCACAAAATGTTATGGGCTTTCTAAAGATGCTATCACCAAGATGGCCACCACTGGAAACTACAAGTCCCATGATCCTTTAGTTCTCAGTAACTCCTCCTCTCGCTTATGCTCTGCTCCCAGTGATGCTGTAATAGAATGTCCACCTCGGTTACCATAGTAATGATGGGTAACTGCCATCACCTCACTGAGATGGGTCTCACCAAGACACCAGCCATACTGGATGCACTGCAACCAACAGACTACATGATGATCACATGACCTGCCCAGGCCGGTGCAGGACATGTGATGGGGACATGTGACCAGTGGCCACCTTCTGTCCTGTGTCTGCTCCACGTGGAGGAAAATCAATGGACGGATTAAAAGGCCAGTAACATACAACATCATTTTTCTGCTTAGCAGAGCAATATTTTAAACAACTAATTACAAATGGCAGCCAAATTTTTACAGAACTGTACGAAGGCTTGTTTTCCAAAGGACAAATTGTACTTTCTACCGCTGCCATTTAATATTCCATGCACGGTTCTAGGATGTGGAAAATATTCAAAATGTGGAGAAAGTGACAGAAAAAAGTGCCATTTTCTTACTGGCCTTTTTTAATGTGTGGTGTCCAAATGAAACAGCCCTCTAACGCCTCCCCAAGTACAATCATGGAGATACCAAATAGGCATTAATTCATAATGAAAACTATTAAAAAACTAAAACATTTTAAAGAAAAACATTTCTCTATTGCCATATTATGACACCTGTAACAGATGTGAAAGGGGTCATTTTTTGTGGGATGAATTGATGTTTTCATGGCCACCATTTAGCGATTTGCATGACTTTTTCGATTTTTTTAATGGGTGGTGAAATAGCGGCAATAAATTTATATTATGCATTTAACTTAATGGATACCCAACATTTTTATTATAATAAGGATACATTTATTTGTATTTGCACTCTGGAGAAAGGAAGGATAGCCATACCCTCATAAGGTCATGGGAGCGACTACAATCGCATACACTATGGCAGTGGCAATCAAAAGGTTAACACCCGATCGTGGATGTTAGTGGAGGGGTATTGGAGGCCTCTCCATACCTTCTTCATGACACTGTGCAGCACTATTACAGCGTCATTTATAAGACAGTGTCATGAAGAAGGTATGGAGAGGCCTCCAATACCCCTCCACTAACATCCAGAGGCCTCTTTTCAGCTCATTTGCATGTCTTTTTTAGGTAAGGGGGAGACTATTAATATAAAAGAGGGAATGCTAGAGAGAATATTCCTTAAAGGGGTATTCTCATTTCGGTAAATTAGCGTTCCTGTTTGCATGATGAAAGATAATACATTTTTCCAATGTACGTTCTTTATCAATTCCTCAGTTTTTCAGATCTCTGCTTGTTGTCATTCTATAGTAAACTGCTATGCTTACTTCCAGTGGACAGAAATGTGACCGTGGTCACACGTGCATGACTCGTTAGTATCATAGAGTAATCAGGGCTGTGGGCTGCAACGAGCGGTGCACCTGTGTGACCATGGTCACATTTATGTCCACTGGAAGTGAACATAGAAGCTTTCTATAGAAGGAGAGCAAGCAGAGATCTAGAAAAAAGGGAATTTATATAGAAAGTGTTTTGGAAAATTGTATAACTTTTACTTATACAAACGACATTTATTTGCTGAAATAGGAAGACCCCTTTAAGAACAAGAGGTTATCCCAACTCTGGTTAAAAATTCATGTCTTCATGCAAAAGTATTTAAACTTTTTCCATAAAAAGGGAAAAACCATTGACGTGTTTCCGGCAAACATGTAGCATCCATTATACAGAGTCAATCATCATTGGAAGACTCTTAGTAAACAGTAAAAGCTCTAAAGCTTCCAACTCCCAGCAACAATTCCTGGGTATTCCTGCATTATATCAATGGGGTATCAAGCATCATATAATATGTACAACACATTGCTCCAGGGATCTGACCCTGGAACAATCATAGTCTCCATGAAATCCTATTAGGCCTACGACAAGAGCAGGGTATAGAGAAGGAATAGCGCGGAGCACTAAGCGTTCAAGCAAAACCAAGAGAAGGAGGGGACTGGAATAGGCTCCACTAAAGATCAAATGTGTTCATGGGGCACCACTAGCATCTAGAACCACAAATACATCACAGTGTTGTGACTTCTGTAATAAATGAGACCCATGATGTGGATGTTATTTCTTTGGTGCCTCTTGCACACAGCAGCACCACTGCAGCTCACACTTCAAGAATGAATGAATGAAAATGTAAGATACAAAATCTACAACAATAAGAGGATCTATGTCCGGAGCAGATCTGCATCACTGGCTCGCAGCTATGCATCCCTCTCCTCTGATCCTGCAGTTTTGTGAAGCAGGGGAAAAAAAAAGTGATTATTTCTGGTGGGTGAACGTTCACTATGACACCACTACTGAAAATATACAAATGATTGACCCAGAAACCAGCATTTAACCTTGACTAAACGAAGGCCTACAAAACTGAGAGAACCGGCATAAAGAATACCAAGCAAACGGCACCACAGTTGGCAGGTACCTAAGGGCCTACAAAGGGTAAGATCGAAAATCCAGGGGCATTCAACATGTAATACTCTGCACTAAAAGCCTAGAATTGCCACAACAAGGTTTATTATACGTCAGTGCAAAACTGTGTGTAGCCGAGGCTTCTGACCTTGCAGAAAAGCGGAATCCTCTTAATACTTATCCAATTAGTATCCGGAAGATATGATGCCGTGCCAAACTATGCCCCATCAGACAGCCCTCAGAGCGACCAGATACAGCACCAGAGACCTACACAAAACGGCCGAGCGACAACCAGGGGCCGCCCCCCGGGGACACCGAGCGACAACCAGGGGCCAACACCCCCCCCCCCCCGGAGATACTGAGGAACAACCAGGGGCCACAGCCCCCTACCCCCGGGGACACCGAGCGACAAGCAGGGGCCACCAAGGGGATACCGAGCGACAACCAGGGGCAACCCCCCGGGGACACTGAGCGACAGCCAGGGGCCATACCCCCCCCCCCCCCCGGGATACCGAGCGACAACCAGGGGCCACAGCCCCCCACCCCTGGGGATACCGAGCGACAACCAGGGGCCACCCCCCCCCCCGGGATACCGGGGGAGACCGAGCGACAACCAGGGGCCACCCCCCCGGGGACACTGAGCGACAGCCAGGGGCCATACCCCCCCCCCCCCCCCCCGGATACCGAGCGACAACCAGGAGCCGCCCCCAAGAAATACCCAGCCACACAACGCTAGCGCACTTTAAAATGCCTCCAAGTGAACCGCTCCAGTTCATGAAATGATCAGACATGACCGGCAGGCAGTCAACCCTTACCCCTGTACCCCATCATTTTACGCTTTATTATTCCACCCCTACGGTCTATTTAGAATTCCTGAACTATTCTCCATACCATAGTGAGATTTACTAAATAACAATATATATATATAATAACCACGCTGCTCTATACTATGTTTTCTATAAATTCACAGGACACACTATACTATGACCATGTAATAAGGTGGTGCATTAATATATAGGTTCACTAGACAATAAGCTCCATATAATTGGGGTGCGCCACACTATGTTGTATCACACACTTGCAGTCACACTGGTGCCCCCTCCTAACATACATGTAACACACTAATAACGTCCCATAGCTCCCGGCAGCAGGGACAACAAGTTTTCAGGGGCCCCGGCACAGCCCCACACAGGGGCCCCGGCACAGCCCCACACAGGGGCCCCGGCACAGCCCCACACAGGGGCCCCGGCACAGCCCCACACAGGGGCCCCGGCACAGCTGTATACAGGGGACCCTCCTATCCCCCGGTCGGGTCACAGCTCTACAGGTGCTCAGCACTTCTCCCCATCACCCGGGGTCGGGCCTCACCGAGTGGTTGACTCCCCACATGAAGACACTGACGAGCGGGTCGCTGGCCCGGAACACCTTCACTTTCTGCTGCACGAAGTGTTTCTTCTTGGTCTTAGTCTTGGCTGTGGTGGCGGGGAGAATGCTGACAGCTGCCGAGGAAGTAGCGGGCGCCGCGTTGGAAGACATGTCAGCACCACGGGGCCGCCAGCCGCCACGACCCCCGAGCCTCCTCCTCTTTCTCTTCTTCTGTCCCAAGCGGCTGCTCCCCCTCCCGCCGGGGCTGCTGCCGCTCTCCGCCCCTTCTAACTCACCTGGGCGCCGGGCGCGCCTGCGCAATAGCTCCCTACCTCCACCCAGCCGGCTCATGGGTCACGTGACTGCCCACCGGCCGCGCCCGCCTCACCATGGAGATTTTATCCTAACTGGAATGTCATTCAGCGGGAACCATGTTGGTTGAGGGCAGGATAGTGTATCACCTGCCCAGTGGTGTGCGCACTGCTGCCTCCTGGGGCCAGGCTGTGTAATCACCGCACTGTGCCGCTATCAGACAGGAAGCTCTAGTAGTTGTTTGTTCCCACCATATGTATCCGCCAATGCTTCGAGGAAATGTCATCCCTGATTCTTACTGGACATCACTTACAGGTTTTATCCAATAGATTTAAAGGTGTTGTCCAGCTGTTCAAAGAAAAAAAACTCCTTAAAACCTTGCAGCGCTGGGGTCGTGGGTTCTAGTCCAAGGTCAACATCCGTAAAGTAAATCAGTAAACATAGTAGCTCTAGTTAGGATATAGAACACTAAGGCCGGCGGCACACTAAGGGTTTTGAACCCGTTTTTGGGGCGTTTTTAAGCAGTGCATTAAAAAACGCATGTGTTTTTAAAAAAATGCATGCGTTTTTTGAAAACGCATCCATTTTTGACCGGTTTTACCAATGATCTTAAGTAAAACGGGTCAAAACCGCATGCGTTTTTTAACGTTTTTTTTAATGGACTGCTTAAAAAACGACCCAAAAATGGGTTCAAAATGCCACTTGGGCCGCCGACCTAAGGCAGGGGCGCTGATAGACAGCAGTAATCAGCTCTATGGGCGCATGTCTATACAGTTCATTATGAAGTCATGTAATATCTATTGGGATAGCGACTCCCCAGTGACAACAGTGGAAGCTTTGGAAACTGCCAGTGGTGCGGGGACAACAGTATTCCTGCCCTGCACACAGATCCAAAGCGTCTTCAGTGACTCACACAGGACGGGTACCTATACTGTCACTGGGGCTGCTGCAGGCCTGCATTGTGTCAGCAGTGCCACTGACTTGAGGACAGACAAAGTATGGGGGTTTGAGCGGTCAATGGGCCTTGTGGGCAGCCCATTCTGCCTATATGAGGTTTCCGCTATTGATTTTACAATTAAACAATACAAGACACTGGGTACTGGTTACAGATCGCATGCCCTATCGCATAGAAACGCATATACATTCGGGCCATGGCAAGCCCTGTATGCTTTGATTCCGTTTATAAACTGTACAGTGCGGTCACACAAGGCATTGTTGGTGCATTTTTTAGTTTCAAAGTTTTATTGAATAGAAAAACAGAATAGTGCCTTACAATAGGTCACACCATAACACATGCTGAATTTTTTAACGCACTGAAAACACATGTTTTTGATTGTTTCAATGCATTTGGTAGGGTACGTTCACACTTTTTGAGACAAAGTTTTAGAAACCAAAGGCAGTGGGGATCATAATGGGTGAGAACATATCATTAAGAGAAGCTGCTCCTCCTCTTTTTTCACTCCACCAAACTGGTTTGGACATCAAAAACTACATCTGAAAAACTGAACATATGAATGCACCCTGAACTTGAGGCAGTTTTTTTTGTTGAAGTTTTTAAACCCAAAATCAGCAAAAAGAAACAGAGCAGAAAAAGTTAAAAGTTCTCCCCACTTGGTGCCACTTTTGGTGGCATAAAATGAAATTACAGTGCACATATTTTGGGGGTAGATACAATAATGGACTAGTGTATGTACCTGTTTATTTTTTGTTTTTTTTACATCTGCCAACTGTAACATCTGTGCCCGTTAAGGCCTCAGCACCTTCCTCTGCCTCTGATTTTGTACTTAGTTTGCATTCTGTCCTGCACTATTCTGAACACTTATGTTTTAATCGGTTTGCACCACCCCTGTCTGTCTCCTGTTCACTCTGTTCTGTGGTGCAGACAGTAACAGTAGCTGTGATGGACAGGTGCTTCCTCCACTAATATTCCATCCCTAGTAGTCTGTTTTGTCTGGGGGCTGATCCAAACACTCTTTGGACCGTGACTCTTAATACTATTGTCTGCCCACTTCCCAGTGATTTTTTTAAGTCATCCTTGGAGCTTGCTAATGTTTCTGGACTTCCATATTTCGTATTTCTTAACCTTGGCTTGTTGGTTTTCTGACCATGTTTTTCTGTACTGCATAGTCCTCTTGGTTTTGACCCATATTTGTACGACCATTCTTCTATGTTTGTTTGGTCTCCATCTTTACACTTTAGCACAAGTACGGAAAGTTGACCAGTTGTCACCGATCGCCGGGATAATATCTGCAAGTAGGTAGGGACAGCTGAGTTGGTCTAGCTTTAGACCTCACTGTCTGTGCCTGTCCTTTTCATTCCCATCTTTTTGTCCATTTGCAAACAGCAGAATTACACTACCTTTGAAGATACTGTATCAACGGTGTGCCAGGCTTCTCGGAGCGGAGCGGCGTGGGATACCAGCAGGTGAGTAAAGTTTTACCTATTTACTTTTTGTTTTTCTTTATATATTAAAACTCGGTTTTCACTGAACTACTACGAGCTCAAATACATTTCTCAGTCTTACTCTGAACGTAGTATCACATACTCTAATACTGCATGGAGATGCCTCTGTGCCCAGGGCCCTAACAAGGGCAAAGAAGCATGGTTACACCCCTTCTTCATTACGTTTTTAATACTATTCCCAGGCTTCCCTACTACTCCTCTAAGTTTCCTTGCGCGTTTGTTCCCTTTGATTTTGTTGTAACATTGTTTTCTATGTAATTCATCAAAGTCCTGTGCAACCAAGTGTTTTGTATAATTAATAAAACCCTTTAAAAATTCAGCCTAACACAAAAAGTGCTAACCCACTGATAAAGTAGACATGAATGTGCATGTTCTTCAGCAGTGGTGATCCATGATCTCTCCATGTCTTCATGATCCATTTACTTGTAACATTTTTTTTTGCCTTAAAGGGGTTATCCACTTTCAGCAAATAATTGATATTCTTTGAGAAATGAAAAGATATACTAGCTTTTTTTTATATTTTCCAATATACTTTCTGTATCAATTCCTCTAGATCTCTGCTTGCTGTCCTTCATTGTTTACTTCATGTGGATAAGAAGGTGTCCGTGGTCATGTGATGTCACACAGGTGCACGGATCATTATAACACACAGCTCTGATTACTCTCAGTGATATAAGATCCGTGCACCTGTGTGACATCACATGACCAGGGACAGCTTCTTATCCAAAGGAAGTGTGAACCACAATTCATATGGAGTGCAGCTGTAGCTGAATTGCAGTGTAGACTGTAACTTCGTGTATGGACTGTCCCACACAGGCTCACCACCAGGGGAGATACACACTTCTATCACTTAGGCTACATGAACAGGATGTATGTAGAAGGATAGGACATCTTTCACGGCCCTGTACGCTCGTACAGGCCCTGAGCCCATAGCGATGTATGGGGGACGTATATCGGCCTTATATACGTCAGCCGTATATACGTCCCCCATACATGTGTGTGAATGTAGCCTTACAGTGTTGATTAAACAGATTCCTGTTACATAGTTCTAATAAAGGCTTCTACTTCCTGACTATATAATTACAGTCTCTTAGATAATTTATGAGATTATACTAGTGAGATTATATACTGTCCCTCAGTAGGTCGATATAGTCCTAGTTTCAACTGTAATGCTGTGCTGATACGTGTTGGAGAAATAAAGTGTGGGAGATGTGACGCCCAACATTCACAAAAACGGAAATCCTGTTTTCACTAATCGAATGAAGCTGCAGGTTGACTCCAATCTAGCGTACGGTGGGGATACCATTACACAGGCCCCCCAATCGGCTTGTTTTCCTTTATCTTGTGCAAATACAGAATTTTGATGAATTTTTCAGCCGTACACTAAGCCAACTATTATACTACACCAAATGTATCATTCTGCATCAGACACAATGATAAATATGTCACAGTTTGTGACTGTCCTACCTAACTTACTGGCCTACATTTATAGAAACTAGTAAAGTCTTTACTATGTGCAATTCGTCTGTGTAGTGTGCTGGGTGCGGCAGATTCATGAAAACTGGTGCATGGGCTTCATTAATCTGCCACCCCCTGCACTGCTAGGCACTATTTGTTTGGTGCACTTAGTTCATACTGAACTGTGGCACAGAGAGAACTGTGGTGCACGTCAGTCATAAATGTGGTGCAAACTCTGTCTAAGCACCAACACGCCCCTTTAGGTGCACATTTTTTCTGTCTTGCTGGACACAAAACTGGCGCAAGCACTTTAAAAATACAAGTGTAAGCAGTTTCCATGTTCTTTTCAGTGCAAAGTCAGACAGAAAACTGGTGCAAACGCTTTTAGACACATCCGATTAATCTCCTCCAATGTGTTGTGAAATAAAATTAAATTGGGGATTTTGATAACATATTTTTCTTTAACACTTTGCTCTCTATTGACTACAACATGAAACAGGTTACAGGGCCCTACTCTATTATATAGGAGACTCCAATGAATCTCTCTTCTCTACCAGCTTGACATAAACATATAATGCAGGATCCATCAGATTCAGCATGCTAATACCAATGGCATGTCCCAATGTTAGTGTTTTTTCCCAATAGACTAAATGGATAGCTAAAAAATAATTTTGTCTCAATGCTATTAAACCACTTATTACCTGAATGTGTATATCAAGGTTGTTTCTTTATCTGAATCGTATGTAGAGCGCTCCTTTGGTTCCCCCTAGCTGGATCATCAGATCCATGTAATGTTACTGACAAATGTTGTTGTTTCATTTTGTTTTTGAGATTCGTCGTTTTCAAAAAACAAAGTTATAAAACAAAATATGAGTTGAATTATCTTTATTGTAAATTGCCCAATTTGATCTATCAATAAAAAATAAAACAATAATAAATAGTATCTGTAAATTCAAGACACAGACATCCACCGGAGACAGGACACTGCAATGAATCATGCTCACTAAAAGGGAAAGTTTCATTACTTATATACATATACTTATATTGATATTTTATTAACTTCTGCCAGTACTAGTTTTCATAGTGGAAGAGTTTTAAGGTGGCCATACAGACTAGATAGATGTCAGCCAAACTGAATGATTGCAAAGGACCATCAGCCATCTATTATGTAGTAGGGTTGCACAAAGATTTTAATTTTTGACATTTTCTGTATTTCGATACCGATAATCTTCAATACTACGCTGCACTTAGCATCAGGTCCCTCCTGCTCATAGTAGAGAATTTCCCGGTCCTCTATATGACAGTAGGCATTGCATGGGCAGTGCCTAAAGTTTCAGAAGGGTGGGTGACCACAAGTGCTGCTTGGTGCTTTTTCATGAATATTGGAAGAGGTGGGTGTGGTAATGGATGTCCACCATGATGCCCACACAAACAATGTATGGTTGTCTTATACCACACTACGAACCAGTATCAAATTCCAAATTCTGGTATTGTGACAACTATAATCTATAGGGGGCCTCCAGACTGTCTTGCAATGACAGATGTTGGGAAAAAGATGGAACTATGATCCTTTCATTGTCAGCCACTACACATAACACTTAGGCAAGCCCACAGCTATCTAATATGTATGGCGCCTTATTCTCCATCATGAAGTAATATGCAATTCTGCACTCGCTGCAATTAATATTCCCCTGAGGTTATTATTTGCATTAGCTTGATAAATACCGGGGATTGAATGCAGAAGGATTGTAAATGGTTCTTAATCAAAAATAAAATATTGTTTTTCATGAAAATTTCCCTTTCCCCCATGTCGCTCATCCAGCATATTATCGAGGCCATAGCACTGAAAAGACAACGTTACATAATTTTTATTGTCACATTTTATTCCATTCCTTTGGATACATTACTAACCCCAGGTAAATGACAGTGCGTGAGTGGACGGGTATACATTAAGTTCTCCTAGAAGATTGAGATTAAAACACAAGTGGGTACATGATTGAGTGCATTGCAAAGGTATAGAATAAACATTAGCAGCTGTTAGTATACAGTACGTTAACAGAGCACGGTAGAAAGACATTGAGCTAGAGTCATACAGGGAAGATAATGTTTGGCAGCAGAGGCCACAGGAAGCTAACTTGCAGCATGCTGGGAATAAGCTTCAGTTCCTTTGGAGACTGGAAGTGGAAAAGAAGGAAGATAAAGCAGAGAGATCAATAGATTAGTGCATTAGAGGTGAAAGAACAGCGGTGTATTCCCGGGTCGGAAACTATTGTGTGCTTACTCTATCACCACTTAGCTAGATCTGAATGTCATCTGTGCAGGCTAATGCAAGCTGCTAAACCAAAGAATAACCATCAAATATAAACCATTATATACTTTGTGTTAAACTACCCTAAAAATGTACATTATGTTATATAAAATAAGGATGTATTCCTAACTTACACATGACACATAGAATTAGTGCTAGAATAGAAGATAGTGGCCCAAAAGTAGTGCTTCACTAATGTGCAGAGAGCGGCAGATTATTGAATACTGGCGCAGGTTCTCATTAATCTGGCGGTCACTGCCCTGTTTGGAAAGTGTGCACAAAGTATTTTTTTGGCACACCGTTCGATTTTACACCGAAATGCCCCTCTAGGTGCAGAATTTTGTGGTTCCAAGTCAGACAGAAAACTGTCGAAAACACTAATAAATGTGGGCCAATATGCCAGTTTTAAGAAATAACAAGAAGAAACCCGATATATCACGGGCTACTATTCCGGTTTGTATGAGGGAGTGTATCTAATATAACGGCACTTTCTGAGGGTTTAAATATATATACTAGTGTTTATTCTACTTTTTATAAATAATTGGAAGTATTTTTAAATTGGATGCTATAAGAGTTTTGTATGTTAGAAGAGTATTTAATAATATGGAAGCGACGCAAATGCCTCGCCCCAAAAGAAGCCGGTAGTGGCTAAACCCAGTTGGGGCTACATGTTTACTGGCGACTAGATGATTTTATATCTATAATATACATATTTTAATGTTCACTTGTGAGTATGAAGAAATAAAATATCCTCTTATTTTAAGCATGATTGGTCTGCCTCTAGCCTCGCAGACCTTTGCCTGGATTCCCAGGTGGAGTTTGGCGTGAACGGTGTCAGAGACAAAAGAAGGAAGAAAAGACACATTATATTTCTGAATTATTTCTCTTGTTTGTTCTATTCTGGGTGTGGTGAGCAAGTCTACGCTTATATGGTTTCCATAGCAACACTTAAAGCAGGGAGAACTGAGACTGGTAGGGAAACTTCAAAGTCTTGTTGATGGAGCAATGGCTATTAGTAAGTTGAGTATTATTACTTATTATAAATAAATAGTGTTTTTTAGGTGTATGGACAATCGCTTTAAAGGTCAGTGATATGTAAACCTCCCTTCAGTTGCCTTACCTGGAAGTGCAGGTGAAAAGACATATCTAGTGAATCCTGTTATTAGCTGGCTGCAGTCTCCTGGTGAAGGGGAAATAACTGGGACTGTTCATCAGCCTCACAGCCACATGGCAAGTCACTTCTGTAATAGATAGGGTACATTGAGTTCTCATAAATATTTAAAAAGGAATGTTGCATATAGAAAGTAAGACAAGTAAAAACAGTGACTCAAAAAACAATCACGATTGTGTTTATGTGTATGTATATATATATATATATATATATATATATGCAGTGATGAAAAAAATTGAATGAATTACTGTTAATGCACAATTTATTGCCATGCATAAAGTAACATGAATAAGAGGAGAAGAGATGAGCGGTGAGAGCAGTATTGCAGCTCTGGGTCATGGTTTACATTCCAACACTGAAACACTCAAGGCTTTCTTCTTCATATTCATACGACTGTTTCTTATTCCCACACAGGTATAATGGTAGGTTTGCTGGCAGCTATGGAATTGCCCGTGATTAGGAGGTAGGAAAATTAGATTTCCTTCGGGGCATGGAGCCATATGTGATTACAATCTGTGTACAGGGTTAAAGAAGGTCAGCACTGTATTATAAATAGTTGGTACAAAGTCTGGTGTCTAAGCTGAAATAGCCAAACCTCTTATATGTATGGGGCTCTCCAACAAAAGGCTGATATGGAGGAAGATAAGGGTCAGGCAATGGGAAGTTATTGGGAGATAAGCTGCTGCCAAAAGACTATCTCCAATCACTACACAAGCACTTGGGGGGTGGGGGGGGGGCATTTATTATTGGCTTTCATCCACTTTTTTGGAGTTATCTCTTTCTTCCTTGCTGCACTTTGTGAGTTGAATTACATAAGAAGTACACTTTACAATCCTACTATAGGTATTAGTTTAACAATGCAACACAGACATACAGTAAGTGTATATATAAAAGTTATACACTTATTGTATGTCTGTGTTGCATTGTTAAACTAATACCTACAGTAGGATTGTAAAGTGTACTGAACCGTGCTAATGGTCAGAGCATCACCTAGGGGGTTACTAGCCTCCCGACAACTATCTGGATTTTCATTGTTACTAGAGGAGCCCCATGAGCGCCTGTTTCCTTCTTTCCCTTTAGTTCTAGAGCATTATCTAGTCCATATCAGTGCATCAGCTTTTAGCCCAGTTCCACCCACTTCAAGCAAATCCCAGTCATGTAGAGAATAGTAACTCCTACAACAAAGATATATGCCTGTGACTCACCGGTTATCATTGATGTCTGTAGCGTTGCCTGTTGTCAGCAAAATGAGTAAAAAGAGCAGCATGTTAAACATTCTCCTAATACATCATTTATCTATGAACTGTACAACCTTTGCTTCCAGAGTATATGCCATAGAACAATATAGGATAATACACTCAGTGCCTTGTTAGTAAATATAAGACGATAGCAGGGAAATGTTTGGGCATAACTGAGATCAATAGATCATTGTTCTACATAACTTATCTTTTTACATGCCTTGCAATAATTCTCTGTCTTTACCCTAGTATAGCAGCTATATATCTGTATACATCTATATAGCTTTATATCTAACACGGGGGAATACTACAATTGAGGCTATTTTAGATAAGCTGACCTTCCTGATGAGGAACATTTCTTTCCTATCACTGCAATCTAATACAGAATGTGGGTAAAGAAGATTCATCCTCACAGTCTGCAGCACAGTGCCCTGTTTGCATGGGGCAATGTGCAGTGACAATGTGGAAACTTTATGGCCACAGCATACACTATTGTAACCTGTCACCAGGGGTGGGATCCGACTAGGTAACCATGGCTTGGGCAAACTGGTTGTTAAAAACATGACGGGTTCGCCATGGCGAAGGAGGTCAATGAAGGCTATGCTATGTGATATACTCACTAAAATAAAATCCTAAAAATTACCCCGGTGTGTGCCATGTTCTCTCTATGGATTAAAACGGATTGAAAATCCCACATTGAGCACCACCCAATCAATGGTGTGCGGTTACTATTGGTCTAGGCGGCACAGGATCAACATCAGAGGAAAAGCAGAAGGTCAGGGCTGGCAGCGGAGGAGCGTAAACGGGAACAGGTCCGGGGTCACAACAGAAATTCAATACACGAGCACAGGGCAACAATACAAGCTTTCTCAGAGGAATACAGCACAAAGATCCAGAAGGGTGTTCAGGGAGAGGCCGGCTTAAATGGTATTCTGGGAAATGGCCAGCGCCAAATAACAGCGCGCTGGCCCTTAAATCCTCTGAAGCCGGCACGCCCTAGGAGTTGGGAATCCGTGCGCATGGCCGAGGAAGCAGAGACAAGAGCAGGGATAGGTAAGTGGATGCCGTAGGAGACCGGGGCACATGGAGGGCCACGGGTGAGCCTGCAACCCAGGACATGAATCGCGGGAGCACCCGTGACAGTTCTTTTTCTTGTAATTTTATGTTTGTTTTTGTTTTGCCTTATTGCATGCATTTTGAATTGTCGCACTGCTGATTCATTTGCGCCTAATTTGTCGCAAATTATTCCCCTACAAAGCAGATCTCATTTGCAACCAATAGGGAAGCTAGATTGAGAAAGGGAGGGACAGAACATTCCTAGCTTCATTTTTGAACAAATAAGTAAATGCATGTACAATGTCCAGACTACATTTTGTTTTAAGTGCAGAGAAAAAAAGTTAAAGATGTGTAAAAAAAAAAAAAAAAAAAATACATTTTCTTGCTCAAATGAGTCTCTCTAATATTTTTAATTATAATTTATAGGAAGAGAGTCCGATAACATTTTTAGAGGCACACATTAAGATTGACAATAATCCCACTAAAAAAGACCACATCCTATAGAAAATGATGAAAGTGTCACTTGAGGACATTTTAATGGAAAGATGATGAAACTTTACATTTTAAAACTGCGCCGAAGTATTTTTTCATGTTGGATCCAGCTAATTTTTCATTTTGGAAGCGGAGACCTTTGTTTCCAGTAATGAAAAGGGTGTTTTTTTTCAAGTGCACCTGCTCAGAGCAGGTGAATTTTTGCGTTTTTTTAGGCGCAAAATAATGATAGATGCAGTGCAAACATCTGCAGCACAACCATTCACTATGTCAGATAAGGCTCAGACACTCAAAACCGCTAAGTTTGGAACTTTAGTCTGCACCCAAAATAGTTGCAAAATAGAGACAAATTTACTAACTGCGCCAAAAAATTGCACAAAAAAAATCGCCAATAAGAAGTGAAAAAATTATGATAAATTTTCCCCATAGTTCCTAGCAACGTGATTGTGATAATCTCCATATATTTGTTTTCCAGGGCCTTCTTTCTTCTAAAATCTGAAGATCTAAAAACTTTTAATTGTATGCTTATAAGGCAAAAGAGCTATGGGTGGTGTTACCAGAGCCCCTCTGTGCTGTAGCTTCACGAGCTGTTACACTGTGCAGATGAAGGGTGAGACAGTGTAACAACCTGTGAATCTACAGCACAGAGGGCTTCCAGTAGAACCTTTGTGCCTCATTAGCACAACTTTAAACATGTATTTTCGTTAAAAAAAAATCAGGTGACAAATAACAAACATAAGAAGATTACCACAGTCACGGTGCCTGGATCTATGAACAAATGTCCCTGGTTTATCATGATAAATTTTGATGGAAGATTTCTTTTACCAAAATTTATAAAAATGCTAAATTATTTCAATAATTCTCTGCCTTCCCTGTGCTGTAGTTGTCTTACCATTATCCACATTCATCTTCTGGTAGGGAAGCAGGCTGCTAATGGAAGAACTGCTTCTTGCAGTGGAACATGGGTTGGTGAAACTAGTGATATAGAAAGTAATCCAGTGTTAGTGCTGTATATAATCTTTGTATAAATAGTAAATGCAAGATGAAATTCTGCAATAAACAGATCAAATATCAGGGAAAAGAGAGAACTGTAATGACATTTAAAGGTTAATTGTCATTTCAAAGATTTTTTTTTTGCAAAACCCTGTAATATATGTTATCAGAGCACAATGCCTCGGCTTATCAGCCCTCTCCCCCCTGCTAAGCTGCTTAGTCAAATTCTTAGATCCATGCTTAGAGCATACAGAAATAAAGTCTATCTTGTGCCTATACAGGTTTCACAGGGTAAAATACACTCACCGGCCACTTTATTAGGTACACCTGTCCAACTGCTCGTTAACACTTAATTTCTAATCAGCCAATCACATGGCGGCAACTCAGTGAATTTAGGCATGTAGACATGGTCAAGACAATCTCCTGCAGTTCAAACCGAGCATCAGTATGGGGAAGAAAGGTGATTTGATGCCTTTGAACGTGGCATGGTTGTTGGTGCCAGAAGGGCTGGTCTGAGTATTTCAGAAACAGCTGATCTACTGGGATTTTCACGCACAACCATCTCTAGGGTTTACAGAGAATGGTCCGATAAAGAAAAAACATCCAGTGAGCGGCAGTTCTGTGGGCGGAAATGCCTTGTTGATGCCAGAGGTCAGAGGAGAATGGGCAGACTGGTTGGAGCTGATAGAAAGGCAACAGTGACTCAAATCGCCACCCGTTACAACCAAGGTAGGCAGAAGAGCATCTCTGAACGCACAGTACGTCGAACTTTGAGGCAGATGGGCTACAGCAGCAGAAGACCACACCGGGTGCCACTCCTTTCAGCTAAGAACAGGAAACTGAGGCTACAATTTGCACAAGCTCATCGAAATTGGACAGTAGAAGATTGGAAAAACGTTGCCTGGTCTGATGAGTCTCGATTTCTGCTGTGACATTCGGATGTAGGGTCAGAATTTGGCGTCAACAACATGAAAGCATGGATCCATCCTGCCTTGTATCAACGGTTCAGGCTGGTGGTGGTGGTGGTGTCATGGTGTGGGGAATATTTTCTTGGCACTCTTTGGACCCCTTAGTACCAATTGAGCATCGTTGCTATGCCACAGCCTACCTGAGTATTGTTGCTGACCATGTCCATCCCTTTATGACCACAATGTACCCTGTAACATCTGATAGCTACTTTCAGCAGGATAATGCGCCATGTCATAAAGCTGGAATCATCTCAGACTGGTTTCTTGAACATGACAATGAGTTCACTGTACTCAAATGGCCTCCACAGTCACCAGATCTCAATCCAATAGAGCATCTTTGGGATGTGGTGGAACGGGAGATTCGCATCATGGATGTGCAGCCGACAAATCTGCGGCAACTGTGTGATGCCATCATGTCAATATGGACCAAAATCTCTGAGGAATGCTTCCAGCACCTTGTTGAATCTATGCCACGAAGAATTGAGGCAGTTCTGAAGGCAAAAGGGGGTCCAACACGTTACTAGCATGGTGTACCTAATAAAGTGGCCGGTGAGTGTATGTACGAAGTGGATGGTCAACATTCAAATGGGGGGGGACACCTTATAGACATGAACAATGTCTCATTTTAACATATTCTAAAGCTAGGCGAAGCCTAAACCAATAAAGTTGCCATAAGAGGTGTCTTACCCATGGGCCAATCGACACCGCTCCAGTACTGGGGATAGCACCATCCCCGGCGTGCGTTTCCGCTGGAATCGCCTTCATCTGGACGGTGCGTCGGTGACTGTGTTATCCCCAGTACTGGAGCGGTGTAGATTGGCCCATGGGTAAGACACCTCTTATGGCAACTTTATTGGTTTAGGCTTCGCCTACCTTTAGAATATGTTAAAATGAGTTGTTCATGTCTACAAGGTGTTCCCACATTTGAATGTTGACCATCCACTTTGTACATATTTTACCCTGTGAATCCTGTATAGGCACAAGATAGACTTTATTTCTGTATGCTCACATGTATCACTGGAGATAACTCCTCTTCTGTGTACCATCATCTATGGCCTGATATCTTAATTTATAATTTATATTTAATTTTTTATATGTTTTCATGAATAAAGATTAATATGTAATACAAAAGAATTAATTTTTGTTGTCTTGATGCCCCGTCGTCCACAGTTTAGTGGGGGGCATTAGTGGTATCACTTTAGTCTTGGTGTCCATGACATTGCAGCGTTGTTGGAAAAGTTTGCTTTGCTTCCCCATATACATGGAGCAAAGATGCAAGAAATTAACTAAACACTGGCCCACATTTATCAAAAACAGTGCAAACATTTTGCCAGTGTATAGTGCAGAAGCCACCAGAATCAGGAATTATGCCACATGTTCTTCATGAATCTGGTGCCCCCTGCACTGCTCCGGCAGAGTGCACCAACTTCTTTTGGTGCACCTTTCAAATAGAGCGTGCAACACAATTCTGTCAGACACTGCATGATTAATGTGTCCGACTGTTCATCGGAACGCCCGTTTCAGTGCAGAATTCTGTGTTGCGTTGGGTACGGTGCAGCTTTATAAATACCTGTGCAAGCATTTTGCAATGGAAAGGATGTGACAGAGTAAGACAGAAAACTGGTGCAGGGGCTTTAATAAATGTGGGACACTGACTCTGATGCTGCATGACTGGGGACATACAGTTTAACACTAATCTTATTAGGTCATAAAAAGGAAGTAAAATGGTTCATTAAGATTGATGTAGCTTGCTTAAACACTGAACAGACTAAATAAATTACATGAAACTGGCGGAGTGCAGCATTTTGGAATATTTTGGATGTAGCAGTGCAACCTACAAATGACTGTGGGGCATATTTATCATAAGCTGCAGCTAAGTGTGCCAATGTATGATGTTGTCCCTGACCTGTGGCAGCTACTGGATTTATCAGAGGCTTCCTGCCAGGCAGGTGTGCTGTGCTGCGCAAGGGGGAAGTTCTATGCCAGGTCCAGCGTGTTGTAGAATTGTCCCTGTCCCCTGGCAGCCGCTGGATGTATCAGAAGGCTCTGGCTTCCTGCGAGGCAGGTGTGCCATGCAGTGCCGAGGGGGCATATCTATGCCAGGTCCAGCCTGTTGTAGAATTGTCCCTGTCCCCTGGCAGCCGCTGGATGTATCAGAAGGCTCTGGCTTCCTGCGAGGCAGGTGTGCCATGCAGTGCTGAGGGGGCATATCTATGCCAGGTCCAGCCTGTCATGGAATTGGGCCATAGCTAATGCCTGGTCAGGCACAGGCTAAAGCTTATGCGCATGACACAGGGAGACAATTATCTTGCAAAGTAGAATTATTTGGATATTAAACAATAACCTTTCCCATCTATTGCCACGGACACTGTAAGACATAGGATAAAACTAGAATATAGATATATAATATAACATTTGTGATACTTACTATGTTTCACTGGTGGGGCTGGATGAAGAATGCATATACATGTTTTGGTATTGCTGAAAGATGTTGTTAGTGTAACTAACGGAATCAGAATTACGGACTCCATAGGGAGTGGTGGGGGAGGAGGCAGGATAATGTCCAGGCCTGATTGGCTTGGCTGGAAGAGAGAAACGGTGATATATAAAATTGCTTTGATGTAGAAAAACCAAATTGATTGTGTAATGAAAAGCTAAGCAATTCTTCAAACTTCTCTAGATCCTTGCTTGCTGTCATTCTATAGTAAGTTTCATAGTTTATTTCCTAAAGATAAAGACCGGACTCTGGTCATATGGTGTCACTCAGACGATCAGCTTTTTACAGTAATCAGAGTTGTGCACCTGTGTGACATCACATGACCAGGAACAGATCTTTATCCACAGGAAGTAAACAATAAAGCTAACTATATAATAACAACAAGCAGAGATCTAGATATTTCTATTGGAAAGTTGTATACATTCTTATTATACAAACAATATGAATTGCTTGCTGAAAGTAGACAATCCCTTTAAAATATGAGTAAAGTCTGTGTAGAACACTCAGGTATCCAAATTACACTATAGGGGCACATACTGTTTCCGGTTTATATAGATGGCAAAGTGCAATTTATGTTGAATCTCTTACCAATCTGTGCAGTGTGTGTGCGCTTCACTGTATTCTTGTAGCGTACAGCCTCCTTGATGCGGTCCACCTCTTGCTGATACCGTCTCTTGTCCTTCATAGCTCCTTCCTTGGCCTCCTTCAGTGCACCCTCCAGGGCCTTAACTCTCTCAGCCGTAGCCCGAAGACGTTTTTCCAGTTTAGGAAGCTCACAACGAAGATCTGCATTGTCACGAACCAGCTAGATGGCAGCACAGAAAGTGAAAGATTACCAGGATGCATATTTGAGAATAACAACATCCATAGAAAATAGTGGATTTTTTTTCTAAGAGTTACTACCATATCCAAATGACAAAATCGATAATGCCATATAATTTGTTTGGTACAGTGATGTGGATATTGAGATCCATAAAATTATATATTTGAGTTATACTACATAGTATTAAAAATGATTAAAAAAAAACAAAACTTAGGCGCTGTATTTCACTGTATGGCTTCATATATTTGTAGTAAATCACCAACATGGCTTCTCATTAATCCTGCAACATCACCAGTAAAAAATTCCAGCATCGATTTTATACCATTGGAGCGACATCTGGCAGAATATGGACCCGATCTTTATATTTAGGAACACACCATGTACATGTGAGATACTTCAGGAAGCAAAACAAACAATACATTTGCAAAATATATTAAAATACTTTTCCTTTACTTTAAGGCACATACTGCACATATGGAGTCAAGTTGCTGTGCTGACCATATCATGCAAAGTATGGCAGTGGAGATGAGCATCACCTATTGTGAATGCTGTGTTTCTAAGTTATCTAGATACAGGTGTTCATGTTATTACAATCCTGTTTGTGCTGAGATGCTGAAAATTGATCTCAACAAAACAGGAAGTGTGAGGCTTCGGCCTACTGGCAGGCACAGAGAGCTAAATTAAATAGAAATTTTAACAAACATCATAATTTTTTTTTTTATTCAAAAATGTCATTAATAAATCTAATTAAAAAGATGATTAAAACAGTGGAACATTTTTCATTTACACAATCTATAAATCACGGTACTAATCCACAGAATTTAGGAAAAAGCTTCCATTTTCCGCCTGTTGCTGTTCCTGAGGCATTACAAGTCTCAACATTCTAACTAAATATAGAGGACCAATTTTAAGTAACAGCAACTATCTGTAATGTAAGGAACTGAGGAACCTCCATCACAGAACAGGTCACAATTCACAGTAGGGTGGGAAGCTGCACTATTCGTATGGCAAAAAAGACACCAAAATGTTAAATGATGTCCATAAGTGAACTCAGCATAGAGGTGTTTCTAGAGGTTATTTTATACATTTCACTCTCATTTAATACATTGATCAGTATTTTAAGCATACTAAACAATTTAGGTGTTTCTGCTCCAAGGGGGAGATTTATCAAGCTGTCTGCGCCAAAATTCTGGAGTAATTTATGTCTGAAATGACTTGCGCCTCATTAAGGGCTTTACACAGTTTTAGGCACTTTTCTGAGTACCAAAATTGGTTTTGCCTTGGGAAAAGAGCATGGCTTTGCGCCAAATGTCAGTGTTACGAAAATGAATAAATTTGGCACATTGAGCTATAATAGACCAGGGCACTGTACGGCCCAAGAGCCCCATCTGGTTTGCCTGAGCTCATTGGAAGATTTGAGCTTTAAATAATCTTTAAATAATGCTGCAGCTAGGTCCTCCATGTTTTCATTGAATCATTGTATTGTTTTATTTACTGTTTTCTTTTGTAGGGATAGGTTATATACCGAATACATTGGGGCTTATTTACTAAGGGTCAGCGGATTGCACTTTCGTCTGATTTTCTGACGTTTTCAGGTCGTGCACAGTTGTGACAGATATTTAACAGGGGATTGTGTCGCACGCGATAGGATTCATGCAACAGAAATTGGGGGCGTGCCGTCCGACGATCCGACTGATTCGGACTGAGCGCGGGGATTTAACTTTCAAATTGTGCCACAAGACAATGCATTTATATGCACCAGGAAGAAGAAGGTAAACTCCGTCGGACCTGAGCGGGGAAGCGACACATGCAGGATATCGGGCGCACGATCTTAGTGAATTGCGGCATTATTGTCGGACAATGCACTTTCTGTGAACTCCTCCGGACGGGTAAGTAAATGTGCCCCATTATGTAGGTATTGGGTAGTATATTAGTGCAGCCTTCTAAAACCATTCCAAGTTCCCATGTGGCCCCATGGTAAAATGAATTGTCCACCCCTGAACTAGACCAACTAAAAATTTAGCAAAGTACGACTCAACAGTCTTAAACAGCTTCAGATTTAACAGTCAGCATCAGACACAAAAAAAAATCTAGCATTACAAAAGACACTTGATAAATCTCCCTCAATGGGGCACATTTACTAAGGGTCCATGGAACGCGATTCTGTCGGGTTTCCTGACTATTTCTGTTCTGCGCTGAATCGCATAGGGGATTGTGTCGCACGCGATCAGATTGTGGCGCATCGGGACGCATTTCTGGCACAATATGACTCTTATCTGCTCATTTTCACATGACTTTGGAGGAGATTCTTTTTACAGGTACATAGATAAGATTTTATATGAAAGTGTCAATATAAGAAAGGACATTTCAAACACGAACTGAGGGAAATATTAGTTTCATGGGGTAAAATCTAGTGACAGGTTCCTTTTAATGTACAGCACCACTTAAGCTCAATATATGTTGCACAAAATAAGTGGTTTAGATGGTTTTGACTGTGGCTATCTTGGCAAGCTGGGAAATGTGAATATTGATGCATTATATATAAAGCGCATGCATTGTTCATCATGCTCTTTATTGCATGCAAGCATAGCAGCGCCACTTTATATGCACATCAAGCAGCTGGTGAGGATGCCAGCCAGTGGGGGACAGTGAAAGTAACAGCTAGACTGCCACCTCTTGCCTGGAATATGAGCAATAGAAAAACTGTAAAAGTTACAATAAATGACCAATAATATCATCATTAGTTTCAACACCTATGCTTGTCAATTAATACACTACTAGGATTGACTGGAAAAGATGAGTTATGTAGAATAAGTCACAGCAAGAATAGGAAAAGAGACCTAAAAAAAGCCTCTGCCCTTTTCACGAACAACCTTTATAGAATGTAATAACCCATTCACACAAGTCTATTTAAGCTACAGGATGGTTGTTGCACTGTGTGCTCTGTATGTGACTCCAATGTAAAGGGCATTTTATCTGTAAAGTGCATCTACATTGTTACATGAATTTCATTAGTAAAACTAAGCATTGAATTCCAGGGACAAATTTCTCCAGGGTTGTAAGTTACTCCAAGTGGTTTTGTCTCTAAACGACATCTAAGTAAGAACCCAGTCATGGACATTAATAAAATACATTGCTTGTGTAACGACAACTATTACTGTTTTACAGATTTTAACATCATTGAGCCGGCAGAACCCATTTAATTACAATCTCACTTTCTAGTCGTACCATCTTGTAGACTTACTGGTACTATACCATAGAATTTTGATCCTAAATTTTGGCACACATTGCCAAAACAAGGGGCAAAGGTACACTGTTGCTACTTTGCACACCAGACCACTGTAAACCTTCCTAGATTATTTATTCAGCTCTACATATCCCTACATAGTCCATGCCGCACCAAGTAAAGCCTGCACCTTGCAGAGCCAAAATAAAACTGGATTGCATAATGCAAAATTTCCTTTTCCTCCCATTCTATCTGAACGGCACTCTTTTCATTTATTAGGGGAAATCTTCCCCCAGGATTAAGTAATATAAACAGAACACACACTTACAAGCTGGGGTGTGCCCCTCAGTCAGGATCTGCTTTTCTTTTTTGTTTTTTTATGCCTGCGTTTTGCAAAATAATGGGGCAGATTTACTTACCAGGTCCAATCGCGATCCAGCGGCGCGTTCTCTGTGATGGATTCGGGTCCGGCCGGGATTTATTAAGGCAGTTCCTCCGACGTCCACCAGGTGGCGCTGCTGTGCTGAAGTTCCCCGGAACGCACTGGAATACACCGAACCGGGCTGAGTGAAGGTAAGTGCAAGCTCCGCGACACATTTTTTGTTTTAAATGCGGCGGTTTTTCCGAATCTGTCGGGTTTTCGTTCGGCCACGCCCCCACGATTTCCGTCGCGCCGGTGCGCCACAATCTCATCGCGTGCGCCAAAATCCCGGGGCAATTCAGGGGAAATCGGCGCAAATCGGAAATATTCGGGTAACACGTCGGGAAACCGCAGATCGGGCCCTTAGTAAATGACCCCCAATGTCTTTTAAAATTATGAAAATGAGCCTGAGGGGCTCTGGGGGGAGTCACCTATCTGGGGGGCTCTGTCATCTCTTAATGCACTCCTCTTAGCAGACTTACTGCCTACATCCTCCCTTTCCTGCTCTAGCCAGTAGCATTACAGGCAGTCCCCGGGTTACGTACAAGATAGGGTCCGGAGGTTTGTTCTTAAGTTGAATTTGTATGTAAGTCAAAACAGTAAAATTTGGCCCCAGTGACAATTGGAGTTTAAACATTTTTTGCTGTAATGGGACCAATGATTATCAATAAAGCTTCATTACAGACACCTTACAGCTGATTATTACAATCTGGGACTATAGTAAAGCATCCAGAAAGCTTCACCAGAGGTCAGAGGGGTCTGTCTGTAACTATGAGTTGTCTGTAAGTCGGGTGTCCTTAAGTAGGGGACCGCCTGTACTTGGCTTTTGCTGCACTGCAGAGACGACCCTCGAATGGGCAGGAACTGGCGAGAACCAGGTGATGTCAATGGCTGTCTGGCTGGGCAGGAGAAGGGCAGTAAGCCTACTAGAGGAGTGAAAAAATAATAGACAGTGCACGGAGGGTCTATGGGGGAATCCTTGGTTCATTTGTATAATTATAAAATATGTTTTTAAGCAAAGCAAGGGGATAAAAAAAAAAACTAAAAGAAGAGTGGATCCTGACCCTGACCAAGTGGGTACATACCAGCGTGTAAGTGTGTTTGGTTTATTTTACTGGATGCTGGTAGTAGATTTCCTTTGAAGGGGTTGTCCACGTTTATGAAAAAGCATAGAGGTGGCCTGGGGGGCTGTAAAAAAAACTCACACACCTTCTCCTTCGCTCCCAGTGTCTCGTGCCGCTGTCCATCAGTATGGTGTCCATGAATGTTTACAGAGGCAGACACACTCGGCTCCCACAACTTCTGCCCACCTGTAGGGCCCATCCGTACAGCATTAGTTTCAATGTGTATCAGGCGCTTAGACAGGGGACGGGTGGGCATCTTAGGCGGGCAGAAGTTGTCGGAGCCGAGTGTGTCTCGGGCCAGGGGCACAGGACATTGGAAGCCCCGGAGAAGGTTAGCACAAGTTTTGGATTTTTTTACAGCCCCTTTCCCTAAATTTTTAAATAAACTCGGACAACCCCTTTAATATATAATGCTGCAGCTGTTATTGCATCTATACAAACATGAACTTGTACCAAATCTTGCGTTATGTACCAAATCTTGTTTTTGGTGCATTACCAAATGCATTAGTTGTAAATAGGTACAAAATCAGGAAACCTAATTTGACCAAAACTGGATGGAGGGTGCCAAACAGCTTGCGGAGCCGTAAAGGGCTCTATTCACTAACACCACATGTGATAATTCAGAGCTGCTATCCCGACTCCATGTCAGCTGCATACATCATGATGTAATAATTGAATTAAAGTTTGGAAGATGGATGATTGGCTGTAAGCATAAAATCCCTTCCTTGCCATAAGAGGGGAGCTAAACGCATTTCTAACTTTTAAAGATAAATTTTTTTTATACAGCAGTACTGAAAAGTTGAGATATCAGGGAGAAAGGGGCCAGCAGACCTGGAGTTAGGCAAACATCTCTTTTAATTTCTTTCAGTACCTTGGAAACCCAGTCATCCAGCTAAATGGAAGGCAGCAAGGAGGGAATGGGGGATACAAATGGGAGTCATTGAAAAGAGATTGCTTACTTCTATATAGACTAAGCGTGCAAACCGAAAAAAGCAGAATGTGGAACAAATAGAAGTAATGGACGCAGGGTGATAACGCACTTGTAATGAAGACAGAGAACGCTGACTAAATATAGCAATATAATGTCAATTATTCATTGAATTTATATTGAGATGGTGGCTGGCACATGTCCAGGAAAGCTATTAAGCAAAAATGAGAAGATGTAGCAAGCTTTTATTCAGATTCTCCAAAATATTAACAAAGCGGATGAAAGTCAGTGACTAAAACTTTCAGAAAACAGATGAAATCTGCTGCCTGAGCGCAAAGCTGTGACATACATTATGTACAGTAATACCTGTTCTGTGACCAATATGCAAAGCAGCTTGTGTAATACTGTCAATAGAATAAGGATCAAGGAAGCTTAGTTACTAAGCCATATGTGCATATCCAATAAAGCCAAGGAAACTTAAAGAATTTCTCCAGTCAATTACCTACGTAGTGCAAATATGGTCTTAGTACTGTAATGGTTTTCATATGCATCACATAAACTATGTTGAATCATAGTTTATACGGTTGAAAAAAAGACACAAGTTCAACCAAGACCGTCTTTGGTGTAGACGGATAAACTTGCTAACCAAAAATACTATGCTGTTACCTCATGTCGGGACCTTGTGGTCCTTGTGGTAAGCCACCGTTCAGTCTCCTGTTGTTGCAAAAATGTGATACTCACCCTATCCCGTTACCCCTGCAGTAGTCCTCTGCTTTGCCACGGCTGTGCACGTTCTGAAGCACGAAGGTGCAATGTGATGACTTTATTATGTCTGCCGACTTCAAAGTCATGTGCACACCCATGGCAGAGGAGAGATGGCAGAGGAGAGACGGGGATAGGAAGGTGAGTATCAGATTCCCGTGGCATTGAACAGGCAGAGATAGGTTATTCACTCTTTACAGCTTTTAGGAATTCAGTATTAAATTTTTTTCATGAAATACATACATTTTAATAAAGTATAGGTCTACATAGGTGGTAATTCCCTAATAGCCATTTTCCGTAAGTGCAAAGTCTTATAAAATGCCAGCAAATCCAAGTGTAATGTATCCAGGCAGAATGCTGGAGAATGCTAACATATCTGCTATGTATCCTGTAGAAGTGTTAGGCTACATTCATATTGGTATCATAGCTGTATTTAGTCAGGGTTCTGTCGCACAGGATAGACAAAATAGAAGTCTGCAGATTTGTCATTTATCCTTAGAAGCCTTTGACACAAATGTGAACAGAGGTGCAGAAAAGAGTGTAATTAGCCCAAAATAAAAATAAGGCTACACAATGGGGGAGATTTACTTACCCGGTCCCAACACGATCCCGCGGTGCGTTGTCCGACGAGGATTCTGGTCCGGCACAATTCTTCAAGATCGTGCGTCCTAGTTCCTGCATGAGTCGCTGCTGCTCCGCCGAGGTCCGCCGGAGTTCGCCTGCTTCTTCCTGGTGCATGTGAGTGCTTGATCTTGCGACACAAACCCTTTTTTAAAGTCTGTGGTTTGTCCGAATCCGTTGGGTTGTCCAACGGCCCGCCCCCCCATTTCTGTTGCGTGCAAACCGGCGCTGATGCGCCGAAATCTGATCGCGTGCGCCAAAACCCCGGGTCAATTTGGCGCAAAACGTAAATATTCGGGAAACACGTCGAAAGTGCGGTGTTCGGACCCTTAGTGAATGAGCCCCAATATGTTTAGAGAAACACCTAAAATCAACTTCCTGGACCAATACTGTATAAGGATATTACGTGTGATGTCATTCATCTTGTATATGTTCTGTCTTTTCTTTTTTTCTTGACTGATTGGGACAAATACGTTTACGAAGAAGAATTTCTTTCTCCAACTTATCTGAGCAGCTCTTCACTCACTCTCATCAAGCCAACTTCTCACTATGCACTATACACATGTATCACATTACATTGCCACACTCCTAAAAATATTGCTACTAGGATGGAATACTGCACCTGTAGGAAGCACCATGTGGCATCAAACAAATTGGCTTCTGATTAACAAGATAAATCATGAACTTTCTAAGTACCAACACTGTGTTTCACAGCTACAACATATGCTGTTCTTGGTCTGTAAATCATAGACCATGTGGTGGATGGATTTCATGGATCATACACTGTGGATGGAACAACAGAATTGTACTGCAATCCTGATCACACTTCAGCACTGTTCTGCTATGTAACTAGGGCCACCAATAGGAAGTTATAGGAAGAATAGGAAGCAGGATGATAATGCGGCACTGTGTGCACAGTGAGTTACCTGCACCTGAGAAAGGCGGAGGGTTTTCTGTGACTTGAGGCCCCTGCTCCTCCTCGGGGCCCATTAACACAGTCATACTTAAATCCCCCTGATGGCAGCCCTGTATATAACTATGATGCTTGGAACAGCATTTGGTCAGTGAAATCAGGCCCCATTATAACCTCATTATTTTGAATAGAGTTGGCTGCAATACAAGATGAAGACAATCAATGGATGGTTAGATCCATCCTCTTATCCTGAAAAGCACCTTTAAGCATAGCTCAATACATTTACAAATGATTGTTTTGGTACTTTATTTTAATGTAGTTTTTAAATTTCTGTTATTTATGTATTTTTTCATAGAAAACAGAAAGGCTGTGGCTTTGTAAACAAACAGGAGAGGAAATCCTGTCTTCAGTCTGGTATATGGATCTACCTTGACAATGGAGAAGTAAAGCTGTTACTATGGGGCACTTGGCAGCGTGTTTCTTTACAAACTAGGCAGAATTTCTTAATGAAAATATATTATAAAAATGTTTACAACAACCCCCCCACACAATATTAAAGATGATCTGAACTGAAAGTTACTCTATAAAGTCATTCTATTAAACATAATTAATATTAGTTTAGTATTTGGTACTGTAATATATTATACACATGTGAAGGCAGCACTGGAATACACAGCACTTTTGTGATCTCATCCCCTTTACATTACATATTTATGGTCCTTTGATCTTTTGGTTCAGCATTTAAATGGGTTTTCGAATTAAGACTATTTATGGGGGGGGGGGAATTCATTAATGTGTCTCAGTCGCCGACAGTACAGAGCTGGTCACCACCAGTTTCATCATTGTGATAATGAATCTGATGTAGTATAAGACTGTCGTTCTACTTCTAGATCTGCTTTTAGTTGGTCTAAACTGTGCACCACATTTTGGTGCAAGCTCTCCTTGATTTTTAATTCCCATATGGACATGACCCTTTATCCCAAACCATGCCCTTTTGTGAGGCCATGCCCCCTTTGTTGACTGAGTGGGGAGACAGCCAAAAAATGATCCAAAAGGCTTCATAAATGCATCGGAAGGTATTTTAGAATTTTTCGGGTGAAGGAGCAATAATGAATTCCCCCCAATATGTCATAAATACGGTAGATAATAGATCTAGACTAATAGTCTAGATGAAAAAAACACTTCTAGGAAATACTTGTCTCCTGACACATGCTACGGGCACAGCTATGTTCCATGATATTGGTGCATTTACAGGGTGCACGTGACAAAAAACTAAATCACCTACAAATACAGTCATGCACTGAGAAGCGATGTTCCACCTCCGGCCAAGCATCAATGCCAGTTCTTCATGCTGCACAATGAAGCAGTAGGGACAGAACCTTTAAGTCATCTCCCAGTACAGTTTGCACACACAATGATATGAGGTGTTGCGTTTGTGAGCAACAAATAAACTTTTATTCAATGTATAGGTTTTTTTTTTGTTTTCAGGAAAGCCAGCATACTCACTTATACAGTCACTTTCCACCTACCTGTTTGTGAACCTTTGTAAGTTGCTCCAGGTTGTTCTCAAGAAAGGAAATCTTCTGTTTCTGGGAGTGAATCCCCCCACTATCCTCGGGTTCCATTTCAGCACTCTACATAGACACATTATAATAGAAGATACAGTATATTAGGCTCATTGTTTGAAATACTTGTATTGCTGTCCATATCTGCATAATTCTTAAAGGAAAACTACCATCAAAATCAAGCATGATAAACCAGGGACACTTACTCATAGATGCAGACGATGTGACTGCGCTAATCTTCTTATATTACATGACCTTCTTTTTTCTAAAATCAACGTTTAAAATTATGCTAATGAGCAGAAGGGACTATCCTAGCCCCTCTGTTATCTGGCTTTACAGACTGTTACAATGTCTCAACCCTCTGCTCTCACAGGACTTGTGCAGTGAGCATCATACTTGATTTCGATGGCAGATTCCCTTTAACAAATATTTATTTTTTTAATAGATATCAAATTCAAATATGCAAGGACACTTATAAGGGATGCCCCATCCTAATGATACCTATTGCCTGACATGTTAGCCTTATCTTGTGGAGTATAGGTATATTGCTAAAATTGTTATTAAAATACAAAAATTAGGTGGATGCATTCACCTTATTAAAATTTAACTACCGTATTTTCCGGGCCATTAGGCGCACCGGAATATAAGGCGCATTAGTCCGATGCGCCTTATATATGTAATAATTCCATATATAAGGCGCATCGGACTATAAGGCGCAGGGTCGGGGGCGTGGCGGAGGTCCTGGGGCGGAGTGGAGACCCGACGGGACGCGACGCCGAGAAGAGACGCGGCGACGCGGGGAAGGTGAGTGGGGAAGGTGAGGGGGAGGTGGAGGAGGGCAGTGGACCATACTTACATAGGTTCCCGCTACCGGAGACAGCAGATCTCCAGCGGGAACTGCAGACCACGCGGCAGAAGTTGTTCGTGCCGCGTGGTCCGCAGTTCCCGCTGGAGATCTGCTCTCTCCGGTCTACGGTAGCGGGGTCCTATGTAAGTATGGTCCACTGCCCTGTGCCATACATAGGGCGCACCGGACTATAAGGCGCACTTTGGATTTCCAAGGAAATCCAAGGCTTTTAAGTGCGCCTTATAGTCCGGAAAATACGGTACGTCAAATACTGCTGGAAATGTGTTCCCTGAAAACACTGTTAACTACAAACATATCTTTTAGTAATATTGTACAGCGGCTAAAAGTTAAGGATCCTTACTAGTATGAGGCTTACTTACTTTCTTGACTCGAGATGTGACGTCTTGAACAAAAAGCTTCCGAAGATTGTGGAGGGTCTGGAGTTCACGGGCCTTAATAATGGTTGCAGGAAACAGTTCAGTAATGATTCCGATTAGATTCTCTAGGACAATCATTCTAAGTCAGGCTGTACAATGTTTACTTACAACAGTCTCCTCGAGCCCTTTAAGATCCTGTTTGGACTGTTCGTGCTTCTCGTACAGAAATCTAATAGAAATATGTAGTACAAGTACTGTAAATAAAATGCACAAAACTGATCACACTTGACTTTTCAGTAATGCAAACTTCTGACACTGCTATAACACTACAGGCAGTCCCTGGGTTACGTACAAGATAGGTTCCATAGGTTTGTTTTTAAGTTTAATTTGTATGTAAGTTGAAACTGTATATTTTATCATTGTAGATCCAGACAAAAAATTTTTTGCCCCACTGACAACTGTAGTTTCCAAATTGTTTTCTGTAATTGGACCAAGAATTATTAATAAAGCTTCATTACAGACACCTTACAGCTGATCATTGCAGTATAGACTATAGTAAAGCATTCAGAGAGGTCACCAGAGGTCACAGTGGGCAGAGGGGTCCGTCTGTAACTAGGGGTCGTCTGTAAGTCAGGTGTTCTTAAGTAGACAGGACCGCCTGTATTTCTATTGGCTACCCACAGACATTGAGCTGTGTATTTTAGATGAAAATAAAATTTGGATACAGTATGGTACACTCTGCAGCAATTCTGGCCGCTGCAAAAAAAAACAGTCTAAAACATCTGACTTCACCCAGTTTTCAGACACAGTTGATGTCTTGGCAGATTTAGCTTTCAACCTTTACAAAATGATTATGTCACATGTGTCCCCGTCCATAAGCTTAGACATCAAGGGCAGCTTTAAATGCAGTGTTTAAAGCCATAGCAGGAAGATGAAGAAGTTCTTGCTCCAAAAGCTGCACCAAAAATTGCATGTGTGAATGTAGCTTTAATGCCTTCCAGACACTCACGTCAGCTCCTGCAGTTTGCTGCTCTTCTCGTGTTCCTCACTCTTCAGCTTCTCATAATCAGCTCTCAACTTCTCAAGCTCCAGCTGCAGCTTCTGGTTCAGACTAAATACAAAATACATTGTTTGGAAATGTATTACATGTTCCTAGTTGCATGGCATTATTGAGATGACTAGATCATCTCATTTAAGAATAAACTAAACTAGCACATTAGACTAATGCACAATAAATTTTTACCTATTTCTGTTGGAAGAACTTGACTTCAGTGGGTGCACTAAATTGGCTATAGTCACTAGGGGGATTTATCATTGGCTAGCCACAACGTTTTTGATGGTGAAAGGTAATATTGTGGATTTTATGATATTTTGACCACAAAAAATTGGCAGGAGCATTTGGCGCCAATCAAGCCAAAATGCACTAACAGACAAATATAGCGTTCTGTCAGCTTGTGCAGGGCCGAGCAAGGTTTATGGGAACAAAAGTAACAAAAACACTGAACAACATTCAGCGGGAAGTGTTGCACCATTAGAGCGTTAATAAGACCAAAAACATATTCACCAACAGACTGTAATATTACACCAGCTAAATATGGATGTCCCATAATGTAACATAACCAATATCAGCCAGAAGCAACTGTTAAATGTCTGAAACAAATCACAAATGAGTCTTTCTTATAGGATTCCTGATCTGCTTGTGTGCAACATCTTACTCTTTCAGTTCATCAATGATCTTCTGTTTCTCATTAATCTCATCCCGGAGACGGGCAAGCTGCTTGTGATGGGCCTCGCGGTGGCTTTCCATCTGCATCTCCAGGACCTTCTAATACAAAGGGGAATAGTGTGACATGATACTGTAATGATTGCTTATTCCAAGTAATGATACAAATAAGTTCTGCCGTATCACAATAATGGAACATGCTTAAAGTGGATGATTGGTGGATGATTGTTCGAATCCTGTTGATCTCTAAAGAAACTGCAGTGGCTTCTACTATCACCCATTTCTAATCATAGAGCACCATAGAAACATAAAATGGGTCTCTTCCCTACTGGGAGAACCACAAAATGTTCAGCATTTTGGTTTTACTCCTAAAATATGGTATTTATTCAGTAAAGAATGAAAAAGCCATGAGACAGTAGAGCTGGAACTCAAAGCATTATAAATCACTATGGTGTCTCGAGTTTATTCATGTCCCAGGCAATCACAACTCTCTGAATTGTCCCTCAAATTGTCCATTCTGACTCTTTACATCAACCACTAGGGGGAGTTACTGCTAGTACTAAACTGAACCGGAGCTGTATGTATCAGTGTGTTTAGCTGTTATGACAATGCCTAGCATGCCAACAAAGTACACCCTTTGGCCTGCTTCTTTGGTAGACATACTACTAGAAGCACGCCGGTATGGTACAGATACCACTGTGTAAAAAAAAAACCCAAATGAGACATGTAAATAAAAAAAATAACTGAAATCCCAATTGTAACATTTCCAGATGACTGACAATATACTGCAAATGTCACCCAATATGCTGACCTTCACCTCACTGGCTTCCATCGCATCCTGTTCTTTATCCTTCACTGCTACTTCTGTCACATTTTCTGCCAAGTAAAAGACAAATAGCTGATTATACATTGTGTTCAGTGACATCAATAATCTCAGATGTGTCATTTCCTTGTAAGCTCTGATGAGAAAGCACCCACACAGAACCCATTACTTGCCAGGCTCACATATAGCGTGGTCACATCCTGAACTAAAAAGAACACGCAGCCCATACATGTCCATACAGGTAAGTGGGGTCATGTCCGAATAATCAGATACAGTATGGCTTCTATAACATACAGTATGTACACTTTATTCTTTAAATGGCATATATCTATTTACTCTAAGTACAATACAAGTTCAAGTTCAGGGCAAAAATAGCTCATTTTGAAGCAGTAGTGACTAGCAGAGCTGATCTATGTATGACCTAGTCGCTCTCTTACGTGAGGGCCCCCTATAATCACTTGACCCAATAAAGACAGCCGCACCAGAAGTGGTTATAAATTAGTATTTGGTTTATCTCAAGGTTTGCAACCATGAGAGCTGCATATATATGATAATGTAATATATACATAAAAGTGAAACAAATTATATTGGACCACAAAAAAGAAATGTCAACAACAAAGCGGGTTCACTACGCACCAAAACAGTTTTAATTTATATTTAGGTTATGATTTTAACAATACCAAATAAAAGTTATGTTTTAGTGGGAAATTGGACTGTTTTGGTCCATCGTAGATCTCCTATGCCATCACTGGGCGCACTGGGCAAGTGCCTGGACCCAGATTTCCTGGGGTGGGGGGCATGAGGCTGTACATAATGAATCCATAGGGTGTGAGGGGGGATTATATAAAATAATCATTAGGGGGCTGTTTGGTAAGAAAAACTAGGGCCGGAGACTTTTTTAGTTTCTGAATTTTTATCGCCGCCATTTCGCTGCAAAGGGGCCCACTGAGGCTCTGTCCCCCAGGGGCCTACTGAAACCTTTAGTTGACCCTTTAGTTGATAATATGCATAAAAGTGACAGCATGTTTTGTAAAGTTTAGGTAATTATACAACATGGGTGTGTATAAAGTTACATGCTTCAAAATACACAAAAAATGGAAAAATGTCTGACAGGTACCTTGTGCCTGCATCTTGGCTAGCTCTTCGCTCAGAGTATCATAGGACTCCTCCAGCTGGCGTTTCTTCAGCTCTACACTGTGCATGTATTCAGTTAGAGATCTGATCTTGGCCTCATGCTGCAAAATAACAAATAAGAAAGCAAATGGAAATGAATGATCCCCCCTTATTAAAATTCTTCAGACTGACAACTGACCTACTGCAACTCTATAAAAGGTTTATAACATTACTAACGATACACTGCAATATGATTGGGAAAATGGAACATATGAAACCTTAGACATTGCAAAAATGCATAAACAACATAAATAATGCATGACAATGGGAAAGATGACAAGCAGAAATGGAAGTATACCTGTGAGATCAGCAGCTGGCAGGACGATAGCTCTCGTCCTGTCACTTCCATCTTACGGTGACACTCAACCTGAAGGTTCTCCAGCTGGCGGCACCGCTTCACCACTGACTTCACCTCAGATTTGATCTTACTGATATAGAGACGGGCCACAGTAAACTCTTCCTCTATGGCACCGCTTATCTCTACAGGCTGCAAAGAAGATATTATGTGCTACACACGCAACAAATAGAAGAACTTTTAACTGGGTTTGTGTGGGCTCAGATGTATTACCATATAAACTCCAATTAAGCCTAGTTTTTCAGCACAAAAAAAACCCAAACTCGAATTATACTCGAGTAAAAAAATTTAGGTTTTACCAGGTTTTTGTGGTAAAATTAGGGGCCTCGGCTTATATTTGGGTCGGCTTATACTCGAGTATGTACGGTACCTAGTTTCTGATCAATATTTTGTGGATCGTGATATTACTCACCAACTTAAACTCTCCATTGCCCACAATGACACTGAATTCACTAAGATCTTTCATGAGGCCATTAAGGACTTCTGCAATCCTCTTACGTTGATGGGTGCTAAACTCCTGCAGACGATGGAGATCAGTTTCCAAAGAGAGTAGAGTGGCCTAAGCATAAAAAATGAAATCCAATATTATATCTAAAATTGCTACCAACAAACCATTAAACATCAATTGCTACCAAACCATTACATATTACGTTTCACTCACATGACACATGTCCAATGCCTCTTCTCAGCATGCCATGTGACCAAGGTGTTGTCATCTTTATCCAGTAAGATTGGCAATGTCTACCTCATGTCTATATCTGATCACATGAAATCACAGCATGCCATGGAGTATGGGGAGGAGTAGAAGTCCATGGAGACATGTTGTCATTTCATTTGATCAGATACAAACATGGGGCAGACATTGCAATTATTATTGGATAAAGGACCTTAGATGACATCACCCTGGACACATGACATAAAATGCCCAATGATGTAACAGAGCTAGCAGTAAGACCTGTCAATCAGGAAGAAGGAGGCAGAGCAATGCAAGTAAAATGTGCAGGACTCACTTTGTGTCTTTGGATTCACATCAGGTGGCTGTATAAAAGTTTACATTACAGACATGGATTGGAGCCATTTAGGGATAAGGGTGATACTTTTAATGCAGTGTTTTTTGGGTGGGATAATTTAAATGGCAGATTTTCTTTAAATAAACCAGAATCCTTCACAAAGTATGCATGGCCTTGCAAAGGTGGCCTGCTAAAAATACAGTAATGCCCTAGTGCCACCTTGTGGTCAGATCTCTAAGGACACTTACAACTTTCTGGGACAGTTCATCAGCAAGTATCTTGTTCTGCAAAGTTTTGTCCTCCACCTCCTGGGATTTTTGGTCATAGTTGACGGCTAGCTCCTCTAGAGCCTGCAGAACTTCTTTGACTTCTTCCTTGGCACAATCATTCTCAGATTGTAAGCGACTTAGTTCCATTTGCACCTTGTCATTGTCTCCACGGGTGGATATTAAAAGCTGTGGAAAGTCAAAAGTTATGGTCAAGTTATTTTTTCTTGCCAAAATATGGGTAAAAGCCAACAATATGGAATTAAAATTAGTTACATACTGGTTGGGTTGGAATATGTGAGAGATCAGGCAGCGGTTATATGAAGTATATGAAATTGGTTGACATCTAATTATACTATAATTACATATGCAACTCTGTGTCCATCACACGACAAGGAGAGATTTTTATCTTATTTTCTGTAGAAAGTCATACCCTGTTCCATAAGTATTAGTATGCAAATTGCTTCTCTCCCTCTGGAAACTTAGTGCCACCTAGAGTCACCTAACCTGAAGAGACTTAAAACATGTGATATATGTAGGAGATGACTTTCACCAATTCACATTGTAATTACCTCTTCTTGGTCCAGCATTTGCTGCTTGAGTTTTTCAACTAACTGACTCTGCTGGTTGATCTCATCATCCTACAATTATAAAGAAAAAAATAAATTAGATTCATGATTAATAATTCACTAGTATCTGCAGTCAACATCCTGAGAGCACGTAGAGAAATGTTGTAATGGTAGTAGTTCTAGTCGATATGGCACATGTCTGAGGAAGGAGGAACCACCTCCGAAACGTCACAGGACACACCGGGCGTTCGGCGTCTCAGTGGAAGCCATGGAGCTCTAAGTGTGCACTTACATATGGACTAGGCCGGGCTATAGCCGAAGATTGGTGAAGTACCCATACCTTATGTCTTTTGAATTTATATATATAAAAAGAATTTTGTATCCACGTATGGTCTGAGTTATATTTGAATCCGTAGGTTGTCATGGCTTGAGAGGCCCTAAATATTAGACCAGTGTATACACTTGTTTCTCTTGTATACTTGTGGACTATTTGTTACTCTGCAGTATTTCTCATCATAAAGCCGACAGACTATAATGCTATACTGCTATTATCATGCTGTGGATTTCATTAACTATCATTATGCACTAGTATAATGTAGGTGCCTTTAGACTCAAGCTAATTCATAAAACTTTTTGGAGCACATTTACTATACTGTACTATACTACCTTGCCTGTGTATAGTGCAGAGGGCGCCAAATTTATGAATTGTGGCGCCCGTTCTTCATGAATCTGACGCTTCCTGCAATGCCCCAACTTTTTTTTTTGTGCACCTTTAACGTGGAGCGTGCGAACTCCACATTTCTGTCAGACTTTTCATGTTAATTGGGGCGCACGGTCCGACTGTGGACTGGAACGCCCATTTCTATGATGAAATTTGTGTGACATTTGTATAGCAGAGCTGCAACTCAAAGGGTTGCGTGCGACAGGTATGTGGCGCAGACACTTCTTAACTTCTTAAATACCTGTGCAAGCAGTTTGCATATAAAAGAACATGCAAAGCCCAAAACTGGCGCCCGGCCCTTAGTAAATGTGCCCCATTTACGTCAAAGTGAAAGTTACTGAAAAAATGTCCCAAAAAAACATGAAATAGGTGAAATGTACTTCAATCAATAAATCAATACAGATTACACACAATGGGGCTCATTTACTAAGGGCTCCGCGGCCGCACTTTCATCGGGTTTCCCGACAATTTCCGATTTGCGCCGAATTGCCCCAGGACTTTGGTGCATGCAATCAGATTTTGCCGTATTGGCACAGGCTTCACGCGGCGGAAATCGGGGGTGTGGCCGTCGGAAAACCCGTCGGCTTCAGAAAAAACCCGGTATTTAAAAAAATATTTGTGTCGCTTGACCTCGGAAAGAAGTGGGGCACTCCGGCAGACCTTGGCGGACCTCGGGGCAGCAGCGACACCTGGTGGATATCGGGCACACAACCTTAGTGAATCCCGGCAGGATGCGAAACCACATCAGAAAACGCGGGATCGCAAATGGACCGGGTAAGTAAATGTACCCCAATGAGAACACTGAATTTTCTTTTCCTGTAGGGACTGACTATTCCATACCTTGTCATCCAGCTGCTTATACATCTTACGGATCTCCTCCTCATACTTCCTCCTCTCTTCTTCGGAGATCCTGATCACAATGGAGGAGTTGTTATCATTGACCGGTGTCTCATCACAGGTATCCGGGATAATCTGCTCTCCATCACTCAGCTGCTCCGTCTCAGGAACATTCTCTCCTAGAGGAAGTGAAGTGCAGGGAGTCTGACCCTTGTAAAATTGATAACTATTCCCAGCAATAAGCAATTCAACATTGTGACCCCCAGCACTGTATGATTAAGGCCTTGGGGGTTGGTTTGATATTATTTGATATTGTTAATTAACCACTTATTGACCAGCCTGTTTTAGCCCTGTATGACGAAGTCATTTTTCTCATATTTCCATTTTCACTTGTCAAGAGTCCTTACTTTTTTACTCAATGTAGATGTAAAAGGGCTTGTTTTTTGCATGCCAAGCTTCAGTATTTAATGCAACAATTTTGGAGCAATATAACTGATTCATTTTTATTTACCTTATGGCTTAAACAAAAGGATAAGTTTATTTTCTGGCCCAATATGCCTACAGCAATACCACATTCATAGAGCTTTTTAAAAATGTTACTATCACTCACCTATTATTATAAAGAAAAATTTCCCATCAATGGTATTGTGTGAGGGCTTTTGTACTTGCGGGAAGAACTTACATTTATATTAGTGCTAGTTTGTCTTTTTGATCAAGTTTTATTTTATGTATTTATATCATTTTTTAAATTATTTTGGTGACCCATAGACCAAAATTAGCTATTGAGCCATTTTTTCCCCAATTTTTTCCGTGATATTTGGTAGTACAGTCTCCATGCAAGAGAGGGGTAGTTTTACACTCTGCATTGCAAACTTAATTGAGATTGTCGTGCCAGCCTATGACAGACTGTCGAAGTGAACAAAGTAGCCACAATCTGTGCTGTGTAGAGTTTAGAGTGGTTCACCTTCATGTATTGAGACAATTGCCCACATTTACTGAAAACCGTGCAGTCTGTATTATGTGCAGTTTGCCTGTGTATAGTGCAGAGGGCGCCAGATTCATGATTTATGGTCCCCGTTCTTCATAAATCTGGTGCTCCCTGCACTTGACAGAGTCCACCAGTTTTTTTCTGATGCACCTTTAAATGGGGTGTATGACACATTTCTGTCGGACACTGCATGTTAAATGTGCGGCACAGCCCAACTGTGCACCAAACGCCCATTTCAGTGCAAAATGTTGTGTTGTGACGGGTATAGTGCAGCTGCGGCACAAATGTGTGTCAGACACTTCTTAAAAACATGTGCAAGCAATTTGCACTGAAAAGAATGTGCAAAGTCTGCCAGAAAGCTGGTGCAAGGTCCTTAGTAAATGTGGGTCAATGTCTGGTCCGGAAGCAGTTACTAAGCATAAACATGCTTTAGGAAACTCAACTTTACCAAGAAATACTCTTACCATTCCTCCAGCGGGAAAGTTCAGCCTCCAGCTTTTGTATGGTTTCCTTCATTGTCTTGTTCTTCTCCTTCTCCTTCTCATACTTCTTCTTCCACTGCTCTGCTGTCAGCTCAAGGTTGACTGATGCAGTGTTCTTGATGGTCTTAGCTCTACAAGGATGATACAACTTACAATGTTCATTGTATATCAAACATCTATTGACATGTTAATGATCTATTTATAGGATGAAAGTCTTGACTAGTAATAGTTGACACTTGTAATTTACATAGAGCAACTATCCCATACATGTGTGATCCATCCAGAAATGACACTTCACATAGGACCCTCTATATGAGCCATAAAGAGAACACCTATGTTGGCAGATATGGATATTCATGCAGTAAATGATCAGCAGACCCCTGCATTATGAGTGTTTGGTATTGAAGCTGTATCTGTGCCAATTAGCTGTGCCAATCTGTTAAGCGGGGTTCGCACCTTTGGCCAAACATCAGAGTTGACTTGGTCTCTGCATCATTGTAACTTGATGGAGAGCAGCAGATAAACATAGTTGTCCTACAGTTTCCACCCAAAGAATCTTGCAGGATTCGAGTCATCTTGCTGTCTCTATAAGGAACGTAACCTTTCTAAAATGGTAAAAAAAAACAACAGAATAAATACTTGTGTAGTTTTGAAGACAAAGGGTAATTGTTTAGTAAAGCACATAAGTTTCTGTTACCTACCGATCCTTCTGCCAGAGAAGATATGACATTTCCCAGGGCAGACAGAGACTTATTTATGTTCTTGGCTTCATCTAGTACTGCCCCTTCAGCTCCAGTTTTACTGACCTATAAGTTTAAGAGATAACACCAAACATTTGCATTTATTTGGCAAACAGGGGTATCCTTTTTGCCTGCACAGTATACCGTATGATTGGCTGGCACACTGACACCCCTACCTACTATTCATGGCTGTGATTAACTGGCACACTGACACCCCTACTTACTATCCATGGCTGTGATTGGCCGGCATACTGACACCCCTACCTACTATCCATGGCTGTGATTGGCCGGCGCACTGACACCCCTACCTACTTTCCATGGCTGTGAACGCACCCGGAACCCAAAAAGTTTGAGTCCATTCAACTCTACTGCTGAACTCTGATTGTAAGAGAATCCCTATTACATGCATAACACACATTCCTGAACACGCTTTGTGATCTATTTTATAAAAAAGGAAATAAAAGCATGACTGGGAAGGCAAAGGGGGATGCAAACTGATTCTGCATCAGCAGACCTGGGAACAAAGTGGCTTCCACTGACTTCTAAGTCTTTGCCTCAAGCCTTATTTCTTAACACAGCTTTGAGTACGTACTAAAATGTCTCCATTCATTATTAATACAGCTACCCTATAAATCGTAATATTAGGACATCTACCACCAGGATGAAGGATTGTAAACCTGGCACACTGACTTACTGGTGTCTGCCGACTCTGCTCTTATCTAAGCTTCTTATGTCCTGGTTTTTACAAAAAACGGATTTTAAATGATGCAAATTAGCCTATAGGCTTCGGGCTACATAGATGTAAATGGAGCCTGGAGCCCCTCAGGCTAATTTGCATAATTGTGATGGCCTTTTTATCTTAGAAAAAATGGTAAAGGAAGCTTAAAGAATAGAAGATCATACCGGGGGAGCACACACCAATATGTCAGTGTAATTGATTTACAGTCCTTCATCCTGGTGGTAGATGTCCTTTAATGATAAACTCTTCTGTGTAAATGTAGACTAAAATTTAGTTATCAAATAAAACAAACTTTTATTAACCGCTACTCAGTAATATATAGTAACAATGTAACAAAACATATACGGAAACATGGAACATATAGAACTGAGAAAACGTATTTCTTATTATTATATGATATGTAATAATGATTAAAATCCTTTTTATACATTTAGTGCTGCAGGGAATAAAATGTAACAAACAAGTTATCTACTATTCATTTCCCTAACCGTAGTCTTCTGCAGACACTAATATGTGCATACTAGAGAAATCAATAGGTCTTGTTCTGTCTGAGTTCACATTGATTTTAGCTTATTCCATAGGACATAATTCCTGCTTTTCCAATGAGTGTGCAGAATGATCGCATCTTTCTACATAAAGTGTGTGCTTACAAACAAGACTATAAGGATCACAGATAAAAAATGCAGTCAAAACTAAATGTAACATTAGACGTCTTTTTAATCGCTACAAAAATTTAATTGTTAAGGGGATCAATTAACCTTCTATCAAATTAAAGGTTTAGTCTTGACTCTTTAGAACCAGGAACTGTATTAATAACTATTTTCTGTTTGTAGAATTTTTTTCATATGTTTTCTGTTCAGGATTATGGGGATTCCATCCCACTCAAGCTCTGGTAATAGTATTCAGTGCAATGCTTTATAGCAATGTCCTGCCCATAGATGTTAATGGTCTGGAATCAACTCACTGAAGTCTATGGTGGACATGTATCACTCCTATTGCATTCTCCTTCTTTTTTTGTACAAATTTTGCAGACTTTTTAGGTGCAGAATTAAGCAGCATACCAAAGTTAGCCGTATTTATCCTTTTAGCCCAGATGTTTGTTCAATTTGTGCGATTTTGGGGTTCTGAAATTGTCTCATTGTTGCACCTAACAGAGCATTATAGACCCAGACTTACTTTTGGGAGCTAGGACTAAAAAGTCACACACCACAAAAAGCTGCAAAAGTGAGACTAAACTGGCAACTCATCACATCTAGCCCAAAGGGGAAAAACATACATTGAAATGATTAAGTAGGCCAACTTCAGGAAACTTGAAAAAGTGGCAGCCGAAAAACTATGGTATATGTGCCCCACTGAAGTCTATGGAGAGTTTCCTAGGCATGCTATGTGCACAGGCTGGACTGCTGTTTCTGCAATGAAGCAGATACAAAACTGAGTAATGATCCAGGTGTTTCACATGGCAATTACCAACTTAATCATTTGTTAAATTAAACTACATGGCTGATAACATTTATTCCATTAAATAGAATATTTGAGAGAGTTCTCAAGTCTAAATATCCAAATGGAATCTTCACTAAATAATCAGAGATATAATAACAAACTAGTCATTGCATGATTATGAACGTGACCTTCTCACTGCCAGCCAGGTCGACCAAATACAGCTTTCCACTCAGCTTCTGCTCCGTCTCCACATTCTCCTGCTTGATGTTGATAAGGAAGATGCTATGACTACGGGAACTGTGCTCATTCATGTCTGAAAGAGAGAAAGGGCACAAGTCAAGCCCAGGACACAGAGACATCATCATTCACTAATCATTTTTATTTTCTTTACTAAAAGCATAATTAAAAAGCATAGTATAAGTTGCAACCTAACATATATATAAACATATAAACAATATATTCAAATTAAAAACCGGGTCCTTAGGACAGCTCTATGTCTATTTTTGGAGCTTTGCTGTCCATCAGTTTTATTAAAGTGGCTTAGACCCTTTAAAAAATGTCCATTTTGTCTACTTTCTGTCTGGGATTTTTTTTTTTTAAATCCCCAAAAAAGTCTAAAAATGCATAAAAAGTCCCAGCAGATACACCACTTTTGCAAAAGTCCCAAGTCATGAATCTGGCTTTGCACGGTGTTGCACTAGCAGTAGTTCTATGTTTACACCAGATTAATAATGTTGCGGAAATAGCCCTGGGACTTTTTAGCAGTGAAAAGTCCCCAAAAAACTCCATGCAACTTTTTGATACTTTTTTACGCCAAAAAAGCCAATGAAAATAATAAGTAACCCCCATAGAGATTACTGATTTAAACAGATACCTTGTTTCTCCAAAATATGAAAGGTCTTTTTTTTTGTTTGGAAACAAAGGGTTAAGGCTTATGCATGAACAAAATAAAAGCAACATTTATTTATCTTCTGAAGCATCATCATTACATTTCAAAACCAGTTAAATGAGCCCCTCTTTTGCATGTAGTTACTTGTAGCACATTGTCAGCTCCTTCCCTGCAGCTCCCTCCTACTTCTCCATGCTACCTTCATCTGACAGGCTGGTGGAGAGCACAATTCAACAAATGTAAGTTTTGTAACATGGCACCTTAAAACACAAACACTGAGATAAAAGAAAAATGGAGATTCTCCTCTTTAAAATGACACTAGAACTCTGGTTAATGGAGCAGAACGGTCATGCACGGCCGTCTGCTCCATTAGTCCGACCAACCTCTCGTTCTCGCAATCTGCGGGGATCTCAGCACTGAGACCTCCACTGATCAGCAAGTTAGGCCCTATCTCGTGGATAGGGCCTAACTTTTCTTTGTGAGAAAACCCCTTTAAGGGTTTCTTTGCTGCACTATTATTGGGTGAGAGGCATTTTTAGCCTAACAACACAATTAAATTTAGTCAAGAATTCTAATTTTAGAGTAATAAAAAGAAATGTAGACACATGGATCACATCCCCACACATAGAGAAATAACTTATTAAGTGGAATAACTTATGTCAGGCCTTACTTGTGACAGCGACATGGCGGTTGGACTTCCCTTCATCGATCACATCTAGGATCTCCTCTGGACTGGACACAAAACGCTCAGTACAGCCCTGAAAAGTAAAGAAGAATGAATCACGTACAACACATTAACCAATCACTGAGGGTTTATTAGGGTCCATATGATGCAGGTCTGCACAAAAGGTGCACCCCAGTTCAGCCAAAGCAAAGAAGACACATACAGCTCAGTATCCATTTCTCATGGTGGTCACTTAATGCTGCAAAAAGAGACTTCATCAGGCGCAATGGCTAGAAGCTTTCAGAGCAAGTACCAAACACGTCCACTTAACGTGGTCTAATCAAAGCTTGCATTATGTAATGTTCATATGGAATAAAAGCCCTAAATCTATATTAATGATTTGTAAAAAAATAATTATAACTATATTTTTTTAATTGTGACATTTATTTCCTTAAGATTATACTTGTAAATATGTAAATAGGTTTTGAAACTTTTCCTTGGGTCAATAATATTTGAGACACAAATCCTTCTTGCATTGTCTACAAATGCAATAAAGTGATTAATGATTAGTAAAATACACTATTACAAGACCTTGGTCTGTATAGAGTGTAGTGCAGAGATCATTAAGTATACAAGACACCATTAAATCTCCACACTCTGCTGTTTCTGTCTTAGTCTACACAGCAAAGCTGCCAGATGACCATATTACATGTACTCCATTGACCAGTATAGACTTGACTGTAAACATTTAGATTTTAAAAAAAAATTGCCTGCATGCATTTACATCCAATGTATGTCACAAAAACTGATTGCATTTTCTGATGACACATTCCCTTTAAATTACATCTGCAATGCAGTGCATCACATGGCCACTGAGAACCGCAATCTACTGATCCATATTAACAGAGAAAACATCTCTCTCAACCCCCAAAAAAGGAAAGGACAATTGCAATGTGAAGTGTTCTGTCAGTTACAGCCATACACAATGACATAATGGTATTAATTTAAGTAAAGGCTTTACTCAGTGACCCAACTATTATAATTATTAGAATATGTATTCTCATACTCTCAATGCGATCACTAAGGTCTCCATTTATAAACTCTTTGTGAAGGGCATAAACAGAGCCATGAAACAGCAGGAATATTATTCAATACAAAGAACATTTCGGCTCTGAAAAATGATACTAAGTATTTCATATTGTGCTTTGGCCTCAGCAAAACAGTGTGAAATCAATACTCTGTGATCAAGGCTTTCAGCAAAAACCCTCTGAATCTCTGTATTTGTTCTTACCACTGCAAAAAAGATTGGATTTTCGTCTTCCTGTAATAGGCATTTGGCACGTTAGCGCTCATTGGTTGCCCACCGCACTGGTCCAATCTATCTCCATATATACATAATGGAGCGACTGCTTCCAGTCATCTTCACATTATTTATGTATATTGATTGATAGTTCCATTAAATATTGTCCCAAATACCTTTACACTGGGAAATACAGGGCTAAAGATACTTTATTTAATACACTGGATGATCAAAAGAACATATATTCAGCAGTCCATAGTACACCTGAAGCCCATCTAGTCAAAGTCCCTCTAATGACTGATATAAGTTAATATAGGCACTTGAAATACAGACATTTGAAAGAGATTTGGAGAGGGAGGTATTAGTTCATCTTCCATAGACTTCCAAGTCAACTAATGGGCACTCTGCCTTGAACTAAGGCAATGAGAATCTACAATCCAAAACAGCAGATAAGTTCCTCCCTTGACATTCTGGCTATCTTGTAAAACCAAGGGTTAGACCTTGATCCATAAGGTTGCACCCATCCAACAGGTGGTACTAGAAACAAAACTAAATCTTTATTTTTGAAAGAAGAGAGCTGATTTGCTCACACTTTTCAAAAGGAGCATTGGATGGCCTGCAAGACTCCTTCAAACTCATGTCTACTTTGTACTATCCTTATGGAGAAACCATTTTTCTGTTTTTTTAAAACTATTAGATTATATTTAGCTTTTTAGATTGTTAGCATGTATGTATGTGTATATATATATATATATATATATATATATATATATATATATATATATATTGTACTTAACTCAGCATTCAACACCAAGAAGATCAGACAAAGAAAACAATGCAGTGTCCGCTCTCACCTTGACAAATGGAACACGGTTCTTGTCTTCATGCACGGAGAGGTTTGTTTTAGACACTTGAAAAAGGAAGGAGAATAAATTGATTTTCAAAAGCATTAAAAGGAAAATCGATACTTCCAAATAATTTACCCAGCTGCATTTACTCACACTAAAATAAAAACTCATTTAAAGTGTAGATGAAAAGAGAGATGTACAAAACCTTAAAGGGAGATTGGCTGCATTTCTAGGCAACAAACTTAACCCTAGAATGCATGACCATAGAAATCTACACTATTACATACCTGGGGCCTTTTAGGCCCGTGTGCAAATAACATGGAATAACTCAAATAAAAATACTTTTTAAAGTTTATTTTAAAAATGCAAAGTAAGGATGCATTCCTACTAGCGCTGGTGTCTGCCAGGAGGGGATCTGTAATGGATCTGACCTCCTGGTGTCCCCAGCTACGGCTGGTAGAATCCGGGCAATCCGGCAGCCTTAACTGGAATTACCAAGAGATCATATCCATTACGGATCACCTCCTGGCAGACACCAGCGCTAGTGAGAATGCATCCTAAGATGTGAATAATTCAAAACATTTTGTGCAAAAAAACCCCAAAGTAACTGAACGGGCTTAAAACGGCCAATATACTCATTCAATATAACTCTTTATAATAACGTTTTTTTGTCTAAAATTTTTTTTTATATATAAAAGTTGCAGTAAACATGCTGCAGGGATATCCCTTTTCAAAGTTTCCTTTTCGAATTTACTAATGACCGCAGCATCTTTCACATGTTATCTGTAATTCAACATCTGGAAGATGAAATTGTAGTATTTTACACAGGACTGTCTATCAAAAATGATTGCTTTGATTTCTTGGTTAGTCAAACCCCTGGATGTAGACTGTGCCATTGTAACCTTAGAAGTCAGTAAACTATAATGAAAAAAAATGATTACAATAAGGGTTGTAGACTCTTTGTTAGTGTCTGTACAGCCCCCTCCTCTCACCTTCAGCAGGTCACCACTTTCTTTTAGGTGAAGTGGAAATCTTTGGATTTTTGGCGCTCAGAGTTTCTTTTTCAAGAAACAAGAAAGCTGACTCCTTCCTCCTTCCTGTTCAGGAACTATGATGATGTCAGAGACGCATGACATCATGAGGTAGCCTCCTTCCCAAGATCACATGACCATGTAGTCAGGCACAATCCACACTCAGTTATTAAGACTAAGGCTACATTCACACGACCATATGGGGGACATATATACTGCCGACGTATATACGGCCGATATACGTCCCCCATAGACGGCAATGGGCGCACGGCGCCCTACGGGAGCGGTACAGTGCAGCACACGTGCGGCACCGTACCACTCCGTACCCGGGAAAAAGATAGGACATGTCCTATCTTTTCCCGTAATACGGCGCCGTGCGCCATGTATCCCTATGAGAGGGGCGGGGGTGAGCTGCGCTAACCTCCTCCTCATCTCCCCGCGTCCTCCTCATCTCCTATACCGAAATGCCGGTAACATAAAAATATATGAACAACTGGAAATGACTAACAACTATATAACCGAGGAATACCTAGAGTTTCAGAATTCTAACTAAAGTAATCTTGCGGTAAAAAGAAAAAAACTAACAGAGCGGGCCTGCGAGGCCCCAGGTATGCATTCTAGGGTTAAATACGGTAAGTTCTTCATAATTAAAAAATAAAATCTGCTATCCCACCCCCCTCCCCAAAACGCAGCACCACTTTGTCTTGTTAGGTTGAGATTGGTAAGGTAGGTCAGCTTCATTACCTAAATGGGAAATAGCTGCTTTACAAAAGATTGCTCATTTGAGGGAAAGGGAGGAGACCTTTTATTTTGTAAAGTTTTGACAAAATTAAATATATTATTAATTTTATATTGCTTATTAAAGAAATGTGTTCCTGTGCCCTTCATTTTCGCCTGCCTTTCTCCGTTATTTAAACCTGATAAAGTGTCTCATGACTTTACAGTTACTGGACAGTCTAATCTCCCCATACAGCTGAATCATTAAATAAATTATAGTTATGGAAGAGTTAATCACTAGCCTCCTTATCTGTCTGAAGTGGATGTATTTCAGAAAGATTTCAGATACACTGCTCACTACAGAAGCAGAAAAAGACAAATGAAAGTTACTTTACTTAATGAAATATGCAACACAGTTGACTTTTATCAACTGTTTTAATTGCTTCAAATGTTTAGTTACTCTTTGATGAAGTAGGACCTGTCTATTTAACATAATACACAACAAATCCCTATTAGGTAATATTAAAAGGGTAAACCCAGCTAAAAATATAATTGTAGATTTTATTTTTCTACTTTAAGACAAAAAATAAATTAATGCATTGACACAGGAAATACAAATCTACAAATTCTGCCATTTAGAAATGAAAATGAGGAAAACAATGTCTGTCAAAGCTAAGTTAAAGGGAAACACCACCAGCTCCAACCCTTTCCATTCCGATTCCAATACAATTAGAATTTGTTTTTTTAGCTCCCGCTGTTCCTAGGGCAGTTACGGTAATTTCAATATATTACTGTAAAATATGAAAGAATAAAGCACTGAAACACATTAAAATTGGGGACTTCCATTGTCCTATATGTAACAGATCTGACATCCAATATATTCAGTTTAAGATCATTTTAATAACACATATTTCATACATAGCAAATTGGCCGTGCTGGATTGGATGTGACACTGTCTTGGAGTCACTGTAGGGCATCAGATTACAGAAGCGCATCTTCACAGCCGCAAGCAAGTGACAGATCATAATCCATAATGAATGCACTAATTTGATACTCTAATGGATGAGACATTAGAACACTCTACCTGAATGTATAATAAGATTATAATTGCTCATTTGCATACACGTGCCATGCTTTATATCAAATGGGGCCGCCAAGTCATCTGCTGGCCGTTGTCTATTTTTATAGCATTCTGGCAACCCATTTATTGGATTCTAAACATAAAAACTGATGGTTTGGTGATGATACAACAAGATATGCATACTTATATCTTAGTTTTTTATTTTTAATTAATTTGTCAACTTATACATAGAATAGGACTTATAAAACAAGACACATTTGCTCCATGAATTCTAGGCCATGTAGTGGTTCGACTTCATGTACTTAACACAGTATCGGGGATGGGAGTACAAGCATCATACATGATATATATGATAGGAGGAGCCATCGCAAAATCATGATTACAGTTGTTCTGCAAAAAAGGGACTCCTTACATCATATATAATTATAATACTTGGAGTCCAGTCATCAGCAACACCACACAGTCCCTGAGCCACAGTGCGAGTTAGACTTGGTAGCTTTAAGGGAAATCTACCATCAAAATCAAGCATGACAAGCCAGGAACATTTACTCTTAGATCCAGGAAGCATGCCTGTGGTAATCATCTTATAATTAATTATCCATGGCCTCATGTATACTAAAATCAACTTATCAGAACATCTCCGACCGGTGGCAAAACTCCCTGTTGGTCTCAGATTACAGCAGGAAGAGGGAGGAGTGGGAGGTTGTTACAAGTGCTCCTGCACAGTGTAACAGCCTGTGAAGCTGCAGCACGGAGGGGCTCTTCTAACACCCCCCATAACACTTCTGGCTCATTAAAATAATCTTAAAAGTTGATTTTAGACGGAAGGATGCCATGGATAACAAATAAGAGAACATTCCCACAGTCTGCATGTTTATCATGTTTGATGTTTATGGTATATTTCCTTTAAATGGCATCAAACTTGTAAAATGGTTGATACTGCAAATGAGCTGAATATATTTCATAAAACAATACAGGATGATCTATATTATGTTTGTACCTACTATAAAATAAAACAGTTTTATTGGGAATTTGGTTATGTGTATATCTGTGTCTACTTACCGTCAAGCAGGTCTCTAATTTTATCCAAATAAATCTCAAAGTAGGATACCTGAAGAAAGGACAGATGTTATAAGAGATGCTTCTTAATACATTGCACAGTATATACTGTGTAGCCAAAAAATGTAGCATAACAAATATACTGCATCACTGGCTGATAATCTAATCAATCTGTAGTCTGATTATCTAGATCAAAGATAAATTAATTAGAATTGGTAATCAATTATCTCATTTCTGGTGTAATCCTGTTAATGAACATAAATTCACCTTACATGTTGGAATGGACACTTCAATTCCAATAATCTAGCCCTTAGGACTAGCAAGGGAATCAATGTTCATGCTACGGTCATCTGTCTGCAGGGGTGTATAAAAGAACCAACATTATGCTGGTTGGCTTGGTCTGATGGCACAGGGGGGGTGGTGGTCTTGGGCAGACTATATGACTTAGTTTATAATTTTATTAACCCCTTAAGGACGGAGGGTTTTTCGGCTAATTTCTCGCTCTCCAACTTCAAAAATCCATAACTTTTTCATTTTTACGTGTACAGACCTGTGTGAGGGCTTATTTTGTGCGTAACAAATTTTACTTTCCCGTAATGTTATTTATTTTAACATGCCGTGTACTGCGAAGCTGAAAAAAAATTCCAAATGTGGAAAAATTGAAAAAAAAACGCACGTGCGTCACGTTCTTGTGGGCTCAGTTTTTACGACTTTCACTCTTCGCTCCAAATAACACGCCTACTTTATTCTTTGGTTCGGTGCGATCGCGGTGATACCAAATTTATATAGGTTTTATTGTGTTTTAATACATTTTCAAAAATTAAACGAATGTGTACAAAAAAGAAAAAAAAATTTTTGCCATCTTCTGACGCTAATAACTTTTTCATACTTTGGCGCACGGAAATGTGTGAGGGGTCATTTTTTGCGAAATGAGGCGACGTTTTCATTGCTACCATTTTGAGGTCTGTGCGACATTTTGATCATTTTTTATTTCATTTTTTATGTTATGTAAAAAGGTGTAAAAGTCGCATTTCGGACATTTGGGCGCCATTTCCCGCCTTGGAGGTCACCGCCGGCCGTAACCGTTTTTATATTTTGATAGATCGGGCATTTTGGGACGCGGCGATACCTAATATGTCTGTGATTTTTACTGTTTGTTATGTTTTATATCCGTTCTAGGGAAAGGGGGGTGATTTGAACTTTTAATATTTTATTAATTTTTTTTATTTTTTAAACTTTTTTTTTCTTTTTTTTTTCACTATTTTTTAGACCATCTAGGGTACATTAACCCTAGATGGTCAGATCGCTCCTACCATATACTGCAATACTACAGTATTGCAATATATGGCGTTTTTGCAGGTCTTACATTACAATGAGCCACTGGCTCATTGTAACGAACCTGCATAAACCATGTAGCCTCGTGTCAAAAGAAGACCCGAGGCTACCATGGTAACCGATCGCCGCCCCCCGATGACGTTCGGGGGCGTGGCGATCGAAAAAAAGATGGCGGCGCCCGCGCGCCGCCGTCTTTTAAACGCCGCCCGCGACTTTGCGGGCGGCGTTTAGAGGGTTAATAGCCGCGATCGGTGCTAGCACCGACCGCGGTTATTAGCGGTGGGGGTTTTGTGCAAAATGCAAAAACCCCCACCTCTGTATGAAGAGGACTCAGCCCGTGAGCCCTCTTCATACATCCCTTATACCTCTGCGCCGTAGAGCTACGGCGCAGAGCGTTAAGGGGTTAAAGATATTGCTTTGTTTTTGTTAAAAAAGTCCTTCAAAATAAAATGATCATCCTATTGCAAAGACATCCACATACGTGCTGCACATGCCTGTATGACCTCCCTACAATGCCTTGTCATGCTCCATATGAGGCTGCGGATGGTCTCCAAACATACACAGCAAACCTTCTTGTCACAGCTCACATTTATATATCATCCTGGATGAGGTGCACTACCTGAGCCACTTGTATGGGTTGTAGAGTTTGTCTCATGCTACCATGTATGTGAAAGCACCACCAACATTGACCAAAACATCAGCCAGAAAGCACTGAGAAGTGGTCTGTGGTCCCCACCTGCAGAACCACTCCTTTATTGAGTGTGTCTTGCTAATTGCCTGTGAAATTGATCATCAATCAGTGTTGCTTCCTAAGTAGACAGTTTAATTTCACAGAAGCTTGATTTACTTGGAGTTATACTGTGTTAAGTCTTCCCTTTATTTTTTTGAGCAGTGTATATACAGTTTAACAGAGGACAAAATACAAGGGTAGGACTACCTGTTTTAGCAAGCAGTGAGTTAGTTACCTTGTGCTGGTCAATGGAAAAGGATGACCCGCACTTAATGATGCCTTATGCCCTAGATGGTAAAAATATTTCCCATGGAAGAACCATGGGCATAAGGGAAGCCCTAATTATATTAGGTGCAGACACACCCCTTGCTCTAGGAACCCTCCTACCTGAATCAGTTTCAGGACCCTGGAGGAGTTGTAGATTCTCAATAAGAAGTCATAGAGTCAGTGCTCTCATGGATCCGGATGAATCCCTGGATTACATTGATACAAGACATGACCCACTTACTATGCTCCCAATGAGAGATATTTATATCTTTGTGTCTAAGAATGCTAAAACCAACAGGTATGCAATACCCTGGCTATCCAGATTCCAAATATGTATATGGCCTTGGGCTGGGATGGATCATAACTCCATAACTGTCCCTAACTGATCCCCCTCCCCCCGATTGTGCATGTATGGTTCTATATTTCATCACAACATCTACATACCTTTATATGAAATTCCAAGTTTTCATCCATGGAATAAATATGATTGAAAATATCTCTAGCGATCCTCGGTATTATTCCCATCAGCTGAGGATCGTGCAGCTTACCCTGAGGGATAACAGAAAAGATAAGAACATTTTTTGATAAACAAATATTTTAGATCTAACATCCTTTTTTATTCAAAGATTATTTAGAAATTTTTCTTGCTGCTGGTACTGCAAAACTTACCTCCATGGTGTGGGTCTTTCCAGAAGCCGTCTGCCCATAAGCAAAGATAGTTCCATTGTATCCGGCCAGCACATCTGCAAGGAAAATAGGAACATGAAGCAATCTAGTACAGAAATGTTGTCCTTTTCAGCATAGTCAATTACAAGTTATTTATGGTAATATTATAATTATTATGTATTAGTCAGCACAAGTAAAGTGCAGGAAAGTAAACAGTTTAAATCATTATGATCATTAAATAATCAAAACAAAAAGTCTTACATAAATGTCAATTTAAAATACAAATAAATACAATGCATAAATAAATAAAATATATGCAATAATCCTAAAAATTCTGCCAACAATTTATAAAGCTATGCCTAAGAAGCTAAACCACAAAAAAAGATTATATTATCCAATGTGCATATTCCATATAAAAAAAATTAAAAGTGAATCAATAACTATTTCCGATTACAATTAATGTCCTAGGGAGATTTAGAAAAAAATTAGCTGCTAGTTGCAGGGCCCTTTTTTGGAAACGTCAACATTACACAGAGTAGTTACGCTAGTTATTAGTAGATATAAGTAGATGGTAGTATTAATTAATAATTATATATATGTGTGTGTATTCCACTAAGATTCTACAATAGGGACTATAACAAGGGTACATCACCTATGATTTTATTATTCAAAATTAGAGGGCGCTCTTACTTCAGGCGAGTCTTTCTTCATTTTAATAGAGTAGTATAAGGATGAACTAAGAGACCTGGTGGACTCATATCAGGTACAGTATGGAAAATAGTTTTACCTTTAACAATTTGCATAGCACAGGCATGGTAGACTTGCTCCTGAGTTGTATTTGGTGGAAACACACGATCAAAAGCATAAGGTTTTCCCTAGAATAAAAAAACAAAAAGAATAAAATTACATCTAGTTATATATGTATTTATATCTTTCTTATTATTTTATACAACGGTAACAGAAAGAAAAGAGAACAAATACCAGTAACGAGGTCTATTTGGGACATTAAAGCCCCCACAGATATGTATGGCAGGTTTAGGCTATTCTGAACGGTCTTTGAGACAAAAAAAATCTGTTTGTGCAGAAAATGTAATACCTAAAGTAGTCCATGAGTGGCAAATTTTTCCTAAAAACAAAATTAACGTGCAAAAGTTTTGGTTCATTACATTTTTCTCATCTATGAATGTTCACATAATTCCCAGGACCCCATACAACTAGTCCTCCAATTCCCTTACGGATGTTCACAGACCTGAAAGTCCCTTAACATTAGTCCACCCATTCCTCAACTAAAGTACACAGACCCACGGGCCCCCATAAAACCAATCCTCCCAAACCTACACTGATTTAACAGCCCCCATAAAAGTAGTCCTCCCAATCCCCCATGAATGTACACAGACCTAGCAGCCGCCATAACAGTCATCTTCCCAATCCCTCATGAAACACCCACCATAACAGTCATCTTCCAATCCCCCAAAGCTGACAGTCCCCGTAACACTAGTCCCTCGAATTACCAACCAATGAATACAGATATAACAGCGCCAAAAAAGTAGACCTCCCAATCCCCCCATGAATATGCATAGACCTATAACAGTCATCCTCCCAATCCCCCATGGATGTACACAGACCGTGCAGGCCCAGAAACAATGTTCTTATTAGTAAATCGTAGACTTGTGTTGACACTGATAATAAATACAGATTTGTCGATATAAGAACATCTTCAGTTTTGTCTGCACTATTTTGTACACAGGAGAAATACAGTAGAGCACAAAATCTGTCAGCTCCCCACACAACAGCCTCAACTCATCATGAGAGCTCCTATCTTTCCCTTCAGATGGATGTTATATTTTCACACTTTAATATTAATTACTAAATCTCAGTTCAAAGAAGAATCTCTGTTAATTACCACAATGAACAATTACCAAAAATATGAGGGAAGCGCTGCTCCCGAATGACTTGAGATCTAAGCGAATTTAATTAGTCTCCATAAAGCAAAGAAAGGCAGAGCGCCAGGCTTATACTTGTGTTCTGGCTTCCAATTTACTTTGGATCTGTGTACAACAGAGGCCAGCGGTACACAACAAAGCCTACTGGCTTATCCAGGATCCTATTACATCTGGTTTGCTGGCCGCCATTAGAGCAGATAAAAACAGTATCTTCAATCAAATGCTACAAAATCTAAATATTACTTATAAGTTGCAAGTAAACTTTGTTAATCGTTCTCTTAATTTCAACATTGAATTCAACCAAAACAAAGAGGACTCTCCGATATTGCCAAATTTTTATTAGGACATCATATCTGGTCTAACAATATAAGCATAAATGATAACAAAGTTATGCTCCATTATCCAATTGATACATATAGCCATCACATTTAGCCGGAAATATGCAACCACTGAACTCAACATATAAATGGACCACAGAGAGTCTTTTACGCAAGAAGATATTTTTCAACAATTCAGCAAGCCATCCTTGCTTTGTGATCATCACACTGTATGGGGTACACAATGGCAATATGATTGTTAGTCCTATACATTTTGAATTTGTTAGCCATATAATACGTTTATAGAAGGACGTATGCTCCCCACAAACTATTATTTTTATACCTTCATAAAATATAAGATCAATCAACACTAACTTATTTGCCAGGTACATATGAAAAGAGCAATGATTGGTAGCTTGAATGGCAATCAATGCATAACTTTCAGAAAGCCTATTGATATGGGATAAAAGCCAAACCAGTATATCTTTGCCAAAAGAGATAGACTGCAAACTGGGGACACTGCTGGGGACACTGATGATTTTGCATCTCATCAGAAAAGTGTAGGGAACAGGTAAGAAAAAAATATAAAATCCTTAAAGGTATTGCCATGAAGACAAGTTTATTAAATGTACTCAGGATAACAAAATAACACTTACTCTAATTCAATGTTATTAACAAAAATACAACATTTCACAGATATAATTCCAACTTGTATCTATCAGTCCTGGTGTACACAATTCACCACTATTCAATACAATTCACCAACACAGTTCAATTGTAAAGTAAGGGAAAATGATCTGTATTGTGTGAACATCACAGGGATTGAAATTTTAGCATTTTCTTTCATGGGCATTTCCACCACCTTTACGCCATACAAAGCCTTAACGGCCATACATGATCCACTGGGGATTCCGGATAATTTTTCAGTACTAACTAGTAAAGCAGCTCCCTTTACACAAAGCATGAAGTGCAGCATGCTGTAAAGGCTATGGTGTAAAGGGAGCTACTCAAGGTAGCCCTGAAAAAAAGTTATCCCTAAGGAAACCAAGTGACATGATGTGGGATAATGACCTAGAAAACATATTTGCATCTTGCCTCAAGATGGCAAGATGAAGCGCTGGTTCTAGCGCGAAACAATTTGTCCCTGTACAAAACCGCAATTCCCCCATCCACCCTCTCCCTCTGTGTATGCCGTTTTAAAGATGATCTAATAAAGAAAGAAGTTTTAAAGATATGGTGAGTGCCAACTTTTCTTCTATGATCCTCCCTCTGCCTGTGTAAAGTAGCAACAGCAAGAAGTGCAGCAGGCGGAGAGATCTGCTCTGCTCAGTGTTACAGTCTGTGAAGCTACAGGACACAGGGGCACTGAAAACACCCACCAGCCCTTCATGCTCATTAGAATAATTTTAGAAGGAAGGAGGCCATGGATAACAAATATAAGAGAATTACCACAGTTACCTACAGTGCCATTACTTTTAAAAGTTCTCATTTATATTTTAGGTAAGATATATGTGATAACAAACTAAGATGGCCATACATAGGCAGGAAAAATGAACTGTGACATAGCAGTAAAGAGCGCTCCAGTGTGTGCCCTGGGCCCTCAGCAGTTACAGGAGCGGAAATGTAGAAAAGAAGAATGTATGTGCAGAGATGGGAGAAGCCTCCAAGCTCACAAATGAGAGAAAATACACTCATACAGAAAGCTTGGTAACATGATTGGTGCTTCAGGAAAAAGCCATCTGTTACATTAAAATCATCAGACATGGTCATTACAGTGGAGGGGGGGGGGGTGTTCTTAATAGAAGAACACTGATAAACCAGATGATAAGCAGTCTACAGCAGGGTTAGCCGAATTCCTGGAGACTAAAAACTAAATAATATAATTTTATGACATAAACAAACCAGTAAGTTTAAAAATGACGGTGCTGATGAAAGATCTTTTATTTTATTTTTTTAATACTACTTTAGGATATTCAAGGTGCGGTCACACGTTTCAGTTAAAACTGCATTGCAATCAGCTTTGAGGTGGTTTTCGGTGCAGTTTCTTCAATTTAACAGGTGAAAGATATGAACTGAACAGGTGAATTTGAATGGGAAACCTGTTCCACAAATGTCAATCCTTGTCCTGTGTCAAGGATTTCTGTTACGCTCTTCTATAATAGAGATTGTAACGGGAACAAAATACAGAAGGAGAATAGAAAGCCTTATGTTTAATATTCCATTTGCCATAGCTTTCCATTTACAGAACAGTAGCTTCCATAACCCCTCTGTTATTTATTTTGGGAAAGAGATTGAGGACTGAAGCATTATTTTTACTGCTATTAATAAGGGAAGGGCATAACATGAGCTGCTAAATGCAAACGTGAGCTTAGCCTAAATCGTGTTAGGCGTGTCCGGTGTGCATCTGTACCCGCATCTGTTTGTTCACATCATTATGATTAGATACCCATTCATTTTTTTTGCGGATGTTAAAAAAAGCATATGGGTCTCTAAGTTACTTTTTGCCCTGCCCAGTTAGTTGTCTAACAACATTTAAGAAAAAAACAGACCACATATAGATGTCACTCGTGTGTCATTATTTTTTTTTGGCGGATCCATTGACTTCCTTGAACGTCCATGGTCTTTATGTGACATAAAAATAGTGCATGCTGCAATGTTCACCGACATGTGAACAGACCCATAGGAATCAATGGGCCCATATGCCATCCACAAAAAAACATATAGCATACGGACCTCAAAAACAAGGTTTTTGTATTACTAATCCATGTAGTGATTATATTTGTATAATATTTTGTAGTCAGTACTGCTTTAGTGACAACACCAACAACTAATCCAGACTGGTAATAAATTCTATTCCCTAAGATCACTCATACAAATGGAAGACACTATGCTCTGAGTGTCATCCTGTGGTTTTCCTATGTGAAGACTAATTACATTAGTATTCAAGGGAAAAATTTGTCATGTGTTATTCTAATATTCCATACAGTAGGGCTTCTCGTCACTTAAGAGATTTCCAAGGGACCAATTTACGTGAACATGTTGCTTCTTCCTTATTTCACTAGAGCAAGAAAAACCACTGCTACCCTTCTTCTTGGCTGCCGCCATACTACTATATATCAAATATATTAACCATGTCATTCCTTGTACTTTTCCATGTTCTAGTTCTAGAAACAGTTTCTATGCCACAACTCTTGGGTGATCTGTATAACTGAATTTTGCAGCTACATCGAGTTGCATGACTGATCTGTATGGGAGGAATTAGCATACTGCTGATTATAGATCCTCAGGGTAATGCTTCCATATTACATCCTTACTTACATCCTCGCTGATGATGAGTCTCTAGTCCTTCAGGCTGTGGCTGCCTGTGATAAGAAAAAGGCTGAGCTTGGGGAGCTGTCCAAGAGCTGAAATCTGTTTTCTCTCTCCGCAGGGACCCGGCCATCTCACCAGATTACTGGAGGCAGCTGCTATACAGAGCGATTGTGAACGCATTGGTTGTAATTAAAGTACAAGAAAGAAAAGCACAAGGGGCTTCCTTTTCTAGTTTTAATACATAAAAGTTAGTTTTATAGTCTGTATTCCCCCCACTTCCCTGTTCAGTTACATGAAGACTTTTTTTTTGCATCTAATACATATACATAATAGCAGCCACGGTATATGATAGTAATGCTTGACAGGTACAGGAGTACTAATACACTTTGACCTTCCTATGCATCCTATGCCTCCATAGATAACAACACAGCACCGCTTTCTGCTATGGCTGTGACATAATTCTTTCCCCAATGTGCAAAAAGACATACCTGTACGTCTTGTTGCGTAGGTGGGACAATGAAGCGGGCTCACAGGCTGAGCCCTCTTCATACTCGCCAGGTGTTTGCTTCATAATGAAGCAAACCCCCGTTGCTAACACACACGATCAGCTTCCGGAGATTTAAAGGGCCATTGTGCCGATAATTGGCGCTGGACGGCTGCCAGTTGTTAAATAGGCATCCGGTGTCAACCGCCGGATCTTTCTGCCTCACAGCCTTAATGAAAGCTTTGTCTGATGCCTTGTATTCTGTATTCCAGTTGTGACCCGGTCCTGTTATTGACTTTGATCCCGTGCTGCCTGTCCTGACCTTCCGCTACATCCCCGACTCTGATCCTATGCTGCCTGTCTCGACCTCCCCGTCCACAATCTTGCCTTATGACTTAGTACAACGCCTTGACAAAGTAGGGCCTGTGGAGCGACCTTGCGGTACCACGCCGCACCGAGTCCATCCCGCTTCGCGGCGGGCTCTGGTGAAAACTGGGTGCCACTTAGACCCCGCTCCCAGGTGTCGGCTTATGTCACCATCCGCATGGTCCAGTGGGTCCACTACCCCTGGTGCCTGACAAACATCAATGGAGTCCCTCAGGTTCAGCTCCATAATTATTAAAGCCTTTTGTAAAAAAAAATGATGGCATAAGGAGCTAAAACAGGAGAGGATCCTGCCAGTGAAGGACACCCACCAGTATGTAAGTGTGCTTGGTTTACAATCCTTAATCCTGGTAGTAGGTTTCCTTTAAGACCCCAATATCCCATCAACAGACCTTTTAGGGTAGATGCACAATGGATTTGCACATGGAATTGTATGTAAGAAATCCACTTTAAGGCTATATTCACACTAACATGTGGCCGCTGTACCATAGTACGGCGGGTACACGTCGGTGCCGGGGAGAGGAGGAGGGGGTCAGCGCTGCTCACCCCCGTCCCTCTCCATAGTTATATATGGCTCATAGCGCCGTATTCCTGGGGAAAGATAGGACATGTCCTATCTTTCTCCTGGCTATGGAGCGGTACAGTGCCGCACATGTGTGCCCATTGCCGTCTATCGGGGACGTATATACTGCGCATATACGTCAGCCATATATTTCCCCCATACGGCAGTGTGAATGTAGCCTAAATCTGTAATTTTAAAACATGTGCACAGACTGGAGCAGATTGATCAATTCTGCCATAATTTGCAGCAAAAACTCAAATAACTTTATTATTAGCAAGGGTTTAGACAGATTTAGACACTTTTAGAAATAGTACAACAAAAGAGAGGTATAGCTGCACAAGAAAAGGGGCATGTGCCAAAGATTTTGCAAATGTGTCAGGATTTTTGTGCATTTTTCTGGCATTAACTAAACCAACTAATAGGCGGTGCAAGGTTAGACTCAACGAGGGAGATTTATCAAAAGTGTGGGAGAGTAAACATGTTATAGTTGCTAATAGCAAACAATTAGAGCTCAGCTTTTATTACTGTTTCCCTGAGTAACTACAGTTTTGTTCTCAGACATTTCTGATAAATCTCCCCCTACAGTCTAATACTTTAGTCTTATAAATCTTCCCCCACTGTGAAAACTTACCGCGTAGAAATTGACAATGGTAAATGAAAAAAAAATCAGCAGTAGAGCTTGATCAAAATCTATGGAGGTATACATATATCACATGCAGATTCACTATGGATTTCTATTGGGTTTAGCTGTATATCGAGGAAGACAGCCCACACCCTTGCACCCTAAGCGGGCTGCACACGAACACAAAACAGACTCATGTGTTAATTTGATCACACATATTGAACACATTACACAGGACAGGAGTCCTTTCAAGCAGCACCATTACTATTATACAGATAGGCAGACAGACAGGGAGTCCTTGCATCATATTTCTGTATGATGCAAGGACTCCCATCCTCTGCAATGGGAGCAGCCCGTGGGATGGGCCCGTGGGCAAAATCAGAAATATATTCCCATCAAGTATCAATCTAATTTCAGGAGGCATGTGAGACGTCTATAAGACTAAATTTCTTAAACATACGGATCAGTTTCCATGTTTGCGTGAAGCTGGCCTTAAAGGTAGGAATAAGCAGACCCACATGCAGCTAGATTCTTTCAAGGGTATGGTTTCCAGTTGAAAGCATCCATTTTGGTACAAATATAGAATTTCTTACAAAATAAACATTTTCATGGAAACTAAGTCTCTATTTTTCATGGCACCAGCTATGGTATAACCATCTTTATAACTTCATTCTTTATTGTTAATATTAATGCAATAATGTCTAATTTTTTTGTCATTATATGTAGTAAGTGAAGGACCCTATGTACCAGGGGTGTAACTAGGAGGGGTTGGGCCCCATAACAGATTTCTAAAAGGGGCCCCTCTTCACGAGCCAGAAAGGGGGGTTGAAGGCACATATCTGTCCCATTAACTGCAGACCGCATGGGGGTAATAGACGGCAGGAAGCTAGAGATGAGAGATTCCTAGTCCTGCTGTCTCCTCCCCTGACATTTCTTATCTAAGGTGCAGATTCATGCTGTGTACTGTGGAAGATGTGCACTGTGAACAATGTACAGAATAATATGTATATAATGGTGCACATCCTCCACTCTTTAGTGTATCAGTTCAGATCCCGGGGCCCCTTGACACTGCGGGCCCCATAACAGCTGCTATGGCAGCTACCACGAAACCTGCTATGTACTATTTATGACCAGTGAAGAAATAAAACACAACTTCCAATTCCTTTATGCAGATATAGGTGAACAGTTCCCAACACATGATTACCCTGAATATATTCAGCTTTTTGCAAGAAGTAGTCACATGGGTATGCTAAATGGACGTGTGATCAGTATGAAAATAACAAGCTCCAATTCAGCCTAGAATGAAAACCAATTGTTAAAAGCAGTTTCAATCAATATGAAAGCAAATTACTACACAAAGAGGGGCTGTGTCTCCGCTATAAATGGATTACTGTGACATGTGAGTACTCCTCTGCTGCTGCTCTCCCTATACACAGCGGATAAGGACCATGTCACAGCCCGGCCCATCATCTGGTGGCCTGTCTAGCCATGTATAGTAAAATAAACAAGGCATGAACATGATTCATAGTGAACATCTTCTCTGATATTATAATGGATATTAGGAAACCTAAACCTACTACTACGGAGACGACACGCTGAAGCAATTTTAGCATAATAGCATATGTATTTCACTCTTCCGATATCTAACTATAACTCATCCGTCACTTGCGATTCATTGTCATGGCAACTCAATCCCGAAGAAGCAGATTATTAGGCTAATGCAACCAGAAACTGAAGGCTTATGTAACCCAGTGAAAACAGAGGTATCATCATCTCTAGATCCCTGCCTCACAAACACAGCTAAACTGTGCACATACACATGTGTATCACACTACTACACAGCAACTATAGAGTTAACTAAACAAAGCTGCTGTAGTGACATCACACAATATTGTTACAATTTGCAGAGACCAGTGCAGACCAGGTCCAGTGTCTGAGTTGTTGTAGTGTAGAGCAGGTCCAGTGTCTGTGTGGTAGTGCAAGAACCTGCAGCAGAAACACCTCAGCAAAGCTGGGAAGAGATTGCACATTAGTTGTACATTAGAAAGAGCCGGAAGCACAAGATATTTCTGTACAGGACAGAGAAAGAATATATGTAACTGCAGAAGCTACAGAGGATCCAGAGACATCTGCAGAGGGAGGACACTGGAGCACAGAGACCCCTCAGCCTCACACATCAGGTACTGAAGTCACTGCCCCAGACCTAAGAATCTGTCTTGGATTATTATTACTGTGATTGCTGACTGAAGTGTTCACACTGCTGAGAATAAACTGTTCAAAGAGACTGGAACATGTGCTTATCTATCTGGGCCTAATATCCCCTAAACTACACACCCTCAGAATCCTAAAAGAACTCGCCCCTGCTAGCCCATCGTGGTCTGGCGTGTGTGGCTGTTACATTGGTGGCCCGTACGGGGATTTTGAGTGGATTTGGGATGCCCCAGAGTCTCTTAAAGATACAGTACACCGCTAGTGAATCTCAGAACTGTGTATAAAGAGAAAGTGTCTGCTGTACTAACAATAGCCATGGATATACAGCAACAGTTAGATGCCATCAGTGGGTCTCTCCTGCCATTAACCCATGCAGAACTGGTGTCAGTGGCCAAACAAGCCAAGGTGCCAGAAGATAGAATTAATCAAGCCCGCACCCGCAGACATCTAATCACAGCCATTAATAGCACCCTAGATGAAGCTGAGGAGAGTGAAGAATCAGAGACTGTGATTGTGTTTTTGCAAAGACTAGCCCAATTTATTGCAAGCCTGGGAACTAGTAACTCAGATGATTGTTTGGTGCCTGAAGAGAACCTGTCATCCCCACAAAAGGTGCTGCAAGGATTAAAAGAACAGGTTCAAGCCCTACAACAGACTGTGTTAGAGTCAGCTACTACACTGGAAGGGGTATTTAGCACTGGTCCATCTCCAAGCAAGTCTAAGCCTGCAAAGAGAACCAGTCCTACTCCTGAGATCACCATCAGGAAAGAGTTTAAAATAAATGGCAAGATTGGGGAGAGAGAGGAAAGAGAAAGACTGTCCTATACTAATCTCATTCATCAGATAGATTTGGGAGTCCAGAAAGGATACTGTGATGAAGAAATTATTGAGGCAGTAGTGAAAGCCATCAGTCCAGGACTGCACCTCAGAAATATGCTGGAAATGAAAAATAATCTGACTTTACCCCAACTCAGAATTATCTTAAAGGGACATTACAAAGAAGAAAGCACATCTGACCTTTACCATAAACTGATCAATATCTCTCAAGACATCAGAGAATCCCCTCAAAACTTCTTGTTCAGAGCTATTGTGCTTAAAGAGAGGCTTTTGTTTGCATCCAGAGAAGATGAGGCAGAAGAAAGATTTGATCCAGGTTTAATCCAGAAGAAGTTTCTCAGATCTGTTTGGACAGGTTTATTAAGTGAAAACATCAAGTTCCAGTTGAAGCGGTATCTGGAAGTACCCCACATAACAGATGAGGAATTAATTGAGAAACTGAATGATGCTGTCAGCCTTGAATCAGAAAGGGAACAAAAATTAAAGAAGCACTCTGCAAGCAAAATGACCAAGGTGATTCCTCCTAAAACAGAAATGGTGGGTGGGCCACAAGGAGAAGTCAGAGAAACTGATCTTGTGCCTAACCAAGCACCAATCACCCCCAAACCACTACTTAAAGCGACAGTAACACCAACTGATTGGGAAGCAGTAGTGAGTGATCTTCGAGCAGAATTGGCTGAAGTGAAAAGAGCCTTAAGAGCAGAACCAGAACAGAGATTCAGGAGAACATGTCGAGTCTTTCAACACAAACCACCCCCGGTGGACAGACCACCTCCAGCTTGTGAAGATTGCATAAACTCCAATCAAGCTAGAGCCTGTTGCCATTGCCTTAAATGTGGTGAAGAAGGACATTTTGCTAAAGACTGCAGAGTACCTCGTTTCAAGCAGTTAAAAGGCAGAGGGTTGCTGGTGAGGGACAACCAGTAACCTCAACCCCAAAGAGGTCCCAAACTAATCACACAAACCATGCTATGTCTTTTGAAGCTACTCAGAATGGAGAGAGGTTGCGCCAATATTATCCACAAGTGTGTGACCGTCTTCAACAACTCCAAGCAAGAAGAAACTACTCAGTCACCAGGATTGATGGTGACACTTCTTCAGGCTATGCTCCATCAGAAGAAAGCATGTCAGAAGACCAGCCTAAACTAATTAACCTGGTTGGAGAAAAATGCATGATCCAGTGCACACTAGATGGATTTCCTTTTAAAGCTCTGTGGGACACAGGAGCTCAAGTCAGTATCCTGAATGAAGAGTGGAGGCGACAATACCTACCTCACACCAGACTCAGATCAGTACAAGAACTGGTAGGTTCTGGCCCATTCAGTGGAAGAGCTGCAAATCAGACTGTAATACCTTTCTTAGGATGGGTTGAAGTTACCTTTCAATTGTGTGCCAAGCAAAACAATTCTTGTGAACTGTTAGTACCTTTCCTGGTTACTAGTGACCAGCGAGTCGCAGAAGAACCTATTATTGGTTACAATGTTATTGCTGAAGTGGTTCACCAAACCAAGAGTCACACTCCACTAGTGGACTCAGTGTCTACATCCTTTGCATTACCTAACAGGGCAGCAGAGGGAGTGGTGCAAGCTCTCAAGAAGGCCGAAACAACTGTGTCAGTCCGAGAGGTAAGGATAGGCCTACGCTCAACTACCATTCCTGCTCATACAGCGGTGGGAGTGAAGTGTGGTGTCAGAGTGGGACCAAGGCCAAAGCCACAGAAGATGCTGTTTGTTCCTCAAGATCCTGCTCAGCTGCCTGAAGGAGTCATCACAGGTGAGACTGTGGTAAGCGTTCCTTATAGTGGTTTTGCCAAAGTGACTGTGCTAGTTATGAATTCCACCAAGCATGAAGTGAAATTGGATCCTAGAACTTCATTGGGACATCTTGAGGATATCAAGACTGTTTACCCAGCCAATGTGAGACCAATCCATTCACCACCTGAGAGTGCATCATCATCTCCTAGAGTGAACACCTGTCAACAAGAGAAACAGACACCTTCATCGAGAGAACATTGGGATCCACCGGTTTCCCTAGAGCATTTGGGAGCAGAAGAACAACAGATGGTAAGACGGATGTTGAGAGAAGAATGTCATGCCTTTGCGAAAGATGACTTTGATGTTGGTTGTATACCTTCACTGAAGATGAGGATCAACCTTAAAGATAATACACCAGTGACTAAGGGGTATACAGGAGTACCAAAACCCCTACACAAAGAAGTTAAAGAATACCTACAAGACCTTATCAACAGAGGATGGGTCCAGAAGTCAAAATTATCTTATTCCTCTCCCATTGTGTGTGTTAGGAAGAAGGATGGAACTCTTAGACTTTGCTGTGACTACAGAGAATTAAATTCAAAGACTATACCAGATCGTCATCTACCCAGAATACAAGATATGCTAGACAGCTTGTCCGGAAGCACTTGGTTCTCTGTCCTAGACCAAGGCAAGGCCTATCATCAAGGTTTTATTGAAGAAGCCAGTAGACCATTGACTGCCTTCATTACTCCTTGGGGTCTCTATGAGTGGATTCGCATTCCCTTTGGACTCAGCAATGCACCCGCCGAGTTTCAAAGAAGCATGGAAGCCTGTATGGAAGGATTGAGAGATGATATCTGCCAGCCATATTTGGATGATAACCTCATCCACAGTAAGACCTTCGCTGATCATGTGGAACACATAAGAACTGTTCTACAACGTTATCAACAACATGGAGTGAAGCTGACACCCAAAAAATGTGAGCTCTTCAAGAGAAAGGTCAGATATCTTGGAAAGATTGTATCCGGAGAAGGTTATACAATGGATCCAAAAGAAATTGCTCCAGTGAAAGCATTGAAAGACAAACCTCCATCTACAGTAGGAGAATTAAGAAAGGTTCTAGGTTTCCTTTCCTACTACCGAACTTACATTCAGAACTTTTCCAAGATTGCATCTCCTTTATATGCTCTCTTGTCAGGAAACTCCACCTCTAGTGCTGTGACACCAGAGGACAAAAAGAAGAAACAAAGCAGACCTAAAAGCAAAGGAAGAATATCAGCTTCTGCCCAACAACCTATCAACTGGACTTCTCATCACCAAGAAGTGCTAGAGGAACTAGTTGACTGTTTGATCCAACCACCAGTTATGGGATACCCTGACTTTAACACTTCATTCATCCTACATTGTGATGCTTCTCAAGTAGGACTAGGAGCCGTCCTGTACCAAAGACAAGATGGAAAACTAAGAGTTATTGGTTATGGGTCAAGAACTTTAACACCAGCTGAGAAAAACTACCATTTACATTCTGGGAAGTTAGAATTCCTAGCTTTGAAGTGGGCCATCTGTGAAAGATTCAGAGACTACTTATACTACAGTCCAGAATTTGTGGTCTACACAGACAACAATCCTTTGACTTATGTCCTAACCACAGCAAAACTAAATGCAACTGGTCAAAGATGGGTCGCGGAACTAGCAGACTTTAATTTCAGTATTAAATATCGTCCAGGCAAGTCTAACACAGATGCAGACGTCTTGTCAAGAATGCCACTTGAACCAGATGACTACATGCAACAATGTTCAGAAGAAGTGGGAATGGAAGACATTGTGAGTACTGTCCAAGCCATTCAAATACAACAAGAGGAATACATGCCCACCTGGTGTCCTCTTGCCGTGGAAATAACTGTAAAAGATCAGGAAGTGGACTCTACTGTTTCTATTCGTCAGTTGTCCAAAGAGACAATCAGAAAGGCTCAGAAAGAAGACAGAGTTATTGGAAGAGTACTTCATTATTTAAGTCAAGATAGACTTCCAAGCAAAAGAGAGAGAGAAGCTGAGCCACCTGCTATCAATACTTTACTGAGGGAGTGGCCTAAGCTCTATTTGACTTCAGATGGAATTCTACATCGAAAGAGAGGACCCAATTCACAACTTGTGTTACCAAGAGTCTACCACCATACAGTGTTTAGAGAACTCCATGAAGACATGGGTCATTTAGGAGTTGAAAGAACAACTAACCTAATTCGAGAAAGATTCTTTTGGCCTTATATGCAGAAAGACATTGAAAGATATGTGACCAGGGAATGTGGTTGTTTAAAAGACAAACGCCCTCATAAACCTATCAGAGCACCCATGGGAAATATCACAACAACTTACCCGTTTGAGATGGTGTCCATTGACTTCTTACATCTAGAACAATGTAAAGGAGGTTATGAATACATCCTTGTTGTCATGGATCATTTCACTAAGTTTGCACAGGCTTATGCAACTACTAATAAGTCTGGGAGAACAGCTGCCGAGAAAATCTTCAATGATTTTGCCCTCAAGTTTGGCTTTCCAACCAAGCTCCACCATGATCAAGGTAGAGAGTTTGAAAACCAGCTCTTTCATCACCTTGGAAGATATTGTAGAATTCAGAAATCACATACCACCCCATATCATCCAGAAGGAAATGGCCAAGTGGAAAGATTCAACAGAACTCTACTATCCATGTTGAGAACTCTTACCTCAGAAGAGAAAAGAGATTGGAAAAATTCACTGTCTAAGATGGTGCATGCCTACAATTGTACCAAAAGTGAAGCCACAGGTTATTCACCCTTTTATCTTCTATTTGGCAGATCACCCCGTCTTCCGATAGACATAATGTTTGATACACCAGTTTCAGACACTTACAAGACCTACCCTGACTATGTTCGTGCTTGGAAACAACGCATGACTGAAGCCTATAAAATAGCTTCTAAAGTTGCCACTGAAGGACAACACAAAAACAAAGACCACTATGATAGGAAATGTCATGGAGCTGAATTGTTACCTGGAAACAGAGTGTTGGTGAGAAATCTACTTGAAAAAGGTGGACCTGGTAAACTCCGTTCTTACTGGGAAGACAAAATCTACGTAGTTGTCAGAAGAAGGAGTAAAGATAGTCCTGTATATGAAGTGAAGCAAGAAGCGGGAAACAACAATAAAACAAGTATCCTACACCGAAACTTGTTATTGCCTTGTGACTACCTACCACCAGATAAATTAAATCTTGAATTAAAGAATCAACCTAAACCTTCAAGAAGACCTCAACTTGAAGAACAACTTGAAGAACCTGAAGAAAATTACTTAGACAGCTCAGATGAAGAAGATAATACTTACATCTTGAGAATGCCTACTAGGAGCAGTAATCCTCAAAACAGAAATACATTAAACCCTGAAGCCTCAGAGTTTACACCACAAACATCTTGTGAAGAAACTCATGAAAGTACTGAAATCATACCAGAGCCAACTACAGTTGAACCAGAAGCTGAAACAGATCAGGAACCTGAATTTGAACCGATTCTAGAAGTTGATGCTGATGATCCAATACCTGAGACTGTAATCAGATCTTCTACAAGAGAAAGAAGAAGACCTCTTACTTTAACCTATGACACATTGGGTGAACCAAGTGCTGTACCAAGAACTGTTCAATTGAAACAAGTTTCATTACCTGTTACCCAGGAATTACAACCTGAGTGGTACCTACCAAGCACTTGTTTTTCCGAACCTTTTTGAACACTAATTTTTGAATCCTTTTTCTCATATTTGTTTTGATGGACTAAGGACATACAAATGTTCTATCACTTAGTTAGTGTTAGCTTAGGTTTCAAGCTCCAAGGAACAACAGATCAACCCAACAAGATCTCAAGAAACTGTTTATATATATTCATGTAATGTTTAATTCATCTTTAACATTCTGTTTCTCCTTTAAGCAGGAAATTCTTCGAGAATGTTAGTTAGAATTTATAAAGTAGGATGTTATTGATTTTTGCTGTAACCTGTTTAAACCTACATCTGTTAATATGTCAGGTCATCACCTCCCTTGTCACCTCACAAGAAGGACAGGTCAAGCCATATACACCTACCACGGTGGAAACCTGGTTCACATGCCTTAAACCAGTTTACCAACTGGACCACTGGAAGTGTAGACGTCCACTACCCAGAGGAAGCCTTACCAGGGGTAACAACCCTATACCAGGAACAAAACTGGGAGGACTAGTTCCAACCAACCCTGTCTTCACCAGTGTAACTCACTGATGTCGAGGACGACATTAAATTCAGAGGGGAAGAGTGTAACCCAGTGAAAACAGAGGTATCATCATCTCTAGATCCCTGCCTCACAAACACAGCTAAACTGTGCACATACACATGTGTATCACACTACTACACAGCAACTATAGAGTTAACTAAACAAAGCTGCTGTAGTGACATCACACAATATTGTTACAATTTGCAGAGACCAGTGCAGACCAGGTCCAGTGTCTGAGTTGTTGTAGTGTAGAGCAGGTCCAGTGTCTGTGTGGTAGTGCAAGAACCTGCAGCAGAAACACCTCAGCAAAGCTGGGAAGAGATTGCACATTAGTTGTACATTAGAAAGAGCCGGAAGCACAAGATATTTCTGTACAGGACAGAGAAAGAATATATGTAACTGCAGAAGCTACAGAGGATCCAGAGACATCTGCAGAGGGAGGACACTGGAGCACAGAGACCCCTCAGCCTCACACATCAGGTACTGAAGTCACTGCCCCAGACCTAAGAATCTGTCTTGGATTATTATTACTGTGATTGGTTACTGAAGTGTTCACACTGCTGAGAATAAACTGTTCAAAGAGACTGGAACATGTGCTTATCTATCTGGGCCTAATATCCCCTAAACTACACACCCTCAGAATCCTAAAAGAACTCGCCCCTGCTAGCCCATCGTGGTCTGGCGTGTGTGGCTGTTACACTTACCCACTTCCATCCTTTCTGCTCTGCTCGGAAATGTGTTCTACATAATTACTGACAGCTTGGTCTAAGAGATTCTTTTTACTTCAAAGATTTTTTGCTCAGCTTGAATTCCTTACACCCTATTATAACCGAAGTGTTGGGTGATTTTAGGACAAGACCAGACGATTCTGGAGCAATATCAGAAATATATTCACATTAAGAATCATTCTAATTTTAGGAGACATGTGAGACGTCTTTAAGACTAAATTTATAGTTTGCCTTGCTGTAGCCATCTCTTTCTTAAATATTTGTAAATAAACAAAAAAATAGATGGCAATCTTTCACTGATGTTAAAGCACATCTTATATTAGAACACAAGAAAAACAATAATGTAGCTACTAGACCAATGTTGCTGTAGCTTCAGGACTGATCTTTCAACCTTTCTGTAGTTATATAGCTCAGCAAAATACCACTTAAAAGGAATGAGATGACAATCTATCAAATTTAGACTGATAAAGGGCTAAAGGAGAGGATTTTTTTTGTCGGTTCTGGGGGTCTCCAGTATTATTAGATTTCTGCTCTTGTGGTCACCAGTATTGTCTGCTATGGGGTCTTCGATATTTGTATGCACTGGGGAGCGTGGCCTATTTGAATGTTCTGTGCGCCAAAAATTGTGGCGCAGAGTTTAAACCACTTTAAAGTAGGTCTTATCCTGCACCAGATTCATTAACACAGTGATAAATCTGGTGCAGAAAATGACTAGGGTTTTCCTCCACTAAACTGGTGGAACGTGTGACACATTGATAAATCCCCCCCATTGGGGCAGATTTATCAAACTGTCTGAAAGTCAGAATATTTCTAGTTGGCCATGGCAACCAATCACAGCTCAGCTTTTATTTTACCAGTGCTCATGAATATTTTAAAGGGGAGCTGTGATTGGTTGCCATGGGCAACTTGAAATATTCTGACTTTCAGACAGCTTGATAAATCTGCCCCCTAGTCTCAAAAATAATAAATGCCCCCATTGTATTATAGGACAGAAACAAGATGACAAGGGACATGTATTATCGTATCTGCGCCCGTTTTTTTGCCGCTAAGTGTTGTGGATCATTTATAATGAGTTTGCGCCATAAAGAACAGATGTTTCCAACTATCCCAACTCCTCCGTATTTTCTTTGGTGCAAATGGGCGTGGCCTAACTTTTCCACATTATCTGTCACATTTATGTGTATTTTGTCTGTATTTTTAGGCACAACAAAAGGTCAGAGAGCTAAATTAATGTAAGATTTTGGCGCACATCTCAATGATGTCGACATTTTTATGGTGCACAACTGATTAGTTCCATCTACCCATTAATTACTTACAGCCGTTAGCCAATTAAATACATCGGGCTATGCTTTCCGGAGACTGATATCCGATGCCGACAGTCGTGCTTGCGCCAGAATTAGTAAATCCCCCCCTATGTGTTCTGAGATCTTCGAGTAACATACTTGGTCATTTACAATGCCCTGTTATTTTCATCTGTTCTTATTTTAGTTGAGATACTGTATTTTATATGTTTATGCTTTTATGTATTCATGTATGTATTGTCTTTTAGCGTATTTCTCTCTTTTATTTGTTTTCACAAAATTAATTTGCTATATATCCTAGGGTGTTTAAAAGGGCACTTAATCACCCACAGGTCCTTCTAGACCAGTGATGGCGAACCTATGGCACGGGTGCCAGAGGTGGCACTCAGAGCCCTTTCTGTGGGCACTCAGGCCACCCCCCCCAATTTCACTAAACAGGACAAAATCCACCAAATCTTCCTGCAGTCCCAAGCAACTTAAGGGATGCTGCTCTCAGCGCTATTTTAAAGCGACAATGCATTGGCTGTTTGAAACTGTGGGAAAAGTGAGAAGGTGTGGACAGAACTGCATTGTCTTTGGAGGTCATCCTGCTGGACCCACCATTCTTCCTGGAGAGAAGCTACAATGAGGGTCTGAACTTATTTCCCCACCTTCTTTCAACTCTATTGGTGGCCTCAGGAGAGCCAATACAATTGAATGATGTGGAAGAACAGGTAGCAATAAGATACTGCTAGAAATGCCATGTTGGCACTTCATGGTAAATAAGTGGATTTTGGTTGTAGTTTGGGCACTCGGTCTCTGAAAGGTTCGCCATCACTGTTCTAGACCATTGGTATATTGCCCCAAATTGCCCTATACCAAATCCTTAAATGGGTTCTATTAAAATAATAAAGTTAATACTTACCTTGATTTAGTGCAGCCCGCACCAGCGCAGTCGCACAGTAAAGCCGGCGTTCTAAACCTTGGCTTCACTGTACATGTGTCAAAATAACAGCGCTTCTAAGATGAAGCTGCGGTGTAGAACTCCAGAATGCCCTGGGAGCACAAGAAATGGGTCCGATGTGCCTCATCAGACATATCTCTAGATATTTTTTTATCATAGCAGCCACAGAGGGACAAAATGCTTTTTCAGACACTGAACCGCAAGTGCATAAGGACCTCTGGGTAGTTTAGTGTCCTCAATCTCCTCATTAAAATACAGTCCAAAATAATTTTTGAATAAAAAGTGATTAAAAGATAGTAATGTCCCCAAAATAGTAGAAAAGAAAATGTACGGTAAGCTTGTCCTCGCAAAAAATTACACCTTACACTGGTCCGTACAAGTATAAAAGTTACTAGTATTAAAAGGGGTTAATCAAGGGGAATCAAACTATCCCAGCTCTTTGCACCTTTTATTAGTCATTGCCCTACTGAATCCACTCCAGTTACAATTTTTCTTTGACCCACACTTCCTATTAAAGGGTCCTCTTTATGCACATTGAATGCACTAAGGTTCAGTAAACAATGATCCCCCCTTTTCAGAAGCAAACCAAAGTAAATGGAGAGGCATGCCTAGTCTAGATGTCTGGTTTTGGATAAGAAGTATTTGCATTTCAGGCTTTATAGTACGTAACCAACAAACTGTGATGCAATGATGGGGTGTAGTCTTCTGTGCACCCTCTGTAGGTGTAAAGGGCAAAGCTTCTGACAGATAAGATTTATTACATCGGAGAAACAAGTGGCAGAGAAACCGTTTACGACCGTGAATTTTATAATTACCTGCAAGCGGTCAGATATAGTCGCTCATTTATTACTATCACACAGATAGGAAGCTACATTTTATTTTAGCAAGTTCAACTATTAGCATGAATTACAATGTAAATGAACTCCTATAAATGTTGTAATTTATTTTAATAGCCTAAGCAGAAAGAATCCCCTGCGTGATATCTCGCCAATTAGTTAAGATGTATTTCAGTCCTCCTTCTTCATTGAGCTATCACAGTGTTAGGGCTCTTCCACATTGGCGCTGTTTTTCACGTCCGTGGCTCTGTGATTTCCACAGATGCCAAACAAAGCCAATGATTACTATGGGTGTTTTCACAATGTATTTTCACTGATCAGTTGGAAACATATTCTATTTTTTTCACGGATGCGGATCACGGAAGGCAATAGAAGTCTTTGGTCCACACAAAAAAAAAACTGATGAAACATCTGTTTTTTTCACTAATGAAGCTGAGAAACCAGGTGTGATGTTTTCAAGGCAATGTTAAACCTTCAGTTTTTTTTTTAAAAGGAAAAAAAGAGAAAGAACAGAGAAAAAATGAAAGGATGCGCAACTGAAACTGAACATCAACGCCAATGTGAAAGAACCCTGACATGAGGCAAGGTCTGTAGCTATTAGTGGTGCAAAAGAGAGCATGTCTTTAGATACTGACACATCACCTTCCTAATGTCAACTTGGCCCCATTGGTCCATAGGCAAACAGAGCAGGTTTGTGTTTATGGCCTAATTTGCAGTCTGTGCAGAAATAGGTCATCAAGATGTGCTTTTCAGCATGCTCTAGATTTTTATATATTATGGGGCACATTAACTTACCCATCCTGCGTGCTATCCCCGATTCCGGACTGTCTGACGATCCTGCGTTGTGGGGGGATTCACGTAGCTCGTACGCCTGATTACCTGCATCTGTTGCTTCCCCGATCAGGTCCGCCAGAGTTCACCACCTTATTCCCGGTGCTTGTAAGTGCATGTCTTGCGACACAATTTAATTGTTAAATCCTGCGCTTAGTCCAAGTCAGTCAGATAGTCCGACGGCCACGCCCCCGATTTCTGTCACATGAAAGCCGGCGCCAAAATCTGATCGCGTGCAACAAAAAACCCTGTTAAATGCGTTGCAAAACGGAAATCGTCGGGAAACCCGACGAAAATACGGTCCGCAGACCCTTAGTAAATGAGCCTCTATATATTTATTTTTCGCATAGATTTTGTTAGTTTATATCAGTGTCTTTGTTCTAATTTCCCACAATAGTTTGATACTTGATCTGTAGGGATCACTTTTCAGCAGTCATCACATCATTGTCTTATCCCAAAGCAAAGGAGTGAAACACTGCTGCCATAACCATGTACAAAAAACGAAATGAATAAATTAAAAAAAAAAAGTCAAATAGATATTTATTGAAGAGTAAGAACGAGTCCTGCACACATACTATTATATTATGCCACATAATATAATAATATATAATAATGATATTTAATATATATATATATATATATATATATATCATAATATAAGTAAAGGCAGTAACAAAGGCTGCTCTTAATCTTAAACTTGATACAGGCAGTCCTCAGGTTACATACAAGATGGGGTCTGTAGGTTTGTTCTTAAGTTGAATTTGTATGTAAGTCGGAACTGTATCTTTTATCATTGTAATCCCAAACAGAACTTTTTTGGTCTCTGGGGCAATTGGATTTTAAAAATGTTGGGTTGTCATAAGAATCAGGATTAACACTAAAGCTTCATTACAGACACCTGTGATAACTGTTACAGCTGATCATTGTAGCCTAGGACTAAAGCCCAATAAATTACCAATATCCAGAGGTCCGTTTGTAACTAGGGGTCGTATGTAAGTCGAGTGCTCTTAAGTAGGGGACTGCCTGTATATAAATGTATCTGTGTTTTAACACATATGAACATGTAATATGGCCTGATATTGTTGCAGCACAGCAGAACCCATTTTCTATGCAGAAATCTTGGCCAGTGATGTATTTACTGAGGTATAACATAAATTTATATACTGCTCTGAGAACAGGCCACTGAATAGGTGACAGATGCAACATATAGTGATAAAAATATTTATGAACATTATAAAATGAATGTGCTCCATGCATCATTCCTCATTCTATAATAGAAATTTTATTGGGTTTTATGAGCCTATTCAGTGCACAGCAGAGTGACGATAGCTGCCCTCCGTTTACACAAATTATTGGTGCACTCAACCAGCGTCAGATTTTACAGCTACGAAGGATATTTTATCCAAACAGATTATATAAAATCCTAATCAATTCATCTGATTTAGAATGTGGACTCAAGATTTCTTTGGGACAAAAACAATGAAGCAGACTACATTATTCTTAACAGAAGGCATGTGTAGGACTTTGTAGGTGATTTTTTTAGATGAGTTGTAACGCGAACCTGTCACCTATGTCACATATTTTTGGTTTCATATTAAAGATAAAATACTTATCTTTGAGATCACACCAGGCTTGTGACTCCGTGAGCTACAGAACCAGATATATACAGTTAAAGACGTGTATGGGCAGTGAGCTGCAGATAACAATCCAGTTCCCTCCTATTTCTTTAATTGCCTGTATTGTTTGGAATCCTTCATGTGTTTTTTTGCTAACTGTATGTGGCTTTCATATGTCTTGCACTGAGGAGAGGCTTTTGCCATAAAGCCCTGATTGGTGGAGGCTTCAGTGATAGTTGACCTTGTGGAACTTTCTCCCATCTCACTACTGCATCTCTGGAGCTCATACAAAGTGGTAGATATTACAGTTTACATGGCATTAAATACATGTGGAAGACAGGTAAAAAAGCAATACAGTTAAGGAAAGCTGTGGACCAGAAAACATAATATGAATTTCTGGGAAGTGTTTTTAACCCAGAGGTGTTTAGAGTCTATATTACCAGGTTTATCTCCCAGTTCAGCTTTTAATAAACTTAGTAGTTGCCCAGTAGTTGGCAAAGCTATAAACCTGAAGGTATTCAGTGTAACCTGTCAGGGCCTGTACGTTGCCAAATAACCACATGGAGTAAACGTTCCATTTGAGCAGCGTGTGACCTGCACACAGCAGGCAGGGTATAAGCTGGTAAGCGGGTTCTCCTTCAATACTCTTTTAGTTGTAGATTGTCATTTCAGTGTAAGCTGTTGTATTAACACAGCTGGATTGGTTATAGAAAGTGACCTAGTTGTTCTTAAGAGCACAAGCTAAGTCTATTTTTTGAGGCTAAAGAATTTCTAAGGACTGCGTACAGTATATTAAACTCAACACTATTAGAGAAGGTTACACTTCTCTATTACTTAGTCCACACAATCTTAGGCTGAATTTACACGACCATAGGGGGACGTATGTATGGCCGTAAGCTTGCAGCCATACATATGTCCCCCATAGCCCCGGTGCCATTCTGCTCCGTACATGGGGAAAAGATAGGACATGTCCCATCTTTCCCCTGTGTTACAGCGCTGTGCATTGCTATGGAGAGGGGTCACCAATCCTCCTCTCCATGGTGCCGTATGTATGATAGGTTTGTGTGAATGTAGCCTGTAGATCCACTTATTCCATATTGCAGTTCCAAAACAGAACTTCTTGTCCTTCCACCGTCAACTAATAGAACTATCCCTGATCTCTCCATTTCCACCTGTGATGTCCCCATAACCCAAGGCAACAGGCCCGCTGTCTTGTGGTTGTACTCCTCCTCTCCTTTGCACCATATATACGGTATTCAATCTATTGCTCTCTCTAAAGCGCTAATTGTCGTTCTGATTCACTTTTGTCTAGACTACTGTAACTCCCTACTAATCAGTCTTCCACTTACTAAACTCTCTTCTCTACAATCTATTTTTAACGCAGAAGCCAGGCTTTTCTTCCAGACGCTACACAAATTCCTCCAGTCAGCACCAGTCACTGCACTGTTTGCTCACCTTCTTCCAAATACAATTTAAATGAATCACTCTCATCCACAAAGCTCTGCACAATGCTGCACCTTCCTACCTTTCCTCTCTTATCTCTGTCTATCGCTCAACCCGTCCTCTTCAAACTGCCAGTGATCTTCAATGATTCTCTTCCTTAATTCCAACCTCCCACTTACGTCTCCAGGACTTCTCCAGAGCTGCACCAATTCTCTGGAATCAAACTAATACCCAACGACCAAAGCTTCAAATGTGCTTTTAAAACCCATCTATTTAGGCAGGCCTATCACACTCCCTAATTGCATGCAACTTTGCTCTCTTTTTATTATCCAATTCTGTGTACTCCCCTGCCATTTTGTATATAAGATGGTGGCTGATGGCTGGTTCAAGCAGCAGAGTTTTATATTTATTAAATTATTTGTATTCCATTCCCTTATAAAGAAAAGCTGGACCACTGTACAAGCTCTCATAGCTTTTGTATCATAGACTGTAAGCTCTCATGAGCAGATCCCTCATTCCTATTGTTTCATGTGACAATGTTATTACTCTGTAATGTCTTATTTTATTTGTATATGTTCCCCATAATCTGTAAAGTGCTACAGAATTTGATGGCGTTATATAAACAAAGTTTATTAATATTGTTTAACTTTGATAAATAACCAGACACAAGTGTGTCACAATACACATTATCATCCTGACAACACAGCAACAGACCAGAATAGTCCAAAAAACATTTTCTTTTGATGATATTATTCAGAATTGTTAAAATCTCTCCATATTATTTTAGTAAATAGTTGCTTTAGGAAAAGTTAGGAGCATCTTTTCCCAAACTCTAGGACACAGTGGGGGTCATTTACTAAGGGCCCGATTCGCGTTTTCCCGACGTGTTACCCGAATATTTCCGATTTGCGCCGATTGTACCTGAATTGCCCTGGGATTGTGGCGCACGCGATCGGATTGTGGCGTATCGGCGCCGGCATGCGCGCAACGGAAATCGGGGGGCGTGGCCGAACGAAAACCCGACGTATTCGGAAAAAACGCCGCATTTAAAAACCGAAAAAGTGTCGCTTGGGAAGCGCTTACCTTCACTTGGTCCGAGCTGGTGTATTCCGGCGCGTTCAGATGATTTTCAGCGCAGCTGGTGGGCGGCGGAGGAACTACCTTCATAAATCCCGTCCGGACCCGAATCCTGTGCAGAGAACGCTCCGCTGGATCGCGAATGGGCCGGGTAAGTAAATCTGCCCCTTTGTACATTCTGCTCTGTTCATCTTTCTCTATAAAATAATGGGGCACATATACTTCACGAAAGTGCATTGTCCGACGAACATGCACTGTGCCGCGATGCACTAATATCGTGCGCCCGATATCCTGCATGTGTCATTTCCTCGCTCAGGTCCGACAGAGTTCACCTTCTTCCTCCTGGTGCATGTAAGTGCTTGGCTTGTGACACAATTTTAAAGTTAAATCCCAAGCTCAGTCCGAATCAGTTGGATCGTCCAACGGCACGCCCCCTGATTTCTGTCACATGAAAGTCAGAGCAACTGCGACACAATCCGTGCAACACAATCCCCAGTTTAATACTGTCCTAGCGGCGCAAATCCGAAAAACGACAGAAAATCCAATGATCCACGGACCCAAAGTAAATAAGCCCCAATGTCTTCATATAAGAAATTCTGTATAATTGACTCGGCTTCTCCTGCTATATAACACACTATCTGCATATAGGACATGCTTGTGTCCCCGTGATGTTTTTGTGTCTCTTCAATGTGTACCTGTCTCCCTATGAATTATGTGCCTTTCCTGTGTTTATTTGTGATTTTTTTAAAAAGTCTATTTTTTATATTTTCCTAATCCTGGCTTTGTTTTTATTTAGGTTTTCTGTCTTTTCCGGCAAGTTCTGTGCTGGTCAAACTATGGTGGGACAACATTTATATCACTAGTGACGCAGATCACTACGGACTGTGTTTCCCCCTCTAAGTGTTTTTTTTCCAACTTTGTTGTTACTCCATATAGAACACTATGTACAATCCACTCAGCAACTCCTGCTATACAGTGGGTACGGAAAGTATTCAGACCCCTTAAAATTTTTCACTATTTGTTCCATTGCAAAAAAATTGGCAAGATCCCCAAAAAAATTTTTAAGCTCATTAATGTACACTCTGCGCCCTATCTTTATAGAAAAAAACAGATGTAGATAGTTTAAACAAGAAACACTGATTATCACATGGTCAAATGTATTCAGACCCTTTGCTGTGACATTCATATATAATTCACATACTGTCAATTTCCTATTGATCCTTCTTGAGATGGTTCTACTCCTTCATTGGAGTGCAGCTGTCTTTAATTAAACTGATTGGACCTGATTAGGAAAGGCAGACAGCTGTCTATATAAGACCTCACAGCTCACAGTCCATGTCAGAGCACATGAGAATTATGAGGTGTAAGGAACTACCCATGGAGCTCAGAGACAGAATTGTGGCAAGGACACGGATCTGGTCAAGGTTGCAAAAGAATTTCTGCAGCACTCAAGAGCACAGTGGCCTCCATAATTCTTAAATGGAAGAAGTTTGGAATGACCACAACTCTTCTTCAACCTGGCTGTCCAGTCATACATGCAATCATGGTAGAAGTTCCTTGGCTTTGGCCGTTGAAAAATCTGCTGGCAGTGTTCTTAAGCTATGTGGGTTGTTAGCACATGCAAAGTCTCAATTTGCGCTAAAGCTTGTGTCTAAACGGAAAGTTGCCAATCATCAATTCAATCCAAGTGTGAAAACTAGTCTATGCAAATAATGAATTTGTTGCGGGCAGGGTCTATGTCAAAGTGACTTTGCACTGTCCTATGGTCATTTGGCACAAAACAACATTTGTACCACAACTGCGCCAAAACAACACCAAACATAGACAAAAAAGATAAATTACCCCCAGTAAGCATAGTTGCTACAGTGATTTTAAGGCTACATTCACCTCTCGATTTTTGGACAGGTTTAGTGTACCCCAGGGAAGCTTGGGGCACGTATGCTGAGCATGTCCATAGACTTGTACTAGCAGGAGTAGGCTTCTTTGTTGCCTCTGCTTTTCCTTGGGACTCCTTACATCATATACATGGACATGTGAATAGCCACATGGGTCACATGGATCAGATCTGCAAACATCATGGATAACATATGGATCTGAAAGAGCCCTTAAAATGTTATGTGAACACACCCTAAATATAAATCCAAAAATCTGACATACATCACAGATGCAGACTGAAATTATCCACTTATTCCAAAGTTCATGCTTCTCAGGGTGCGTTCACACGTTCAGTTTTTCAGGTGCAGTTTTTGATGCCCAAACCTGGAATGGAGTAAAAGTAGGAGGAGGAGCAGCACCTTTTAATTATTTGTCTCAACCCATTATGATCCACACCTGCTTTTGGCTTCAAAAACTGCATCTGAAAAACTGAACCTATGACCACACCCTCAGTCTTTGGTAAGCAACCAGGCATGATGTGCATTTATTGCGCCAAAATGGCAATTCCGTTGTATTCATAAAGAAATAAGCCTATAAATGTCCATTATATAACCACCTAGCGGGGCCCAAATAGGTGTAACTGCTGGAGATTCCTATCTAAGATGCCTATACAAAATGTATCAGCCACACAGAGAGGATGACAAATCCACCGCCACATTATTTGGATGGTGAGTCAATCCAGGCGCCTTTTACTCCTTCCTCAGATAGAAAGTAATGGAGCTGTAAATAATGATTTTTTTCAAGGGCAAGCTGACAGGAACAAGTTTCTGTGGCTTAGGTAAAAACAGATTGTTTTATTGCTATAAAATACTGTCACACAGAGCAATCCCCCGCTCAGAGAAGGATGTATTTAAAGCCGGGGGTGACGTGACGGAAAAACATCTACACAATCTATTATGGAGAGAATTCAGGGACTGCTCCATAGCCGCCAGTTTAGTTTTATTATGGTATTAAAGAGGACCTGTCTTCTCTTCTGACAAGTCCAGTTAGGGAATTACACTGTTCCAGTAAATGTTTTGTATTAATGTTCATGTTTATTAGCTTGCTAATGTCTCTCCAAATATCACTATCACAGTAAATACTCGTATTCCCCATAATGCCACCAGTCCTGATCATCCCTCCTCAGATCTCTGCATTGTTTTTATCAAACTATGTGTCTACTGTATCTAATTGTACCTATCTAAGTGCAAATATAAGAACAAAAAACTACCCTCACTGTGTAGCATTGATATTGAGATGAAATTGTCATGCTCAGAATACACAGCTTGGATATATATGAAAAGTCACTTCAGGTAATGCTGCTTTTACACCCTGGGACTTGGGTGCACCATGCGTTCCGCTAGAGAGGTGGAGGGGTGAGCGATCTTCACCCTCCCCTCTTTGTAGGGAGACATTGGGTCATACATACCGCATAAGATAGAGCATGCCATATCCTCACCGTGCCGGGCACAATGCACTTCTATGTCGGCTGTATGTTAGCTGCCGTTCATATGGCATATATATATATAATGTGTATGTGAATGTAGCTCATACTGTATTTTTCCCTCTATGATATGTTCACCGCTAGGTGACTGACCATCACCCGATTCTGTAACATAATAACACACCAAATGTTTTTGTAAGCTCTTTTTATTAAAAGATAACGTAGTGCATGGATACAGATTTTAATTATTTGAGCCCATTGACCATGTAAATATCAGCTACATCTAAAGATAACATTTTATCTTCATAATCTCTCCTGGCAGTCTAAAACACACAATGTGATGGCAGCTACAAATACTAGGGAAGCAAAATTGTGAAATATTCAGTGGGCTTGTGGCATGAATTTTCCATCCGGGAAAATCTGTGCAAAATTCCCTTTTGCATAGAAGCCCTATATTTCCTAAGCAACTTTCAGATGTCTACTAAAAGATGGGTCGTGCCAAGTTGTCTGCTCCAGCTTTGGACCACCCATCTGACAGTTAAGTGCCCAATAAGTACAGTGGGTTCCCAATACTCTACTGTGAGATAAATGATCCAAGGCTGACAATTGCTTTGGAAAAGTACGGGCTGTAAGTCAGGAAAAGGGGAGCACAACCTATCATAGGATAGGATTAATGTTAGAATTGATGAAGGTAGTGAATGGTCATCTTTAACTTCAGTTCAGGTCAGTAAATCCGGCCTTAATAACCCTAGAGTGGACATGCATTTGGAAAGAGAAACGCTGTAATTTTTCATTGTAACTGGTGAACTTCCTTACAAGTTATTCCTTACAAGCTACAATACTTGTACAAAACTGCTAATTTTCACTCCTCCTCCTGTTTACAGGCTGGAGAAGGGTAGATAGATACCTCCTAGCCCTGCATTGTAAGCATATATCAGGAATCCGCCCAAGTATCCTTACAATGAGGAGGGGGGACTGTGATGAGTAATAGATCTCACACAGCAGTACACCAGATTGCTCCTAGTCCAGCTGCAATGCTGGAATCTAAATGCATTATACAGTCATGCTGCTACTAAAAACAGAAACACAAAATGTCGGCAGCTTTGTATGATCAAAGCTGCTGACAGATTACTTTTCAGCATGCTGTATTATAGATTTTATCCACAAATACCTACTCCACAAACTTGTATGGCATCTCAATGAGACATCATATAATGGATCCAAAAGTACCAACAGATTTGTAATATTATGCGACTGATGCAATCTCTAGGCTTTTATGCCTGGGGCACATAAACTGAGAGATAATACCAATCAGAAGAACAAGGGACACCATTGTTCATTATAAATAAGGAGATAGATCAACTTGCATAGTTACATTAAAGGTATTGTACAGTGAAGAGCACCTAGCATACCAATATATTTGTTGCAGGTCTGGGTAACCAGTGGATGACCTATGGAAAGCTCATACCTAGTAATATGAATAGGCTTGTTTATAGCGTACTACACTCACCGGCCACTTTATTAGGTACACCTGTCCAACTGATCGTTAACACTTAATTTCTAATCAGCCAATCACATGGCAGCAACTCAGTGCATTTAGGCATGTAGACATGGTCGAGACAATCTCCTGCAGTTCAAACCGAGCATCAGTATGGGGAAGAAAGGTGATTTGAGTGCCTTTGAACGTGGCATGGTTGTTGGTGCCAGAACGGCTGGTCTGAGTATTTCAGAAACTGCTGATCTCCTGGGATTTTCACGCACAACCATCTCTAGGGTTTACAGAGAATGGTCCGAAAAAGAAAAAACATCCAGTGAGCGGCAGTTCTGTGGGCGGAAATGCCTTGTTGATGCCAGAGGTCAGAGGAGAATGGGCAGACTGGTTCGAGCTGATAGAAAGGCAACAGTGACTCAAATCGCCACCCGTTACAACCAAGGTAGGCAGAAGAGCATCTCTGATCGCACAGTACGTCGAACTTTGAGGCAGATGGGCTACAGCAGCAGAAGACCACACCGGGTGCCACTCCTTTCAGCTAAGAACAGGAAACTGAGGCTACAATTTGCTCAAGCTCATCGAAATTGGACAGTAGAAGATTGGAAAAACGTTGCCTGGTCTGATGAGTCTCGATTTCTGCTGCGACATTCGGATGGTAGGGTCAGAATTTGGCGTCAACAACATGGAAGCATGGATCCATCCAGCCTTGTATCAACGGTTCAGGCTGCTGGTGGTGGTGTCATGGTGTGGGGAATATTTTCTTGGCACTCTTTGTGCCCCTTGGTACCAATTGAGCATCGTTGCAAAGCCACAGCCTACCTGAGTATTGTTGCTGACCATGTCCATCCCTTTATGACCACAATGTACCCAACATCTGATGGCTACTTTCAGCAGGATAATGCGCCATGTCATAAAGCTGGAATCATCTCAGACTGGTTTCTTGAACATGACAATGAGTTCACTGTACTCAAATGGCCTCCACAGTCACCAGATCTCAATCCAATAGAGCATCTTTGGGATGTGGTGGAACGGGAGATTCGCATCATGGATGTGCAGCCGACAAATCTGCGGCAACTGTGTGATGCCAACATGTCAATATGGACCAAAATCTCTGAGGAATGCTTCCAGCACCTTGTTGAATCTATGCCACGAAGAATTGAGGCAGTTCTGAAGGCAAAAGGGGGTCCAACCCGTTACTAGCATGGTGTACCTAATAAAGTGGCCGGTGAGTGTATGTTTTATGTATATGCTTTTGTATATTTTCAAATGCTGACAAAAAAAATCTCTCTTTATGACACACAGGCCTATGGAAATGCATAACCTATCTGTATTCAGCACAGTGCTGCCTGCAATAGATTACACTGATGTATCTCCGGCTGAGGAAACAAGGCGCCTTGGAAAACAAGTCTTGTGAGGAAAGATAATTGATGTGATACGAGTGTGCAGCTGGAAATCTCTGCATCTCCTGGAGCATTACTGCCAATGACTGCTCATTCATCTCCTGCAACTTGTTTATCCAGAGAACACAGGGAGAGTGCAAATATTGTTTCATTTAATAACTTGATATATAACAATTTTACATAATACATTTTTCACTTATCCAGAGATTGGTACACATCAAGGTCAATATGTCGTGTCTTAGAAGACATCAAAATGGATGACAAACTGCTGAGAAGCCTTCGGACCAAGCTATGGTGCTCACACACAAAGACTCAAGTTCCACATGACCACTTCTATTTACAGGTTAAAAAGAACTTGAGGTCGCTCAGTCCCGTGCCATGTGTGAAGAAGTCATTCGTCAAGGTCAATGATGATCTGCCCCTTGATTGATACATTGGGGCACATTTAATTACCCAGTCCCTCGGAGTTCCCGAACGTGCATTGTCCTGCCGCGATTCACTAACATCGTGTGCCCGATATCCTGCATGTCTCGCTTCCCCGCTCAGGTCTGCCGGAGTTCACCATCTTCTTCTTCCTGTTGTATGTAAGTGCATTGGATGCGACATGTTAAATCCCGCGCTCAAGTCAGAATCAGTCGGATCGTCCGACGGCAAGCCCCCCCCCCCCCCATTTCTGTTGCATGAAAGTCAAAATCCGATCACATGCGACACAATCCCCTGCTAAATACCTGTCCCAGCGGCGCAAATCCCGAAAATGTTGGGGAGTCCGACGGAAATGCGACCCATGGACCCTTAGTAAATAAGCCCTATAATCTTACTACCTGCACTGGCCAGATGTGGTCCACTGATGCGGGAACAGTGAATTTACTATAAATTTACTATAATTATTTAACACAAAATTATGTCCCCTTGGCTTGGAGATGACGTAAACTGGGAAATAAGAGCAACTGCTGGCGATTCTCTAGCAATGACGCCAGTTTGCTTGCATAGAGACCTTGATAAATCTCCCCCAGTGAATCAAGTAGTGTATGGTATTTTTACAACCCATAAAATCCTAATGGAAATCTACCATGAAAACCAAGCATGATAAACCTGCGACACTTACTCATAGATCCAGGCACCGTGACTGTAAAATCTTCTTATATTTGTTATCCATGGCCTTCATCTTTCTAAAATAAATTTTTTAAATGATGCTAATGATCTTGAATTCGCAGGTTGTAACAATGGGCAGGGACCACTCCCCCTCCCACTGTGTTACCACAGTGCCTGGATCTATGAGTAAGTGCTTGATTTTTTTGTTCTCGTGATCTGTGGGATTCTCCTCACTGAGACCCCCACCAATCAGCACATTAGGCCCTATCCTGTGGACAGGATAGCATTAACATAAATAATAGTTCATTTTCTCACCATACATTACTATTCAATACTAAACATGGTCCTGCTAGATTTTAGAAGATTTTAGTAGAAAGAAATTCAGTGGCAAGGAACATAACCTGCGTAGGACCTACCTTAGAACTATACACTGCGCTGACCGGGCCGCAGATACATCAAGAAGTAGTAGCCTTTTGATGTATATAGCAGTGCCGAAGGGTTGGGGATTTCCTCATATGATAAATCTCCCCACTCTCTCTAACCACTGACGCAGCTTATCAGATAATTACCAAATTATTAAAACTTGTCCATCTTTACAGTGCTTTCCCATATACAAATTAAATGTAATGTATTACACTCTATGTTCAATACAGGCGGTCCCTGGGTTACGTACAAGATAGGTTCTACAGGTTTTTTCTTAAGTTGGATTTGTATGTAAGTCGGATCTATATATTTTATAATTGTAGCTTCAGGCAAAATTATTTGGGTCTCTATGACTTTTGGATTTTAAAAATGTTGGATTGTCATGAGAACCAGGATTAACAATAAATCTTAATTACAGACACCTGTGATAACTATGGTAGTGGTTTATTGTAGTCTAGGGCTGAAGTACAGTAAATTACCAAAATCCAGAGGTCCGTTTGTAACTAGGGGTCATCTGTAAGTCGGGTGTTCTTAAGTAGGGGACCACCTGTATTCTTACTTGCACAGTCAATTTTATGTACTGCGGCTTCCAAGAAAAATTACAGACATTAACTAGAAGAATCAAGCCTCTAAGGTAATGATTTTCAAGCTTAAGCTATATATCGATTTTCATATTTTACAGAATATTTGCTGCATTTGCCTAAATAACTTGAAATGGTGGTTTATTAAAGGTTTTCTCTCATCCTATTGTCTGTACATACTGTCCATGGGAAATCACCTGATCCATAAAATCTTTTAAAACCTTTTAACAAATCATTGTTATTACAGTATATATGTTCCCTTAGGCCCCTTCCACACTGGCGTTTTTCACGCGCGAGTTCTGCGCGTGCATTTGACGCGCAGAACTTGCATTGCACTCTGTCCCATTGTATTCAATGGGTCTTTCTTCATTAGCGTTGGTTTTCACGCGCGTGCTTGCGTTCGTTTTCACGCGCGTCAAAATCGTTTTTCCCGCCCCATTCAAGTCTATGGAGATGCATCAAGAACGCATTGCACTCGCAATCATTACAAGTGCAATGCGAGTGCAATGCGTTTTAAACGAAAGGGTTGCTAGGTGACCAGAATAACAGTATTTCCCCTGCTCGAGAACGATCATTTAATTAAAAAAACACAATGAAGAACAGTGAAGAATAGAATAAAAACAGTGAACACAGGATCATTTAAGAGAAAAACACAGTGCAGAACACAGTGCAGAATAGATTACAGATGTTCGGCACATCTGCTTACTTGTCGGGAGATACGCGCGGAACGGTGCGCCCAAAATAGCATGTGAAGAACAATATATATGTGTGAAGAACACATTGCAGATGTATTTAAACATATGCAATGTGTTCTTCACACACATATATATTGTTCTTCACATGCTATTTTGGGCGCACCGTTCCGCGCGTATCTCCCGACAAGTAAGCAGATGTGCCGAACATCTGTAATCTATTCTGCACTGTGTTCTGCACTGTGTTTTTCTCTTAAATGATCCTGTGTTCACTGTGTTCACTGTGTTCACTGTTTTTATTCTATTCTTCACTGTTCTTCACATCTGCTAACTTGTCGGGAGATAATATACACGGGGAACAGTGAAGAATAGATCGCAGATGTTTGCAACTTATCAGAAGACATTATTTTTCAATTAAATAACACATTTTAATCCCAAACCATGGTCCCTTTGAAAAATGCTCGAGTCTCCCATTGACTCGCGCGTGAAAAACGCGCCGAAAACGCAAAAAAAACGCTAACAACACGCGCGTGAAAAACGCAAAAACGCTAATTACTCCAAGGAAAAATGGAACAAAAACGCAGCCAAAAACGTCAGTTTTTCACGCATTGCACCCTGACGTGAAATGCAACGCTAGTGTGGAAGGGGCCTTAGGATCACAGTGTGACCACTCCCAAAAATGACAGCTGGAAAATACACCTAATCTATAAAATGTTTCTATTGTGGGGGTAACCATTCAAGAGTCATAAGGTTAGCACATTATAATTGCAGGTTTTCTTATGCTTATTTTATATAACTGTATCTTTAATCTCACACTGACGGTTTTACTACCCCCTAGAGGTGTCTACACAATGATCTCTCAAGGTTAAAAGCACAAAGACACCAAAAAAATAATTGGTCTATAAATAGCAGCTTCACATTTGAGAGCGATCCACTAAAGCAGTCACCACAAAAAATTACATAGAACTGAATTTAGCACTTGGGACCATTAGGGATCCATATGATCTGCCGTCACAGGAGAGGGAATGTGATGTGTCCTAAATATATATATATATGTATATTATATTTATAGAATCTAATCTTTCCTACCTACTCCTGTATTCGTTTCATAGAAGGAACACAGGGATAGATCCAAAAACTTAATTAGCCGGATTGTGACAATAATTAAGCCACCACTGCCCTGGGCAATGTGTCTGAACACAGCCATAATTAGTAATTATTTCTCATACATGTCACATCCATGGAGTCATTTACTGCTCTACTGATATTTAATTGGAAGGTAGAGAGCTAGAGAGACCTATGCCGAACACAGGAGAGACAATAGACAAATGAAAATAAATAAAAATAAAAAATATGGATTTTTATAAACTCATGATAAGGTGTGGTCATGCTTCACCTCGTCATTTCTGATGTTATGTGGGTTTTCCCTGTATGTAAGCTTATACCCTACCCACAGGATGAGTAAGGCCCCTTGCACATTGTTTTTGTCAGTGCTGCGCATTAATTTAACAAATACATTTCTATGGGCATTTCATGTTGTTTCCATGGCCCCCTGTATGAGTCTACTTTTCTGCGATCAGCATGTGACGTCGATGGAATTTTTGCCACAAACAGCAAACCACAGGACAATGCACCCAGGTAGGCTAAAAAATAGAGATCCAACTATTGGGACTTCCCGTGACCACAAAAGTGAGGGCCTGCAAATGCCTAACGTGCTCCCTTCATACTGGAGCTCCATTCATATAGAGCAATTTGGAAAATGGTAGAACCCTATTCACAATATACTTGGGGTCCCAAAGATAAGATACTTTTCCTCAATTCTAAAATGGGGGATAAATGTACAAAGAGGGACAACAAATCCTAAAAGAATCTGGTGGAAAAAACTCTGCCATTAGCCACCATCACCACGGCCAAGTATTTCAACAACGATTTATGAGGGTTTGAGGTCATATTATATCATATATCTGGACAAGATTTTACTTATAAAAGGGATATGATTTGTAGATGTTGTATTTTATACCATATACAAAAAGATTTTTCAACAGAACTATTTTAGATACAGAAAACTGCTGTGTTTGCAGCCCTTCCACTACAGTCCATCTTTGGTCCTCATAGATGATGATACTGTTTCTCTTCATTAATAATAAATGTGAAATAATACATATTTGTAAATACCATCAAGTGTAAATCCCCTCAAGTGTTCAGTCCAGGTTGAGATCCATTGCTTGCACTTCTCTGCTATACTCCAGGTGCGAGTTTTATTACTCTACACCTCTAACTATCGCCCCGTCTCTCCTGCCCCCTCCCTTTTTCCTGAAATTTCTTATCAGAGCTGCCTATTCATTCTGTGTACTGCGGATGATGTGCACTGTTATATACATATTATACTGTACAATGTGCATACATACATATATTGGTGCGCATTCTCCATTATTTGGTGTGTCAGGTCGGATGCTGGGACCACCTAACACTGTACTCTCCATAGTGGTTGCTACAGCTGCTTGTGCTGTAGTTACACCCCCGATGGTATTGGAGATTGGGATTTTTTAATGGCACCGTTTAATGATTAATATAACAAAATCTTTGGGGGCTTGAAACCATTCAGCAATAATTTTTGGGGCATTACATGATACCTGGCTTTACTATATTTGTATTTTTTTCTTTATGGTTTACTACTTTGAAATGAAGATTGATTTTCATCCCTGTAACTTCTTTATAGTTTTGTCTACTGAGCTCTTTAAGGGTTCTTTATTTGACAAGCGGTTTTTATCCAATATTTTTCATGAAACGATATATAAAAATTGTGTTTTGCAGAATTATTTTTTTTCTATTCTGTTGCTGCATTTCCAGACAGATAGATACAGACATTTTTAGACTACTATACTATTTGTGTGCATTTTAATTTTTTTTTATGTTTTAATCTGAGTCAGATTGCTGCCAGGATCACACGCATCCGTTTCAGAATGGTTAGCAAACTACTTGTGCTTCAGCTAGCCCACAGCAATGTTCAGAAACAGGCAATTGATATTAAGAACCTTTTCACAGTAGCAAAAATGGTACAAATTGCTGGGGGTCCCACCACTCGGAAATCCACAATCAAAAGAACTAGTAGGGTCCAGTACCCATTGCATCTCATTTCAATGTCTATTCAATATTTATGGAACGATTCTCAAAGGCGGTGGGGTGGTCACCCATGCACATTACTGTTACATACACATAATGGACTCTTATGATCACTGGGAGTCCCAAAAGTCAGATTCCATTAAAGGCCACCAATAGTTGATTGGTGGGCGGCCAAACTCAGTCCCAACAGGGATCAGCTATTCAGTGCAGTGTAAAGTACAGCACACAGAGCCTACGCAGCTAGCTCCAAGCCACGACTTCTGTGATATCACCTTATTTTTAATTCGCTTGGCAGGCTGGCTGTATACTACTTGGGGGCAGGCTGGCTGTATACTACACCCCCGGCTTATACACGAGTCAATAGGTTTTCCAGTTTTTGGTGGTAAAATTAGGGGTCTCGGCTTATACTCGAGTATAAGCCGACCAATGGCCGCCTTTGTGGGAATTTGCAATCTTCTTTATTCACTGTGCTGTGTTTCTCCTGACCCCTATCCATTGAGCTTCTATGTACCCCTCTTTGACAGTCTGTCCATCTTGCTAGCAAGACAGAATTTCCTGGAAATTTTACCATGAACAGCAGATAAGTAAGGAAGAAGAGAGGCTGTTAAGAGCCAATGTAGTCACTTTTCTCTGATAAAATATAATACAGTGTAATATCTAATACTGGTTGTACTTCTGTGAAATAAGCACCAGCCATGAGTGTGGTGACCGGAGAATGAGCCATGGGTACCTTCGCTTCTGCCCCTCCGGTAACCTGATAAAATTTGATAAACTAATGTTTCTAAAGGGGGAAATGAACATAATACAATCATGTGTTACGTTCCGTATTCCAGAGCAGCATGAACACTCGCAGTGTGCTGAGCTGCAATCCCCCAGCACTGCTTGCTGAGTCAAGGTCTGGACACAGATTTTGGCAGGTGTGGATATTACCCTAGGTAATGTATGGTGACTAAATATCCCTCTGTGTTACAAGAAGCTTAAAGCTATGCTTGTCAACAAGCTTGCTGACTGCTTCCATACGCAAGCAGTTTACAGTGTCTGGGATCTTCTACAAGCCTCTGCAGCAGATTCCATCAAAAATGCATGTAATATGAGCAAAGCAGAAAGAGCGCTGGTGTCACCCGAAAAGACAGAACTGATATCTCACACTTTTTATAACAACCCAGATATGAAGGGGGCAGTAGGCCAGACCAGTAGCTGTGGCCTTTACATAGTCCTGAATGATTATTCCTTAATTGATTACTTTTATTTATTTTGAAAACAGAAAATGGAAGCATCGGGCGTGGAGACCATAGCAACCCATTCATCGAATAAACCTCTCTGACCAGTCAGAGCTATGGCCTAGTGACCTTGGGCAGGTCATATTCAACCCTGAATACAGTAAATCACTATGTTCTGATCCAGCTCCAGGAGATGTATAGATGCAGTGCAGTAATACAGGAAGAATATAACACTGTACACGCAATGTACAGGGAAGTGACCTCATGTCTCCACCCTATTGCTGCATTTACAATAGATGGTGATGATGAATGTGATGATGATGATGGAGGTAGTGATGGTAATGATGATGATGGTGGCTCTGCAGGATGATGCCATTATTACTGAAGGTTTTGTATGACAGGATGGAAGGGGAGTGAAGGGTGGTGGTGAAAGGGCAGATCCTCTTGGGGGCGCTGTTTTAGGTTTGACATAAACAAGGAAACAGCAATAACATAGAGGATCGTCTACAATGTATGTAACATGACATACACCCATCAGTATAACAGCAGAGAATCTAGTGTATCATACCCAGCCTGGAGTGCCCAATAAATGCCCCTCCAGTGCTGTACCACCTCTGCATTGCAGAGTGCAGAGGGAGGTAGGTACCAGGCGGCCACCATCACCATGATGACTGTGGAGGGCACTGCCACACCCTGCACACACAATGCACATCCCTCTCTATGAATGGCACCTCTGCCCCCACTACAATAGATGTCACTCACCCCGACCACCACGCAGTCGTCGCCCTGGAATACGGGCAGGTACTTGTCCCCTCTCTGCACCTCCGAGTTACTCAAGGGGCGAAACCTGCAGAGGACCTTGATGCTGCACTCATTGGTCTCGGCCATGATGGGAGATGCGGAGGCTCCGGTGGTGGGGGGCTGCAGGCAGAGGCGGGTGAGGATGAGGATGCACGGGCAGCTCCCGGAGAAGACGATCACTAGATCCCGCCCTCACTGCTCCCGGATGGAGGCTGCTGCACTAGACAGCGATGTGATGGATGGAGGTCGGGGCCGCTCGTCTGCTCTCATCTGCAGGCGGTGTGCCGTGCTGTGCCCCGGGTGTTGTCTCGGGAGGTGGATGGGTGTGATGTGGCGGTCGCTCCTCAGTCTTGCAGAGTGATGCAGCCGGAGCTCCGGGATGTGGATGCTGCTGGGTCACGTGATCTGCCGGGAGAGACTACACTGCAGCGCTTTGGAGGGACCACTAGAGGAGGAGGAGGGCGCCACCAGATACATCACACACACCATATACATCATACACACCAGATACATCATACACACCATATACTGCATATACATAATACACACCATAGACTGCATACACGTAATACACACCATACACAGCATACACATAATACACACTATGGACAGCATACACATAATACACACCATATACATCATACACACCAGATACATCATACACAGCATACACATAATACACATCATAAACATAATACACACCATACACATCATACACACCATATACATCATACACACCAGGCTCTCTCCTCCACCACAGTACTCACCTCTATCTGCATCCGGAGCGCGGGGGGCTGCCTGAACTGATCCAGGGCACAGCAAATGTCCCCCAGTAAATAGGCAAATGAACAAAAGCGGGCCTCGGCCCGATCACATATGCGTTTCCCAGGAAAACGCATGCGATCAATAACCTCATCCCATGCGTTTCTCTGTGCGCTAGCGTCGCATTATGAACACGACGCTAGCAGAACGATTGACCGCGGCCTAAGTCATATGACTATGTCTGTGATGTCTTGTAAAGCACTGCAGAATATAATGGTGCTACATACACTCACCGGCCACTTTATTAGGTACACCATGCTAGTAACGTGTTGGACCCCCTTTTGCCTTCAGAACTGCCTCAATTCTTCGTGGCATAGATTCAACAAGGTGCTGGAAGCATTCCTCAGAGATTTTGGTCCATATTGACATGATGGCATCACACAGTTGCCGCAGATTTGTCGGCTGCACATCCATGATGCGAATCTCCCGTTCCACCACATCCCAAATATGCTCTATTGGATTGAGATCTGGTGACTGTGGAGGCCATTTGAGTACAGTGAACTTATTGTCATCTTCTACTTTCCAATTTCGATTGTGCTTGTGCAAATTGTAGCCTCAGTTTCCTGTTCTTAGCTGAAAGGAGTGGCACCCGGTGTGGTCTTCTGCTGCTGTAGCCCATCTGCCCCAAAGTTCGACGTACTGTGCGTTCAGAGATGCTCTTCTGCCTACCTTGGTTGTAACGGCTGGCGATTTGAGTCACTGTTGCCTTTCTATCAGCTCGAACCAGTCTGCCCATTCTCCTCTGACCTCTGGCATCAACAAGGCATTTCCGCCCACAGAACTGCCGCTCACTGGATGTTTTTTTCTTTTTCGGACCATTCTCTGTAAACCCTAGAGATGGTTGTGCGTGAAAATCCCAGTAGATCAGCAGTTTCTGAAATACTCAGACCAGCCCTTCTGGCACCAACAACCATGCCACGTTCGAAGGCACTCAAATAACCTTTCTTCCCCATACTGATGCTCGGTTTGAACTGCAGGAGATTGTCTTGACCATGTCTACATGCCTAAATGCACTGAGTTTGGCTGATTAGAAATTAAGTGTTAAGAAGCAATTGGACAGGTGTACCAAATAAAGTGGCCGGTGAGTGTAAATATTTATTATTATAGTACATAAAGGATATAGGTAAATGGCGATACTATTGCAGAGAAAATGATGGTAATTAGTTGTTCCCCACAGCCCCACAAGTCTACCAATCACTTTCTGTTGCATCAGATTCCTAAAATAGTCTCTGTGTTCTACTGATGATACTATGAGAGCAGACACTTCTGTGAATAGAATATGATACCTAAATCATTCCAGCTCAGACAAAATTCACGTAATCAAGGAGAGCAGTCACATCACTTCAAGTTGGATACAGGGACCATTAAAAGGAATCTGTCAGCAGAAAGTAATAGGAGATGCGGAGGATGATTTAAACTTGTATGTTTATATCATTATTCAAGTAAAAAGATGTTTTAACCAGCTATGTACCAATAAAGTATCCATCTAGGGCAGTGATGGTGAACCTATGGCACGGGTGCCAGAGGCGGCACTCAGAGCCCTTTTTGTGGGCACCCGGGCCATCGCCCCAGCACACCAGTTAAGACTCAAAGAATCTTCCGGCAGTTCCAAGCAACTTAAAAGATGCTGCTTTCAGTCATATTTTGATACTAACTTCGCTACTTGGGAGTGTAGGAAGAGGGAGAATTAGACAGGGTCGAATTATTTTAGGACCTCCTGGTGGCCCCACACTCCTGTGTACAGAGGGACACTGGAAAGAAGCTAAAATGATGAAAATTTTCCATCTTTCTACTGTGTTGCTGTCCTCAGGAGGCCAATATGATTAAAAGTTGTTGAACAGGAAGCAATAAGTTTTGGGTTTGGTTTTGGGTTGCAGTTTGGGCACTCGGCCGCTAAAAGGTTCGCCATCACTGATCTAGGGGTCCACTACAGCTGTTACACACAGTACATGGAGGGGCTTGGGGAGCAATGAGAGCAAAAATCGGAGGGAAATTAAATGCTCTGTGAATGCCTATACACGGGGCCTATACACGCAGGCGGCAGATGCAGAGCCCTGAGGGGGGTGGCAGATGAGCCATTTTGTAAAGTGGGCCTAAATCACTCACCAGGAGTACAGACCTGCCACTAGCAAGTCTGTACTGTTCCAGTAATATCTCTTGCATCTGTGCTGCTCTGTTCCTATGGTTTACACATCCTAGCCACAGCCGGAAGAAGGAGATGACATCGACGTGGGACTAACTGTTTTATTTAATAATATAATTGTTTAATAATAAATTCTTAAAACTGCACCGACACAGACATATACTCCTCTTTACCTTGCCTGAAAAAAAGAGTTATAAACAGCAGCCCATGGCTGGTGCACCCCTGGCTACCCCCAAAGACTTTTGATTATGTTCAGGTGTGGAGACTAGCTAGGCCGCTACATGACCTTAAAGTGCTTCCTATGGGGCCTCTCTTTAGGTGCTCTGGTGGCGTGTTTACGGTCATTGTCATAATGGAAAACCCAACCACGACCCATCTTTGATGTTCTTACTGAGGGATGGAGGTTGTTTTCCAAAATCTTACTATACATGGCACCATCCATCCTCCCTTCAATACAGTGCAGTCTTCCATTCCCCTTTTGGAATTTTGGAATCTGAAACAAGGCCCATGTGTTTTGCAGTGTTTATTTGCAAAACCATAGCTCCCAACCATCCCGGATTCAGGGCGACAGTCCCGGTTTTTCACCTCTGTCCCGCTGCCACGGCAGCTGGGAGATTGTCCCGGATATTCCCTCCAGGTCCCGCACTGGCTGGGGTTGTCCCGGCTCTGTGTCCCGCCGCCTAGTAAATAATTTCAAAGCCTTACCCTGCCATACTGAATGGCTTCTATAGACATCTAGCAGGGAATCCTTTTGAGAGATGTGTCGGGTACACGTCATCAGGTTCAGATCACCATCTGTCCATATATGGTATCCACATCTCCTAGGGTTCCCCCCAGACACAAGGTTCGATTAACCCCTCCCTGACTTGCGCCGTACTAGTACGGCGCAAGCCTGTTCCCGATGCATAGCCGGTAACTCTTTGCTTACCGGTAACACCGATTGGTTCTAGCACCGATCGGGGGTGTTTTTCCGCCGATCGCCGCTGGCGGCTTCAAGAAGATGGCGGCGCATGGATCGTAGCTCCCCGTGATGTAATCGGGGAGTGCCGATCCGTCGCCATGACAGCCTCGGATCTTCCGAATACCCGAGGCTGTCTCGTTTTAACCCATTCATTACAATGTGCTATCTGCACATTGTAATGAATGAGGAGGAACATACCCATATAGTAGAATGGAAGTATATGATAGGATCGATCAGACAACCTAGGGTTAAAGTACCCTAGGGAGTCTGAAAAATAGTAAAAGTAAAAAAAAAAAAAGTAAAAAAAAAATTATAATTAAAAAAACCTAATATAAACCTGATATTAGTATTAATAAGCAGTAAAAATCATGAACACATTAGGTATCACCACGTAGGAAAATGCCCTTTCTATCAAAATATAATAAAGTTTTTCACTGTGTTTTACCCCTTAACGGAAAATAGCGTCCAAAGTCGAAAATGGTACTTTTTTGCCATTTTGAAAAATATTTAAAAATCTATAAAAAGTGATCAAAAGGTCACAGAGTCTTAAAAATTATAGCAATGAAAACGCCATCAAAAGTCTCAAAAAATTACACCACCCACAGCTCCGTACACCAAAATATGAAAAAGTTATTGGCGCCAGAAGATGGCAACATTTTTTTAAAAAATTTTGTACAGAGGTTTTAATTTTTGTAAATGTATGAAAACATTATAAAACCTATACAAATTTGGTATCCCCGTAATCGTACCCATTACGCAGAATGCCGGGTACTCAGACAAGAAGATTACATGGTAGGCGGAGGAACGAGGCTGCTAGGGTGTGGAGTAGCTGCGACTAGTAGCCTCATGTCCGGCTACTCCACGCCCCAGTAGCCGGTTAACAAAATTTGCATATACAAGCAATAAAGTTTACTAAAGCATAGCTGGGACGTGAGGATTAGCCCAAAAAGCCTGTTCTACCCCGTTCTACCTTTATAGGTAGAATCGTGGTGGTAGGTGCCCTTTAATGGACTGATATATAGAGAGGGATCTTCTCAGAGATTATTATTGTAATTATTGAGACAATTATTATTATTATTATTAATTTTATTATTTTTATTATTATGGAGACGAATATTAATAATAGCAAAAATAATAATAATCATCTCCATAATAATAATAAAAATAATAATTGTCTCCATAATAATAATAAAAAAAATAATAATTGTCTCAATAATCTCTGAGAAGATCCCTCTTTATATAACTCCAAAACATACTGTTAGGTTGTTTAGATTGTGCACCCCATGGGGACAGGGACCAATTTGCCATGCTTTGTTGCACCAATTCTCTGGAATGCCCTTCCCCAGACTCTCAGACTAATACAAACCCTCCAAAGCTTCAAACATGCTCTTAAAACCCATCTCTTTAGGCAAGCCTATCGCACTCGCTAACTGATTGAAATGTCAACTCTCCCTTTACTAATCCATCCTATGTCCTATCTCCCGTCTGTTATCCGGCACACAGCAGATATATACCAAGCTCCAGGCTTCTCTGCAGTTTTTTTCACTTAGGACCCTGTAAATAAGATGGGGGCTGATGGCTGGTTCAAGCAGCAACATAGTTGTTTAGTAAATTATTTATTAAATTATTTTATATTGTTCCCTTATAAAGAATGGCTGGACCATTATACAACCTCTTGTGTCACCCCCTCATCCTCATAGTCTATAAGCTCTTGTGAGCAGGGCCCTCACTCCTATTGTTCCATATGACTGTTTGTTCTTTGTAAATGTAATATAGTTGTATATGTCCCCTATGATTTGTAAAGCGCTACGGAATTTGATGGCGCTATATAAATAAAGATTTTTATTATTATTATTATTATTTGTGCAGCACTGCCTAATCTGTGTGCGCTGTATAAATAAAGAATTATTATTATCAGTGCATTAAGTATGTGTCACAGTGTAACAGTAGCAGTTAGCAGCTCTTAGTTACCAAAAAGCATCTAATTATTATTTTCTAAGCCTGTAGCCTAATGGATAGAGGCTCTGTGTCTTTTTAGCACATGAACTGTGCAGGTTCTGGGTTTAAGTCCGGCTCGTTCCCGATTGCAGGCGTTTCCATAGAAGCACCGATGCGATCGGGCTGCGGCCCGCCTCAGTGGGTGTGGCTTTGTCTGCGTTTGAAAACGCAGACAAAGCGGTGTTTGTGGCACAAGCCTTTGACATCTCCTTGGTCTAGGCCAGTGATGGCGAACCTTTTAGAGACCGGGTGCCCAAACTACAACCATACACACTTAATTATTGCAAAGTGCCACCACGGCAATTTAAGTAGTAATTCATTGCTACCTGTTCTACCACAACTTTCAATCATATTGGCCTCTTGAGGACAACAAAACAGTTGAAAGAAGTGCAAATTTTGACTAATGTTGTACCATCTCGCTATGGTCCCCCTGTACAGGAAGACATGTGGGGCCTAGAGGAGCTCTTAAGATAATCCTCCCTTTTCCACATGTTCTCTTTCTTCCTGCAGTCCCAAGCAATAACGAATGTGTGTTTTTTTTTTAAATAGCACGGCGAGCATCATTTCTTGACTCTCCTGGGACTGCAGGATGATTCTTTGAGTTCTATTTCGAGTGCTTTGTTGATGGCTTGGGTTCCCAAACAGAGGACTCCGAGTGCCATCTCTGGCACCCGTGCCATAGGTTCCCCTCCACTGGTCTAGGCCATAGTAGAGAGGTTGGAGTATGATTGATTATGTATGTGAACAGGTGGCTTTTATACAGGTAACAAGAACAAAAAGGTGCACGTAAAGCAGGTAATGAGTGCAGAGTTTCTTAAAGTATAACTAACAGGCCTGCGAGAGCCAGAATTCTTGCTGGTTTGTCAGTGATCAAATACTTATTACATGTAATAAAATTGAAAATCATTCAATGTGATTTACAGAATTGTTTTCAAATTCTGTCTATCATATTTAAAGTGTCCTTCGATAAAACAGACCTCTCCATTCTTTGTAGGTGGGAAAACTTGCAAAATTGGCATTGTATCATGTCCTTTGCAGCTCACACCACCAAAAGAAAAGAAAACACACTAGGCACAGTTTTCATTCGCTGGTGCTGATTGCGGCAGTGTATGACGGCGCCTCCGCCAGCTGCCCCCGCTTGTAGCGCTGCACTGGATTTGCCGTTGTACAGCGGGTCTGACCTGGCTTACAAATGCTCAGTCACCTGGATGGGCCAGACTGCAGGCAGTGCACAGGCAAGGGGCAGGGACACCCCTCTGACCCACGGCACTCGCCCCCCATAACACCCCCCCACACTTGGCGTGGGGGTGGCATAGTGGGGCAATAGGCACAATTCCTGAGAGTGCAGCTAATTTAAGGCTTGTATGACAGATTTTCGGAGTACAAGCCCTGATAAATAAGGTATCTTGGAATGAGATACATAAGAACACACAAGGTAGTGCAGACAACTTTGAAAAGAGGCAGCAGAATTACAATGACACATGTGCCCCTATGTATTATAGAAATGTAAATGAATATGAATGGGCCTGGTCAGCATACTGCCCCCGTCTGGCAAGTGTAAAAGTAATTTATGCCCGCTGCTTTTCTCTGCCACAAGAGAGCGCAAGGCCTGAGAACCATAAAACTACATCTCCCGGCAGGCATTGCGCCGCCTGTTGGCATTCTCGTACTGTCATCTCGCGAGGTTTTACGCTGCCGGTAATTGGTCCTGTGTAACGGCTCCGGCCGCTGTCCCCGGGGTTCCTCGCTGTATGGTGTCTTGTAACCCGGTCACCCGACCCCTCCCTGTGCACAGAGCCCGCCGTGTGTGTCCCTGGTGCCCCGAGGCCGCGTCATCCTCCCGCACTGTGAGCCGCGCCCTCCTGTCAGCGCAGACATGGCCGATCCCAAATACGCCGACCTGCCGGGCATCGTGAGTATCAGGGCACCACCCGCCAGAGCAGAGGCCGAGACGTGTCTGCTGCACACCACACACCTGGCAGCTGAGGCCTGGAGCAGGTTATGCTGATACTTGTAGTGCATCCAGTAGGGAGCCTCCCTCATCACCCTGCCGCTGTGTACTAGGGGAGATGCGTCATTATAGACGCCCCACGTCATACTAGTCACATCACATCACACCACTGCCTGATTTCTGGTTAGATGCTGTTCACACTACAATCATTGTTTCCTGCACCATTACGAAATGGATAGTATAGGTTTTCTATGGAGCTATCAGTTTAGTGAGAATGGACCCCTGTTCTGCAGATCACTGGGGGTCCTCTTCTTCTCATCGGCCCTCAGTGACCAACTTATAACAGGGTATGTGAATATTTGGTGCAACCCCTTTAAGGGTCCCAAGTCTTTACCTTGTCTGTGTTGGTGGCCACTTTCAGGTGATAAAGGTGGCAGAGGTCAGGCCACTTTGACCCTTGTTACAATGAATCCCAAAATCTACTGACAGCTTTCCTTTAGTGTGTGTTCACATGTACACGTTTTCAGATGTAGTATTTGATGTCCAGATCAGGAGTGTTGCAGAAAAAAAGAGGAGATGGAGGCGCATGTTTAAATGATAAGTTCTCACCCAGTAAAAACTGCACTTGCCCTTGGCTTTTTGAATGTGTGAACACAGCCTTGAAGCTGACCTTACAGCAATACTGGCCAGTCATCTATGACTACACATGCCACTTGCACGGTTCTATATTCCGATCTAGTGGGAAAAATCACAGCATGCACTTCTCTGATCTGAGTGGTGTGTGAAACGTGTAATAAGAACATAAACAATACTCACCTATCATCCTAGTGCAGTCAGTTTTTCACGCCAGAAGATGCTGAAAAAAGGACAGTGAAAGTAGGATATAAATATCTGACACAACTTGGATAACTACCACCATTTCAGTTCATATGGCACTAGTCATCTTCTCCGCAATCTCTCCCCCTCCCTCAGCCTCGCCCTTACTTGCTGCCACAAGCAATTCCCAGGTAATGTTAAAGAAACAATTAAAAAGTAGTGGAATTATTCAGATGAACACCATTTTTTAAAATCAACATGCCAGAGTCTATTGGACACTTGTCATCATGTAAATTTGATTTTCTTGATGACAAGTTCCCTTTAAGGTTCACCATTTTGGAACAAAAAGCTCTCCTATCATAGCCATCTGACGTTTACTTTGTAGGGTATAGCTGCTTAGAGCTGATTCAGATCACTGCTTTCTCAGCTCTTTTTTATTATACCCATAGAGAGCAATAAATACTGTAACACAGCCATAAATGCCCCATTCATCTACACTAATGTAACACCTCTGGTACCAGTCAGATGTGTTGGTTCTCAGCTGAGCAGAACTTTCTCTTCTCTCTATACTCTCCATTAGTCATCAGGCGTCTTGCTGTGGCCTCAGATTATAAGCATCAGGGTGTGGCTCACGTAGTACTGATGTGCTGTGAGAGCCGGCTCTCTACCATCTGAGAACTGGATCGTACTCCAGCTGTCCCATGTACTGGTGGCGTACAGACTGGACCGCATCAATAGCTATTTTAGTAGTGAGTAGAGGTCCGTGCCGTTGGACCCCTCCCCCCCCCCCCCCCCCACTTATCAGAATATTATCTGTTCTGTGAAGTATAAGGAATTTAGCATTGTACAGTAATATGTCTATGCTAGTGTAAATATTTAAGCCTCAATGAGAGGAGATATAAGCAAGAGCTGGGACCCTGCACATTAGTGCAATATTAGTGAGGCTCGTTCCAAAGCTCCTTACTCGCCATTTACTATTCACATAAGGAGCTTTATTATTGGATGCAAAAGCAGTATTGCTCTGCACCGTGCTCCCCGTGTGCTGGGAGAAGGCTTGCAAGTATTTATACGTGTGAAGCTTATCTGAAATTTTTCAATTGCCTGTTCCAGCACCTCTGAAGGACTTCTTGTATCATATATCACTATGGAGCTTGGAGTCCTGTTTCTGGCTTGGTGATCGGTCTGTGACATTGAGCCAGAGTGCATTGGCTTTGTTCGATAGATGTTTGGTTTTTTTTTGTCAGTGTATCTCTATCTTCTCCATTATCGCTGTGTGAATTTGTCTATTTCTACGTGAATGTACACATTTGATTCACAATTGTCTTTGTTTTGTTGACTACAGGCTAGAAATGAACCTGATTTATATGAAACAAGTGATTTGCCAGAAGATGACCAGGCGGAGTTTGATGCGGTAAGACATTTTATACGTGGTAATTCATTATTATTGCAGGGCACTTTCCATCTTGTATAGGCACGGTATATCATAGTTTACGAGCTTTGCATCAAGAATGAGCAATTACATTATAAAATGAGACAACTCCCCATTTGTTACCTGGATTAGCCGCAGCCCTATAAACATGGCAGCAGACCCCATTAAAAAGCACTGGGGTTTGTCAAGTGCGAAAGTGTCTGTAACAACTTGAATTACATTTTCCCGGTCCTATGATGGTACATGGGCTAAGTGTTGCATGAATAGTTCATTTTTTAAAACTCTGCACATTGTATCACTCACCTAGGAGCACGACTTATAAAAGTGCCTAAATTTGTGAATCTTACTAGTCACAACTCTTTAGTATATTGCACATGTGTAAATATGTCTAATATGTTTAACCCACTGCTGGAACCCAACATCGATCATTAGCTCATGGTGATTGTGTTAACCCTGCCTTTGTACTGCTGGTGAGGCTAGAGCAAGCCATAATCCGTGGGGAACAAAATCGTGGTTGGTCTGTGAAAAATGGACTGTGCTGGCTGGATTTCAAGGACCAAAGACAGTGCAGAGGACGAGATTCCAAGCATCATAATGGTCATGATTACAGTTTTGGTGCTGCTGATTTTGCACAGAAGCAGAGACGCTTTGCATCATATCTCACTGTGCTGTATAGAAACCCGTCCAGTATGGCGGTCATGGAAATCCGCACAATCCTTTTCCATAGACTTGACCACGTGTGCCGTCTGCCTTTAAAGGTTTGTCCAGCAAAGAATTGATATTGCTATATCATGAGTTGTACCAATTCCTCACTATTTTCTAGATCTCTGCTTGCTGTCATTATAAAGGATTCTTCTGTGTTTACTTCCTGTGGCTAAAAACTGGTCCCTGGTCATGTGATGTCACACAGGTGCATGAATCATTATATCACAGAGAGTAACCAGTATGATAGGAGCCGTATCATGGACCAGTTTTTAGCCACAGGAAGTAAACAATGACGCTTCCTGTTAAATAGGCAGGGATCTAAAACACAGTAAGGAATTGGTACAGAAGGTATATTGGAAAATTTTAAAACTTTTTATTACACAAACAATATCAAACAGTATTAATAATTTGGTAAAAGTGGACAACCTGAATGTTCACACTGGTGTTTGTATTGTGACATGAAGGAACTGGGTTCCTACAGCAAAACTTTTTTCCATTCAAAATGCCTAGAAAATTTTTTCCAATTAAATGTACTTTTCATTTTTAGCCTTGCCACAAGTTATAAGTTGGATGTACTGCTCTGTAATGTTCACAGCTTCTTTTTTTCCCTAACAGAGTAAAGAAACCATAACCCGTGAATAGTGCTATTAATACTGGGTATGGTATCCCAAAGCAAAAACTATGAATTCCAACATTGTTTTCTCACTGCCTTCTACTTGGTGCTACATTTCATGAATCATGTATTGTTTTGGGCTGCACTGGTGACTCCAATACAGGCCAACAGCCCCCAAACCTTCTTGCGATTCTGCAGTGATCATATCCCATGTCTTTAAGTAACAGCTACAGCTCATAGTTTAATGCTTTGGGAAACCATTCATTTGTTTAGCTGTAGAGAATCTTGCACCATGACAATTGTTCCTAACACTCTCACCCTCCCTTTTTGACCACCTTGCCTGGACACTAGTTTGCACAAGTAAGACCACCCGTGCTTCTTTACGTTGCATGCTTGATGTGTGTGTAATGATTGTAAATGCATGCAGTGGATGTCCATCTCAATTAATCTTGATTATCAGCGTCATAATCTTATAAAATCTGCAAAGTACAATCATGAGTTGTCTTGAAATCTTTGCTTATTTGATCAGGACCACCAATGATCCTGGTTTTTTTTTTTCCTGAAATTGTATAATAGCATTTCACCAATCATAAAAATCAAAATGTAATGTTATATTGTATTGTTTCTTAAAGGAATTCTACCATCAAAATCCATCATGATAAAGCAGGGACACTTGCTCATAGATACAGGGACCATGACTTTGGTAAACTCCTTATCTTTGTTATCCATAGCCGCCTCCTTTTTAAAAATCAACTTTTAAAATGATGCTAATGAGTCACAAGGGCTCTGGGGAGTGTTATCAGAACTCCTCCCAACTAAAGCTTAACAGGCTGTTACACTGTGCAGAAGCAATTGTCTCCCACTGTGTGAGATTACAGCAAGCAGAGGGAGGGGGAAATGCTGAGGGAAAGGAGATGGAGAGTAAGGCCCCTTCCACACTTGCGTTGCAGATCACGTCAGAGTTTGATCAGGGTGCGATCAGGGTTTGGTCAGTGAAAAACGCGCATTTTGCATCAGAGTGCCTCAGTGCCTCAGCCTCAGTGCATCAGTTTTCAGTCAGAGTTTGTTCAGTGTCTCAGTTTTTCACGCGCGTTTTTGATGCAATTTCAATGCAATTTCAAATGGACTCAGGACTGAGCTCTATCTTTTCTATGGCAATTGATGCGTGAAAAACGCATTGCACTTGCATTGCATTTGCAAGTGCCTCAGAGTGCAATGCGTTTTTGATGCATCTCCATAGACTTGTATGGTGCGTTTTTCACGCGCGTGACTTGCAAAAGTAGAGCATGCCGAGATTTAAACGCGCGTTAAAAAAAATGTGCGTGAAAAAAAATGCAAGTCTGAAAAGACCCCTTGGTTGCAATAGGTCAGAGTGCAATGCAAGTTCTGCGCGTCAAAAGCATGCGCCGAAAACGCGCGTGAAAAACGCAAGTGTGAAAGGGGCCTAACATTCTGTGAAGCTGCGGCATAGAGGGGCTCTGGCATCCACCCTTGTAGACTTTCAGGATCATTAACATCTTTGTAAAAGTGGATTTTGGAAGGAAGGAGGCCATGGATGACATTTGTAGGGAGGAGACAGACTTGGAGCCCTATTGTACTGTCATTTGCCTGTGATATAAAAACAAAGATACTGTATTCTCCGTGGAAAGTTCTTGTGAAACGCAGTGGACTGTGTGCCGCTTTAAAGGGGTTATCCGGGTTTAAATTTTTTTTTTATGTCCGGGCTGGGGAAGGCTAGTTAAACATAATAAACATGGACTTACCTCCTCCGGTGCCGCCGTTGTCCCGCGCAGCGGTCCCTTCGATCCGTGCCCCTGTTTGTTTACAGGGGCACGGAAGCAGCGCACAGGGAGCTTCCGGTCCACGATGTGGACGGCTCCTCCCATGCGTCCCTATCTCTCAGCGTTGTAAGCGCTGAGAGATGGTGCGCATGGGAGCTTCCGGCCGGCCGGAAGCTCCCTGTGCGCCGGTGTAATGAAACCGGCGCACAGAGAAGACGGGCTGCGGCGCGGGACATCGGTAGCACCGGAGGAGGTAAGTACATGTTTAATATGTTTAACTAGCCCTCCCCACCCCGGACATAAAAAAAAATTTAAACCCGGATAACCCCTTTAAGGGTGCTGTCACATGGTGCATTCTTGGTTTGTACTTGGTGTGTTTTTAAAATGCACTGAAAACACGTGTTGACCACGCCTTTGGCTGGTTTGAATCTTTTTTTTACAGCTGCTTAGGCCATGGTCACACATTCCACTAGTATGCCATCCGTAACGTAACTCTAGCACACGGGAATGGGCTTTGGTCCAGGGAAACGCATGCGATCAGTAACTAGACCCCGGTGTCTAAACAAATTGCTAGCGGAATGTGTGTCTGCGGCCTTACACTTCCAGAAATAAAGAAAAACTGATTTAAACCATCCAAACACATTGTAAACATGCAAAAATACATGTGTTTTCAGTGTGTTTAAAACGCATCGTGTGACAGCACCCAAAGGCTAAGGTCCATTACTGTCTGTAGGGGTTTCGGGAGCATTTCCAAAGTGGCAGGTTGTGCCATATGTTTGGGGTATGCAGTACACTAGCTGCAGTAATGTCTAATACACACTATTATTTATTGTTATGGAGGATTAGTGAAAGTCTATATATTCAGAACTATTGGTCATTTACTCAGGAGACGAGACGTCATGTGATGTGTATCAAAAGGGTCAGACGCTATGAGCTTTTTTTCATGGCTTTTAAGTCATGTTTCCTGCAGGCTCATCTCTACCTTGAACTAGTAACTGCTGAAAAAGAGATGACAAATCACTGCACTTGTTTTAATAAGTGAAATATAGGGACGCACAGGCAAAAGGTTGGACTTGATGGACTTGAAATGCTATAAAAATAAACAAGATGGCAAGTATCAATCTAAACCCATAATGACTGAAAATCATACAAATTTCCCTTGTATACCCTTATATTTTGTGCATATACATTGGTACGGTATATTGTCAAAATTCCACTCGCCACACATGGAAGAGCCTCGCACACCAACCTCACACACACTTACACACATCCATATGTCACAGTCTTAGGCCCTTTTCACACTTGCCGTGTGGGGACAGATATCCAGCCGAATGTTTGCGCAAGTATAGGCCCCCCCTAATCGGCAATAGGCGCCCGGCAGCGGTAGGTTCTACATGTGTCCTGAACCACGGGGAAAAGATAGAACATACTATATGTTTCCGGTCATCGCTATGAAGAGGGGAGGGATAAGCAGTGTGCTGCCTGTCCAGCGTACGTTGGGTGTGAAAGTAGCCTTAGGCTATCTGTTGTTTCAGCGGCTAGCACAAGTCCCCATGTATTTCTATGGGATTATACAAGTGCACGTGGATTCCACGTCCCCATATGTGAGCGGACTGTTTAGGTCACAAAAAATACAGGAAGTCCTATGCTTGTGGCTCAGTCTTTTCTTCTGTCATTGGTGCATAATGAGACCCTTACATGCTGATGAAACCACAGGTCCGATGTTTACAAGATTGCACACCTTTGTATACAGGTAGCCTGACTGAACGTACAATTCACAACCTGTACCCCTCTCCACCCATCAGTACAGGGTCTCTGTTAGACCACAGATCGATAACAGACTTTTTGATTTTGTGAGTTTGAGAAACTATTGATAAAGGGAACCGTTCAGAACATTGACGTAACAGTAAATTGGGAAGACTGACTCCTGTCCAGAGACTATACCAAAAGTTGATGCTCTGTACAATCTGCCATCTCATTTTCAGCACTATCTCACAAGACTGTATTAACCATTGCACTCTGTACGTGGATTGCTTTACCCTGCACTAATAAACCTATTGCTTTTGCTTGCCGCTTCTATGACAATGAATGCAGCAACTAATCGTACCTATTCACTAAAATGGGCATCTAGCACCTAACACTGTTTACCACGTCTACTACTAATGTGCCACCTCAGTATGCCAAATCACGTCTGAGGTAAAAGTATTTACCTCAGTAAAGTTGTACAGGAAAGCATGGTGACCAACGTTGTTAAACTCTAGTCTACCACAGGCATGGCCACCCAGTTTTCAGACTCGTTTCACAAATAGCATTTTATAGTTATCAGAAGTTTACGTTTTTGTTTTCATTCGTCCATTTTATTTTTGACTGACACACGAGTGGAGGGCGATGGTGAACTTAATACAAAACCTAATTTTTTTTTCTGTGATTCTGATATCTGGTGGTGCTGTTCACCTTATTACATTGTCGCATGTGTATTTCTAATATCAAATCTTCTTTTTTTTTTTTTTTCTTTTTTTTTAAACTGTTTATTTTATTTGTCACTCACCTCTTGGGGAAAACTGCAAGGAGCTGGTAAGGAGCCTGTACTTGTGTCTGCATCTTAGTGCATGTATTACTATGTCTGTTCACTCTCTACTAATGCTAGAGACTTTCATCCGTTCCCTACTTTATATCTTTACTATGACATGAAGAACTGAATGGTTTTTTTTACTGGTTGTGATGGGATGTGTGCAGGTCTGTAAAGCATTGGCATGTTATAGTTATGTTGTCTGTGTGCATTTAGTTTATAAGGGTGCATTTTATATAGGTCGTTAACATTCAGCAATGTTGTCATACCAAATTTATTTATTTTTAATATTACTGATTTATTTTTTTACACTGCTTAGGAAAATGAACTTATAAACATGTATATGATTTTATTTTTTGGGTATACATATATTTTTTTTATATATTTTCTAGTACTAGAGGGATGCAGCATCTCTTCTTCAGTGTGTGACTGAATGTTGTGAGAGATGTGATGGAGCAGGTAGCTCTTACTTTGTCTTACTGCTTGGGATAAGGGTAAGGAAAGGGAAGATAAGGGGAAAAAGTCCAGAACCATGGCTGCATTACATTAGATATGCATCTTCTGCTGCCAAAGGAGTTCTGTAATTTTTTTAAATAATGTTGAGTATTAAAGCTAGGTGTATTATACTTTCCATCCGGGATGCTGGAATTTTAACTATTCAACGTCCATTAAGGGGCAGCATAATGGAGCTCCTGTTGTGGATAAGAACTTGGGCCTCATGCACACAACCCTGGCAAATCACAAGGATGGCGTAGGGGGTTTGCTCACTTTCCCATTTCCATAGGAAACTCAGCGGCTATGCCTCAAATCCGGACTGAAATGGTACCTATCCTTTGTGGTGCAGCCGCCCTGCTCTGACAGGTTGCAGTGTGACACTGTATGCTCACTGCACCATGACCAGGTTTAATAGACCTCTATTGGGGTCATTACCAGGCCACACAGTGTGCCTTAGCCTAAATAACCATGATTTGTATTAATAAATAAGGACCAAGTATCATATAATGTAGACTACTAAAAAGCAACGAAAAAATATGGAGCAGCACAGTGAGTACAATGGATCAAAGCCCAGTATGGGTCCAAGCCTCCAACAATCCCATTCCAAAGGAATCTAACGGATGAAAACCCAGAAAGAGGCAGAGAGGAAGCACCCCCTGAAAGCTCATCAATTGAGCTATTTTCAAGCATACTGTAACATAATATAGTCTTCTGTTAGAAACATATTCCATGCCAATGCTCACATCAGATTTAAAATATAATCGTAGGATTTCGGCAACTTATATTTACATACATTGGTGCATAGATGTGGTAAAAACAAGGATTGGCCCCATTGAATCCTCCAGCATACATACATGTTGGACTCCATTCACACAACTGTAATTGTGACCGCGATCTGGCTGCACAATTTGCAGGCATAAGAATTTTACCAAGGACTTCTATGACGCCTGGTCACGGTGCAGTGAGCGCACAGGAAGGCGCACCATAGAATATAGAGTAGGTCCTGTCGTTGAGCCAACTTGCGGCCCAAACGCTCAGCTCCACCCGGCAGTGTGCTTGTCCTGGGTGAGCAGATGGTCGTGTGAATAAGGCCTTAGATTGTAATCTGTTAATGTTACACTAGTATTTGTTTAACAAAACTGTGTAAGTTCAGTGATGCTCCAACCTACTGTGCAAGGAAATACAGCATATCCACAAATTCGGGTAACTCCCTGTACTTCAGAGTGAAACATGATGCTCCATTCTGATAGATGGACACCAATTGTAATTTCATGATTAGTGTATCTGTCCTCCTTTCAGCCTTTCCAATCTCACATGGGTTTAGTAGTGGCATAGCCATCAGCAGAAATCTATTACATTCTTTAATTGTTATAACATTTTTGCATTCTAAAGAATTTAGTCCCACTTGTTCTCCTTTTTGGTGTTTGATGTTGGAAGGGTTAAACAGTTACTGAAACGGATGCCTTTTGTTTTGCATGCTGTCCTGGACTTAAAGGGAATGGCCACTTTACCTCAAGTGTTTTGTAATTTTCTAAAAGTGTGGGGGGTAGGATATTGGTTACCTTACTAATATACATCTATTAAATGTTCTACACCACTTTCTTGAACTGTAAAGCCCCTTGTTGAGAAATGTCTTTTACCTCATCAGCTGCTATTCCTGCCTATAAAAAGGCAGGAGATGGAGTGTCATGTGATAACTGGCCATGATCAATCTACCTTCCAGGACCTTAAAGGAAACCTACCATTTCAAATGGTAGGTTTAAGCTGTAAACACCGAGCACCAGCTCGGGGTGAGCTGGTGCCGGTGCTTAGTTTCGTTAGTGTTAAAACCGCGGTATTGCGGTTTTAACACTTTTTAAACTTTATAGCAGAAGCCGCTGCGCGCGACCGTGCGCGCGCAACGCCAGCTGCATTTCCTATGTAGGCGTGCGCACGCAGCGCTGAAGCAGTTTATCCTATAAAGTTTAAAAAGTGTTAAAACTGTGATACCGCGGTTTTAACACTAACGAAACTAAGCACCGGCACCAGCTCATCCTGAGCTGGTGCTCGGTGTTTACAGCTTAAACCTACCATTTGAAATGGTAGGTTTCCCTTAAGCTTGTTTTCATGAATATTGTGATCCGGTCCTGGAAGGTAGATTGGTCTTTAACAGTTATCGCATGACCCTCCATCTTCAGCCATTATATGGACAAGAATGGCAGCTGATGAGATCAGTGTATATTGGTAAATTACCTAATATCCTGCCCCCCCCCCCCCCCCCACACACACACTAGAGAAAACTTGAAGTGGGCAACCCCTTTAAGGATAGGGCTGTATCTAACACCTCCTTCATTTAGCTTTTTGATGCTTGTAGTTTCTCTTGCGTCCCTGTTTGCATGGATGTAATGCACTCCAGTGTGGGTAGGATAGAAGCCTCTTCTATATGACCTGTCATGAACATCTTTCTGGTAGTTGTGTGTTTTTGTTTTTTTGTTATTGGATGATGCTCTTGTTTTTCGGCCATCCAATGACCTGATGATGTCTGTATAGTACGATGCCATTCCTATATAGATGATGCTATTATTGTGTTGTAATGTATATTCATTCATAACCCATCATGTTTTCTATATCTTTGTCATTTCTCCAGCCTAGCTCATAATCCTAAAAAGACCAATCACTTGAATTGTCTAAAATACAGAAAATCAGTATTGATTCTTGTGCCAAGTTATCTGTTGTACCTTCCCCTCCTTCATGATCTCTTTATTTATTTTTCCACCACGTTCCATGACGGCCCCCACCTGGAGGATGCTCCTATATCCTGTAGGGACAGGAAGCGCAAGAGATTAAAAGCTCCTCCCTAGCACCCAACACCAGTGTCTTCCTGTCCCTTCGGGATATAGGATGCAAGAGAGTCTCCCTAGGGAGACACGAGTTTCTTTTTACTTTTTACTTTTACTTTTACTTTTACTTTTTTACTTTTTTACTTTAATGGGTTCCGCCTCACAACCGAGTGGGGGGAACGCCAAAATATACCTCCTCCCCGCCCCCCGTTCTGCCAGCCCAACCAACGGTCCCGGGAGACCAATGCTGGGTGGTTGCGGGGGGGACATGCAGCGGTACCTGTGCCGGGGCCCTTTCTCTGCTGGAGGACCGGTGTGTGAGGGGCATCGGTCCTCGGCGGTGAGGGATTCCGGCTCCGGTAGGTGTTTTCGTGCGCGCGCGCACGTGCTGCTGGTGTGCGTGGTCCGGAATGGCCGCGTACCGGAAGTCGGCCGCAGACGCGACTTCCGGTGTACACGTCAGAGCGACAGGGTCGCGTCATTGGGGGCGGACCCGAAAGTCGGCTCCGTGGACGCATGCGCAGTCCAGGAGCCCGATCGCTTCCGGTTTGAACCGGAAGGGGGAGGAGGGACGAGCCTCTCCAGAACGCGGGAAAAAATCAAATTTAAGCGTTCCTGGAGGGAAAACCTAGTCGGTGGCTCTGGTGCTTCCAGCAAAATGGCTGATGACGCATCCAACCTGTTCCAGGTCCTGGTACCCGTAAGTACAAGCCCTGGGCTGTCCTCTTCTCTCTCACCATACATTTCATACCTGTTATTAACTGTTATCATGTATGCTTCTCTTAGGGGAAAGAGCAGAAAGAACCTAAAGAGAAAGAACAGAGAGAGAGAGATAAACCCCTTAAAAAACCCTCTAAAAGATGTGGCTTATGTAGTTCTAAATTACCAGAGGACTATAGGAAAAGCCTGTGTTCAGATTGTCTGACCAAAATTTTAAAAGAGGAAAGGTCGTCATTAATGGACGAAATAAGGTCCGCAATAAAGGAAGAAGTTTCTTCCTCTATTGCTGCTCATTTACCCGAACCACCTAGGAAAAAACCTAGATACGTTCAGTCTTCCTCTTCTGATCAAGACTCAGATTTCCCTTCCTGTTCTTTAGATGATAGACCGGAAGAAAGTCTAGAGGGGGGACATTCAAAAGATCAGGGGCACACAAAGTATTTGTTTGCGTCCGAGGATCTAGACAGCTTATTAAAAGCCTTGAGAAACACACTAGAAATAGAGGATGTGTCTGAACCAACCTCTGTACAGAGTGATCTCTTTGGGGGACTCAAATACAGAAAGAAAAGTTTCTTTCCTGTAATTGACACACTAAAAGACTTAGTGTTATCAGAATGGAAGGAGCCAGAAAAAAGAATTTCTATCCCCAAAGAATTCCGAAATAGATTACAATTTGAGGACAATACTTTATGGGAGGAAATACCTAAAGTCGACATTCAGGTGGCTAAAGTAGTAAAAAAGACGGATCTCCCATTTGAAGATAGTGCCCAATTAAAAGACCCCCTTGACCGTAAATCTGATGCTTTACTTAAAAGGGCTTGGGAGACGTCTTCTTTAAATATTAAGACCAACATTGCCTCCACTTCTGTCGCCAGGACTTTATATTTCTGGTTGTCAGAATTGGAATCACACCTGGTAAATAAAACCTCTAGGGATTCCATTATAGAGTCTTTACCCCTCCTCAAATCTGCCACAGCCTTTTTAGCAGATGCTTCTGCTGAAGCTTTAAGGTTTTCGGCCAAAGAGGCGGCCTTGACCAATTCTGTCCGGAGATCTCTCTGGCTAAAACAGTGGGGTGGGGATACGAAATCTAAGTCTATGCTCTGCGGTATCCCATTCCAAGGTGAATTTTTGTTTGGCAGCGAATTAGACTCTATACTAGAAAATGCTGCAGACAGAAAAAAGGGGTTTCCGATTAATAGAATTCCCCCTAAAAAACCTTCCTTTCCCTTTCCCTTTCGTTCCTCCAGGGAAGAGAAACCTCCCTTTAGGGGCAAAGGAAAGACAGGTAGATGGAGCTACACAAAAGGAGGCGCAGGTCGAGGGTTTTTCTCTAACCCCGACCACAAGCAGAGGAAACAATGACGAACAGGTGGGGGGGAGACTTTCCCATTTCAGGCCCGAATGGGAAAAAATCTGCCAAAACCCTTGGATTCTCCAGACCATCCAGTCAGGTTACAGGGTAGAATTTCTCCATATTCCCCCACAACATTTTCAGAACCCAAATCTGCCAGAAAGTCAAACTCTCCATCTCTGGACCAACATCCAACAATTGCTTCAGATGGATGTGATTGTTCCAGTCCAGGAGATAGAAAAAGGGGAAGGATTTTATTCCCCTCTTTTTTTGATAAAAAAACCCAATGGGTCTTACCGTCTAATTATAAATCTAAAAAAACTAAACAAATTTATAAAGTACAAACACTTCAAGATGGAGTCGATAAAGTCAGCGACCCCCTTGATAGGAAAAAATTATTTTCTTTGTACGATCGATCTAAAAGACGCGTACTATCACGTCCCTATTTGCCAGGATCACCAAAAATACCTAAGATTCACAGTTCGTTCCCCGGGGGGAAAAATACTTCATTTTCAGTTCAAAGCCCTACCATTCGGGATCTCTTCGGCACCCCGTATCTTTACAAAAATTATGGCAGAGGTAGTGGCCCACCTAAGATTGAAGGGCATAATTATAGTTCCTTACCTAGACGACCTTCTTCTAGTTGCAAAGACCAAATCAGACCTAAAGACCCACCTTCAGTTAGTCATAGGTCTCCTCCAGGACTTAGGTTGGGTCATAAACAGGAAAAAATCAGATTTAAAACCAGAGATGGTGAAAAAATTTCTAGGGGTAAAACTAGATTCCGTGAAGCAGAGTTCTTTTCTACCGTTAGAAAAGATCCAAAAAATAAAGGAAAACATAAGTCTCTTCCAGAGGAAAGAGTCGTGCAGCATTCGAGCAGCTCTGAGTCTTCTGGGCCTTCTGACGTCCTGTATCCAGTGCGTGTCTTGGGCTCAAAACCACACAAGGACTATGCAGGCTTGGACTATCCGGGTGTGGGACAAAAACCCTCTACATCTAGACCACAAGGTAAAGATTCCCCTTTTAGTCAAACATTCACTATCCTGGTGGAAGAGTCCCATAAACTTAAAGAAGGGAGTTTGGTGGAATCCAAACCCAATCTTAACAATTCAAACAGACGCAAGCCTGTCAGGTTGGGGAGCTGCGTTGGCAGGCCACTATTTTCAGGGTCAGTGGGACAGCCAGACTTGTTCTAGGTCCTCAAACTTTCGGGAGTTAAAGGCAGTCCTAGAAACATTCAAAAAGGGCCACTTGCATATAAAAAATCAACACATAAGAATCCTCTCTGATAACACTACTACAGTAGCTTATTTGCGCAGGCAAGGGGGCACAAAGTCTAAATCTTTGTCTGAGTTATCACATCAAATTTTTAGGTGGGCAGAAACACACTTTCTATCCCTCTCAGCTATCCATCTCAAAGGTACAGAAAATATAGAAGCAGACTTCTTAAGCCGGGTTACATTAGATCCTCATGAATGGTCTTTAAACCCACAAACTTTCGGGGAAATCTGTCATATCTGGGGGACCCCAACCTTAGATCTTTTCGCAACCTATCTAAATAATAAATCCCCTAAATACTTTTCTTTAGACCATAGGGGCTCTCCTACGGGGTTAGATGCCTTCAGTCATACATGGGGGTCGGGGTTAGTCTATGCCTTCCCTCCCATACCCCTAATTCCCAAAATCCTGCAGAAACTAAGATCAGAACGGGCATTATTAATCCTTATTGCTCCATTCTGGCCAAAAAGAAGTTGGTTCCCGGTTATTCAGGAACTAGCTATAGATAATCCTGTTCATCTTCCTTATCGTCAGGATCTTCTTCTACAGGGTCCACTGTTTCATCAGGACGTGCGACATCTAAAGCTTACGGCCTGGATCCTGAGAGGGCATACCTAATGACCAAAGGCCTTTCTACCGGAGTGATCGACACTATTCAAGCAAGCAGGAAACCAGTGACTAACGCTATTTATGCCAAGATCTGGAAAAAATTCTGTACTTGGTGTGGGGATTATCCTCCTTCTCCAGAAAATCCAAACTTAGGCCAAATTTTAGATTTCTTACAGGCTGGGTTTTCTCTAGGTCTTAAACCAAGCACCCTTAAGGTCCAGATTTCGGCTTTAAGTATATATTTTGACTTTCCCTTAGCAGATCACAGATGGATCAGGAGATTCATTAAGGGCTGTTCCCGTATTAAACCACGTATACACAACCCAGTCCCTTCTTGGGATCTCTCTCTGGTCCTGAATATTCTCACAGAGCCCCCCTTTGAGCCTCTGGATTCTGCAAACATAAAAATCCTCACATTTAAAACTATCTTCCTGATAGCAATTACCACAGCACGTAGATTGGGTGAAATCCAGGCCCTCTCTCGCAGAGAACCCTTTTTAAATATCTTAGATGACAAAATAATTCTCAAACTAGATCCCCTCTTCCTTCCTAAAGTTGTGTCCGAATTCCACCGTAAACAGGAAATTATTCTTCCCTCCTTCTGTGCTAATCCTAAATCTGAACGGGAAAGGAAGTGGCAAACCTTAGATGTTAGGAGATGTGTTCTCCTTTACTTAGAAGCAACAAAAGAGTGGTGTAAAGATTCCAGTTTACTAGTTAACTTTGGGGGAAAGAATAGAGGGTTGAAAGCCTCAAAGGCAACCTTGGCCAGATGGATAAAATCCACTATATCTCTCTGCTACAAGACCACAAACACTTCCCTTCCGGGGGATATTAAAGCCCATTCCACTAGGGCCATGGCGACATCCTGGGCCGAAAAAAGGGGTGCATCTCTGGACCAAATATGCCGAGCAGCAACGTGGTCAAGTTCCTCGACATTTGCAAAGCACTATCGGTTGGATATTGCCTCCCAGGAGGACCTGGCATTCGGCAGGAAAATCCTGCAGGCGGTGGTCCCTCCCTAATAATGGGGTAATCTGGTAAGTCTCCAGGTGGGGGCCGTCATGGAACGTGGTGGAAATATGGAATTAGACTTACCGGTAATTCGGTTTCCACTAGTGACCATGACGGCCCCCCATTATTTCCCTCCCTTTCTTCCTTCTTGGAGATGGTTCTATGTGAAATTCCTTGCACTTGCATCCTTCCGGGTGGTACTTTGGTAGACACTGGTGTTGGGTGCTAGGGAGGAGCTTTTAATCTCTTGCGCTTCCTGTCCCTACAGGATATAGGAGCATCCTCCAGGTGGGGGCCGTCATGGTCACTAGTGGAAACCGAATTACCGGTAAGTCTAATTCCATATTTTATTCACCATAGTTTTTCTTTACTTACTTAAGTTTGAAAGTGAGTTCTTGCTCATCTCGGGAGTCCACTAACCGTGTGCCCTTTACTATGCAGGAGGAGCTGACCAGCACCAGTGTAGAGCACATTATCGTCAATCCCAATGCTGCTTATGACAAATTTAAAGACAAGAAGGTTGGCACTAAAGGACTTGGTAAGTGGAATGTGTTTTTTCCAGGACGAGTAAGAACAATTTGCAGGGTGTTTCCCACACATTTGGGTTTTGACAACATCTGGCTATTTTCTACCCAAAATGGTGTCACATTATCACATGTATTATCCTTAAATTGCAGTCTATTTCTAGTAAAGGGGTTTTTGTTGCATTGCTCTGTTACTTCTGCGTTAGAACCTTTTGCCTTGGAAGTGCCAGGGGGCCATGAGACCTGATGCATCCAAGGACGCCCCTCTTTGGTTTGTTCGGTGCAAGCCTGAGACTGTTAGTAAAAGAGCAACGTGGGATCTGAAGTTAGTGGACATTCGTGGCTTTCTTAATTTTTTTTTCTTGCCCCTGGGGGCAATTTTTTTTCTTGCCCCAGGCAACACTGCATCACCGGGTCCTGTATGAGACGCCATTTTATAGAAGCTCCTGACCATTGTGCTATTCATTTTGATGTCTTGCAGCAGATAACCTGTTTGCTTACACTGCAAAGAGACAATTCAGTGTAAAAAAAGGTGGAATATACTCGGTTTCTTAGCAGGTTACTATCCCCGTTTTTGCTATGTATCCAGACATATATTCATTCAATAGAATATGAAATTATTTTAGAGACAATGGGGGAGATTTATTAATCTGTCTACGACAGAATTCTGTTTTTAGTTTGCACTAAAAACAGTTTCTGCACCACATTTCTAAAGGGCTTTAGACCATTTTGTGGCACTTTTACGACTAGCTTGGCAAACGGGCGTGGTCTGTTATAAGGTCTGTGCACCAGAAATACACTTGACCCGACAGAATTTTGTCCTGACTTTATGGTGTAAAGTAAGCCAACTAATAGAAGGGGCAGAGTACGACTAGACAGTCTTATACTAGGACAGATTTATAATCCAGCACCAAACACTTCTATGAATCTGGCGCAGAATAAGACTGTCTAGTCTAACTCCGCACTGGATAACCTGAGGACACTTTTATATATATATATATAATTTCTATAGAAATTATACGGTTTAGTAAACTATGTTGATGTAGCATTGGGTTTTCTACAGGGTGAAAGGAAATAGTGTAATGCAGTGTAATAGTAGAGCATATGCTTGGAGAATATGGTAGATATGGCGTCCATCTGTGCAGATACACATCAATAATAATAGTGTCCAGGAAGAAACGGTTTTACTGGAATTTGATGATTTTACAAAACACACAGTAAGATCAGTCCCTGATGAGCAAGTAACCCACTGGGAACTTGTGAGCTGTTCTTCTCCTGTAGCAGAAGAGTAAAATAATCATCCAGATATGTGAAATACAAGCATGTGATGCCTAATAATAATAATAATAATAATAATAATCCTTTATACAGGCGGTCCCCTACTTAAGAACACTCAACTTACATACAACCCCTAGTTACAAACGGACCTCTGGATATTGGTAATTTATTGTACTTTAGTCCTAGGCTACAATAAACAACTATAACAGTTATGACAGGCGTCTGTAATGAAGCTTTAGTGTTAATATTGATTCTTATGACAATCCAACATTTTTAAAATCTAATTGTCACAAAGACCAAAAAAGTTCTGGCTGGGATTACAATGATAAAATATACAGTTCCGACTTACATACAAATTCAACTTAAGAACAAACCTACAGTCCCTATCTTGTATGTAACCCGGGGACTGCCTGCATAGCACTAACATATTCCATTCCAAGAGCTTACTATCTAGTATCATCTCCTGAAAGAGCAGCATAAAGTGGTGATGGACCCCATGTAATATAGAGTATCCTGAACCGTGACTAGATTAGGGGGCAGACCCTAACCATAATGAGAGTCCTTCTAATACATTGTCAACTTACATCAGTTTTTCTCTTCACAGATTTCTCCGACCGTATAAGCAAGACAAAGAGGACAGGATATGAATCTGGGGAGTATGAAATTGTGAGTTTTGTGACTTTAAAGTTTTCTAGCTAATAGAGTAATCACTTTTAATTTTAAGTTTTTAGGTTTTTTTTTTCTCCTCTGTTGCAAACTTATTGTTGACTCTTCAATTTTTGTATTATGACCAGGTTGGCTTTTTGTCTGATTTGACTTTTGTTAAATAGCTGAGACATCTTGCATTTCTTTCTTTTTTTATTTTGTAGCTAGGTGAAGGAATAGGAGTAAAAGAAACCCCACAGCAGAAATATCAACGACTCCTGCATGAAGTCCAGGAACTGTCCCAAGAAGTGGAAAAAATACAGGTAAGTGCCCCATTGACACAAGGCATATCAACCACACAGAAGGAAAATGTGATCAACTTAACAATTCTCTCTAAGGATTTATAAATCTCTATTGGTATACTCTGCTTCTTGCCACCAGAGTACGGTGAAGGAATCCGCCGCTGAGGAGAAGCTCACACCAGTCGCTCTGGCTAAACAGGTTGCGGTTCTGAAGCAGCAACTGGTGTCCAACCACTTGGAGAAGTTATTAGGACCTGATGCTGCCATCAACTTGACGGATCCCGATGGAGCACTTGCCAAGTGAGTAATCGCCTCAGTCGGGTTGACCTTCTATTCTACTACACTCATGGACAGATGCATCCAGTGAAGACGATGCAGTGTAAAGCGTATGCAACATATACAAGGGTTAAATTCTGCAAAGGTGGAAATGATGTAGAAATCCCATCCCCCATACCGTTACTGTAGTACACTGCAGATTTTCTCTTACTGATCCCTATGATTTTTATTGGATACACTCCCAACTCCAGTATTTGAGAGCAGCCTGCCTTCTGTATGTCAACATCCTTCATCTAAGAAACCTAAGCATCTAGTAGCTGCTGCTGCTCTCTATACAACTGATATGCTGTGTTTGTAGTGTTTGCCTTTATGGCACCTTCTATTTTCTCTCTTAGACGTTTACTCACTCAACTGGATGCTGCTAAAACCAGAAAGGCTCCAGAAGGGAAAAGCCCAGCGAAGCCATCGGCCCAAGATGCTGGAGGCTTAGTGACCTATGAATTACACTGCCGTCCTGAGCAGAACAAGTTTTCCCAATCTGCAAAGGTGCGTAGTGGATGTTAATGCATCAGATATGAAGTTTGTCTATAGGGCTGAGTTTTTAAATGTATGATACCCATCGTGTTATTGCTTATAGGTCCAGGCCACCTTTATGTAACTAATGTCCATCTTCTTGTTACAGATAGCAGAACTTGAGAAGCGCCTGGGTGAACTGGAAGCTGCCGTGCGCTTTGATCAGGATACACAGGTGAGTTGTGCAGTGATATGTTTTAGGGATCAATTATCTTCCAAAGATAAAACACTTACCTTATCTATTTCTTTGCAGAATCCCCTCACTGTTGGTTTACAAGGATCAAATCTTATGGTAAGTGCAGCCCATGGGTCATTAGATGGTGATGTCTGGTTTAATCTGCGGCCTGTAGTTTTACAGTGTTGTTCCAGTTCAGGGCAGAAGCCAGTTGTTGTATATTGCAGGAAAATGAATTCTTGATCTAATACGAGATTAAAGACTGGGGACACCTTTTGAATTCTACGCATTTTGGTCTTGAATATTTTTCCAATGGGCCTTTTGTTTAACATTGTTCTCAGTAGGTCATCTGTATGTAGCCTGGATATTTCTACATAAGGAACGGCCGGCTACAATGGCATGGGGGGAAATGCAGCAGGTGTAATCCTGAACAGGGTCACATATTATTGTAATTTTAGCACCTCTGATGAAGCATCCTAACGATATAATGGATGCAGAAACACATTGGGTGTAATATTGTGTGTTGGCAGGCCGATGATTTACATTCATCACTGCTTTCATCCAGTTGTGTGGCACTATATAATCTGTGTCCTGACAAACTGAGGGTTTCATAAGCAGGGATACTGCACAAACAAGTCTGACACATGCTATCCAAATCTAATACTATTAAACTAGTCCACAAAGCTGGTCAATGCCTGTTGAATTTTGTATTTTTCTAGTGGCTATTCTATTTTAGTAAAGAATTAATAAAGAAAATGCCATTAATGTTAAGAGTTTCTATCCAGGCAGGTGTTTCTATTGATATTTCTACATCCCATTCAGTCTGTAGCCCTTTTATCTGCCCACCGGAGGCTCAGAAATACTCACTTGAGTGGTCACTAGTTTTTTAACTTTGCAATAATCAGTGGTACAATATATTTCTTATATTTCTTATTAGAGACAAATGGCTCATTGTTCATATTTCTGGGTTTTCTTCTGTTTTCAGCTCCATTCTAAACTGACTTTCAGTCCAAAATCACAATTAAAGGGGTTGTCTGGAGGACTGGGCCAAAGGCTGCACTCACATGTTGGTTTCCATTATATGTTACATTAACACTGTTTACTTCACATTTACATACATGCAAAGTTGGGCCCCATGCACACAAAAATCTATTACACTTGGATATGGTGCACTTGGTCATACCCACCCGAGAGAGGATGTTATGCTCATTTTCTGTGAAACTTAAAGATTATCATAAAACACACACTACTCCGTTCTAGAACCTCCTCTCTGACTGTGGAGAGGATTACAATGGTCAGATACTAAGACTGATATCTCAGCAACCGTGGGAGCTAGGCAGAGGATTCAAAGTACTCCTGAATCTCTGGGGCATTTGTTAATCTACACATATGTGAGGCAGTAAAAAGGTGCCCTTTAACTGTATGATAACATTGTGTGGATTAACACAGTGTTAACATAAATCCTCAACACATTCAAAGACTCCGCTTTAAATTAAACTAAGGTCTCTAGAGATGCTCCATTCATTGTGAGCCACTGTGATAAACTTGACACACTTTGTCTAGCTCTAAAATGTCTAAATTCATTAAAAGATCTGCCCTGATGTATACATGTGTCACATGAGCATTCATAATACAGAATTTTCTCTTTACAGGACACTGTGGAGATCCTGCAAGCTAAAGTCAACATGTTAGATGTAGCGTCGCTCGACCAGGTGGAAGCCAGGCTACAGGTAACTCTAATATTATAATATAGTGACAGCTAAAGGAGGCATCCAGACATGTCAGTTATATATATATTTGTACACTCTATTTTCACCAATAATAACCATATATAGTCAAGTATAAGCCGACCCAAATATAAGCCGGGGGCTCCTAATTTTAGCACAAAAAAACTGGGAAAACCTATTGACTCGGGTATAAGCCTGGGGTGGAAATGCATTAGTCACAGCCTCCTCCCATTATATAGCAAGCCAGACCGCTAGCTCCAGCATATAGCAAGCCAGACCGCTAGCTCCAGCATATAGCAAGCCAGACCGCTAGCTCCAGTATATAGCAAGCCAGCCCCCTAGCTCCAGTATGTAGCCAGCCAGACCCAAGTATATATCAATCCCGGACATAAGAAGAGAAGACATTTGGTGGACGTTGGAAATGTGAGTATTGACTTTATTTTTTTTTTTTAATTTGTGTATTAGTCTGAGTTTTTCTGCACATTTTTTGTGTTGAAAAACTAGGCTTATACTGAAGTATATGTGGCACTAATGAAGAAATATTTGAACAGATCTTCTTTAGTTTTGTTCTATAAATTTTGTTCCGTAGAGTGTCCTGGGGAAGATGAATGAAATTGCAAAGCAGAAGGCAGCTGTGGAGGATGCAGACACAGAAAGCAAGGTACTGCTTGTAAATGGCCTCCCCAGGAGAGCCCAGACCATAGCAGAAGGATATCACACCCTCACGCATTGTTCTGTTAGCCTGGGCTTTACCTTATGTGTATTCAGAGCTTGTCAGAGTTTACATATCCCATGGCCTAGTGCAGTAGGGACTGAACAGACTGGATATAAAACGTGACTCTGAACTGTAGAAACACTTTACACTTTTGCCTTTCTGTTCTCCAGGTGCATCAACTCTATGACATTGTTCAGAAGTGGGATTCTATGTCTGGGACTCTACCCCAGGTTGTTCAGAGGCTGGTGACCTTAAAGCAGCTGCATGAGCAAGGTAATACATGCCTTTGATGCCATGTCCAAGTAGCCATAATGTTGTTTTTTTTTAATTCCTTCTGACATGCTGAAATCCTTATCAGCTGGATCTCAGATTCTCAGGATTAAAGGGGTATTCCGGGAATATGAATGTCTGACACAAAAACCCATGATGATATAAATAAATGAATACAACAAAACCCAATGTCATTAGTCACAAAATTGAGCTTAGATAGATTGATTTTATGATTCACAAAATGTATAGCCTCTCTAAAGTAGGTGGAGTTATCACTAAGATGGCCGCCTCTGGAAACTACAAGTCCCATGATCCTTTAGTTCTCAGTAACTCTTCCTGCCTCTTATGCTCTGCTCCCGGTGATGATATAACAGACTTTCCTGCTCTGTTACCATAGTAATGATGTGTAACTGCCATCACCACAACACTGGCCATCCTGGATGCACTGCAACCAACTGACTACAGCCAAACATAGTGGAGATCACATGACCTGCCCAGGCAGGTACAGGACATGTGATGTGGACATGTGACCAGCGGCATCTTCTGTCTTGTGTCTGCTCCGCGGAGGGAATTAACGGACTGATTAAAGGGCCAGTAGCATTTTAATTCTTCATTACAGTCCATGTCACCAGCATTTTCTGCCAAGGGGAGCAACATTTTAAATAACAAATAATTACACATTAGCTTATATTTTACTGACCCATTTGTATATAAATTATGCTGATTACTGGAATACCCCTTTAACCCTTTCCCTGACCAGCTTTTCTCAACAATTTGTACGAATAAAACCAAAAGTACAGCATAAAGAATTCTACTAAAGCAAATAAATCCTTACATTTTCTGAAAAGACACTTGTCCCACTTCAAAATTTAGGAGCATTTAAAGCACACCTGTCATCAGGTCTCTGCCACTAGTCCTGTCACTACTACCTGTTGGAGCAGCTCACAAGGATCCCATCCCAGCCTTTATCTAGTTATTTCATACATTATTCATTGTAAAATCATCTATTCTTTATTATGTAAATGAGGCTGGTCACATGGTCAGAGGCAGTGATGTCACTCCTGTTACCCCTCCCCTCTCCTCCCCCTGCTCATGTCTGTGTGTAATGTATAGTAAAGCATGGCTAGTGTGTGTGCTGCATCTGCTGACATGCTGCATCCTCCTAATATACAGGTGAGAGACACAGACATCAGCTACACATGAATCTGACATGTTCTGCTGTAACATGGCTGCCTGGAGCTGCTGTATCTCTCCTAAACACACACACATGCACACACAGGCTGCAGGGGGCGCCAGCACCAGGAAGCACATCATTATACAGCCTCACATCATTATACAGGCTGTCAGTCAAGCACTGGGGGTGTGGCTGTGCCTCCCACTCATGAATAGAGTGGACAGCTTGAATATGCTAATGCTTCATTGGACATTTCACAGGTCATTTGCATACAGCTTTAGGACCTCATTGCTTAGGTTTACAGGCATGTAGAGGGACAATGAAGGGATAGAGGCAATGCTCTCTAATGGCAGTTTATGAAAATATATTTAGTTTAGGGGGGTTATTTTGCATGACGGGTTCTCTTTAAGGAGTTTATAGACAAAGGCAACTTCATGCAATTTTGATTTAAAGTGTTAAATTTGATAAAAGAAAAATGCATCAAAATTAAGCCTAATGGCAAAAATGTGGTTCACACCTCCTAAATGTTATATATGAGCATGTGTAGAGTTCATAGATACCTCAGTCATATGTTCACATGAATAAATCCTCATAAAATCACTTAAACTAAAATAACAAAAAAAATCTGCAGTCAGTCAAATCCTGCAAAATATAGCCATTAAACAAATTTAGAAGTAAATACACCTCTAAAACTAAATGCATGTCCATCTTATCGCATGGACAGATTTCTATCCACTGGAAGTAAACAAAGAAGCTTCCTATAGCCTGACAGCAAGTAGAGATCTAGAAAACTATGAGGAATTGATAGAGAAAGTATATTGGAAAATTGTATAAGTTTTCATTACACAAACAATATCGGATATTTGCTGAAAGTAGACAACCCCTTTAAATCCATGGGGTGCATCAAACCATTTTCTCTTACACAAAGGTAATTTTAAAAAAAACTGTGTATATATATATATTTTTTTTTTATTTATTTTTTTTAATTATTATTATTATGCATAAACCAAGCTAATAAGATAAGCTAATAAAAAGTCACCTTTAGATGGGTGTAATTTGTGTGCCATTGTGTTAGCAGCACAGTAATGGAATCTCCCGCGGTTCACAAGAATTTTTGTAAGAAAGCCATGACATAGCTATAAATAATGGAGGGACAACAGGAAATAAAAATTTTATTCAGGGATGTGTATGCGTTTAACGTGTTACATATTAAAAAAGGTTCTGGGTTGCAGTGTTAACATGTAGCCACATTAGGTGCAGGGGATTTAATGTTTATACTCTCCCTCCATTACATTAAAAAAAAAAAAGATTGCTAAGTATTCGACCGAAAGTAGTGTCAGATTGTTTTGGGTAAGAAACTATATGATTATAAATTCATGTTATCCATTTACAAAATTTAGCTATCGATAAAACAATATTTACTTTATCTGTGATCTGCTCCTTTTTGTACCCCTTTTTGCTGCCCAACGATAAAGAAGCTGGAGGGGGCACACTTCAGAGGGCTATAACTTTGTTATCCCTGGCACCTAGAATCTGTTTTTCTTTTAAAAGAGGAGAATCTCCTCTTTTATATGAATCTATTGTGTCACTTTAAACATGAAGATCTCCAGATCCCTGGCACCTAGAAATACAATCTTGGAATCATATGAAAGAGGAGCTCCTCTTCTAGCTTTCTTCCAGTATTGTAGTTATCCCCTATCCTAGATGCTTAATGAGAGCTGACTACTGCGACCACCTTCTCTCTAGATAACGTGGATCCCTTTTCTCTCTGACAGGACGAGCATACGCCTTCAGCTCCATTTAAGATGTATAGGAGCAGTCAGAGATAACCAAGCACTGTGCTCAGCTATATCTCTCAATACTATATCATTCATACATTTTAATGCCCCTTCATTCTAGTGGTTGGTGGGGGGGCCTAGTGCTCAAGTTTCTGAATAAATGATGGATATTCTTTGATGGTGTTTAATATAGAAATACACTATTTAATATTCGGAGAAAACTTTCTTTCAGCCATGCAGTTTGGGCAACTGCTCACCCATCTAGACACTACGCAGCAAATGATATCCAACTCCTTGAAGGACAACACCACCGCTCTGGCCATGGTATGTAATCCCTACTTCATTCTGTCTAATCAGCTTGCTGTGCTCCTGCCTATAAATGCCTCTATAGAACTCAAATCTGATAGCCATTACTTTACTGGTTATCATCTTACCTTAAAATGGCATTTTACCCTTTCAAAACCAAGGGCCTTTGGTACCTGAATATAGAGGTCAAAAATTTGTAGATGTGAAAAAATATGGTCATTTTGGTCATTTTTCCTATTAAGTGCATCATCCAAACTTTAAGCTCTTTCCATTCTGCCTTCACAGGCTGGAGGGACAGACTTCAAAAAGCTATAACTAACTGGTGCACCTAGTTCTGGTGTCATTTTAAAGAGTATAATTTCCACTTTTTTATTGGACTAAGGGTAGCCCAGAATGCATTGTTACAGTAACGGTGTCACACCTGTGTATGGGTTGTGTCTGGTATTGCAGTTTGGTTACGGGGGCGTTTATGATATTATACTGTAGTGACACGCATCCTGTGGACACCTTTTTCATTGGCTGCTGGACAGTATATCTTGATGGAGATAGTAAAATAGAGAGTGCAGTATCTGAGCAGATTTAATTGAATAAATTACTTATTTCTTTCATCTGTAGGTCCAGAAGGCCATGAAGGAGAACCTGGCCACCGTGGAGGATAACTTCGCTAGTATTGACTCCAGAATAAAAAAGCTGGGCAAATAAGTCCCCAATTATCCTCACAAGCCTCAATGCCGCAAGGTGCAAGAAATGAGTTGCTGCAAACGCTGCACTAAGAAATTCCTCCAAATTCCCTAATGCGGAAAGTTTTACTATTGTGTAAATATATAGTCTTGTCAGCATCCACTTTTACCCATTCCTCTGCTCTTTCCCCTGGTTATGCTTAGAGTGCTTGTCCTATACCTGGCCATGCAAGGGACAACCTACCTGTACTGTACCAAGGGCCAAGCCCTCAGGAAGTATAGCATTCTTCAAGGTGTTGCGTTTGCATGCTGGTACTTGTGATGCGGACTGGGAAGGAGAACTTTCTTAGGCTTTTTATTTATATCTGTATGTCCTTATGCCCTCTGGTGCAGAATGCCCCCTATAGGTATATCTGAACAAAGCACCACGTTTACTATAACGGCATTGCTGACTAGAGGGAAACTGTTCTACACTAACTGTCCTCTAATAAACATAAGTAAATTATAAGGATGAAGATCTTGAAATATCTTGCTCTTTCTTACATAAAATAATCTTTATAAAATGAGTGTCCTGTTTATCTGACATTTTGTTCTGGATCCTTTGTTACAACATTTTCAAAGCATAGCTTTCTGGTATTGTGCATCTTGGTAAGTTTAAGTTTGCTGCCATAGGTAACATTTGTATTGTACCTATCGCATGTGCTTCTGTGGCAATGCATATGTGATCAGGCCAAGCCCTGGGCAGTTACACTGCATTTGTAAACGCAATGCAAACGCAACATGGCCGCACCCAAAGTGGTCGTTTTTGCCAGTGAGACGAGTGCTGCAAAAAAATGGCCCACGTGAAACAATTTTTGCTTAAGCTTTCCATGCAGGCCACAAATCTACATGAACTATATGTGTGTCCGTAGCCTTAGTGGTCATTAACATTTCAACAAAATACAGAAGTCATAAGTACGCAGACAGATGATGGCATGGCAGATAAATCCTGATGTATGTGGTGGGCATCTGCACTTTTACACCACATGGGTCCCCTCAGCTGCTGCCCTCTGCCCCTCCAAAACATCTTGGCGTAAGAGGACAATAATCACATTTACTAGCGGTTTGCAACTAATTGTGATTATTTCGGGGCTTGTGCACTAAAAGCTGGTGTACAAGGCCTAATAAATGTTCCCCATTTTAATATATCTTACTAGAGAAAAATTACTTCTTCATGTTTGAGCACCTTTTTTCTTCCAGACCAGATACCTCTGCTGAATCTTGTCAGGTTACATTGAAGCTCTGAGTCACAGCAGCTAGGTCTCCATGCATCAGCACAAGGATGGCTGCAGAGGGGAAAGCTGGGCAGAAGCTGGGTGATTCCTCATGCACTTGACTAGTGATTATTGACACTCTGATGCTGAATGACGTGTCTTAGAGGAAAACCTGAGGTTCTGGTATGTTTGTGAATGTTACTTTGATGACATTGGAGCAGACCGTGTACATGGCAGTTGAATTCTCTGATGACAATGGCCTCCTTTAGCAGGACAATTCTTTGTCACGATGCAAAGATGAGATGGTGGAAGAAATATGACCAAGAGTTCTGGGTGTTGGCTCCAAATTCTCCAGATCTGATGAAGCAGCTGTAGCAAATGACATACAATTTGAGGACAGGCCATACAACAACTGATAAGACCTGAACAATTGATAGCACAGTACATCTCCACATGTTCAGTGGAGCCCAAGCCTTCACAGGTAGAACGAGGTTTAGGCTGATCTGAATAATCCCAATTGGCAATACATTACAGGGACTCCTAAACTGTAACAACAGCTTCATCCTGTTTGCAGGTTTTGGCCACCATGGGCAGTGGATACTTTGGATGCGGCCAGCATGGTATTAAGGCTTTATAAAGTATTGCCAGGAATGATACTGCCTCGTTGATGGACATGCAAACTGATATAGTTAAGCTCTTTTCCAAAGATATAAAACCTACACCATGTCCACAATTAACAAGTGTCTGAATGCCAGTCTCATCACCGTGACTGAGTTTACAGCTTGCATAGAGCTTCTGGGTCCTGAGCGTGGGAAAGCCCCAACAGCTCATCCACATAGGAAAATGCTTGTATCCTCAGGTATTAGGGTAGAGATGGACACAAACACACTCAACCTTTTCTCTTTCACTGCTCTTTGAAGTATGTGACGGATTTCCGCCCATCTGAAGAGGGCTTGTATTTTTTGCTTTTTGAACCACTTAGCATCTCTGGCAAGAAGGAGTCATCCAGCCAACCACATCAGAAACGAACAACTGTAATACACCAGCACAAGGCATACCTTCTACATACACAGTTATATTGGTTAGCCCAATACAGGCGGTCCCCTACTTAAGAACACCCGACTTACAGACGACCCCTAGTTACAAACAGACCTCTGGATATTGGTAATTTATTGTACTTTAGCCCCAGGCTACAATAATCAGCTATAACAGTTATCACAGGGGTCTGTAATGAAGCTTTACTGTTAATCCTGGTTCTTATGACAATCCAACATTTTCAAAATCCAATTGTCACAGAGACCAAAAAAAATTTGGCCGGGGTTACAATTCTAAAACAGACAGTTCCAACTTGCATACAAATTCAACTTAAGAACAAACCTGCAGACCCTATCTTGTATGTAACCCGGGGACTGCCTATACTCAAAAAAGGGAACCTGTCAGCAGAAATTGACCTAATAAACCACTACCAGTATGTTGGTCATGCAGCTGACACACATTTCAGATCATGTTTCTTACATGACCCAGTGTGGTGGTCTCATCCAAAAAATCAACTTAGAGGTGAAATGGAAATTGGTTGTATAAAATCTAGGAGGAGGAGGAGAGTTTAACTCTGAAGTCAAGCTCTCTCTTCCTCAGAAAGCTGCCTTCACTGTAATTGATGCTCCTGAAACATCACTCACCCGATCTCCTTTAGTCCGATGCATGATGTCAATCACAGAGGAGAAGGTGTTCAGACGATGACGAATGTTAAACTCTCCTCATCCTTTATACAACCAACTTACTTCTCACTTCAAAATTGACTTTCTGGATGATACCATCACACTGGTGGTTATGCTGCTTGACATTATTCTGGTAGTGGTTTATTAGGCCGATTGCTACACAAGTCATTATACTTCAATTCAATCTTAGAAAGGGTATCTGAATTCTCTGGATAGATTACATGATAAATGGGCAGCTGAAATAGAGGGTGTTACAGAGGAAGCATAGAAGGAAAGCATCTCTACAATATTACCCGTAGGTGGTCCCAGTAAATGGGGGTTCAGACGCAAAATGCCATATAGCCAGCCCCCTGTTTGGCCAGCACATAAAAATATAACCGTAAATACTCACCATCCATCGCACACTATGACGTAATCAGCGGCGACACCGCTGCATTATAGTGTGCGCCGGCCGGCAGATCGCATGGCCGCACCTCTGCCGGCTGTTACAGCAGAGAGAAGAAGAGCCGCGCTGAGCTTCGGTATGTAAGGTTTTTTGTTTTCTTTTTTTATTATAGACTCATGTATAAGCCGAGGTGAGGTTTTTCAGCACATTTTTCGTGCTGAAAATCTCTGCTTAAACACGAGTATATACGGTACATTTCCCTGGCATAAAGGTGGACTGGTCCACAGAGATAATAGATAGCATGGCTGTGCTTAGGCGTATTGCTAGCACCTAACCAGTATCTTTGCATCTAGGCCTATCAACGGTATAGGCCGGTATGAAGTACACAAGGCAGGGGTGACAGTATTTAATATTCCATGCCGAGTACTGGGAAGCAGTTTTCTTGTGGGCTTGGTTTTATGGCTTTCACTGTTGGCCTCAAATGACAAGTCTAATTTATTCTTTGGGTCGGTACGATCACGGGGATACCAAATTTATATAGGTTCCATAATGTTTTCATACAGTTACAAAAATTAAAACCTGTACAATTTTTTTTATTTTGCCACCTTCTGGCACTATTTTTTTTTACGTAACAGAGCTGGTGTCATAAACAACTACAATAAACTGCTTAATAAAAAACTAAATTTGATTGATATACATTAAAACGCACTCAATGGGGCTTATTTACTAAGGGTCCGCGGATAGCACTTTCATCAATTTTTCCGACGTTTTCAGGGATTGCGTCGCTGTGACAGGTATTTAACTGGGGATTGTGTCGCACGCGATCGTTTTTTGGCGCAGCGGTGCCGGCTTTCATGCGACAGAAATCGGGGGCGTGGCCGCTGGGCGATTCGACTGATTCGGACTGAGCGCGGGATTCAACTTTCAATTTGTGTCACAAGACAATGCACTTACATGCACCAGGAAGAAGGTGAACTCCGTCGGACAATGCACTTTAGGGGAACGCGTAAGACGGGTAAGTAAATGTGCCCCGATGTGTGTAATGCTTCACCACTGGCTACAATAAGGCAGTGTGAGCTCCTATCAGCTGCCACCTAATAGGGCTGCCTGTAAACATAAAGTGCAGATAAATATGCAATTTTAAGCAATTTACACCAGCAAATAATGGTATGACATATTGTAAATGTAACTTACATGCATATCACCATGTTCCATGTAGCTGACGGAGGTTCTTGCGCCGATCTTCTGGCACTGATAACTTTACGGAGCTTTTGGGGGTGTAATTCTTTGCAACTTATGATGATGATGTTTGTCCTGTATGGCCTCTTAATCACTTTTTATAGTTTTTTTTATATTTTGCACAATCGCAAAAAGTGGCATTTAGAATTTCGGGCGCTATTTTCCGTTACAAGGTTGAACACCGGGAATATCCGTTATTTTATTTTGATAGATCGGACATTTTGGGACGCAGCGATACCTAACAGGTTTAGGATTCTTACTGTCTATTTATATTTGTATCAGTTCTAGGGAAAGGGAGTAGCTTTGAATGTTTAGTTTTTTATTTTTTAAAAATTGCGACTTTTGGGTTTTTTGTGACTCGCAAACAACCCTCACAGCAAAAAACACTGCCAGCTGATTTATCAAGAGCCAAAGCCACTTTAATGAACCTGATGGCAGGAGAACTCCAAATACAGAAATTAGAATTTCGTAAGGAGCCTAATGATAAATTACCCCCAATGACTGGAGTATATAAGCCCTAGGGTAGGAAATGCAGACAGTACTCTAATAAAATGTCCACCAGCAGATTCCCCCCGTTTACAGAAATGTCCACAGCAGAGTCCTCCCTTTAATGAAATGTCCACAGCAAGGATCCCCTTTAATGAAATGTCTTAATCGGTTCCCCCCCACCTTTGGAGAATGTGCAGAGCAGAGATTCCCCCCGATTAATGAAATGTTCACAGCAAGGCCTTCTTGAAAAAAAAAAAAAAAAACCCTATACTCACCTTCGGCTTCTCCCTGCTGCTCAGTCTTCTCCTTTTCTTACCCTCATGGCGTGTGCACACACTATGACGTCACGCGGCCGCGACACCACTGTGTCATAGTGTATGCACTCGGGCAGAGAAGACAGTGCCACAGGGAGAAGCCTGGGGTGAGTATAGATTTTTTTTTTTAAGACTGTTCAGAAAGTAGATTCCCATTGGAAAATTTCCTTTAAAATGTACAGTTGGCGTAACATTGTTCATTTTGGATCTATTTAAAAAAAAAAAGGGAAAATTTAGGTTCAAATCCACTCCACTTAACTGATTTATCAAGCAGTGTGAGCTGCTGTGATTAATCTCACGTGCCGAGGAGCTTCTAAGACTGTCTAAAGATTGGTGCACAGCAAATGCCCCCACCCTATTGGTGTGATGTTTATTTTGGGGGGTGGTATGTTCTCTAATTAATTAAATAAAACTTGAATAAAAATATAGTTAGAAAAACACACTTCTACCTAATAATAATAATCTATTTATATAGCGCCACCAAATTCCTAAAGATAACTAGAGGGCCTGATGTCCATCAGAATAGATTAACAAGTGGCCGTATATATATTCAGAGAGTAGTCCCTTTCAATCCAAAGCAGTAGCTAGTGCTTGCAGGAGCACACACAAACAGTAGTACCGTGCTTCCCCAAAAATAAGACAGTGTCTTATATTAATTGCTCCTAGGTTGCACTAGGTCTTATTTTCAGGGGATGTCTTATTTTTTCATGAACAAGAATTCACATTTATTGTGAATCAACATGTATGAATATACTCCATTTCTATTTGAATCATTGGCCCCAATCTCTCACGTTTAGCACTTTCCTTCAATGACCCCTTCTTGTTCAGGTCGCTGCTTGTAGTACATCTGCAATGCAACTAGCAGTAATTTTATCCCATGAATTTGTCACCCTTGTTACAACCTTCTGCAGTATCTTAATGATATTTAATTAGATGGTTCTACTATGGTGAGATAGCACAAGGTCCAGCAGGTCCAAAAAGTCCCCAAGTGCTGAGCTTTCTTCTTCTGGGAGCAGGGGTATAACTAGGAGAGATCGGGCCCCATTTCCCCTTAGAAAATATATATTTTTATAAACTCACGCATGTTTATACATTCACACCTTTACATACATTTACATAATTTTTAGACAAAAATACAGTAAACTAACATACAGTATATATAGTATGTGTCTCATATTATTATGATGACAACATGGGGGAATTAGAGATAAAAGATATCCTAGTCCCGTCGTTCTGCTGTCCCCTGAATTTCTTACCTGAACTGCAGGTTACTGTGGAAGATGTGCACTGTTTTTGCAGTATTCTGTACAATGTGAGGCATAATATGTACATAAATGGTGCAACTCCTGCATTCTTCAGTGTAGCAAGTCAAATGGCTGGGCCCCCAGACACTGCGGGCCCCATGGCAGCTGCTTTGGCTGCTACCATTGTGGTTACGCCCCTGTCTAGGAGTGTAGTCAAGGAGAATTTTTTTTTTTAATACCAAAAAAGAAACTTTTAACTACACTGCTCAAAAAAATGAAGGGAACACTTAAAAACACAATATAACTCCAAGGAAATCAAACTGTCCACTTAGGAAGAAACACTGATTGACAATCAATTTCACAGGTAGAAATTACTGGCAATTACCAAACACACTCAATAAAGGAGTGGTTCTGCAAGTGTGGACCACAGACCACTCAGTACCAATGTTATCTGTCCATATGCGGCTGGACCCTGGGTTCCTCCTATTGCAGAACAATGCTAGACCTCATGTGTGTGGAGTGTGTCAGCAGTTCCTGCAAGATGAAGATATTGAATCTATGGACTGATCTACTTGTTCTTCAGACTTGAATCCGATGGATCACATCTGGGTCATCATGTCTCACTCCATACACCAACATCACAGACTGTCCAGGAGTTGGCGGATGCTTTAGTTCAGGTCTGGGAGGAGATCAGTCAGGAGACCATCCACATCAGGAACATGAGCCTAATGTTGATTTAACAACAGTAAGATCAAAGATGGATCGACCTGTAGCGAGTTTTTCCACTTTTCCTCCATCAATTAATACATTTGATTTCCATTAGATTTTTTTGTGATTTTGCTGTCAGCACATTGGACTTTGTACAGAACAAAGGACTCAATGAGAATATTTCATTCATTCATTCAGATCTAGGATATGTTATTTGAGTGATCCCTTTATTTTTTTGAGCAGGGTATCAACAAAATTTTCCTTCCAAAATTAAAGTCGTCAATGACAATTAGCTGCTTATAGAGGCAGTGGTGCCAGTGATATCACACCCATAAGTCACAGCCTGGCTGCAGCACAGTCTCATTCAAGTGTACAGGACTGAGCTGCAACGCTGAGCACATCTTCTCTAATTCATTGGTTGCGTTCTGGTTGTTAGACCACTACCAATCTAATATAGGCAACCTATATACTGATGTACAAGCCCCAAGACTCCTACCAATCTGATATAGGCAACCTATATACTAATGTACTAGCCCTGAGACTCCTACCAAGTAGATAAAGGTAACATATATACTGACATACAAGTCCCGAGACCCCTACCAATCTGATATAGGTAACCTATATACTGATATACTAGCCTTGAGACTCCTACCAAGTGGATATAGGTAACCTATATACTGATGTACAAGCCCTGAGACTCTTACCAATCTGATATATGTAAACTATATACTGACGAACAAGTCCCAAAGTTCCTACCAATTGGATATATGTAACCTATATACTCACCTACAAGTCCCGAGACCCCTACCAATATAATAAAGGCAACCTATATACTGATGTACAAGCCATGAGACTCCTACCAATCTAATAAAGCCAACCTATATACTGATGTATAAGCCATGAGACTCCTACCAATCTGATAAATGTAAACTATATACTGATGTACAAGTCTCAAAGTTCCTACAAATTGGATATATGTAACCTAGATACTCACCTACAAGTCCCGAGACCCCTACCAATCTGATACAGGTAACCTATATATTGACATACAAGTCCCGAGATTCCTACCAATCTAATATAAGTAACCTACATACTGACACACAAGTCTTGATAAAGTCCTGATATGAGGATCTATGAAAAGGTTCATCAAATCAGCAGTATAATGTCTTTTTCACAACTGATTATATTGAAATTAAAATCATCGTCTTTGTGGTGAATGGATGCTCGTCGCTGCCACAATCATTCTGAGGCTTCCAGCTTAATAAGGCCTATACTTTTCATTATGTAGTGTGTATGGCTGTAGAGAGCAAACCAAATCCAGGAAAAAAAACACGGACGCATGTTAAATTTAAACATTACCACACTTTTCATTTTAATACTTGATACAAAATAAAAAGACCCCTCAATGATCCGAAAACATAAAATCTAAAAATGTTTCAAAATATTTTCATCTGTTAAATTAAAGTCAACTTCCATATAAAAAGCTAAAATTCACAATTGTAAAAGTTTTGTCTTGTTTTTCCTTTTTTATTTTGTACAAAAAAAATATTAAAAACTTAAAAGGAGGAAAATATTTTACAAGAAAAGGCAAAAAGTGATACAAAATCCGATTTTCTTGTTGACATATCGTTTCTTTTCTTTGTCTCATAGGTAACAAGACAATGGGACTATACAATATTTACAAATAATAGGTTATACATTTGCATAATTGAGTGTATACATTAGCTCCCTCCCAGCTGAAGAGGTCTGAAATGCATTCATTGAGAAGTGCTTTGCCATCAGTTAAGGAAGGAGAACAGAACTAAACCTATCTGTAGTGTGCAGTAACAGGGGGTCAATGCTACATTCTGGGATCAAGGCAGCAGATCTCACTGGGAATCCTGATCATTGATGGTCACCTCCATGCCCAACATGGGACAATAGAAGCCCTAATATACACAAAGGGGGAGATTAATCAGAAGTGTCTGAGAGCAGAATCGGGTCTAGTTACCCATGACAACCACTCAGAGGCTGGCTTATATTCACCCACAGCTGTTTATAAAACCTAAGCTGAGCTCTGATTGGTTACCATGGGCAACTAGAACAGTTTTACCTCAGACACTTCTGATAAATCTCCCCCATTATGTGCCCAACAACCTTTACACTTCGGGTCAGGCTGTGGCCTTTGCACTCGAGATGAGGTGGTTCAGCTCCAGATTCGGGATATTTCTAGCCATCTACGTGGGAACGTTTTTCCGATATAACAAACAACACACCGTTATAATAAAAAGCACTCCCATCATCTTCCAGATTGAAAACATTGACAGAATTCATGCACAGAAGTGTAGCGGTGCCAGGATTCATTACATGTCAAGCTACATTGTGCCCCATGACTATGGGGCTAATAAATAGAATATGGCTTTATGTCTCTCTTAAAAAGAGGCGCATTAAATAGGTTTAAGTCATACAAAAACGCAACTTGAGTAGATGAGACTTAACAGGCTTTTAAAAGGGGTGGTGTAGTGGAGGCAATGTTAGTATTATCAAATGTAAGTTACCACTGCTAGGTAAGAGAACTGAAGGCATAGTGTGACCCACTAGAGCAGTGATGGCTGACCTATGGCACTGGTGCCAGAGGTGGCACTCAGAGCCCTTTCTGTGGGCACTCAGGCCATCACCAGAGAGGACTCCAGGTATCTTCCTGCAGTCCCAGACAGCCCAGGCCTTGCTGTGTACAGAGCTATGTTAAAGTGACAGCTGTACCTGGGACTATTTTCTGCTTTATTGGTGTCCTCAGGGGCTGGTATCAAGGAAAACTGTGACAGAGAAGGGAGTAGAAATCACAAATTACATTTCTGTGTTGGCACTTTGCGATAAATAAGCGGGTCTTTGTTGTAGTTTGGGCACTCAGTCTCTAAAAGGTTTGCCATCACTGCACTAGAGCATTGGAGATCATGCAACTGCTAAACTTGACTCTTCTCAGGCAAATATGACTCTCCTCACCTCATTTTCCCATGACTATAGGGGAGAATTTTTGTAGGCTTGTAAAGATTCTGTAGTAGGAGTGGAGAAGTTATCCGCCCATCGGATGAGCAATGGAAACAATTCTAATATGATAATATGGATAACGGTAGCCATAGCACATAGGTGAAGATAAACCACTACGGTAATCTGCATTGATCACAGATGGAAGATAAGTACATATACATTCCCAAACAGCAAAATTCACAGGCTCACCTGGGTGGGGGGTGAAATTTAACAGAATAAGCCGCTCTGCTATTACCCTAGAAGAACAGAAAAATATTTCATGCAGCAGAAGGATCCAACTCGGATATGTGTCCGATATCATGAAAAACCTACTAAGAAATGCAATGTGTTGTTTGTGATTGGAAAGGATCTTGCTCATATCTACTAGAGGTTATCTACCCCAGGTGTTAATAAGCGTGTAGTGCTGCTAAATGACATTAGTGTTCTACTGGATGTTTCCCCAAATTCAACGAGGCTACTACTCAATGCTATATATAAGCGCACATGGTTTTATTGCATTCATTTGTATGGTTACCGCAAAAAAAAAAAAAAAATTTGATCAAAAAACCCCAAAACATACATATATTGGAAACGTGGCCTCGAAGTGGTGGTTGCGGGCCATATCACATTTGTGGAAAAATCACTATTATAAATCCGCTGCCATCCTGTGTGTAAGCAACCAGATATGATACGATGTGTAGGATACTGGGTTCCCACCAGAAAGATCCCCTCTGATATCCAAAATATTAAATGATCAGTCTAATATTCCATCCGTTGGCAATACCAGGCACACCAGTGTTTCCCATACTGAAAAACCGATATGTGTGGATTATATCTTGACTATGCCTCTACCGTAAACTTTCCATACTGTTAGAATACCGTCCTGAAGTACAATCACTATGACATGTCTATTTGTACGACAGATATGACAAATTTATATAATTCAGTATGAAATTGAAGGGAAAAAAAAAATAATCAAAAAAGTGAGGGAGAAAAACTCAACCAGAGTTGCATATGATTATTGCCTCTAGAATGACTATATACACCCTCCTGCCTCCTATGCCGCCCTCCTCCAAAGTCTCACTCTTGAGAGTGGCACTCTCTGGAGTGTATAACTAAAGATATATTCTGGCCAAAAACCAAGTAGAATAAATCACTGCAGTTGGGCTCACAAGTTGTGGCTGCATTATGGTCAAGGTGCACCTGAAACTTTGGAGACATGTATCCACTGAACCCATAACTAAAGGGGTTCCTAGGTCCCATTTCATCATACATACCATGATCCTCATGGTGCCAACTATTTATCTGAAGCCTCAGAGTACAGCTGCATGTGTAGTAATAAGGCATTGTTTCTTCTACCTCCGTTAGTCGCCCTGTCCTAGGTTATACCTTACCACTTGCAAGGACTAATGCATTCTGCTGCACTATTCATATGGACTCAATCAGTGTAACAGGAGGCCATGGCTATGCGGTGGGGTAGCGTTCAGAAGAAAACCCAAAATTTACCAGCCCGAGTTGTGGAGTCAAAAGTCTGGCAGTTTATGGTAGAAATATACAGACTATACCTAAAAACATTAATTTATCCGATGATGTTACCCTTTCACTAAAGTGCGTTGGTAACCACCATTTATTATAGGTGAGATTTATGAGGAAGTCAGAGGTTCGTCACACAAATTGCAATCCTTATTTTTTATATTTTGGGGAATAAAAATTGCTTTATTGTTTCTTATGCTGCTTGACTTGTATTTGTTATGCCAAACCGATGATGGGAAATATAGCATTCATTTGCTATGGTGCAGCCAATAGTACAGGAAAACAGCAGACTTATCAGATATAACTATGATTACTAATTAATGAGGATAGGGCAATTCTGAGCCAAACACTTTTGGATCATGTTCTGGCCGTTGTTTCAGGGGAAAGTGCATGTCCCATGTCTTTTTATGGGCTCATACAAATGGCCATGGTTTCCGACTGCATGATCCGACTGCCCGAGCCACAAATTACAATTAAATGCTACGTTATCCCTGGGCTTCATGCTCCCAAATGGAATGGGTACTGTGATCCAGCCACACTATATGCGGCTGGATCACGGTCCCAATAGAGGTCTATGGCATCCGGTCACTGTGCGGTAAATACACACTGTATCAACGCACTGTGACCAAGCACAGAAAAATATAGAACTTGTCCTATATATTGCTGTATAACGGCGCTGGCCGCAAGTGTTTCTATGAAGAGGGGAGGAGTGAGGAGCTTTCACCCCTCCACTCTCCTGCACCCGTCTGGATCCGTTCGTGTACATGAGGCCTAAGTAAAAGTTTCTATTTCCCATAATGTAACCATACTACAACATCTCTGAATTCTGTTTAGTACCTTTCCTCTGTTACAACCAGACGCTATCATTTCCATTGTCAAAAGGGGGTTTCTTACAGCATCCCTCACTGGATACATATATTATTACATATATATTAGAACCACAATTAGTCTTTTTCGAACACCCCACATTTAGTGTACACATAGGGATACTAGTTGCCACGATTTTAACAAAAGCAGACTGATAACCATCTGAAGTATGCGATCCACAATTAGGTCTAGTTTTTGCAAAATTTATATATATAGATAAAGATTAAAAAGTGCACTGCTAAAATCTTCATATATTTATAAGTGAAAGGTCACATACTATACAAGGGTCACTTGTAAGCTATGTGACCCCTGTGGTCAGATGATGCAGATGATCTATGAGGTCCGGCTCTTGAAACTGCCCTAAAACTATTGAGTTTTGTCCAGATTTGTCTGCCGCTTCCACAGAAAGATTTCTCTATTCTCAATGAGAGGGGAAAGATCCTCTGCAAATCTTCAGCATCATACCGACAAGTCATGGATTGAAAAATCCACAGAGCATTGCAAAGTTTACAGAATCTTTATAATAACTACAAAAGGTATTGTAATATGTATCAGGATTTCTACACGCAATATGTGCAAATACGGATCATGTGTATCTACCCTCAAATCCACAGGATATTTCATTTAAACTATATTTGATAGCTAAAGATCCCACCTCTGGAGAACTAGAGGTCCGGTGAGATGTAGCCTGTGCCCTTCTGCATTGAAGTCTATGGAAGTAGTAACATAAACCGTAAAGGTTACACACAAAAAGCACAAAGAAATTCAACCAAAAGTGATGTGAATTAGTGGAAGTGGACAACAACAGCCCTATAAAGTAAAGTTACCAAACCTAAAGTTGAAGAAAACATAGATATAAAATAAAGTATAAATAAATTAATATAGTGTAATGGACAATACAACAGCAGGTGAGAGGAAGTGGACAATGCAGATTGTGCTTTTGGGATCCTATCAGAATCACTCTATGGCTCATGTACTTCCTATCAGGTAGATGTAGGCTTCTAGTGGCCCAGCATGTATTATTAGGGATATGGCTGGCAGCATGTGCTGGGGAGTATACCAGCCATGGAGCCACTAGGTATCTAGATCCAGGTACAGTGTTTTTAGAGCACATTTCTTGTTATGAGCTAAAATATTACTATATACAAATGGGAATTTGGATGTGGGAAAAACTGCCTGCTCTTACCACAAAACCCTTGAAAACTGTAGAGATATGCCACCCCTCCCCCTCCTACAAAGAAAAAAGGGGGAGCTTTAAATATCTAGAATAGGTCAAAGCGTATATGTCTCATAACACAAGTGTTTTAAATCTCATATAAAAGATCCAAATTATACAAAGTCCTAGCACTAAAATAAAGCCCACCCTGCAGAGGAGCCCTGTGACTGTCCTGACCCTCCCATCTCACCAGTGCAGCCTCTCGGGACAGAACAAAATAAAATCAGAAATAAAAGCTTTGCCTCTGGCTAGCGGAGGGGAAGTAGACTGTGGCGGAGGCTGGGGAGCAGGGAAGTGCCATTGAAGTGAAGATTGTGGTCTGAAGGTAAAGAGAGAAATTCTTCTAAATGATCCTCCGTCGTCTGTTCTTGGCTGGGCGACCTGGGCGGTTCTGGCGGATAATGGGACGTTCAGCCTATACAAGAATAAAGGATTTCTGTTATGTATGTAGAAAAATATAAACCCCATCTGTACGCAGCCTAAGGGTGCATTCACACACACGTCTGTGGGCATGTATATGTGGCACCGATCTGCGCAGTACACCAGGAAAAGATAGAGCATGCTCTATCTTTTCCCGAGTTTGCGCCGTTGTTTCCTATGGAGGGGTCACCTCCTCTCCAGCGCATAGCGCCGTGTGAATGTGCCCTTAGGCGAAGTTTTACACTTCTGTGGTTGGTTCATGAATCACGAACTGGCAGTGACCAGAATGGCCACCGTCTATGGAAAGTATGATGCAAGGGGTCCCTGCAATAGAAGCACCAAGAATGTGCTCATGATTACAGTTTGGCCTTGCTGCTCAACAGAGAAACTGGGGTTCTATGCATCAGCTCTCACTGTGATGCAAGGAGTCATGTCCATAGCAGTTTGGTGAAACAGGACAGTGACGCTTCTGTGAATTATGGATTGACTGCAGAAGTGTGTAACTGCCCTAATATGGGCCTTAAGTGACTTGAAGGAATTCCCTACTACAGATTTCTAGGGACTACTGGGACACCCATTATTCATAATAACAAGCACCCAAAAATAAATATGGTGTTTGGAAACACACATGTAGCCAGACAGGGCTGTACTCCCCCTCCCTTTTTTATTATTTGTAGCCATAGTGGGAATTTTAGGACAAGGAACTTCTGAGCATTCAGAATTAAAACCACCTTCAAAAAGGTGTATTGCAAATGCTTATAAAATACACCCCGCTCTCAGAGCACTTTGGTACAACCCTTACATTTAGACCATTGGCGGGATCCATAGTTGGCCATTTTGCAGGAACAGCTTCAATACGTGAACCCATCCTCTGGGAGCTGGAACCACAAATAAATGAGACAATGTCAGAATCATAAGGCTGTGTCCCTATGTGCTCGTCATATACTACGGTCTTTAGAACACATTTGACTAAAATATATATATATACATATACACACACACACACACACCAAATATTGCAAAATTATTTCATAAAACAATAAACATGGTAGATACATAATATACAAAGGATGCAGCAAAAATTATAACCTACTTTTGGCCTCTTCTTCTTCCTCTGCGGGAGCGTTTCAGCAGCTGGGGTGGCACCTGGTGGGCAAAGAAAAAAACAGTTTCTAAAGGTATTTAAAAGGACCAAATATACTTGTCACACCTTCCCTTCCCCCCTTGTTCTTTCTGTTTCTTTCTAGAATAACTCAGTTAAACTTTTAAATACACTCAATTTAGAGAAACTGTGGAGCGCCCCGGTTCACCCCAATGCTTTCCTCTGGGCTACTGCATCGACTCCACCGACTATACAACTTTTAGGCCCCATGAAACATACCAGGTCCATATGGCTAAAATGCTGCAAGTTGTTCCCTCTGGAATCCACCCACTCCCCTATGACTTCATTTTTATATAATCCTGGTTTACCATCAAGTCTCACGGGGTCCATGTCCCGACCGTGGCACCTCAAGAGCTTGTTCCGTTTTGCTGACATTATTGACGCCGGCACTAAAACTCTACTTGACTTTCCAGACCTCATGGACAGATTTAATCTACCATCTTCAGCCATGTATAGCTACCTACAAATCAAATCCTTCTACGTTTCCCTACATAGCTCGCCGTCTATATCAAATCCTACCGACTTTGAACGACTTTGTAAATTAAATGTCTCTACTGCCGGACTTATCTCCACAATCTATAAAATATTAATTAACCCTGACCCCTCAAAGGTACCAAAACACGAATACATGAGGAAATGGGAAACTTTCCTGGGAAGGGAGCTTCCGCTGGAGACCTGGCAGATAGTATGGGAGAGGGCAGCTAAAGCATCTCAATGCGTCCAATACAAAGAAAACCAATATAAACTGTTAATGCTCTGGTACCATACACCGGCATTACTGCATCATATATATCCAGACTCACCTGATGTTTGCTGGCGGTGTGGAGCGGGGGGAGCAGATGTACAACACATTTTTTGGCTGTGCCCAACTATACAACCATATTGGTCCACAGTTACAAACATCTTATCCGCGGTTCTCAATTGTCAGATCCCTATAGACCCGAGTACCTGCTTATTGAACCTCTACCCAAAAGGGATGCGCAAACACGCCTCCAGACTACTCCTACATCTCCTCACAGCAGCAAAGTGCCTCATCTCTGTAAAATGGAAACAAGCCACAGCACCCTCCCGGGTAGAGCTTTGTACAAGAATACAAGAGATACGCACCCTAGAATACCTTACTGCACTCTTACATAACACAGTAGAAACATTTAACCGCATATGGGCCCCATGGGATGATTATTGGACGGGTCGGACGGTTTGCTAAAGAGATCGCTTCCACAAGGGGAAGCACCCATTATCCCGCTCATTTAGATACCACCCTACTCCCCCTTCCTCATGTCTCCAGTCTATTGTCTGTCTTCCCTCACTTTCTCTGTTGATTATATCTGTATATTGGACTTGTGGCCTTAGGATAACACTCTTAAGGGCTTTTATTGTTTTATACAAGTTGGTCTTTGTCAGTTGATAAGACCCTGTTGATTTACTATGTTAAAACCTAGATACTTTGCTAAAAATGCTACCTTTCATCTGTACGTAATGATATGAATGACATATAAACTGTAAAACTGAAAAACTAAATAAAAATACAGTTAAATATAAATACACTCAATTTAGCCTGAGCCATTTCCCCTCTGCCGCTTGAGTGGGTCCTGTGGGCGAAATATCTGGGAATATATGGTATTGTCCACCTTGTTGGTCTCCATAACCATATTCATTGATAGTCTTTTCACTTGCCATTCAACAACAGATTAGAAGGGAAGGAGGGAGAATGATCAGAGTCAAAGTAACTGGACATGAAGCACTGAGCTCTGATAAGATATATTGCAAAGTTTCTTGAAGTCACTTGCACTACTGATTTATGCAAAGTCTGTAAAAAATGTAGTGATCAGATAGGTTAATAGATAGAGATGAGTGGACCAGACATTCACATTCAGCCGCGCGAACAGTCAATGCGGCAAACTGAAGCCCCCTAGCAAACAGCCATTGCCGATAGGCCAGTGGCGGCCCCCTGGTAAATAATAGCCCTAGTCAGTTGCTAGGGTGCGCCAATTTTCCGCATTGGCTGTTCGGCAATATTTTCGGCTCCTCTTTTAGTTATCTCTATTTATGGACATAAAACACATTACCTCACTGAACAAATAAAGACCAGCACTGCAATAGCGAAGGACTCCGTAAGGGTGGTTGTTGATGAAGATTATTTGTTTCTCAGGAAAATCCCAGTCATTTCTAATGACCCAGATTTATAATGAATGATGGGCAGCATGTTTTGCCGTTTCTAGCACATTTGGAATATTTTTTTTTTCTAGTTCACGGCTCAGAATATTAACTGGTGCCATTTGAAAGTATAATTTGTCCCGCAGATAATAAACCCTCATACAGATACAAAAAAGCAGGATGAGTGAAAAACTTAATTGTAAAGTCAGGTCCTTCAAAGGATGAATAGTGTTATATACTATGTATACAGTATTAGTACATTAATATTTTTATACAATACATACATCCACCTCCTGCTCCCTCGGCTGTTCTCCTTCCTCATGCCAATGGTGAGTAAATGGAGGGATTCCCAGCACTGGTTGTGCAATTTCCTGGCTCTGTCCTGCCTCCTCTCCATCATTTTGCGAGGTATCTTCTCCGTTATATCTCCAGTAGGAGTGTCGGGCGCTGGATAACCTATCGCCACGTGGCCGACGACCATAAGATCTCTCGGCCCGTGAACGACCATTAAACCTATAGCCCCGCTCTTTGCCCTTAGAAATATCCATTTCAGAAAGATTTACTGTGTTTGATGGGTGAGGGGAAGCCATCCAGGGGAGTATGTTAGGGGATGATCCATTGGGGATGTCAGAGGGAATGACAGAATCAGTCAGCAGTCTGCACTTTTTCAGTGGAGATGCCTCTGGCTCCATCTCTGAGACAGGAAGGTCCATAGTTTGGAATAATGTGTCTGTTCTTGGGGGATCAGAAGGGGTGTCTGGAGGAAGGTCAGTGCGGACTGGTCCCTGAAAAGGGGGGCCTTTGGGGACGGGGCTGGATTCAAAGGCACTTGAGGTGTTTGAGACAAAAGAACCAGGCCGTGAGGGGGTAAGCGGCAAAGTTTGAGACTTGTTTGTCACATCCGCTCGTTGTGAGGAAGAAAAACTTGAGTCCGTAATTTGCTGAGCATTTGATGGGATTTGAGATGTGGGTGTGATGCAGATTTCTGGGTGAGGTGAAGGGTTGACTTCTTTCTCTGATGTAGAATGGTTCTGTTGCAAAGAAAAAGATATCGATTACTAGGCTATAAGAGGCCTACAAAAAAAAAAAAAAAAGCTACAACTTAAAGGGCTTTCCCATGAACTAACACTTATCTCCTATCCGCAGATTAACAAGTGTCTGCGTGCTGGGTTGGCCAAAAATTTATGGGAACATAGGTATCTCATCCCCTCTCCTGAATGAGGTAGATGTGCATGTTCATTGTATCATCATTTAACCTTATGGCATTGCAGAAGAAAGGTCAAGTACAGTGCTCTAGTGTCTAGATACAACTTACCTGGTTGTTGCTGCGCTGACCTTGCAAAAGAGCCTGTCCCTGAAAAAACTGCATTCCTAGAGCCCCTGGGAGTGAGGGTAAAAAAGCCTGTTGGTTTTGTAGCAAGGCGTGTGCCCCCAAAAGCGACTGGAGGCTTCCCATCTGGGCACTTGTGCTAGTGTTGAGCGCTGCGAGATCTCCTGTAGAAGTTTAAATATATATTATATATCTTTTTTTAAAAATAAAAAATCATGCAAAATCAAACATGCAAATAAAAGCATACAGGGACAACAGAAGACACAGCATAAAAAATGACTGCATTTCTTATTTGCCTACCTAACAATCCAGCAGTAAGCAAGGGGTTGAGCAGAGGCGGCATCAGAGTATTCAGCCTGCCAGGAGGCTGCGGCTGTTGGAGGTGGAACGGGCTGTGTGGTTCGGACGGAGGGAGTTTTCCCTCTGATAAGGCAGGTGAGTTAGTGGTTGTAGTAATGGAGCCAGATCCGCTACAGGAGGTATTGAGAATGCTCTGAAAGAGATATATAGAAGACGCTAATGTTAATGTTGTTCTTAGATAAGAACAGTCAGCTCTCCTGATCTGTATTAGTCAATGCCCTCAAAATGGAGCGTATTTGCCTAGACCTTTTATTCCTACTAGAAACGTATGAAAAAATTGATGAATGGATGTTACAGCAGCTGTGTGTGCGGACAATTGGATACTGTCCGATCAGTGCTGAAGTCGTGAAGGGACACTCCGCTTTTGACAAGGTTAATGGTAACATTTATCAATTTTTTCATAACTTTCTAGGCGAAAAAAAAAAGAGCAACAGGACAAAGTGGAACTGTAAGGCTGCGTTCACACTTTGCGTTTTATGACGCAATCCAAGGGCTTCCCCAGGATCATATGTAGAGGTAACATTGTGTTTCCATCGCATTTGGTAAACACAATGGAAATGCAATGTTACCTCAACACATAATCACGGGGGAAGCACTTGGACTGAGTCTAAAAACGCAGCCTGGCCTAAGGAAAGATTCTCCACTATAGATACTGTATGGTGAATACAAGTCTTCAACCTGGGTAGGTCCAATCTCTTAACATAATATAACATATGTGCAAGCAATGCTTGGAGAGCAGTGTATCCTGGCCGATACACTGCGACAAACATCTACTTCATGTTAACAAAACTTTTCTCAAATAAATTGTACTTTCTTCTAAGGGGATATATTAATGGATCTATACATCAGAAAATCTGTGCACCCGGTTATACCATGGTTTTCACCAGATGATATATACAATCTTGCTTACCTGTCCAGGGCAGGCAGAAGAGTCCACAGCCCCAAGACTTGCAGCCAGTAGTGCTGAATTCAACGCCATGAGGGCTGGAGAGGCAGAGACAGGTGGGAATAACAATGGCTGAAGAGCGTTTTCAGTGAAAGTCTCGGGCAAAGTGAGTGGCGACTCGTGTTTCTCCGTTGTGTCATTCTGCGGAGCAGGCAAAGAGTCCAACAAAGGTGCGAGGGATGATAAGAGGGCACTCTGCTGTTGGTTTTGTGGTGGCAGATCAAGTTGTGGTAGCCCAAGCCCTCCGAGTGGTAAAAGAGGATTTTGTAATAGAGAAGCCATTAATAAAGCTTGCACTGCATTGGAGTCAGGGTCCCCCATTGCGGAGGGCAAAGCCATAGGTGGGTTTTGGAGTCCCAACAGGCCAAGATCGGCACTGCCCAACAAAGAAGAGGAAAGTAAATTAAGTAAACCTTGGTTAAGAAGCTGTTGGTGCTGATTCAAGCTGAGGGGAAGCGGCAATGATCCGAGTAATGCCAAATTTAACAGGGCAGGGGTAGCAGAAAATGGCATGACGTGTTCCTGTCCCAAAAACGAAAAGCTATCACCAGCATTATTCAGAGAGCAAGACAACTCGCTGCTGCCTTCTGCAACATTGCTCTGGGGCAGGCTAGGGACAGGAGATTTTGGTATTGGGGACTGACTGGGTCGGCCAGTAGAGGATGCTAGAACAGAAATGAGAACATAGGTTACACCACTGATGACTTCATATACAAGATGCCAACACACACAACCCAACCCCCCTCCCTTCACATCCCATGTGGCATCTATGCCATCAGGTAATAAATCATCTAACAATAGACACATGCAATATTTCTTAGACATTTTGACTTACTTGGATTTGCACTAGTGGACGTAGATGGTAACTTCAGTGGTAAAGTAGTCCCTGAGTTCTGCTCCGTAGAATTCTGGACTAGATGCCCCACAAGGCCAAGAAGATGGTTGCCGATATCTTGGGAAGCTGGGGACAGGCTTGGAGTTTTGCTTTGGTTTGGGGACTCCTCTACTGATGGACGAGGCATTTGAAGAGAGAGTGGAGCGTGACCAGAAACAGAATGTGAGTGTATGGCTTTGGATCTCCCCGTTTCTTCTTCTGGTAGCCCCCCAGGTCCCGTTAACTTTGAACAAGAATTCAATTTGGAGAATCCACTAGGGCTAGTCGGGTTGTGCCCACTCAAATCCTGAGGACTTCCATCAGGGCCTGGAGAATTCCTTTGCCTTTTGCGCTTTATCAATAAATCCCTTTTCTGGGAGTGAGTCCTGCTGGGAAGGGCCCGACCTTCTTGTGTGACCGTTGCAGAAAGCAAAGTATTGGGGTTTAGCACTCGGTTGGGTAAAGTGCTAGAGGCTGTGGCTTCAGGTTTGGTTTGATTAGCCATTTGGGCCTTTGCAGCTGCTGTAAGAAGGCTGCTAGCAGGAAACGAAGCATTGGCTTGTTGACCCAATATGCATCCAAGGGGAAAGCCCAGTAATCCTTGCGCTGCTCCCAAAGACACCGGCGGTGCTGTTTTATTGCTTTGGTGGGTTAAGGCATGGCTGGCATTTGAAGAAGATCCCAGTTGGGCCTGCCCAAAAGAAGGGAGGCCTTCAAGTATTGCTTTCGGACTGTGGGGCACAGAGCGCTTAGGGGAGCTGACAGGTCGTGGAGATCTCGAGCTTGACCTTATGGGGGCAGGAAAGTGCTCAGAAGAGGCTGATGAATGCCGGGAACGCTGAGGGGACGGTTCCATGCTGCCGGCTGGAGATGAAATGGAGGATATGGAGGATCTAGTAGTAGAAGGAGATGTGAGAGCGCCACTACGAGTGAAAGGAGAAAAGGGAGGTGGTAGGGTTGTAGATGAATGGTTGACTGGGTTGTGTTCAGAAGTAGGGTGAGGGTTCATTAAGGGAACCTGAGACTGAATTAAAGGGGGAGAGTTCAAAACATGGTGCTTTGGGCTAGGTGGTCTGCAGCTGTTAGAGTCCAATATTCCCAGTGGATCTTTTTCAGGAAAGACAAACGGTCGCCGTGGGCCCTGAATATTTTCTTCAAGTGTCCGATTGAATGTACCACCTGGCACAAAACTACAGGAATTAAGAGCTAATGGTTTGGGGGACAGGCCTGAAAGTTCTTGACTACATGAGGGGTAGGAAGGCCGAGTCTGGGAAGACTTAAAAGAACTGGTACACAGCTCGTGAGATATGGCTTGTGGAGTCCTTGAATACACCTCGTAATTACCATTTGATGGCACTGGTGGACAGTTCCTTAAGGCATAGGACTCACCAAGAGGAGCCCCATGCTGCCTGGGTACAGCAGGCCGCTGGTTGGATCTCAAGTCAGAGTATCTTTCTCCATGGTGGGAAATATCTGACTTGTGATCAAGGGGTTTCTCCAAGTGATGAGCAGGCATGTTGTGGGCCTTTTCGATCATCAGTTTGGTGAAGATGTCAGGATCCAGGGAACAAGGGTGCTGCCCCATCTTTGGGCTGGTGGATGTTGTGTTAAAGTTCTGACTTGAGCCACATCCTGTCAAATAAACAGAATAAAATGAAAAGACTAATTGTACTTATGTAAAAACATTCAATGCGCATTCCAAAGGTTTCTGGATAAAACATTCAAACACTGAATACTGTAGGATATAATCCATACTCCAAGTAAGGGCTAGTTAACATTTGCATTTTGGCTTCTGGTAAAAAAAAAAGTGCATAGAGGATCAGTTTTTTCCCGTTTATTTAATTGGACTTGCATCAGTTAGTATCAGTTTTTACATCATCCGTTAGATCATCTGTTATTTGAGTGCATAGTAGGAATTAAAAAATGGCTCTAAAATAACAAATAACAGAAACTGACACTAACAGAAAACAAGGTATCTGTTAAAAAACTTGATACTTTGCCATCAATGCATCCGTCCAGACATCTGTTAAAATTACAATCTGTCTTTTATAAAAGCAGAAACTGCAAAATGGAAGACAAAATGCAGATGTGAACTGGCCGTAATTTGTGAATAATTTGTCGAGGGGGGGGGGGTCTCCATACACAGTCTGACAGCGTTCAGTCAAAGTTAACAGCCCAAAGGACAACACGCTTTGACACAAGAACTGCTAACACCCAGATGTCTATTTATTTATACAATTCCAGGAGGAATAACCAGTTTAATGAGTGCGCTTTATGGTAAAAGAAACTTGTGCTTACCAGCAGCTTGACTTTGTAGTGCAAGGGGTGTACTCTCAATGCTCTTGTACAGAGTTGCAAGGGCTACAATTTTCCTACGATGGTTACAAAGTTTGGTCATGTCTTCTTCAGCCTTCACGTCTTCCGCGCTCCGCCGTTTAACCACTGCTCTTGGGTCAAAGTTAAAAACCTGCAGGATAAAAGATGCATACATATTTAGACTCAGAAGAGGAAGCCTTTTTTTGTACATTGCTTCCTCCTCCTTAAGTAACAGTGCGTATGCAAATCCTTTCGCAAGTATAAGAACAAGAAAATAATTGAAGAATGGAAAGTGCTTATCAGAATTACAATACTGATGTCAAAGCCAGCGAGATTTGTAGGAGGTTCCAAATCCCTGACAATCAAGTGAATGGGGAATAGCTTCAAGAACATGTAGCCAACAAAGTGTCATAGTGACAACTTCTATCTTATCGAGATGACCTATGAACAGGCCTTCAACATTGAAAACTCCCCTCCATCTTGGTTACTTACATTTAAACAAACTTAATAAGTAAAAACACGGACTGGAATAGTAAAAATATAGGAGCCAGCATGCAAACGATCATGAACTAATAAGTTGTAAGGCTCTGCATGGTTTCCATCACTCTAAATTAGAAAAAAAACAAACAAAAAATACACACGCCTAACATTAGAAACACTTACCTTATAGATGTTCAGGGGACACTCCAGCCCACACTTACAAGTTCCATCAGTTACTAGGTAAGTCCGCAGCTGATCCATACAGGTAAGAATGGTGCCACTTGGACTAAAATGCAGGAAAATGATCAAAAATTACCAACATGATTTATCAGAACTTGTTTTTATTTTAACGGTTACTTAGTGCTGCCTAAATATCACATTGTATTTCACTATTAAACATATAAAATAGCTCTGTAAGTCATAAGCAGTATTGGAATGATAAGTAAATATAACTTAAGATGTAATACAACAACCTGGTTCACAATTTAAAAAAAAAAATCTAAATTTATTCTCACCCAGACAAAATAACCATCAGCCTCTCAGACTACACCAGTTACACTCCATAGTCGGACACATCCCCTCCGCTGAGCTGCTTAAACTAATAACAAAAAATGTATTTGCACATTTCCCAGAATGAAAGTCTCCACACACGGCGGCCTTAAATGCCAAAATCTCCTGAACATATTAACAGGCCTCTCACTTAGCAAAACCAGTTCCCTGCACTGTACCAACGAGATGCAAAGACATTAAAACAGTCTTGAGTCAGTCTCCTGGTTTGGCTTTTATCTCGCATCATGTTATTAGGTTTTCTGAGAAAGTCATGTTTGATGGCAAGGGGGTTGTCTTATAAGGTAGCCAAGAGGTAAAGTTTTCCTTGTCCCATCCTGGAAAAGGTATTTCCCAGAATCCCCTAGTGCAGCATCAAAAGCTTTAAGTCTCCATACACCTGCAGAGGGTGCCTTAAATGGACAAGTCTCCGTAAGAAGTCTTCTGGCTTCCAGAATAACCTCATCTAATAGCAGGCAGAGTGACCAAAGCACTGCTACTATAAGGTAGTCTGAGAGGCTGGTGAGCTGGCTACATACCAATATGAAAGAAAAAATGTAGACAAAATACAGTGAAGAATTAGATATGTAGACAAGGTTTCACTTGGATCAAGTATATGATGAACACTGGAGATTTAGCAGATATCCTGCAACAAACCATCTAGTTCCACTTCATCAATCACTTTACTGCAGTCACAGTTGTTGAGAGCTACTTACCTGACATAGACCACCGTGCCTGGCTCCACCCTTCTTTGCCAACCAATTGGCACCTGGACCATCGGGACCCCTCCATAGTTATCTCCTCCTCCACTTTCACTGCCGCCATTCATTTTGTTCTCTCTTCTCTCTTGTACCTAACAAATTAAAACGGAACATCACCAACAATTCATAGGGTTACTGTCACACAAAGAAATGAGATTTCATAGGAAACACTAACTTCAGCCACCACTATTGGCTTCACTATAGGTATAATACTGCAGTGTATGAGCAGGTATGACCGGATAACACATATTCATTAGAGCCTAATGGGCAAAGCAGAAATGTGTCCAGACTGCTCTAGTCAGTCATGCAGAAGTGTTTGCCCACTGTCAGCATATGAAAGTATTGTTCACAAATCCTTAGCTGCCGCAGCATCTGGGTGTCCTGACAGCATTGGACTTGTGAGTGACCCTACCTGCTCATTGCGGCACAGTATGGGCGTTAGGTCTGCATGCGATCCTCACAGCCCAGCATGGCGCAGTGTGTCAGGCTCCCGTGGTGGGAAGAGGCAGAGATGGGTGCTCTTCACCTGCTCCCCTAGTTTTGCTTGGAGCTGCGAGATGACTGTGTTACAATTGCCAGGGTTCCATCTTTTCTGAAAATAAAAGAGAAACAAAAAAAATGAAATATTTTATTATTATTTTTTTTTTAATTGAGAATAAGATACAAGTAAAACATCAGGAATCCAGGAAAGTTATAAAAAGGCTGAGATCTTTATCAAAGTTTTAAAGTAGTACATTTCTGGATCATGTGTTGTCAAATCAGAGCTCACAACCTGACACCAGGAAGAGGGTTGATGCCCCACGTGATGCCCGCACTGCTTTTAACCCATTACTCACCATCAAAATGGACAGCAACCCCCATATACTCCTCACATTGGCTGCGATAACCTCCCCCTGCCCTCACACAGCTGATTAATGACAGGACTCCATTACGACCAGGAGAAATATCCGGCCAGGAGCCTGTATTGTGGTCTCAAGCGGAAAACCCAAGGTGGTTATCGGTGCCATCTTGGTTTAGAAGGGGATTAGGGAGTAAGGTGCTTATGTCAGTGTGTGTGGTGTGACTGCATGGACAGGGCTGGGAGTGGATGGAGGGAAGAAAAAGATCATCCTCCACAGTCTCTCGCCTCCAACCAGATGAAATAACCAGGACAAAGAGGCTGCCAGCCAGTAAATTGATATTTATTACCCTCGCAAAGAATAGCAGTCATTCCCACAAGACAGAAAAGGCATCTGGAGGAGGAGTCGGGAAGGAAAGGGGGGGTCAGCCAGAATTAACCCCTCACCACCCAGAGGAATTTATTACCTTTACTTCAGACACAGGGCGGTTATGGTGTGTATCATAGTGCACACAAGGATCAGGAAGCTTACGTCGCAAACCAATGTTTATTTCCACAACACAATTGGCCTTGCATTACCTCCTGACGGGACAGAAACCCCCATCTATTATGGAAGCATATAGCGGAACACTACTAAGACATGACCAGTAGACAGTGAAGGGGTTATAGGAATTTGTCTTTAACCTTTTATCAATGGGTAACAAAAAACCCATCTATGGGAACGAGAGAAGCAACAAAGGTTATTCAAGTAAAGCATCTAAAACTAAACAGCGACAGAAGCGCCAGCGGGTGGCTTGGAGGGTGTGTGCCCACTAGTGGTTGGCACTGGCTGTCTAGTAGCGCCTCTATACAGCAGGGAGTGGTATTACCTGACACTAGGTAAGGGACAGCACCACGGGAGTGTCTGCCTCCAACACAACAGAGATTTACAGGGCCTGGCAGCTATTTTTGTGTATGAGGACTTGTACTATCCTGATTACTTTTCTGGCTATTCAATCTTTTTGTCATTATCGTATGACATTTTGGTGGCTTTAAAACCAATTACTAGTTTCTAATAGGGTTATGGTGTAAAATTTCTGTACCCGTCCTAGAACCAATTAACACTGTAATCAGAGTGTTTTATAATCGCATTGTCTTGGCATAAGTTCTCCTATCATAGCGCTGTGCAGCAAATTGTGCTCTGGTTTTAACATTGCCTGATCCATGCTGGTCTTAACTTGGCGGTAATTGACTGCAGCGGGCCAACAGCGCTGGTGGTGACCGGCCACAGTAGGCCAGCATTACTGGAGTACTGGACCCTGAATCACAGACACGACCAAAGCATTACCAGCAGAGTAACTTTTGTCTCCATATTTTACAAAGTTCTAAGCTACTTGCACTACATGTATAAACTGTATCTGAATGAATATGCACGTAGTGGCCGGTGTCTGGTATAGTAATACAATAACAAAATCAGCGCTCAGCCTTCAGTTTAACATTATTTTCTTCTCACGGAGGGAAAGTCTCAAATCCTTAACCAAGAATGATAGCGGTACTGATATTCCAGAGTCACGCTTCAGCCTCGCAGCACCGAAATCTCTCACTGTGTTGTGCCTGACAGGCAGAAGTAATCAATTGCTGCACCATCCCTCAGCTGCTGTGTATGAGACATCCAGCTAAGGTTAATTAGCCCTGTCTGGACAGTTCAGGAAGCTCCATGTAAGGCTACATTCACACTGCCGCAAGGGGAACGTATATACGGACCCATAGACGGCAATGGGCGCATGGCGCCCTACTGGAGTGGTACGGTGCAGCACACGTGCGGAACTGTACCGCTCCGTACCCGGGAAAAAGATAGGACATGTCCTATCTTTTCCCGTATTACGGTGCCGTGTGCCATACATCCCTATGGAGAGGGGCGGAGATGAGCAGCGCTCACCCCCTTCTCCTCTCCCCGCACGCTGCCGTTGCCCGCCGTGCTACGGTACGACGGGCTGAATGTAGCCTAATGTGTTTATGAATAGCAGGCTGAATGCAATCCAGCTTTCCCAAAGATCTGAATGTTAGAATTGCTTGCTCAGCAAAACCACGCAACTCAGGGATTAAACAAGATATGTTTCTGCATTAGTGTAGCTACAACATTCTCAAGGAATGTTTGGTTCATAATGCATTTACTAAAATGTTAGATTTCCTTTAAGAGGCTACACGGCATGGAGTAGCTGCGCCGTGAAGAAGGAGCCATGCCTACTTCACACCCCAGTAGCCTCTTTTGATCCCTCCTGTCTTCAGCACATGTGCAGTAGCTTCAGCTTCTCAGCCGAGTTCGCACAACGACAAGAAGTGCTCCAGGATCTCAAACAGTTAGCGCAGCTGCTGCGAGCTGCACGCTGCAGACAGGAGTGCAGAAGGGATCGAAGGCTACTGGGGTGTGGAGTAGTTGTAGCTCTTGCTCCACGCCCTAGTAACCTCTTAGATAACTTTTATCTAAGATATATGAACATTTTTTTTGAAGATCTGGTGCACAAAAAGTTTTAATAAAAAAAAAGGATTAGACAAAAATACATTATAGGAACCTGCCACCGGATCTACCTTAGTCGGTAGATCAGTGATGGTAGGTTTCCTATAATGGTAGATTTCCATTCCATTTCCAGGTAGTTGCCGTCACCATTTTGTCGCCACAAAAAGTTTTAATAAAAAAAAGGATTAGACCAGAATACATTACAGGAACCTGCCACCGGTAGGTAGATCTGTGATGGTAGGTTGGCTTTAAAATCCATCATGATAAACCAGGGACACTTACTCATAGATCCAGGCAGCATGACTGTGGTGATATTTTAATATTTGTCATCCATGGCTTCCTTCCTTCTAAAATCAACTTAAAAAATTATGCTAATGATCCAGAAGATTTCTAAGGGTGTTACCAAAGCCCCTTTGTGTTGCATATTCACAGGCTTTTACACTGTGCAAGAGCACTCCCCCTTCTCACTGTGTGAAATTACAAGATTACAGTGCTGAGGGAGCAAGAGGGGCAGTGTAACATCCTGTGCAGCTGCAGCACCAATGGCTCTGGTAACACCCACAGGAGGCCTTTTGACTCATTAACATAATTTTCAAAGTTGCTTTTAGAAGGGAGTCGGCCATGGATTACAAATAGAAGATTACCACAGTCAAAGTGCCTGGATCTATGAGTAAGTGTCCTTGGTTTGTCATGCTTGATGGTAGCAATGGTACTGTATTCACATGTGGGAACATTTATCACCATACAGTCTGTATTTGTCACCAGTACATTACACATTTACTAAAAAGACTGGTCACAAGCAAGGTGAAGCTGCTCGATCTGTTTTATATGCACAGAATAGTCACCCTTGTCTTACAGTACTAAATATGGATATATCACAACCCCCCCAGTGAGTCTCACATGGAGGGTATTTTATATTATTTAGATCTCACAGTTGTATTTACAGCGACATTTACTCCAATTTTAACCCCACAGAGTGATTTACTCTCATGCATGTTAATGCCATTTTCTCTTGCCCAGTTTCAATGACCTGCACCTTTTTTGGATTTTTTCTAGTTTCTCAGTGCATTGCATGGAAATTAAATGGTGCCACTATGAATTTCATGAACAAATTTCAAAAAGTTTAAGAAGTATTTTGGAAGGTAGGGAGTAATAAACAGAAACATAATAATGGAAAAGGAGAATGGATGAAAATCCTGAAAATGAAGGGGCAGCTAGACTTCATCCAATGGCAGTGCTGGAGCAGCTCCCCTAGTGGTCACAGCAGTGCCAGGCCTCCTGCCCACATGGCCATTATTAACCAAGAGGAACAAGTTTATTGTGAAGACTTGTGAATCCTTAGCAGCAAAGCATAGTTAGTAGAATATTCTGAGCAATTTAAAAAGAATAAGATCCCATAAATAAAAGCCAGTTAATAATAGAGAATTATTCTCAAAATATTCACTACAAAGCAACTAAAGCCACCGTCAGATAGGCCACCATCTGAAAACCATACCGAACCTGCAGCTGGATGTCAGCCATCCAGGGGCCACATTGTGAATCGTGCCCTAAAATTGTGACAAAATTTGCATGTGACATAAGTGTTTATATTGTGTTCTTTATTCTAACTAAAAGCAGTACACAGGTCCATAGTGTCATAGTAAAAAAGGTTAGAAAAAGACATCAGCCCTCAAGTACAACCTACACATTAGAAGGCGATTAGATTAGTCTGACAAGACCAATACTTCATAAACCCATGCCAAAATGTCAACTCTACAATAGGTCCATACTACAGTAATAAATGAAGGGACCCTTTTATGGAAACATGATCCATTAAGGTGTGTGCCGTTTTCTGCTAAAATCAGAACTGTTCGTTTATTACAGGCATATGACAAGACAATGCTAAAAATATCTGCTTTTAGAGAGAGATCTAACAGGGAGATATGGAACACAGAACCACAGGTCCACAAGGAGCGCCCCAAATCACACTAACAGGTTCTTTACCTACCACCTTTCTCACTAGATGGCTTGTCTGCTCTCCCTTTCTACACTTTATGGCCTATATTAGGACACATTCCCTGTGCTTCTCGGTTTCATATCTTGTTTTTTGTATACGCTCAGCGTATACATCGGAAAAGCTCCTGACATATATACTTTGCTAACATATTCCCATATACTTGCAGACAGAGACATAGTTGTTGCCTCCGTTTGACCACTAAACCTTGCATACGGACCCCATACAAGGACAGTGACATCACTGGGGTAACACCTCTGTACATCGGCAGCAGTCAATTGCCGGGTGCCGCCGTTGTGCACTCACCCCCCTACATTCATTGGGAAGGGTCCCCTGTACGACGTATTCCACTGTATAAGCAAACAGTGGGATATGTCCGTGCCATACATTGGCACTACTCCTGACAAAGCTCCCCCGGGCGCCGGACCCTCACTACCTAGGTCCCCTTACTCCAGTGCGCTGTCTGAACAGTCAGTGCTAAGCTAGCCAAAATAATGCGATTTCTTTCCATTTGTCTATGTAGTCATGTCCTATACCTGATTCCAGCGACCCACATTTGTTGTTTTTTTTTATTACCAATTTGTGGGTAAACCCTCCTTTTCTCTGAATTTTTAATGTTTTCCTAATAATTAAACTTTTTTGATTTACAATCTACAGTATATGTAGAGATGTTTTTTTTCCCCAATAACAAAAAAATTTGTTGGGTCTGAGATTTGGTAACCACTTGTTGGTGCTAATCTTGGGTGCTGTCTTTGGGTCACTCTTAAGAAAATGATTGTCCTGAGATAACAAATATTTTTTGGATGAAAAAAATCAGAATCCTCCTCGACATGTCCTTAAGACTTATGGCACAAAATGTGATGTGAAGCCAGCCTTTGACAAATCAGTGGCCATTTATAATACGTCAGTGAATGAGCTAAAGTCCCTCCTCCGCCATCAGATACATCAGGAGGCTGCGGCTCTGGGGGCTGCGATGGCGGATAATTCTACGTCAGGTCCTGCTGGGGTAGAATTGTGCAGCAGCCTGAGAACTTTCAGTCACGATGGTTGGAAGGTTATATCCAGTGCACAGCTTTGGGGCAGGAAAACCTATGCCAGCCCATTACACTGGCACCCGTGCCCCTGGCCCTTGCATGGAGGTGGCCTAAAGAGGGGAAATAATCACAATTCCCTAGTAACTGGCAAACAAGTCCTGATAAATCTACTGCATCAAGTATGAGTTTTTGTTAATGGAGACTGCTAGATGTACCAAAATTCACAGATTTCAATGGGCTGTGTATGCAAGAATTTACATTTTAGTTTCCATGGCAACAGTGGCTGCACACAGCATTACTTATCATGAAAGTCATATTAAGTGCTGCAAAATGATTTCATGCCAGTATAGCAAAATACATCATGCCACAAAGCTGGATAATGAATATAACCTACCGTAAGATAGCCGCTATATTCTGGACAGACTTACAAGGAAGCAACCCAGAGCCGCAGGGTACCTCACATTCTGCTATAAAGCCTCCTGTACATGAAGAAGAGTCAAAAAGTTTCATTTCCTAGTACATCCCTTTAAAAGGAAATCTACCACCAGGACCAAGGTTTGTAAACCAAGCACACTGACATACTGGTGTGTGCCCCACCTGGCAGGATCCGCTTTCTTAGTTTCTTATGCCCTGGTTTTTACAAAAAAGGCTTTTAAAATTATGCTAATGGGCCTGGGGGGCTTTAGGCCCCAAAGTTGCTAATTGTTCCTGAAATCCCTCAGGCTCATTTGCATAAATCTTAAAGCTATTTTAAAAAAAAACAAAAAACAGGGCATTAGAAGCTAAACAAATTAGCAGGTTCATGATGCAGCGTATGATGTATAAGGTCCCCTTAAAGGCAGAAAGCAAAGTGAGGTTTAAAGTAAAGCCAAACATTTACTTATCTAGAGATAAAAAAGCTGCAATAGTAATCTACATTATTCGCGTTATTCCAGGCCGTGTTGGATGAATCACTGCAGCCAATGTACAGCCTCACAGCCTACAAGTGATTGGCTAAAGAAGTATTTACCGCTGCCGCTCTCACTCATCTCTTATATAATCAGTAATACCACAAATTGCTCTTTTAAGTGATTTTTATGCCTAAAAAGTGCCAAAAATCTGTCCTCTACAATCTAATACTGATGGCTTTTATCTTAAAGGACATCTACCACCAGGATGAAGGATTGTAAACCCAGCACACAGACATACTGCTGTGCCCCCCCCCCCCCCGGCAGGATCTGCTCTTCTTTTAGCTTCATATGCCCTTATGTTTACGGGGGGAAAAAAGCTTTAACAATTATGCTAATTAGCCTGAGGGGCTCTTGCCTCAATTCACAGCTATAGAGCCCAGTGCCCCTAAAGCTCATTTGCATATTTTTTTGTAGAAAAACCAGGGCATAAAAAGCTAAAAAAAAGAGCAGATCCTGCCAGAGGGGGGACACACACCATTATGTCAGTGTGCTGCTTTTGTGTGAAAAGTTGCACAAAAGTCTAAAATTTTTAAGCAACCCCTTGCATATGTCTTGCACTGGACTTTTTATGTGCAAAGGATTGAGACTGTCATTGCACAAAAATTTTAAACTTTTTCAGACGTCCAATTGGGATTTTTAACCCCTTACCGCCGAAGCCACTTTTCACCTTCCTGACACGCCCCATTTTTTCAAATCTGCCCTGTGTCACTACAAGTGGTTATAACTTTGACGCTTTATCTAAGTGATTATGAAATTGTTTTCTCGTGACACTTTGAAGTTCATGTTAGTTGAAAAATGTTTGTGGCATGTTTTGCGTTTATTTATGGAAAAAAATGATATTTGGTAAAAAATTTTGAAAAAATTCTCAATTTTAAAAATTCTAAATGTTCTTTTTCCAGTCATAGTCATAACAGCAAAAAAACTTGACAGCTAACATTAACCTAATGTCCAATTTATGTGGACATTGTTTTTATGCATCCTCTCCTTTTTGGACGATGTTAAGGTGGCTTTGAACTTTAGGTGCGATTTTTCACATTTTCATTAAAAAAAAAAAAAAACCCACAAAGTCGCACTATTGAGGGACCTGCTCAGATTTCAAGCCACTTTGAGAAGCCTAAATAGAAGTAAAACCCAATAAATTATCCCATTATATAAACTACACCCCTTAACGTATGTAAAACATCTTTCATGAAGTTTGTTAACCGTTTAATTGTTTTACAGGGGATAAAACAAAATCAGATGCAATTTTGAAATTTTAATTTTTTTTGGCTAAATGAATGCGTTTTTCAAAAACTTTACACATTTTCAGTGGATAAAATACCAAATTTTCATACACCACATATAACATATGTGGTGGTAACCTGCTGTATGGGCACACGCCACACTGAAGGGAAGCTGCGCCATTCAGAGCAGATTGTGCATTGTCACTTTTTATGGGCTATACAATCTAAATTTTTTGGCAATTTGGGCAAGCTGTCTGAAAGTCAGAATAATCTTTGTTACCTATGGCAACCAATTACAGCTCAGCTTTCATTTCACCAGTGCTCATGAATATTTTAAAGCTGTGATTTGTTGCCATGGGCAACTAAGAATATTCTGACTTTCAGACAGCTTGATAAATCTGCCCCATAAGGGCTTATTTTCAGCTAGTTTAGTGGCACTTTACAAATACTTCATTTTAGTGGGTCATTAGCTTATTGATGAGATTTTATGAACTCGGATGTATGTAGGAAAAGAAAATAAGTAAATTTTGGTTTCCTTTCTTCTTGTATTTTTGGGGGTCATAAAGTATAGTATAAAAATGCTATATTTTTATTCTACAGATCACTAGGATTACAGTGATACCTCATTTATATAGTTTTTTTTAAATATATTTTGACAATTTTACTGAAGAAAAACCACAAAAAAGTACAATGCAGTGATATATAGAGAGATCTATAGAAGATCCATCTCTATATCACAGTGCAACTCTATGGAAGCTCTTAGTTAGATAAAATCCTCCCAGTGACAATCAGCAAGTCTACAGTCTATGTGATAGAGATTCTGTATGTATTTGGCAGGTAGAGAGTGGAGTTTGTGAGTTTAAATCCACGGCTGGCCTGATACATCTATTCCCGAGGAATCCCATGCAGACGGATACTAGGAGTCTGTAGAACTGGATAAGTCTTTCAGTGCCAAAAATGAAACAGAAACCCAGTATACACCATTCTGAGTATGAAAGAATCGAAAAAGTACCAAGGTTTCAATACACTGGACATCTACCAGGATTGAAGTATTGTAAACCAAGCATACTAACATACTGGTGTGCTCTGCCTTTACTGGGATCCACCCTTCTTTGAGTTTCCTAAGCTAGTTTTTAAGAAAGAAAAAGATTTAAAAATTATGCAAACTAGTCTAAGGGGATCTATTACTATCTATGGAGGCCGGAGCCCCTCAGGCTCATTTGCATAACATTTTTGTAAAAAGCAGGCTATAAGTGAACAGAGGGGGCACACACCAGTATGTCAGTGTGCTGGGTTTACAATCCTTCATCCTGGCGGTAGATGTACTTTAAGGCTGTGCTAGGCCCCAAGGACTGGAAGTCACATGCTGGTTTTGCTTGTGGCTAATCCAGGACAATATGAAATGTCTACAAAACCCATTCACACCCTGCATAAAATACAAGCATCATAAATCATTTAGAATCTGCAGAGTATATTGAGTGCGTAGTTCAATGCACAATGCAGTTTTACCTCTGCCACAGGTAAATTATTCTGAAAGCCAAAGCAGAGGTCGGCAGAAAGCCCTCAGCCTATCTACATGCACACAAATGTTTTTATCCATGTCCCATCGTTTGGGGGGGGGGGGGGGGGGGGGGGGGCAATGTGATGCACCAGCATATTCAATTGAAGATTATAGAAAACTCAGAGCAGGTCCTATTCCTGCCTGTGTTTTCAACTCATGCCTTCCCATAGAAGTCTACTGAGATGCAAAAAATAAGGATGTCACACAGATGACCCACCGACATCCATGTGCCGTCCATTGTTTTTTTTTTAGGCTGGTTAGCTCTCAATGTATATGCTAAGCGTACACATTGACATATACTGAAGAGTATTCTCACATCTGACCAGTACATGACGTTACGTCTTCCATCCTGCTCCCTCCTGCTGGGCAACATATGGGGTCAGCGGAGGCAATACCCTATTATTATTTTTATTAATATATTTGCATCCCTCACTGAGCAGATACGCCACTCAGCTGGAGGAAGGACACTTGTGATGTCACTGTCCATATAAGGAAACAACCCCATATATCGGCAGCAGCCAATCACCGGCTAAGGCTGTTGTGCAGTCGTCTCCCGCATTCAACGAGGAGGAGGAGTCACCAAGCGACATATGCCACCGTATAAGCGTACATTGTAAGGACATGTCGGAATACCCCTCCCCCACACGTGTCCTTACATTGTATGGAAAAAAAACGTGACGTGAACCCATTCCTATCCAGTTCCCTACATCAAAATAACAAAAATAAATAAATAAAAATTTTGAAAACAGGAGAAATGTCTTTTCCCAAAAGGTTACAATTTCTTTTATATTGTTAAAACATAACAACTCTATATGAATTTTCGTAACTGGGAGCGAATTTAGAGGATGTGTTATTTAGACAGCACAATCAAAGATGTAAAAACAAAAATGTGTAAGAAAATTTGCAAATGCCACAGAACAATAAATGGCGCCACCAGAAAGTATAACTTGTCCCGTAGAAAACAAGTCCTCAAACATCTCTGGAAATGGAAAATAAAAAAAAAAAGTTCTCGCTAAGGAGTTATAAAAGGTAACAGAAGTGGTTGGCGTTACTAAATGCTTGAGAGGGTGTAATCACCACCCTGATGTAGAAAAAAAAGGGGTTGCTCCAAATTCAGAAGTTATTCCTAATGCCCAGGATGGAAGAGACCTTCCTAATTGTTGATGGTCCGACAGCTAGAACCTGCACCAATCTGAGGATGGGACTCCCGGCAATTAGGAGGGATCTCATTCTTAATAATGGTTGGAGTGGCAGCTGCAACATTGAATTCTACGAGAGCAGCCGAAGATTGCTGGGCAGAGTGCTTGGGTATCTCCGGTACTCACATAGAGCCACAGGACGCACACTCAACCTGCCACTTCACCTATTTGTGAGAACAGGACCCCATTCTAATTGCTGGGGGTCCCTTCTCATGATCAATGGGATTCCCAGTTGTCGGATCATCACCAATTAGGAAGTTATGCCCTATCCGGCGGATTTAGTATAACTTGCAAAGTTGAGGCAACCCCTTCAACCCCATTCCAAACCATATGTACCCGGCCTAAATGGCTTTAATAGATTAAGCTTAAGCTTAAATCTGCTAATCAGGTTATATCAAACCTAAATGCAGGAGTCAGAATACAGCTCGACGCTGGGTATAGATCTGGCCCACATACCCCACGCTACAAGTAAAGTCACATGTACTAGCGCTAACTGAACAGAAATATTATGCAAGTAAAACACTTTGGGCATTATGATGTGCATGCCACAGCCTGTATTTCCCAAGCAGCTGGTGAGCTGGGTACCAACAGGGCAAATGTCAAAATATCAAGTCCTGATCCAGGGATCTACAAATTGTACTAGTTATTTTTCTCATCAGTAGTCTGGAAATAACATATCCAGTAAGGAAAGGCAAACATAAAAAGTAAAATTTAAACTGCAAAAAAAAAAAACAAACTTAATACACCCAGATATAATGGCAAAGGTTGGTTTCAATTCATTTAAAAGTAACTTTTCACATTGAATATGATCTGCCTCCAGAATGTTATAGAGCATGTGAAGCAAAGTATAAACTTTCCAGGGAAAAGATGGCTACCTGTACATGACAGCTAGGACGCGTCCCAATTCACAAGACTGGATTTCATAACACCCTGCATGAGGCGACTGCCAGAGACGCAAGAGATGGAGCAGGTCCTATTCCTGCCTGTTTTTGTGTTCCGGACAGACATTTTCAATAGTCATCGACATGTGAGCTAATTCATGGATGACACACGGGATGTGGAACCCTCGCTTGTGTGCAGTTAGCCTAAGACCGCTTGCCCACAAGCACTCCAAACCTTGTATCACTGGACGTATCACATGCCGAGTTCAGTCCAGTGATACGAGGAAATCCCACCAGCATAGAGCGAGTCTCCTTGGTCTACGCTCCAGTGCAACCATGCTCAATCCGTGTATCATGCTCCGTGTGCCACACAGTTATTCAGTTGTGCTGTTTTTCAGCCAGAAAGAACGGACTCCTAGCAGCATATTATATTCACAGACTGAGCACGGTCGCGTATAACTAGCTTAAGGCTGCGTCAGATTTATTTAGAAGTCACCAAAGCAGATTCCATCATGAAACGGTTCATGAAGAACTTTTTCACGTGGGAAAAAAGACAAACGTTATAGCGGATGTCCACAGACTCAATTATACTCAGCATAGTCCATCATGCTGAACATTAGTGGTCTCTATTATTCTTGGTGTACCTCTCCTAAACTGGAGCAAAACATTAAAATAGGAACAAAGACCTTCTTGCAATAAATCCATTTAAAAGTTAAGAGAAAACCCCCCCCCCACAAGTTTCTTATTTCCCCCTAAACCCACAGCCTCCTCCCTCTGCTATATGTACACATACAGGCGCCACATGACAACAATCCTCACCGTCACATAGCTCTTCAATATTATACTCCCATCACTGAAATTACATCAACTGACTACAAACACACAAAGGACATAGCAAACCCTAGGACAGTGGTGGTGAACCTATGGCACGGGTGCCAAAGGTGGCACTCAGAGCCCTTTCTGTGGGCACCCGGGCCATCGACCCAGCACACCAGATAAGACTCAAAGAATCTACCTGCAGTTCTAAGCAACTTAAGAGATGCGGCTTTTAATCATATTTTGATACTTACTTGGCTACTTGGGACTGTAGAAAAAGGGAGAATGTGTAGACAGGGCCTAATTATCTTTAGATGACCTCCTGCTGGCCCCATGATTCTCTGTGTATAGAGGGAAACTGGATAGAAGCTAAAATGATAAAAATTTTCCATCTTTCTACTGTGTTGCTGTCCTCAGGAGGCCAGTATGATTGAAAGTTGTTGAACAGGGAACAATAAGTTACTGCTTTAATTTTTGGTTGGCACCTCGCGATAAATAAGGGGGGTTTTGGGTTGCTTTTTGGGCTCTCGGCCGCTAAAAGGTTCACCATCACTGGTCTAGGAGATAAGTGAAAAGTAGAGATGAGCGCACCAGACGTTTCAACTACCAATGGCCATGAATGGCCAAAGGTGCACCCCCATTATAGCCATGGCTACTTGCTGGGGTTATCAATTTGCAAGATTGGGACTCCTCTGGCCAATCATGGTCAAGACTAGTTGCTAGTGATGTCAAAGCAACAGGGTCTCTTTAAATAATTTGTTCCTAAGAAACAGGTATTCTTTTTAAGTCAACGATTTCTGTATAGATGACGATTTGTAGTCTTTAGTATATCCCAATTCCTTGGTTCAACATTCAAATGCATTCTCTGCAGGTTTAGGATTAATGCGGAGTAACGTGCATGGATCTTCAGGCGCCGATCACATGATGTGTCACTTTTTTGTTGCATTTTTGACACATTCTGAAGGCTTAATTCGGGATCACATGCTGAGGTTAAATTGCAATCTAGCAAATGTAATGAAAACACAATGTAACCTGTTCAAGCATGTGTTCCAGGCTGAAGCCTTTGGAATGCATCAAAAATGAAACGCATCGTGTGAACGCAGCAAGAGACTAACACGCAGAATCTCAAGCTTGGATTATTTATGAGAGCCACATAACACATTGGGGTTTAAAAGCCGGAGTTAGGACCTCATTGGCAGATTGAGACAAGTCAAGGAACCTCCAGCACTAACACTATAAAGGGAACAGAGTCTTCCACTTCCGTCCACTGTATAGGTTCTGGCATTGGTGGTGGCCCAGAACAGCTGTACATGCCTTAATTAGGATGTTCGGGATTAGAATAAAGTTATATATGATATATGGCTGAGGGGAGTATATGAAAACATTAAACTACTTACCTCTTTCTCCCGTTCCATTTATTGTTTTAATACAACTCGCCCCCCCCCCCAGCCATATATAATTTTTTTTTCTAATCTCGGACAATCCCTTTAATATAATGTCTGTGTCTATTATTTCATTTGTTTTAAGACAGTTCCTATGCAATGGTCCATTTATCTACTGTTCTTTTCACAAAGCTCTAAAACAACAACAAAAATTGGAACCACATACAACAGCAAGAATAGCGATCAACACTACATTATTCTCAGTACTGAACCTACCCAAAACACAACCTCATTATACAAAAAGATTTCATTTTTGTTACCCAAGTTAGGGTAAAAGTAAAAAAGTAAGTAATGATGACGCAAGTCAATAACCAATCAATTCTTACAAAAAATTATCCGCAATGCAGCACATGTAGCTTATAAACAGAAATATGACGGGCACATAGTGTCATAGAACTTCACCCACTTTACAGCAAGAAAAAGTTGCGGTGCAGTCATGCCATGTATTCACCTAGGGCATCACAAGATGTAGAAATATGCCCAGACACTGACCTGTCAGGCAAAAATATAGAGTAAAACATTGGATGAAGTGTGGAGTGAGATCCTAGTGATCCCAGAGAGAGCGGCACATGGCAGAGGTGACAGTATACACAGTGTGACCTCCCTGCCCCCACACCTGGAGAGGTGACATGCTCCTACAGACAGGCAGCAGCTGCTAGATCCATGTGCCCCCTGCCAGTGCCAGGCTGTGCCCCCTGCCAGTGCCAGGCTGTGCCCCCTGCCAGTGCCAGGCTGTGCCCCCTGCACTCACCTCCAGCAGATGAAGTTTGCGGATGACAAGCAGCAGCACTCGCTCCCCTGCAGCAGCTGCCCCTTCCTCCCGGGCCTCTGGAGCAGGGGGGTAAATAAATGCCACAACAAAGAGCAATAAAGGCTGCCCGGGTTTATGGCTTCCCTCTCATTCTTGTTATTGTTGTGTGTTGCTGGAGGTTGTTGATGTCCTGGCAGCAGCAGCCCCTCCTTATTGGGCTCCTCTGGCTTGGCAGTGGGGGGTGCTTGTGTCACTCAGCTCCGTGCCTGGCTGCATAGGATAGCCGTGAGGTGCCCACACAACCTGCTTACCCCCTGCGGGTCCGCTCGCGTAGGGGCTAGGGGGCAGGTAGTGCAGCTGGCAGGCTCAGGCCTGTGCTTGCTACTAGATTTCCCAGCTACCCCTGCCTCTCTCTTCTCAGTGGCTGTTTTCCTTCCCTGGGCTCCACAGCCAGATCATGGAGTTTCCTGTTGCGCAGGCGCACGGCAGCCCTGGGGATCCCATGCCCACAATACACAACCCGCACTACGGGGGCCGGGAGGAGAAAAAATGCACCCACCGCCATTTTGGTTGTGGGCAAACAAATACGTAGTGTTTCCTTTTTGTAACTCAGTTTTACTAGCGGAGTCGGAAGAGGGTAATGTGGCCGGCCGGGAGTTCACACTAAGCATTTTGTAGTGAAGAATACATTACATAGAGGTGTGTGCTGTGGCGCGCAGCCGGACGTGTACAATAACAGCACAAAATGGCTGGTGACACACGGACGGTTTCGTGACATAAACAAGTATGATAGAAGGGGAGTGACAGGCGGGAGAGCAGCGCTGTGCTCGGGCCGTGCCCCAACCTGACATGGAGGCAGCGCGGGGACTCGCCGCACACTCGCTGTCATGTTACAAGTATGTGAGAGGAATACACAATGCAGCCACACAACATCAGCAGCATAGGAAATTCCTCCAGCACTCGGGAAATTTGTTAAAAATAACTTTTTTTAATTAATTTTATTAAAAGACAAGGATACACATCCTTTTAGGAAACAGACCTATGAGTTGTTTTGTGAGAAGAGGATGTATTGCTTTTTTAATAACCTTTGGTTGAATCCCCGAGTGAAGATGATAATGATCTTTCTCCTGTCTATATATATCTATCATCTATCTATCTATTGATCTAATTCAGGAAAGGCAGCACTCCAGTTTGTGAATTAATTCAGGGTTAATTCAAGGTAGCATCCTTGAAATAAAGATCACCCTGAGGGCGCGTTCACACGTTCCGCTATCGTCGCGTTCATAACGGGCTCGGGCCGATCGCATATGCGTTTCCCGGGAAACGCATGCGATTAATAACGCGATCGCATGCGTTTCTCTGGAAACGCATATGCGATCGCCCCAAACTCCGCCCCCTGTGCGCTAGAGGCGCGTTATGAACGCGGCGCTAGCGGAACGTGTGAACGCGCCCTCAATTAATTCACAAACTGCAGTGCTGCTACCTTTCCTGAATTTATCATTGGATCCTTTGCCACGGATGTAGAGATTTTGCACCCAGACAATCAGGTTGTGCTGCCCTGGACTTCCTTTTTCTATCTATTGATCTATATATAATTTACTTTATATTTATGCATCTATAAGTCTATTTAGAAATCTATATCATACTTCTTCTTGTATCATCATCATCTGTCTCCTATAACATTTTCCTACAGTCCCATATTACAGATACTTACCATACTACTGTGTGTAACTACGAAGTTTTATTACTGTGCAGGCTCCACTTTTAGTTTTTTCCAGAGCCCCACTTAAAACCACTAAAACCAACCCTGGTGGTCCCCATTCTTTTTGTATCTGGGGGCCAACTGCACCCAAAAATTTGGGGTCGGGTAACCAGCTTACCATGGTCCCTGGAAAAAAGAAAATTAGTCGCTCCGTAAATACTCCATATCTAACCCAAACCCATATAATGTACAATTATCAGCAGCACTTAGTCTAAAACACACCCTTTCCTGCAGCTATCCAATTTTTATGTAGCCCCCTTCTGATAGAACCCCCTTTTCTGTAGCCCCTCCTGATAGTGCTCTTTTTTTCTGTTGTCTGTCTATATAAGAATGGGGCTACAGAAAAGGGTACACTATAACACCCCTTTTTCTATAGCCCCCACACATCTAATTTACCCCTGTCTTTGACCTCTTCACTATTAAAAAAAAAAAAAGTATATACATAGCGTATATATACCCGAGTTTAAAGCCAAGGCAGCTAATTTTACCACAAAAAAAACTGGAAAAACATATTGACGAGTATAAGCCTAGGGTGGGAAATGCAGACACTTATTTTTAATAAAATGTCCAGCAGCTTACACTCATCAATGAAATATCGAGCAGCAACCTTCCCTCACTAATAAAATGTCCAGCAGCCTCTCCTCACTAAAGAAATGTTCAGTAGCAGCCACCTCTCACTAATGAAAGGTTCACAGCAGAGCCCCCCTTTAATGAAATGTCTACAATAGATCCCCCGTTAATAAAATGTCCACAGCAAAGCCCCCTTTAATGAAATGTCTACAACAGAGACCCCCCATTAATGAAATGTTCACAGCAGAGCCCCCCATTAATCCTTTAGCCCCCTTTATCTTTTTTAATCTTTAATTGTGGTAATATACCAAAGAGGCTACTGGGGCATGGAGTAGCTGGAGTTGAGGCTACACACCGCGGCTACTCTATGCCCCAGTAGCCTCCTTGATCAACCCAGATATCTTCAGTGAGCAGCTCCTCGTGCGCAAAGCAAGGGCGCTACTGGGGCGTGGAGGAGCCTCAGCTCTGGCTACTCCATGCCCCACTAGCCTCTTTGGTAAATTAGCATATTATCTCAATTAAAGATTAAAAAAGATAAAGGGGATTAAAGGATTAGCCCTAAAAAGGCAACTACCACCGGATCTACCTTTATAGGTAGATCCGTGTTGGTAGGTTTCCTTAAAGTGTAGACAGAGGTGGAAGTCCAACGGTGCGTGCTCGGGGGAATAAGGAGGATGCGGCAGCATCCTTCCATTTGGGCATCATGTCAGTTGTGAACTGGTGCATTGCCATGCAGAAGGCACCTTTGATGAGCATGCCACTTCTCTTGGTTTTGGTCTTTTTTGGTTTCCATAGTAGTGAAGCATAGTAGGCCCAGTGATCTTGGTACCCTTTGCTAGGAAATCCATCAATACTACTCTTTTCTGGTCCCAAAATACTGTGAGTATGACCTTGTCTGCCAAGGGTTGGGCATGTGTCTTCTTTGGAGGCTGTTAGACATTTTTATCTAGGACTCAAAACATGTTGTACAGGTGACTTTCACAATTAACTCTTTCATGACTGCCCCGGGGCTAGAACAGAAACCAAGACACGTCAGTCTCTTAGTGTATGTAAAGATTTTCTCCCTCGTTTAATCTCTCAAATGCATAATATTACAGACAGAAGAGTCATCAAAGCGGTGTGAATAGTATACTGCAATGCTATTGGCCATAATGAATTTACCAGCACATTTCTCAGAAAAGGCTAATAGACTTTGTTCACAGACATGTTTATACTAATTTCCCTGAGAAGAAGGAGATAAAGTGTCTCCAGAATCAAAATATAATGCAGCATGAAGGACAGACTGGCTTCCCATTAAAAGGGAATTAGTTGGCAAGCAAGCAAACCGGTTACATAAAATGAAATTTGAATCATGATATTAACTGGACAGTGCTTGACCCCCGGCGTGATCCCAAGCTAATCTCCTTAACAGAGGCGATGAGTCATGATGCTTCCATTGCATTGTAAAGATCCTCTGTGATCGGTTTGTTGAAAAAGTCCTCCTGGTTTCTATGCCACCAGTGAACTCAGCGAATGGATACCTATTACATGTGAAGATGGTCTATGATGATTTTTCTCCACGGACACCACACTAATTCTCTAAAATGTCAACATCCACTTGCTGGATGGTGTGTTCAGCAATAGCAAAATGTGTAGGTTTTGGAATTGGATCTGTTTGCAATGAAGTCCGGTCACATTTAATTGACAAATCGAGTTCTTGACTAGATCATATCATGGGGAATCTTCAGAATAAATCTCTGTTTGATATCATCGATTGTCAGGCTTCTGGGGTAGTGAACCCCCTGGACCACTGCGGACAACGACACAAGTCGACACCTGGGACTAGAATCTAAGTGGCACCCGGTTTTCACAAGGGCCCACCGCAAAACGGGTTGGACCGTGGTGGCAGCCAAGGACGGGGTACAGAGTCAAGAGGCCAGCTCATGGTCGGGGAGAGGCTGGAGGTCAAGACAGGCAGCAAAGGTTCAAGGTCAGAGAAGGAGCAAAAGGTCAGGGCTGACAGCGAAGGAGCGAAAACGGGAACAGGTCTGGGGTCACAATGGGGAATCCATTCACAGGAACTAGGTACAAGACAAAGCTTTCTCTTAGGCATTGAGTGCAAAAACCCGGCGGGGGATGCTGGGAGAAGCCGGCTTTTAAGGAATTCCGTGAAGTGGCCAGCACCAATCAGCGGTGTGCTGGACCTTTAAATTTCCGAGCCCCGGAGCCAGGACATGCGCCCTGGGAAGCCGAGACGGGAGCAGGAGCGTGGAGAGGTGAGTGTGGATGGGGGAGTGGCAGCCGCCATGGAGAGGGGCACAGGTGTGCATCCGTGACATCGAACGTCTCCTTTGGTGTGCGGCCTTTCAAGTAAAGGAACTTAATGATTCTTCTGTATTCCAATGGGTGGATCATCACCAATATCAATATTTATAATATTATCAGACCTCACAGCACCTCTAAAAATAAGTCGCAAACAGGCACGTAACTTTTGCATATGTGCAGTTATAGCTTACAATAATAAATAGAAGTGGGTAAGAGGAAATCTTTAATGTATTAATAATGTATTATTACATTGTTGGAGCCTAAAACAGAGATAGATTTTAACACACAAATTTACACACCGAGAGGAAATAATAACCACATAATAAATATTTATATACTGTAGCTCCATCATTTTCCGCAGCGCTGTACAGATAATGGGGTACATATGCAAAAAAAATAAGACAATACAGAATAATGACATGGTCATTTGAAGCAACTGGAGGGAGGACCCTGCTCACAAGAGCTTACAATTCATGATGAGGAAGGGGCGACATAGGAGGTAAAAGTGCTTATACATTGGTGCAGCCAATCTTTATAAGGGATCAAAATAAATGTTGCTGCATGAACCATCTTATAACGAGGGACCAAGTTAAATAGGAAAGCGGAGTAGCCTGTATAATGGTAAAATCTAGTTCTTGCAAGATAACATAGATAGGAAAGAGTTTAGTAAGTAGGGAATTACAGTTATTGAGACAGGAATGAATCAGAGCAAAAATTAGGGTTTAAGAAGTTTTCCTTGTAAGAAATGGAAATATTTTTTAGGTTCTTGTTACAATAGGGGGCAAGTGATTGGATGTACAGTGCAAAGGTCATAGTACAGCACAACCCCAAGACAGCGGGCCTGGCGCCTTGCTTTATGGTGATATCACAGACAGAAATGCAGATTGTCAGGGTTTGTGAATGGTGCAAAAACAAGAAATTCCGTTTTAGAAAGGTAAAGTTTCTGCTAGAGAGAGAGGACATGATGTTAGAGACAGCAGAGAGAAAATCACTAGTGCTCTACAGTAAGGCTGGTGATTCATGCAGAAGTATATAGTTGGTTATCATCAGAGTAAAGATGATACCAAAAGCCAAATCTCATGGTTTTTCTAATGGGGCAGTTTAAAAGGAAAAAGAGAAAAACCTAGAACGGAGTCCTCAGAAACCCCGACAGTGAGAGGAAGAGTAGAAGAGAGATCCAGAAAATGAAATACTGAAATTGTGTTCACAGAAATAGAAAGAAAACCAAGAAAGCCCTGTGTCCTTCAGGCCAATGGAGTGAAGAATCCTGAGGTGGTCCACAGTCTCAAATGCTATTGAGAGATCCAGAAGAATGAGGAGAGACTAGTCACTAACAGTCACTGTGAGAGTCCTAAAGAGGTAGTTAGTGATAGAAACTGATACGCAGAAGGGGAGAAGGAGGTATTAAAAAGGATGTTAAAGCCTCCAATGATGATGGATGGAATCTCAAAGGATAGGAAGTGGGGAAGATGTGAATTGGTCAAGAAACTGGTAAGATGAACCCGGAGGACAATATACTGCAATCACATAAGGTGTGTGGACCTCAAAAGAACAGATTGTGAGATAGGGTACAGGGGGCATACATGGAAATTTCACTGTGAAGAGAGGGGCCTTTCCCTCCTCTCTGCCTTTTCCCACATCTGGAGGATTGGGAGAAATCTAAGCCACCCTAAAACAAATCAGGAGAGAAGCAAGAGTGGAGAAGAAGAGGTACACTGATTCTTAATTAGGTAAGCTGGTAAGCAGTGTGGTAGAGAGGTTGGAATAAGAACCAGATGGGGTAAGTTGGTTAGAAAGATTATAATGTGCATGAGAGGAGCACAAGAGTGAAGGAAGTGGGAAAGATATAATGCAGGCTTTGGGAATGGTCAGATGACACAGACAGTGGGTCCTAACGCTAAACTCATTTCTAAGCTTCCGTACCGGATTGCCTTGCCAACCCTAGGGGTAAGGGACAAATGGTCAACAAAATTGGTTTCAAAATTGCATATAATTTATAAAAATAAAATATATAAAAATAATCCACTGTTCACACTAAGGTTCACAGAGTAAAACCTAATGATACAATCTGCTCATACTCAGCCATTATCCGTTGACAGAGTTTGATGTCACACAAGGACTGATGTGGATGGTGGACACAGGGAGGATAACTTTTGTATACTTTAACTTACCAAACTGATTTTGAGATTTTTTTTGTGTGACAAATTCTACTTTATATTAGTGGTAAATTTTGGTTGATATGTTTTGCATTTATTAAAAAAAATTATAAAAATTATAAAAAAATAATGGCAAGAAAAAAGATACAGGGTGTTGGTGAGCACTTCCAAGTAAAAAATGTATATACGAAAGGTAAGTTGATCTTTTGAGTATTTATTAGCTATCTTCATCAGACGTCTTCATAAAATCAAAGTACTACAAAGATATAAATTAAAAGTTAAGCTAATTCTATAGAAATAGTAACAATAATATGCATGACAAAAATAGATAATATTAAATTGAAACAGAAATTGATACATTTTAAAGGGGTTATCCATGTTTTAAAAAATACTGAGGGCACTGCTGGGGCGGGCAATTTAAACATAATAAACATGTACTCACCTTGTCCGGCGCTGCCGATGTCCCGCGCCGCGGCCGGTCTTCTCTGTGCGCCGGTTTCATTACAAGGGCGCACAGGCCGGAAGCTCCCATCTGACACCATCTCCTAGCGCTTAAAACGCTGGGAGATAGGGACGGATGGGAGGAGCCGGCCACATCGCGGACCAAACAGGGGCACGGATTGAAGGGACCGCGGCGCGGGACATCGGCGGCTCCGGAGGAGGTAAGTGGATGTTTATTATTTTTAAATAGCCCTCCCCAGCCTGGCCCTCACTAGTTTTTAAAACCCGGATAACCCCTTTAACATGTAAATAATAAATGAATGTACATTCAAAATAGTTAGATAAACATATACATAATAATAGTAATGATGGTAATAATACTAACTGTATGTGTAATAAGTGCTAAAACGAATCATTAGTAATTTTTTAATCTAGTAATTAGTATTTCATAGAAGTGATTATATGACCGCCATACATTTTTATGAATTTGATACAATGTGTAAATAGAGGTAAGACTATAAACAGGAAATAAATAAATTGTAAATAAACTAATTTGATACATTGTAAAAGTGATCATATGCAGAAAATATAAAAGAATGTAGAATTTAAAAGAATATTTAATCAAAAAGACTGTAATTTAATTGTGAAGTTGAAATTGTACATTCATTCATATTTTCTACATATGATCACTTTTACAACATATCAAATTAATTTATTTACATTTTATATATTTGCTATTTATTGTCTTACCACTATTTATACATTAATGTGGTACATTTACTTACCCGGCCCGCGGAGTTCACTGAGTGCATTGTCCAACGAGAAATCACTTCTGTCCCATGAAATCCGGCGCAGCTGCGCCAAAATCCGATCGTGTGTGACACAATCCAAGCGCAGACACTTGTTAAATACCTGTCACAGCCGCGCAAAACCCGGAAAGCCCGACAATTGCGATCCGCAGACCTTTAGTACATAAGCTCCATTGTATCAAATTCATTACAACTTGTAACTACTTTGAATGCACATAAATTATAACAAGTAAATGATAAATTAATCAATTTTGTTTCACTCTAATTAAATTTTTATCTATTTTTGTCATGCGTATTATTACTACTGTTTCTAGAGAATTAGCTTAACTTTTATTTATCTTTATCTTTGTAGTACTTTAACCTGATGAAGACACTGGTCTGGGGTGTCAAAATGCGTTGTCAAAGAATTTTAGCAAATAAATACTCAAAAACTTACCTTTTGTACATCCATTTTTCACCCAGAATTCACTTCCTACATATGGTACTAGAATCCAGCTTCTTGGGAAATGGAGGATGCATCCCTTCTGCTCGCTCTCAGTCTCCAGTTTTAGAACCTTTGGAGGACCTTCAAAGGTCCTGAAATGGCTCTTGTGTACATTTGTATTGAGAGCAGGAACGGATATAAAGATGAAGGAAACGCGCCCCAACACCCTGTAATTTCTTTCTTGCCACTATCTATCTCCTTTATGTAGGCTTCATTTTCAAAAGGTCATTTTATGTTATCAAGACTTTAGAGAGCTTACAAATGAAATAGCAATTTTCCAAATTTTAAAGAGGTTTTCAGAAATGAATTTTTGAGGATAATTTTTGTTTTTAATGAGCTTTGAAATAAATAATAGTAGAAACCCCCTATAAATCACCATAACAAAGCTGCTTTCACTCTGCAAATGTTGAGCAGGGTGTAAGGGGCTTTGTAATTGGCTGCCCCTCTTCCATGTATTAACCCCTGTGAACACAGATGCGTCTCCAGGTCCGGGGGTACTGCTCCCAGGTAAGTGTTTTGAGCTCCTCCATACAGGCAGTGTATTCCCATGCTGTGTGCCATGGCTCCCAGCACTGCTCATTGCTGGTCACTTTGCACAGAGCTATCGGTAGGATGTTCGGTAAGCCTGCGGCAGTGGTTGGGGCATCAGCGTGCGTGCCCACGGATAGGGTCCTCTCTGGCACGTGTGCCATAGGTTTGCCACCACTGCCATACATTATACACTGTAACAGAGAAACCTGTCCCCAGAAGTCTGTACTGCTCCTTTTTTTTGTCACCTATATATTTAAAAAAAAATGTGATGGAGAGGTCATACAGTTCTAATAATCAGCTGGATCTGAACACCGAAGAATAAAGATGTTATGGGGTGCAGAATATGGCCAAATAGATATTTTTTTGTTTATTTTAACAAAACAACACTATATAAATTTGGTGTGATGTATGTTTTATTTGGACCACACAGTGAAAGCATTAAAACTGTAAAAACTGTAAGAGTTGTAAGAATTTTCTTTCCAGATTTTTACTATTTTATGGCACCACTAGGAAGTACAATATTTTCCCTTTAAAGGGATACAGGCGGTCCCCTCGACTTACATACGACCCCTAGTTACAAACGGACCACTGGATATTACTGTACTAATTTACTGTACTTTAGTCCTAGGCTACAATAAATAGCTATAACAGTTATCAAATGTGTCTGTAATGAAGCTTTAGTGTTAATATTCCCCACTGTGCGTTGTCCGACGATCGTGGACTCCAGCGCAGTTCACTAAGATCGTGTGCCCGATTTCCTGCCTGTGTCGCTTCCCCAATCAGGTCGGCTGGAGTTCACCTTCTTCTTCCCAGTGTATGTAAGTGCATTGCTTGCAACACAAATTTAAATGTTAAATCCTGCGCTATGTCCGAATCCGTCAGATCGTCTGACGACCCCCCCCCCCGATTTGTGTCGCATGAAAATCCGATCGTGTGCACCACAGTAACATTTTAAATGCGACGCAAATCAGGCGTTTGTGCGGTCCGCGAACCCTTAGTAAATGAGCCCCACTGTCTGTGACGGAGATAGTATGGTGCTCATACTATAGAGTTGAATAGAGCAGCAGAGTGCATGTTCTGTTCATTTGGAGTACCACGGACCCCTGTACTTGTGATCTGTAGGGGTTCCACCACGTAATTACAGTAAGTTATTCTCTATGCTGTGATTAGGGGAAAAAATACATTTTCACTTTACTAGCTGGACAACCCTTTTTAAATATTAGTAAGATCTCATCAAATTTCAGTTATTTCTTGTAAACAATTTACAATATCTGCTGTAATCTTTGAAATCATCATTCATGTATAGCACAACTTCTGTGAACTACGGTGACAGGGTAAGTAAATGTGTCCCGTTGTGTTAGATGTATGTATTACTACGTTGATTACTTTTGAAAACCAAATAAACAGTTTAAAAAAAAAAAAAAGAAAGAAACACTCACCATACTGTTGCAATCCACCCAAGAAGCTGAAGTCGATAGTGACCTCAACACATAAGTGGTTTGACAGAAGAGGTTGTGTCCTTCAATCACCCCGGAGATGAATCCCTGTCAATTGGGTCGCTATAACAGGTGAGGAACCTAAAGCAGGTGCCTAAACAGTTCCTAAAAATGTATACATGTTATATCAGCTTCCCCTGGTAAAAGCAGAAAATATGGTAGAACTATGGTCAGCACATTTATTCCCATAAGAATAGCTTTTATATCTCACAGTGCACCAAGTAACAATACATAAATAGAAATACCATAGCACCAAATCCCCTCTTTCGATGTAAAAAAAGGCAAAAAAAAAAAAGTACTTTAGGGTATGTGAAACAAAATGGCATGGATATATGAGCCAAATGTCCAAAAATCACTGGAAGGGTACAGATGCGCTACATTGTAAATAGAAATATTTCACTTGAGCAGCAGGTGGCTCTCTGAGCCATGATTTATAGGTACATAAGTAGTGATGCATGTGTGAATTGTGTTAGAGAAGTGCACAACACTGTAGTCACTGCAGCCCAAACCCTCCACCAATTATGTAACCTGGCGGAACCACAGAGACCTGGCAGCTCAAGCTGGCAGCTCATTGTCTCATACATATTACACTTCATTCTTAACAGTGAAGTTCAATTGCCTGTGAGGTATTAGATAGTTTTGGCAGTACTATAACCAGAACTTGGAGGGCTAGGTTTCTTGGTAATTTGTTGTACACGGTGAATCTCAAAAAATCCACCCCCCTCCCACTCAACATTAAAATATATACAATTTGCCCCGATTTTATCATAAACAGCCTCCCCCACCAAATAAAAATTATTAGAGACTTTATGTGTGGATTATATGTGGAGTATGCCACACTATCCCGCTATGTTGGCTTAGACACTGCTCCCCCAAATTGATCCTAACATATATAGTGTCCCCTTCAATTAAAATCTGCAGTGTCTATCAAATTATAATAATGGGGACATTTACTTACCGGTCCAGAGGAGATTACAGAAAGTGCATTGTCCTACGATCATGCACTCTGCCGCGATTCACTAAAATCGTGCACCTGATATCCTGCATGTGGCGCTTCCCCTCTCAGGTCCGACAAGGTTCACCTTATTCTTCCTGGTGCATGTAAGTAATTGTAGACACAATTTTAAAGTTAAATCCTGCGCTCAGTCCGAATCAGTCGGATCGTCCGAATGCAACCCCCCCCAATTTCTGTCACATGAAAGCCAGCGAAACTGCGCCAAAATCTGATAGTGTGCGACACAATCCCCTGTTAAATATCTGTCACAGCCGTGCAAAACTCGACGAAAGTGCGTCCACGGACCCTTAGTAAATAAGCCCCACTGTGTCTGTCCTGCATTATTTGAACTCCTTTCCGCTCTGCGGCGGATATATCCACCACTAAGCGCAGTGACTTAGCGTTCAGCAGCGGATATATCCACCGCGGATTAGAGCCGAACCGCATCAGGATACACGGGATGCCGGCTGTAGCCAACAGCCGACATCCCAGTGTAACAACCGTGGTCAGGGAGGGCTCCGATCGAGGGTGTTTAACTTGTGCGGCATTTAATATGCCTTCCGGGGGTCTTTCCCCCACGATCGGCTCCCACGCGCCATCTTGAGGGGGGTGCCAATCGTTGCTATGGCAGCCCTGGGGTCCGATCACGAACCCAAACCTGCCTGTAGGCACTGCCTGAAAGATGGCGCCATGTGCATAGGCTGACACTGCTTATACCCTACAATACTTCAGTATTGCAGGATATTATCATGAACAAGCAATCAGATGATTACTTGTTCATGTCCCATGGTGGAACTAGTAAAAAAGTAAAAAGAAAAAAAAAGTTTTCAATAAAAAATAAAAGTAATCATCGCAAAACACAGTCTAAATCATAACACAAACCCCACATGTAGAATATCACCGTGTCTGTAACAACCCGTAGAATAAAAGTAAATAATGATTGAACCCGCAAGATGAACACCGTTAAAAAAAAACTGTTAAAAACCCAGCAAAAGTGATGATTTTTACCTATTGAATCCCACAAAACATGCTATAAAAAGTGAACAAAAAACATATGTACTCCAGAATAATACTGTTGCAAAGTACAACATGTCCAGCAAAAAACTAGCCATCAACCAGCTCAGTAGCCAAAAAAGTAAAAATGTTATGCCACTTGGAAGACGGTGATGCAAAAATGATATTTTTCCCCACATTAGTGTTTATTTGGCAAATTTAGTAAAATGTAAGAAAAAATATTCAAGTATGGCATCCCCGTAATCATATCGACCTATAGAATAGAGATAACATGATTATTAGGCTATACGGTGAACACCAAACAAATTGGTGCATAACAAATTGTACTTCCTAGTGGCACCATTTAATTTTCCATGCAATGTACTGGGAAACTGGAAAAGTTGACACAAAATATTTGTGCCATATTCTTGTGGGATCCAAATGACACCGCCCATTTATTATTTGAGTCAGTACGATCATGGTGATACCTCATTTAGGACTCATGCACATGACTGTTATGGGGGCCATGATTTTGTGGGCAGATCATGGCCCCCATAGAGGTCTATGGCACCCAGTCACAGTGTGGTAAGTACACAGGGGCACATTTACTAAGAATGGTTTAAACTGCACTAAGTGTGGCTTGCCTGTGTATAATGCAGGGTGCACCAGATTCATGATGCCTGGCGCACGTTCTTCATGAATCTGGCGTTCCCTGAACTGGCCCAACAGAGTGCACCACTTTTTTTTTGGTCTATCTTTAACATTGGATGTGCGACACATTTCTGTAGGACTTTCATGTTAAATCTGGCGCAAGGTTCGACTGAGCGCTGAAACGCCCCCTAATTTGTGTTGCATGATGCCTAGTGCAGCTGCGCCACAAAAGGATTGCGTGCAACAAATTTGTGGAGGAGACACTTCTTAAATACCTGTGCAAGCAGTTAGCACTAGAAAGAACATGCAAAGCCCTTAGTAAATGTGCCCCACAGTGTCTCACTGAGCCACTTGGCATTCTATGGAGAAGGGAGGGGTGAGGAATGCTTAAACCCTCCCCCCCTGCTGTGTGCTCACCAGGGTTATATCTCCTTTTTCAGCATTTTTGCACACATTTTGATTTTTGGAGAGTACAGCACCATGGGGCTCATTTACTAAGGGCTCCATGGCCAAACTTTAGTCCGGTTTCCTGAATTTTTCCGTTTTGCGCCAAATTCCGCCGGGATTTTGGCGCATGCGATCAGATTTCGGCACCAAAATCCCAATTTCACGCAAAATTTAAAAAACGAAATGTGTCGCAAGATCAAGCACTTACATGCACCGGGAAGAAGCAGGTGAACTCCGGAAGACCTCGGCGCAGCAGCGACACCTGCTGGATATCGGCAGAACCTGAATCCACGTCGGAGAACGCGTTGCTGGATCGCGACTGGACCGGGTAAGTAAATGAGAACCCATATATCTGCAGAGAACCCCTGTGCTCGGCCGCTATATAAATTATTCATGCTCCGATCCTACTTTGTCCATCTATATAGTATACAGAGAGCCAGTGGTTCTCTCTCCCTCTCTGGAAACCTTGCGCAGTGCATGCATGAGTTTTGCAGAGAGAGCTGGTGACGTCACCAGCTCTCTTTATACTATGTAAGTTGAACCAGACAGGGTGGGTGCATGATTAAATTATATAGTGGCGGAGCACAGTGGTGCTCTGCAGAGCCTTTTATAATGTATAAAGTTATATTTCTACTAAATGCGGCCATTGAAAGTTATACTAAAAGATCAGTATACCCGGGGACTGGACAGGAAGGTGAGTTGTAATCATCTACCATCATACCATCAGATAATCTGATGGTAGATGTTCTTTAAATACAGATCCCTAATTGATAGAGCATGAAGATCTCACCATCTTCTTGTGATGTCCTAAACAATTTCCGGATTCAGGGACCACTGTAATTCTCTTCTTCTTTGAGGCAGAAGGCTTAGATGGAGAGAACATTCTCTTTGGTCTACCTATATATCTTCTCTGAGATGTGAAGTAGTTTCCCTGATCGGGTACCTCTTTGTTTCCTGAGGTAAGCTACTGTTGTGATATCGTCCGAGTATATTCTTAAATGCTTTCAACTTAATTGACAAGTTGTCTACCTTAAAACTTCCCATACTGCAGATAGTTCCAGAACATTTGACAACTGTTTTTTCAGTGTAAGTGGCCAGGTGCCCTGTACAAACCCATCTGGCAGTCTTGCCGCCCCTCCCCCTTCAGTCCCGAACAGGAGTGGGAACCTGGAGAGGTAAGTCCACGGGAGTGGGGCCCGCGCCGTGGAGAGGGGCATGGGTGCACCTGCGATGTGGATCGCGGGGGTGCCCGTGACAGTACCCCCCACATTTCCGTCTCCCCCTCTTCTTCTTGGGCCCAAGAAACCTCTTCAGGCTCCCAGGATGTCTCTTCAGGCCCGAACCCCTTCCAGTCTACAAGGAAGAACCGCTTCGTCCTCACGATCTTCATTTCTAGAACCTTCTTAACTTCATAGACATCCAGGGAATCCGCCTCAGGAGCAGGAGGAGGGGATTGCTGAGAGAAGTGGTTAAGACGACTGGCTTCAGGAGGGAGACATGGAAGGAGTTCGGGATGCACATTGATGGAGGAAGGCGGAGCTTGTAGGCCACTTGATTGAAGCACTTAATTACCTCAAAGGGACCAAGGAATCGGGGACCAAGTTTGTAGCTGGGTATCTTAAGCCAGACGTGTCTGGAGGATAACCACACTTTGTCTGGGTCTTGGTGCAGTCCGTGGCTCGTAGAAGGGACTGGCGGGTCTGGTCCCAAATAGACTTGAGGTCCTGCACCAGATCCTCTACTGCAGGGACATCATAGGGAGTAGACAGCGGAAGAGGAGGGCGAGGAATACTTCCGTAGACCACAAAGAACAGAGCCAAGCCAGTAGACCCCGAGTCCAGGGAAATAAAGGAAAACTCAGCCTAAGGTAGCAGCCCAGTTTTCTTGACGCACTGAGAGTGGCGGAGGTAGCAGCCCAAAGTCTGGTTCACCCTCTCTTCTTGACCATTTGACTGAGGGTGGTAGGCAAAGAAAAAGTCAAGGTTGACTTTCAGCTGATTACACAAGGAACGACAGAATTTGGACACAAACTTGACTACTCGATCGGACACAATGGGGCACATTTACTTACCTGTCCCTGCGTGATCCCCGAGGTGCGATCCCCAACGAGAATGCACAGCTGCTGCGATTCACTTACAGCATGTGCCTGAGCATGTGTCGCTGCCCCGCTCAGGTCTGCCAGAGTTCACCATCTTCTTCCCGGTGTATGTAAGTACATTATATGCGACACAATTTTAAAGTTAAATCCCACCAGGTTTGTGTCGCATGAAAGCCGGCATGATTGCGACACAATCCAATCGCATGCGACAAAAAACCCTGTTAAATGCGGCACAAAATGGAAACTTTTCTGCCGGAAAGGAGGTCCACGGACCCTTAGTAAATGTGCCCCATTGTGTAGCGGAAGAACATGCAGCCGGAAGATATGTTTGAAGAACAAACCGGCAAGCTGTGGAGAAGAAGGAAAAATTAGACATTTTGGAAAACCGGTCCGCCACCACCCAGATGACAGTACTGTCCGAGGAGATTGATGACAAAGTCCATTGCCAAGCTGCAACAACAAGCTGGTCAGGAGAAATTATGTACCGAGGAGCTGGTTCTTCTCCAACAATATCCGAAGCACAGGACAAGGCATCAGCCTTGACATTCTTGTCAGCCGGACGAAAATGAATCAGCAGGTGGAAGCGAGAGTAGAACCATGACCAAAAGGCTTGACTGGGATTCAGGTGCTGGGCTGTCTGGAGGTACAGTAAGTTCTTGTGGTCAGTGTACAGCTCTCTGATCAAATAATTTATCTCAGCTGGTGAAAAAGTCTTGGAAAAGTAGCCACATGTGAAAGTTCGAGCCTTGGGTCCTTTCTGGGTGAGCACCGCTCCAGCTTCTACGGAGAACACATCCACCTCAAAATGAAAGGGTTTGTTCTTGCCAGGCCTAGCGAGTACTGGAGCTGAGGCAAAAGCGGACCGCAACTTGGAGAAGGCCTCTTCGGGCACGTGGATTGGCACCCTTCTTGGTGAGTGCCACGATGGGAGACACCAGAGTGGAGAAATGCGGAGGCCTTCTGGGCGTGGCCACTGTAGAACTTTCACAGGGTCCATCTGGACACCTCTGTCGGAAATTATATAACCACGGAATGGAAGGCTGTGCTGGTGAAACTGGCATTTTTCAAGCTTGCCGTAGAGATGATTGGCACAAAGTCGACCAAGAACTTGACATATGTGTGTCTGGTGGGATTCAAGGTCCCGAGAGTACACCAAGATTTCATCTAGGTAGACCACGACACACGTGTAGAGAAGGTCCCGGAAAATGTCATTAAAAATTCCTGAATGACAGCATGGGTATTACACAGTCCAAAGGGCATTACTCAATATTCAAAATGCCCGTCTTCCACTCGTCACCTTTGCGAATCCGGACGAGATTGTAAGCACTCCGGAGATCCAGCTTGGAGAACACCCTGGAACCACGCAGGCGATCAAAGAGTTCCGTAATCAACGGCAGGGGGTAGCGTTTTTTAACCGCGATCTTCTTCAGCCCACGATAGTCTATACAGGGACGTAAGGAGCCGTCCTTCTTTTTTTTTTTTTTTGTATAATTGTATTTTTATTATCATTTTTCAGAAAATATATAACAGACAATTTATCACGTACATATTTCACATTGAAGTTTTTTAACAGTAAAACAACTGAAAGACAGAATTTTTCCCCTCCCAAGGATATCAACATTTTAAATCTTCCATTTGCGTATCAAAAGGTTACGACTAATAGTGTAGTAGGTTTTCGATGCTAGAACTAGTACTAAAGATGGCATCAACATTATGCCTAACCGATTTAAAGGAGTTGGGGATAAGGGTACAGACAAAGACATCCAAACACACTCACTATGACAACAGATAACACTTGGGTAGAAACTAAAGGGGTGGCCATGTCACTCTCCTCCTCCTGCTCGCTCCTCTATGCAGTAGTGGTCCCAGCTCGCCCAAGTTTTGTCGAACAATGGGATACGATTGTTCAGGGAGGCAGTCAGATGTTCCATACTACGAATTTCCCTTACCCTGGAGAGAAGGTCCATTCGAGAGGGGGGGCTTGTCTCTTCCAGAATTGCGCTATCAGGCACCTCGCGGCTGTGAGTATGTGCAAGCTCAGTTTTGTGGTCGCCTTGGCCATGGGGTGCGGAGAAACATTCAGCAAGTGAAATAATGGGGAGAGTGGAATATCCACCGCTACGACCTCCCGAAGGAGAGTCTTTACCTCCTGCCAAAATGGCTGCACTAATGGGCATGTCCAGAAGATATGTTGAAGGGTTCCTCCAACTGAGCCGCATCGCCAGCAAGTATCTGGCGTATCCGGAAATAGTCTGTGTAGCAAGGATGGGGTATGATACCACTGCATCATCAGTTTGTACTGGTTCTCCTTATGTATGGCACACAAGGAGGTCTTAGCTGCCCTATGCCATATCAACCGCCATGTGTCTTGTGATATTGGTCCCCCTACTATGCTCTCCCATTTGGTCATGTAAGGGTATGCGATGGGTTCGTCTGGGTTAGGGTGTAATAGTATCATGTAGATATCTGATATAAGGCCAGAAGTTTGGGTAGCAGTTTTGCAAATGTGCTCAAACGTAGTGGGTGCCGAAACCACCTCCGCACTATCCAGAGATTGCAAGAGGTGCCTGATTCGGATGTAGTGAAAATTGGCCGCATGCGGGAGATGAAATTTATCCTGTAGGGCAGCGAAGGGCAGAATCTTCCTATCTCGGTAATCCACAATGTCTGCAAACCTAAACAAACCCTTCTCGTGCCAGGGTTTAATTTCTTGTCCAGCCCCGGCTTGTTGCATGAGGGGGGTGTGCAAGAAAGATTGCATAGGTGAGCACTGAGACCTCAGGGGGAACCTGGTCAGACAGGCCTTCCACAACTTAATTGTGAATGAGATGGGGCCTAATTGGGGGTCGGGTAGCGCAGGCGCCTCTTTGGGCCAAAGATAAGAGTTAGGATGGAAAGGGGCCAACCACAATTTCTCTATCTCCATCCACTTAGAGAATGCCAGTAAGGTAGACCATGCTGGGATACGCCGCAAATGTGTTGCCCAATAGTATCTGGTTATGTCCGGTACCGATAGGCCGCCTCTAGATTTATGAGCGAGTAGAACAGACCTGGAGATTCTGTGCCTCTTTTTAGCCCAGATAAAGTGTAATATTGACGCTTGTAGGGACCTCAGGGCACCCAACGGCACTGGCACTGGTAGGGTTTCAAAAAGATAAAGCAGCTTAGGTAAGATGGTCATTTTAACCGCTGCTATCCTGCCAAAGAGGGAAAGGGGGAGACTGTTCCAATTATCAAGTAGGGTCCTTATTTCCCGAAAACTGCCAGGGAAGTTCTGCCCATAGAGTGTATTGTAAGAGGGGGTCAGGAGTATCCCCAGATACTTAATAGCATCTGCTTTCCAATTATATCTGAATGTAGCTTTCAATTGGTCTACCAACGGTTGGGTAAGATTAAGAGGTAAGGCCTCCGTCTTTGAGGTGTTTACTTTATAGCCAGAGAGACGGCCATACTGCTGTAGTCTCGCTTGTAGATTGGGTAGGGAGATTAAAGGTTGAGTAAGGGTGAGTAAGATATCGTCTGCGAATAACGATAATTTGAATTCCTTGTCTCTAACCATAATACCATGGATATTCGGGTCCTGTCGGATGATGGAGGCCAAGGGTTCAATGCAAAGTATAAACAAGAGAGGAGAAAGTGGGCAGCCCTGACGTGTACCATTCCTAATCTGCAGAGGTGGGGAGGACGCATGTGGGAGCTTAATTTCCGCTGTAGGGTTTGAATATAACCCCCTCAAAGCCTGGAGGAAGGGACCTTTTATCCCAATGTGCTCTAGCACTTGAAACATAAAGGGCCAACTGAGGCGATCAAACGCCTTCTCAGCGTCTAAACTGAGAATCAGAGCCTGGTCATTTTGCTTATTAACTACATCAATAAGATCAATTGTTCTCCTTGTGTTGTCACCACCTTGCCGTCCAGGTACAAAGCCTACCTGATCCTTATGGATTACCTGAGGGATCCACTGAATCAGGCGGTTGGCCAGCAGCTTTGTGAATATTTTTAAATCTGCGTTCAAGAGTGCAATCGGTCTGTAATTAGCACAATCAGTTGCGTCTTTCCCAGGCTTGGGAATAAGGGTGATATACGAATGAGTGAAAGTTGTAGGCATGGGTTCACCTTGCAAGAATGCGTTAAACACTTTTGTCATATGTGGCAACAACACAGGGGAGAAGGTCTGATAGTACAGATAAGTGAGCCCGTCTGGGCCCGGGGATTTCCCATTAGGCATTCCTTTGATCACCTCCTCTATCTCCTCCGGCGTTAAGTCTGAGCTGAGCGTCTCAATGGCCTCCGAGGGGAGTTCAGGGAGGGAGCTAGAGTTCAAAAAATCTAGTAACAGTGTTTTTCTAAGGCCCTCATCTAGGGGTAGGGTGTTTGGCAGGGAATATAATTTAGCATAAAATTCTTGGAAGCGGGAGGCAATCGCTCTTGGGTCATGTAATAGATTCCCCCCAGAGTCCCGTATGATGTGGGGAGTCTGGTGCTCTCTCTTCTCCCTCAGTTGTTTTGCCAGGAGAGAGTGGTGTTTGTTCGCTTGCTCATAATATCTTTGCCTAGTAAATACCAATAATTTCTCTACTGTTTGACTCTGAACCTCCCGCAGTTGCTCCCTAACCTCAATTAGCTGTTGAAGTCTCCTCCTAGTTGGTTTAGCTAACAAGGCTGCCTCCTGTTTACCAATCTCCTTTCTCAGTTCTTTTTCCAGATGGGCTCTGTTCCTTTTCAACCTGGTGCCCTGTTCTATGCAATGACCTCTGAAAACCGCCTTATGGGCTTCCCACGTCAGAGGAACAGAGGGAATTGAATCTTCATTCAGCTGGAAATATTCCCGCAGTATTCCATTGAGCTCCTCCTGGATCAGGGGTTTTTTAAGAAGGGATTCATTTAAGCGCCAATGACATACCCTAGTTGTGGAGGGACCCTCTCTAAGCTGCAGGAGGACTGGCGCATGATCTGACCACGATATGTCTCCCACCTCTGCAGTGTGCATCATTCGCAGGAATTGTATATCACCAAACCAATAATCGATGCGGGTATGGGTGCCATGCGGTGCAGAGTAAAAGGTAAATGAACGGTCACCCGGATTGCCCACTCTCCATAGATCGTATAAAGCAAACCTCCTGATGACTCTACGGAAAGCTGCTGAAATAGTGTTCTGCGACCTAGTGGTGGGGCTGGGGTCGATTGCCAGTCGATCCATATTTTCAGAAAAAATGACATTGAAGTCCCCTCCTAACAATAAAGGTGCCGGTGGGAGTCTGGCTATTTTATTCAGGACTTTGGTAATGAAGCGGACCTGTGATGAATTGGGGGCATATATATTGCATAAAAGCACAGGCGAACCAAACATTTTACCCTGAACAATGATAAAGCGGCCCATGGGGTCTGACGTCACAGTTTCAGGCACTATGGGGCATGAGGTTGCGAACAAAATCGCCACTCCCGCTTTCTTGTTCTCTGTGGATGCCATATAAGAGATCGGGTAAAGATGCTTAGCAAAATTAAAATTCCCCGTCGCATCATAATGCGTCTCCTGCAAGAACACCACATCTGCTCTACTTCTCTTTAGCTCGTTAAGCGTGAGTCGTCGCTTACGGGCTGAGTTGAGCCCTTTTACATTTAGCGTCAAGAGCTGGACCATGATGAGCGCACGGACCAACGCTCCTAGGCAAGACCCGCGGCGTGCTCCTACGTGATATGCACCTGAACCTAGGGGGGGAGGGGATGAGAGAGGCTATATGTAGCTTCTACAGCAAGGCGTCAGTATGGGAGTGAGGAAGTGTGTTGGTGTGTGCAGACCTAGAATATCAGGAACACTAGGGTAGACACACAGGGAATGTGACAAGGGGGGGACAAAACTTGCACACCACAAGACAAACAATCAATACGAACAAAGAACAAATAAAAAAGGTTATATAAAAATAAACCCAAAACCAAGAATAACTTCCAATTCTATAACCAGAGAGAGGAGAAGCCTCCTGACCCTAGTGCAGGTCTGTTCAGCCGGTCAGCCCCTAAAGTAGGGGAGTATAGTCGGCTGATCCGGATTCACCACCTCCTATTTAGACCCTAAATCCGGGTCAGAGGACAGTATCCAGAAAAGACCCACCTAGTGGGGAAAACGTGGCTATGGAACCTGTCAAAGGAAAAGAATACGACAAGTACAGAACTGTACAAGATTAAATACTTTGATATGTCACTAACCCTCCAGAGATTAACCCCGATGCCGTTGTGCATATTACTACCCAAAAAATACTAAGGAAGGGATTAGCCCCCCGAATATGAGCAAACATAAGCATACATAAGACCCCCTTCAAACAATCAAGAACCCGAACTGTAAAGGATATATATTTAGCAGGCATTCTCCTCTAATCATAGGAGTCCTGGGATGGAGCTCTGGTTCGTGATCTTCGCCTCTTTTGTTGTGGTTGGTTCTTATTCTGCAGTTGGCGAAGTTGAGGGGGAAGACCCCCCCAGTCGTCCAGCCGTGGAATCGGGATGTTCCAGATGTCGCAGAATTCCTGGAGCTCCTCAATCACGGTGAGCGTTGCCGTTATCCCATCTTTGGTGGCCGACAGAGCAAAAGGAAAATTCCATCGATAGGATATGTCATTCTCCCTTAGAATGTCCAGCAACGGTCGTAAAATCCGCCTCTTCTGTAAAGTGATCCCCGAGAGATCCTGATAAAGCTGTATGACATCACCATTAAAATCAAAGTTCTTGTTTTTCCGCGCCGCAAACATGAGGCGCTCCTTTAATTCGAAGTCATGCACACAACAGATAACGTCCCGCGGGTTTCCTCCCAGTGTTTTAGGCCTCAATGCTCTGTGGGCTCTATCAAGCTTCACCTGTGTTCCTGGTTCCCTTAGTAGCGCTGAAAAGAGTGTTTGTAGTGTGGCTCGCACATCCTCTTTACCCTCCACCTCCGATAGACCCCTTACTCGAATATTATTGCGTCTTCCTCTGTTATCAAGATCCTCCAAGTGCCTGGCCATATCTTGTAGTGTAACAGATTGGGAATGCAAAGCATGTTGCGTATGTGAAATCTGACGCTTTGAGTCCGCCTGTGCAGCTTCCAGAACATCAATTTTCTGCGTCATACACTGAATATCACGACGCACTTCCGAGATTTCAGATTTGAAAGCCTCTTTGACTTCAGCAATTAGAGATTTAAAGTCCTCTTTAGTAGGCAAATTCTGGAGATGAACCTGCCAGTACGGTTCTGATGTCGATGGTCTCTTTTCTGCAGTAGCGTCCTGGCTGCATGGCTCAGGTGATGATGCCCACTCTGGGGAGGGCGCTGCATAGCGAGTGAGGGTGGGGGTAGCATTCAGCTCATCCTCTGACAATTGTGACCTAGGGATAAATGGGACCCCAGGGACAAATTCCCCTGGCTGTGATAGTTGGGGGGATCTTAGGGGGAGACCCTTGGGACACTTCCCCTGTCCTCCATTTCCTTCCTGCTCATCCTCTATGGGGCTTTGCCCTTTTTCTGGGGCTTGTGACTGGGGTGAGGTGCTCCTGCACGGTTTCTCACCTTGCTTGTGGTGCTGCCGGTCACCTTTAACTGGGGTCCGCGGGGAAGCCGCTGCTGTCTGGCGCTGCTGCGCCGCAGGAGAGCCACGCTGCTCCTTAGGTTGTGCGCCAATATGGCGGTCAGGCGCGGCCTGCATCGTGGTGGCGGGAGCCTGGCGCGCAGTATGCGGGAGCGGTGCGGTGGCTGCCGATGAACCGCGCTTACCCGCTGCTGGAGTAGGGGCCATGATGGGAGCCTCGATGGTTCGTGCCGGGTTCCTCGTGGTGCCACCAGCTTTCCTTCCCGTTCGCGGGTCCGTGCTGGCTGCGGCGGTGGAGCGGAGGAAGCGGGTGAGTAGCGTATCTCCCGTTCTGACAGGGTTCTGGTGTCCCGGGGTCTTTGCTCCCCTCCTGGGGGTCTTTTTGGCTTTGGGGGCCAGGGTATCTCCCCTCCTTACTGGCTAAATGGGCACCGGGGTACGGAGCTCACTCAATGTGCGGCCATTAGCTCCAGGGTCCAGCCACGCCCCCTTTCAGGAGCCGTCCTTCTTGGAGACAAAGAAGAAACCTGCGCCAGCCGGAGAGGAGGACTTGCGTATGAAACCCCTCTGCAGGCTCTCCTTGATGTATTCGGACATGGCAGCCATCTCGGGAACAGAAAGCGGATAGACATGACCTGGGAAGATTGGCATCCGGTAGGAGATCTACAAGGCAATCATAGGGATGATGCGGTGGCAAAGTCTCCGCTTGTCTCTTAGAAAAAACATCTGCAAAGTCCTGGTAACAAGCTGTCTGACCCCCCAGAGACTTGGAAGACACAGAAGAGGTCAGGACCAGATGTGGTGCCACCATGCATCGAGATTGGCATTCAGGACCCCAAGGCAGAATCTCACCAGTCTTCCAATTGAGGACCGGAGCATGGAGTTGAAGCCAAAGAAGACCCAGAAGAAGAGCTGATGTGGAGCGAGCAGGACATAGAAGGCCAGTCTTTCTTGGTGTAGGACTCCAACTTGAAGAAAGAAAGGCTCTGTGCGGTACTGGACCGGATCGGAAAGAAGCTGTCTGCTTACTGAAGAAATGACTAGAGGTGATTTGAGGGGCACCAGCGGAATGTGATGCAGGGAGACTAGAGCTGCATCCACAAAGTTCCCCATGGAACCAGAGTCCAGGAATGCTGAAACTTGCACGGGAGCGCCGGTACAGACACCGAGGAGCACTGGAACAGTCAGGCGTGGAGAAGCTGAATTCACACCTAAGGACGCTTCTCCCAGAAACCCTAGGTGCTGGCGTTTCCCGGACGTTGGGGACAGACTGGACGAGTCCCGATGAGGTGCTTGGGACTGGCACAGTACAGGCAGAGGTTTTCTTGAAAACATCTGGAACGTTCCCCAGGCATGAGTCAGGCTCTGTCAACCTGCATAAGTTCACCTGCGACCGGAGGCTGGAGTGGCTTTTGGAAGACCGGAGCTAACCGAGGCAGATGTGGAAGCCGGACTAGAGGTTGCTTGTGCCGCAACTCTTCAGCTCGTTTCAAGAACCGCACATCTATCCGATTGGCCAGGGTGATGAGACCACTCAGAGAAGCCGGCAGATCACGGGCGGCCAATGCATCTTCAACCCATGAAGACGGTCCTTTTTTGAAGGTCGCAGATAAGGCTGCTTCGTTTCAGGAGAGCTTGGACTTGGCCTAGAAGTGCTCCTTGGGCAGCAATGTGCTGCAACTGCCGGGCAACAACACCCGAAAGTTCAGCCAGTGTCCGACGTGGCTCATTGGCGGGGTCCATGGCCGGATTTCACTGTCAGGATTCAGAGTCTGTGGACCCTCTGGTATTCACCAGAGCCCGCCACAAAGCGAGATGGTCTCGCTACGGCGGGGTAGCACCAGGTGCGACTAGGCTGCAGTGGCAGCCAAGGTAGCAATACAGGAGACAGGCCGTACCCGGGGTGACAGCGGGAGAACAACACGGGAAGGTACACTAGGACTCAGGTCAGGAACACAGGAGCTGGCACATGGATCAGGAATGCAGGAATGGACTGGTACACGGATCAGGAACACAGGAACAGACTGGCACGCGGATCAGAAACACAGGAACGGAGCGGCACACGGGAACGCTGGAAACACACAGGAACGCTGGAGACAAACAGGAACGCTTGGATACACAGTTGGGCTTTCTCTTCAGAGGAATGGCTTGAAGATCCGGAGCCGCCGGATTAAATGCAGCCGCCGAATTAAATGCAGACCTGGAAGTGGCCAGCGCCAATCACCTGTGTGCTGGCCCTTTAAATCTTGAAGTACCGCCGCGCACGGCCCAGGGCGCGCGCGTGGGGCCTAGTCCGGACGGGAGCTGGGAACCTGGAGAGGTAAGTCCACGGGAGATGGGCCGGCGCTGGGGGTGACAGTGGGTGAGGTTTCTTTTCCTGAGTTCTGGAAGAAAGTACATTTGTTAAACTGATTCCAGGAGCACTCCCAAGAAAACTTCTCTTCTCTGGAACCAGATTGGAATTTTACAAGTTCATTGTCCATCGTAGATCTTTTAGGAAATTTAGGCAAAAGTCTCTGCTCTGAATTAGCGAAATTTCAGTGTCTGCTATTATCAATAGGTTGTCCAGGTAAGGCACTATTAGATGCCCCTAACTGCAGCTATTACCTTTATTATTATTTAGAAAGATTTGTGGTCTAGACAAAATTCCAAATAGAAGGGCTACAAACTGATAAATCGTCCCCTCTCACCTTAGTAGCTTTCGGGATCGATTGTGAATAGGGATGTGGCAATGCACGTTTTTTTTTTTTAGTTCAGGGTGCACATGAATGCATCATGCTTCATAATGGCTGTAGCAGATTTTACACTCTGCACTTTGAATCTAATGTATTAGATCCAATTGTTTAAATATTTGAGGTTTATTTTTAGTCTGTAGGAACTGTTTGGTTTCTTATTATAAATAATGGGGAATCATGGCTTTCCTGTTGCTGAAAATGAGGAACCTCGATTGCTACCCCTATGGTAACTAGTTCCTTTATTTTTGTCCACATTAATGATGTTAACTTGGCAGAATTTTGTTTGGATACTAAACATCTTGACGAAGGGGAGGATAATAGTTCTATCTGGTGACCCTCTTGGATAATATATTTAGAATCCCCCTGTTCTGGGTAACTGACTTCCACTGAGCATAGAAGAGCTGAAGTCTCCTCCGACCCGGGAGTCATTGGGGCTCATTTACTAAGGGTCCGAATCGCGCATTTTCGTCAGGTTTCTCGAATTTTTCCGAATTGCGACGAATTGCCCCGGGATTTTGGCGCATGTGATCGGATTGGGGCGCATCGGCTCTGACTTTCACGCGCCGGATTTTCCTACGGATTTGGAAAAACCGCAGAATTTTATAAAAATTTGTGCCGCAAGAATAGCACTCACATATACCAAGACGGAGAAGGTGAACTCCGGCGGACTTCAGCGCAGCAGCGACACCTAGTGGACATCGGGCGCACGATCTTAGTGAATCTCGGCAGAACCCAAATCAGCGTCGGAGAACGAGCCCCTGGATCGCGACTGGACCGGGTAAGTAAATCTGCCCCATTGTCTAGGTTCTGATTTCTTTGAGGTAGGGTTAAGGATAAACACTTTACCTCTTCCACATATCGGATAGCTCCATCTCCCTATTTCACTTTTTTCCTATATGTCAGAACCTTAAGGCGCGAAAGGATGATGTCTTTTTTTGTTCTTTTATCTCTGAAATCTCTTTTTTTTTTCTATCTGCTGCTCACTCTAGAATATCATCTAGATCTCGGCCAAAAACAGATTCACCAGTAAGGGGGACATTACAGAGTTTAGATTTGGACTTAACATCCCCCTTCTAGTGCTATAAATAAAGGGCGCTTCTTGTGGCATTTGACAGAGCCCCTTAAAAATCCTGTGGTGGATTTTAACACTTGTATGAAATCAAGGAAAACCTAGGTATCTTTTCTCTCATATGGGACTCTAATTCTTTAAACACACATATATAGACCTGGCCACAGATGTAGCTGCTATATATGTTTTTAAATTAATCATATCCACCTCCAAGCTTTTTTTAAGTAAGCCATTATCTTTACTGACCATAGGGACCTTAAAGAGAACCTACCACCACGATTCTACCTATAAAGGTAGATCGAGTGGTAGGTGGATGTATGGGACGTGAGGATAGCTCTTTTTAGAGCTAATCCTCATGTCCCCGCTAACTTTTGGTACATTTTATTGAGCTAATATGTAAATTTCGTTATGCGGCTACTGGGGCGTGGAGTAGCCGGCACGAGGCTACACAGCGCGGCTACTCCACGCCCCAGTAGCTACATTACTCCTCCTACCCTGTTGCGTGTGGCGCGCAGCTACGAAGAGCGTCCTTGGAGCTGGGGCTGCTCATGACGGACGAGGGCGCGCAGCTACGCACCGCACGCAACAGGGTAGGAGGAGTAATGTGGCTATTGGGGTGTGGAGTAGCCGCGCTGTGTAGCCTCGTGCTCGGCTACTCCACGCCCCAGTAGCCGCATAACAAAATTTACATATTAGCTCAATAAAGTGTACCAAAAGTTAGCGGGACGTGAGGATTAGCTCTAAAAAGAGCTATCCTCACGTCCCTTACATCCACCTACCACCCGATCTACCTTTATAGATAGATTCGTGGTGGTAGGTTCCCTTTAAGTTGGAAGGAATCCTGTAACGTCCATGCCAAAACGTCCCTCTATCCGTAGTTGGAAGATTAGGTTGCTGTTAATTCCTGTTTCCTGTGTGTGAACTGTGACTTAGCCATTGCTGTGTTTTGACTTATTGAGCCACAACCTGCTCTCTGCAGTTCAGCTCTGTCCAACAAGGGTTACTAGCCTGACGGACAGCTACTGCTGGAGGTGTGTCCAGGATCTGCTTTATATATCTGCTCAGTCCCATCAGACATGGCTGGTTATACTATATATCTCGACTAATTTCTTGTCTGTGCTTGTGCTATTGTATTCTATTGCTTAAAGGAAACCTGATTTGATGCATTATGAAGCAAACAATCCTTGAGAATGCTGTAGCTAAACTGATGCAGAATCATATCTTGTTTACCTCTCTGCTGAGTGGTTTTGCTAATAAAACAGATATAACATTATGATAATTAAGCTCTGTTCTGTATCTGGCTCAGGGCTTCACTGTAGGAGAAGATGATATAATCCCTGTGTTGTGCCTTAAGGCAGAATAATCAATTGCTGCACCATCCCCCAGCTGCTGTGTACGAGTCATCCAGCTCAGGTTGATTAGTCACGTCTTGATAACCACCGTGCCTAATGAAAAGCTCTGTGTGTAATGTGTTTATGTCAGCCACCCTGACCCAGCTTATAATTGTTTTTTTAAGCAAAACCACTTAGCTCAGGGACTAACCAAGATATACTCCTGCATCAGTGTAGCTACAGCATGCTCAAGGTATGTTTGCTTCATAATGCATCAAATAAAATGGCAGGTTTCCTTTAACTTTGATTTTGTTATCTCGGCTTTGTACTATCGTCTACTGACTTTGGACTCTGATTGTGTTCTGTACTTGCTATCTTGTTGTGAACTGGACTCCTGGCCTCTCTTTCGGTGTCGTTTGTCTGTTGTGTTTCGTGTCTACACTGTTACTTAGGGAGAGAACAACACCCATTTACTGCCCACGGCTAAGGGTAGGGCCAGTAAGTAGGCAGGTGACAGCTTGGGGGGCTTAGTTTAGGGCTCACTGTCCTGTCATCTAGATCAACAGAGGTAAAAAAAAAAGAATCTTTTATCTGTTTCCTCTATTTCTAATGATGGTTAAACAGCCACAGAATCTACTCAAAAGAGGGAGACAGCAGTGTCTTTCTTCTTTTGGTGGGGGGCTCCTGAGGGACTAATGCATTGGAAATGGAGGATTGAATTTTTTTCATCTATTAATGAGCGCAATGCAACCATAAAAGACAGAGTTTCCTATTTCATGACTTTAGCAATACAATTTTACATAAAGATTTTTTGTAGTTTCTAGCTGGAAAACACTTGTCTTTCCCTGCACCAGATTTATCACTGTGATAATGAATTCTGGTGCAGGACAAGACTGTCGGTTCCTACTTAAGACCTATTTTTAGTCTATACTGTGCGGCAGAATTTTGCCCCTTAAGTCGAGAAACTAGCGAAAAAGAGTCTAAAAGCCTTGATAACTGTGGTGTAAAGCATTTTAGACAGTGTTTTGGGCGCAAAACCACCAGAATTGTGGTGCAAGTGCGTTAAAAAATCCCCCCCCCCATTGTTTGGATGGTATTTCTTTTTAAGTCTCTTTCTCTTAGGCTTATGAAGAAGATCGTTTTCTACCTAGAGAAGAACACGAATATATATGTACATACATACTGAGAGAGAGAGACTGGGCTCCACCATTAACATTATAATCCCCTGGTTACTCATGATCAGTAGCTTAGGACTGTCATCGATTTAATTAGCGAAGGCAAATAATATGAGTGGAGACCTCAGATTAGTGCCACGGTTGGACTAGCATAGAGAGAATTAATACTTGCCGGCATCTGACCTCACTTTCGCTCCTGCCCCCGACCTCGGTGTCCCTTCCGCTCCCGATGGACTCTGTGCCACCACCAAAATGACGCCCGCAATCCTACCACTCTGGAAGCCCCTCCCCCTTTTTTTTGCTATGCAATGGCAGCGGAGACACAAGGGACCGACAAGAGAGGAAGGGATCTCCGAATCTCTCTGGGCTGACGCTCGTACCGGGGCATATGGTGACTGAGGACACCCCTGCCATGGACAGCTATCTGCCAAACAATCTCCCTCCCCCCATGATGGAGAGGAGGAGGCATTTCACAGTCTCTCCTGTAGGGACAGGAAACAGACACTGATGTCAGAGGACAAAAGGAAAGTCTTTAACCTGTCTCAGTTTCCTGTCCCTGCAGGGCGCAAGAGGTCATCCTCCACGTGGTCATCAGATGGGACGGCATGGAAAATGGGGGGTTCCCATTTATGATTTTAAAGTTGCCCCCTTGGGGTCGGGGTAGCAGGCCCAGTTTGGTATTAGTGAATAGATTTTGGAAAAATTTATATTTTTGACACATATATGTTTAGTTTTTCAATCTGATGTGTATTTTGGAAGATATCTCACCGTCCCAACTTTTTGTTGCACCCTGTATATAACATTTTAGGAACGTTACAGGAGTAAACTCTATAACAAAGTAGTGCATTATAATTGTAATAGTTGGAGAAACAAAAAAAAGACTTTTATATATTTTTGTATATTTCATTTTAAACTTAATTGTTAAGATCTGCATTCAGTTTTGAATCGCGGCAGCACCCTTTGAAATGCGTTTCAAATCATAATCAATACATCACGTTTGAATGCGGCCTGATTTATCTTTAATTAGGTAAATATTAGGACACGACTATATACATCATATGGACAGCTCCTCCAACAGACATATGCACATGCAGAGAATAAATCCAGGGTGTATGTCCACCTTTAAAATAAAATGTATTCACTTTTCTGCACATGAAGGTGGATTTAATAACTATACAGCACAATAATAAGTACTCATATGACTTGTCTGATAGGGAGTCTAGTAAACCAGATAAACTATCTGTTCTCCTTTCCACACGCATATCATAAAAGGAGCAGAGACTGCAAGACTAGGAGGTGTTCACTGTGACTCAGCAACTTTCATTCACATCCAACCTACACACGATTAGGGTAGCCTCATGTAAAACAGTGTGTTGTCCGTTTTTTTTTTTTATAATGGACAGCGTACGGCTGCTTTAAAGGAAACCTACCACTTCTGATGGTAGGTATGAGATGTAAACACCGGGCACCAGCTCAGGGTGAGCTGGTGCCGGAGCTTACCTTAGCTAGTGTTTTAAACCGCTATATCGCGGTTTAAACACATTTTGATTTACAGCCCCGAGGTAGCTTCGGGGCTGTAAATCAAAATGTGTTTAAACCGCGATATAGCATGGCCATTATTTAAATGGACTGTGCGACCGATCCAGTAATAAGTAAACCTTGGCCCAAATGTATCAAAACTGATGCAATCTGCCTTAGTGCATTTTGCCTTACTAATGTTCAGACTGCCCCAGATAACGTTATAGTGTGATTACGCACGCCCTTAGTGAATCTGGATGTGACACAGTTGCATTTTTTTTTGTGCACTTTGCTTCAGAATTTTGGCACAGCTAATTAATAAATGTGTCCGACTAAGCACTACCAAGCCCATTAGGTGCACAATTTTTTAAAATGTCGGACAAAGAGCAACTTAGACACAAAAGTGTCGCAAACACTTCATAAATACATGTACAGGCTCCAAAGACTCTTTTTCTGGTGCAGACACAATGGTATATCTGGGCCCTGTAAGAATTAGTAAATTGGACGGATCACTCATAGATAAGTTTATGGGGTCCATGACTAATGCAAATTGGCTGTGAAAAACAGATGAAACTGAAACTGCTTATGTATACACAGTGCGCCCCTCTTGTCATGGGGCTGTGTCTGATATTGGGCCAGTTTTTTTTTTCTACATATTCATTCTGAAAATGTTCTTTAGAATGTCCTGTTATTTCCAAAAAGAATCATTTTGGAAAAGAGAAATAGTCTCTTATCAAACAGAGCAAATATTTCTAACCTCTGTGCTTGTTAAAGTTCACCTCTCGTATCCTGTATTTTAAGGACTGGGACCTGAAAGGACCTGTAATAATAGGTAAATAAACGGAAGTAAAGTGAACGAAAATGAAGTGGGGTTTGGGGCCCCTGACTGGCAAATTTTGTGGGCCCCCCATAGAATGATCATCCACCCCTGTGTACATGGTTTTCTGTGACTTAGGGTCCCTTCTCCTCCTTGGGGCCCCCTGAACACAGCCAGCGATGAAGCTTACCCCAGAACTGCCTTTTCTGTCCATGTTTTCTGACCCTGTCTTTAAGTTAAAAACCAAAAAATAAAGTCCAATATAGGTGCCTGGTTAAATGCAATTCAATTCCGCTGTATGAACACGGGCAAACTTGTGAATTGTTTGTCATAAGTATTACAGTCACAGATAGCGCCAAGTGTTACCAACATGATACAGTGATTCCTCTGTTTCAGTCTCCGGTGTCACAGATGAAAGTGTATGTTATGGATGACTGCTACTCATAGTATCCTGTTAAGCGGCATCAAACACATATTTATATAGTTTCATCCATCTATAATTTTCTGTTGCATCATGTTAATCATGTGAATACTGGATTAACTGCTTTAACTAGGTTTAGTGCTCTCGTAACAATAAAGATAACACCCACATGACTTCCTATATATACAATGACATTGTAATGATAGACATTCTCTTCTAGCTGCATCAGTCAAGGTTGTGCGAAGGACAGCAGACATCACTAATCACTCTACTTCCTGCCATTTTACATTGTCATTGTTAGAAAAGTCAGAAATTCTCTGAGCTGCTAGTATATAACAGGACGCAGAGAACACCATTCTCCCCACATTACACAGACCATTAAAGGAAACCTATCATAAGGAATCTGCTATCAGAAGTAGATCTGGTGGTAGATTCTCTCTGCCTGTATTTGTTCTAATCTGTAATATAATAATCCTAGAACCTAACCTGACATGTTAAAAACTTTATTTTAGTAATATGCAAATTAACTGCAGAGGCTACTGGGGCATGTACTAGCCTGGCCGGGCACTGGGAGCTAAGGCTGCTCCACGCCCCAATAGCCTCTGCAGTACTTCTGGTTTATAGGTATGTGTGCAACCGAAAATTCTGGGGGTCAAGGGACCCGCTTCATCCACTAGCTGGCCCTCGCAGACAGCCTTCCGTTTCCAAGGGGGCTTTACTTCCTGTGTTGTCAGTCTGAGTAGGCCATCCATTGGATAAAGCGGGTCCCTTGTACTGATGGGTCATTCACTGATGAGTGATGGAAGTCGGCTTCTGACTGGGATCTGATGGTTCACTTCACCATGTCATAAATGGGTAACCACAAGCATTTTAATCAGATAAATTACAATTAACACTCGAGTTGACCTGGGTGACCAAGCACCAAAAAATGTTTCACCAAACATTTAAAGAAAATCTACCATCAAAATCTGTCCAGGGACACTTAATCATAGATCCTGGCACTTTGACTGTGCCAATTTTCTTATAGTTGATATCCATCATTCCTTCAAAAATCATCTTGTAAAATTATGCTAATGAGCCTAAAGGCCAATGGCGGTGCATTAGCAGAGCCCCTCCATGCTGTAGCTTCACAGGCTAACCTCAAAACTTCCTCCTACTAGTGATACAATCGAGTTAAAAGTGGAGTGGTGTGGGGAGATTTAATAGGGAGCCATTCAGGAGCCAGAAAAGCCGGCTCTTCTTAGTGAGCGGAGCCAGCTCACTAAGAAGAGCCGGAGTTCCCATCACTACCTCTGCCTGCTGTAATTTCACACAGAGCGAGTGGCGGAGCAGCCTATGAAGCTGCAGCAGGACACCGGAAACAGTCTCCCAGAGCCCTTCTGGCTCATTAGCATAATTTTAAAAGTTGATTTTTAGAAGGAAAGAGGCCATGTATAACAAATATCAGATTACCACAGTCCTGGTGTCTGGATCTACCAGTAGGGTCCCCTGGTTTATCATGATGGATTTGAATGTTAGCTTTCCTAGATAGGTGATCAAAAGTAGTCTAGATTATTCCTTTAAAGTGATAACAGAGAAATCTGCTCATCCTGACATAAACATAAGTAGTGAGAACATCAGACTACACATGCAGCAGCACATGTGGACACAGCTCGGAAAGTCCCTCTGGATCTTCTCCCAGCGTCTTGGCCACGGCTTGCCAGCTCTTGCATCATCCCCTGTGACTCATCCTAACCCGTGACTTCCAGCGCCGCACTTCCGCACTTCGCTCCCCCGTCACACCCGCGCTACGTCATCCTGACCGCGCCCCCTTCTGCGTCTCAAGCCTCGCTCTAGAGCCCAGCTCTGCTCTCCCATTGGTGATAGTCTGGCATTACATAATAACATACTCCATTGAGATGCCTAGCGAGCAGACGGCCGGCCCAGGAGCAGGATTGGCTTCGGGTCACGTGCCTCGTGTACGCTTTCCCATTGGCGGAATTCTTCATATATAACCCAGGTTTCGGCATTTTGTCCTTCAGTCGTTTTGCTGAAGACGCAGACGATGATTAACATGAACTCCTGGTCTCCAAACGAGAACCCACTCACCACCAACCTGCGCCGCCGCGGTTACTGCCCCTGTCACCAGCGAACAGACCCTACGTGGAGAAAGGTGAGAGGTCATCTGTCAGCCATCCATCCATCCATCCCGTCTCCATTCATTTACTACTACTGCTCCATTGTTTGTGGATTGGGTTACATAAGTCCAGGGGGTAGTGACTGGTTACAATGTTATGTATCTAATAATAGGTCTATCCGAAACCTCTACTGGAGATGTGATCCCAGCGATCACTGTGGTCGTACGATGTGATTGGTCTTAATTAATGAAAATATTCTAGCACCTCCTATATGCCAACTAAACTGTGACAATTTATTTGTCAAGGTCACAAAAACCTGACTTGGGGTTCAGGATATTGTCACCACACAGGGAATGAGATGCCTTGTCTTACAAGTTACTGAAATTAATTTTTAAAAAAGGATTTTTGCATTGATTTTGATGTGATGTGTGATCTGGAAAATTGTACATTGTTATAGTAAGGATGTCCTGCTTTCAACCTTTAAAGAAATGTTACATTTGTTGCTTTGGATATTGGTAAATAATCGTTGACTTTTTGTAATGTAATGCCCTGATGTGTGATCTTCTACTACTGACAGGTGATTTGGGGGCTGTTGTTGTCTTCAATGATGTAAAAAATGGTTTTTTAAATAGGGGTGATGTGTCGGATGTAACATGGCATAGGACTAGTGGGCACTCAAGGACATCATTCGTGTAGATTTTGTCCATGTAGCCTGATGGAACACATAATTTGTAACCAAAGGCTGGCATGAATACTGTTGTGTTAATCTGCAGACAGCATGTTATAGAGCAGAAAGGGCAATTGTGGAATATAAATATTGTATGTGCTGGTAGACAATGACACACAGGAGTTGTGCCGATTGCACATAGTATCCTATCTGCCGCATGCAGTAGAGCTGAGCTGGGAGATGCGAGTGGCCATCGCTGTTGTAAATAATAACATAGGATCTGTTCTGTTTTCCATGTTTAGTGAGACCACCTGTGCTCACTACACAATGACCTGGTGCCATAGATGTCAATGGGGACAGATATTTGGCTGCAAACTGTGCTGCTGGACATCTATCCCCCATGACGCCTTGGAAATAATAGACTGTAGATCAGGAATTGGTTTCTAAAACCTCATCCGCTAAGGATATAAAGGGAACCTAACACCACAAATCTACCTATCAAGGTAGATCAGGTGGTAGGTGCATCTATAGGACGTGAGGATTAGCCCTTTTTAATCTATTCAATCTATTTTATTTCGCTAATATATAAATTTCCTCCGGAGTAGCTGGAGCCTGAGGCTACACTCCATGTCCTGGTAGCCTCTTTGATCCTCCTACCATATAACTTCGATAGCCCTTAAAGGAAACCTACCATTTAGAATGGCAGGGGTAAGCTGTAAGTACCAAGCACCAGCTCAGGGTGAGCTGGTGCCGGTACTTACTTTCGTTAGTGTTATAAACCGCGGTGTCGCGGTTTTAACACTTTTTAAACTCTAGAGCAGAACAGGCTTCGGCGCTGCGTGCGCACGATCGTGCGCGCGCCTACATAGGAAATAGCGGAGATGTCGCGCGCAGCGCTGAAGCCTCTCCTGCTCTAAAGTTTAAAAAGTGTTAAAACCGCGATACCGCGGTTTATAACACTAACGAAAGTAAGTACCGGCACCAGCTCACCCTGAGCTGGTGCTCGGTACTTACAGCTTACCCCTGCCATTCTAAATGGTAGGTTTCCTTTAAGGGCTATCCTCACGTCCTACAGATGCACCTACCACCCTTATCTACCTTTGTAGGTAAATCCGTGGTGGTAGGTTCCCTTTAATTGGCAAAGGATGTCCAGTTTCCTGATGAGATGGATCTAGTGCCCATACATTAGATGTGTCAGAGGACCAGTGATTGATTTGGCTGATGGTGATGTCTTGCTGTAATCATGTCTGGGCTTGTCTTCAGAAGGGCTCGGGGTGGTTATTTCTCGTCCCCATTTTCTCAATGTCATGACAAGAATGCAGCTTTAACCGAAGTTGTTGAGATGATGCATAGTCTTTAGACTGTAGTTAAGGGTAATATCTAGATGGTATTCTGCCATGAAGAAAACCCCCTATAGACTGGCTAGCCGCAGACAAGTGGTTTATGTTCTTTCTGGAAAAGATATCAATTATGTTAAAATAAGTCTTTTTCAGCACTTCATGTCAAACTTTACAAATGTGAAGGTCCTCCATTTTCTGTCAGGTTTTTTTTTGTTCTGTTTAACTTGAATGGGATATTTTGATGTTTATTGTGGTTTTATCACCAAATGAATTGCGCTACTGCAGGTTTTGTAGCATTGATCCATAAATGAAACCTAGTGAAAGTCTGTTAAGAGCCTAATATTATGGATAATGCTACATGGTCACAACATGTCCTAATAGAACACTGCACCTAATGATTGGGTTTGCTGTGAGGGTGAGATGTATCTGATGGAAGCTGTATACACTGTAGCAGACATAAGCTTTGTGACATGCCGTATGAGGGTCCTTTAAAGTCTCACCTTGTATTGGAAAGTAACTTATAACTTACTTTTTTTTTTTTTTTTTTTTCCAGTGTTGGAAGAGGAAGACTATCTTTATTCATCATCACACTTGAGGTAACTTGCTATATCAATTTTGTAAGACCTGAGGCTGTTAGAGTAACAGGTTGCCACCCCCTGATGACTTTGAATGGAATACATTTTTGCGGTGCCCATGCAATGCTGTGATTTAAATGCATGTACATGGTTAACATGAGAGAAATACAGTGGCTCGGCACTACTGACGATACACGGGGATAGACACGGAGGTCTTGATAAGTGGTTGCCAAAATTTACATGGTTGTCACCTGTGATTGGTGACCGCACCTACTGCAGGTGTTACCAATGGGTGTCCAACTTTTTTTCTTTGTGTTATAGGACCCTCTTCCCATAAACTTAATTTGAATTTCACAAGAAAAACAATGGTTTCATAAGTTACTTACAAGTTTATGACCACTTATAAAATGTGTTCAAAGTTCTACCTGTTCTGTTGGTTTGTCAATGCAACCCTCTCCTTCCACTGATGGCAACACAGAAGAAATGGTAGCGCAGACTTCCAGTATCTGTTCTTTCAGATGCTGCAAGTTTCGTATCTTCACAGCCTATTGTTACACAATGGACTTTAGGAAGAAAGCTCAGACCTTTGGGGTCAGCTAGATTGTTGATTTTAGAAAAAAGGAGTATATGTACAACAAATATAAGATAACCACAGTCAGTGCCTTAACCTCTAATATTGGAAAGATGTGTTGTCGTTTTCTTTTAATAAAATTATGACCAGACCTAGTGCCCCACAAATGGCTGAGCCGTGGGATTGCAGGACCCACCCTGATCCAACATGCAACAAAAAGTGTAGTGTAGTTTGCTCTGCAGGCTCCATTATTGTGTTGATTTGGGTATACTATTGGTTGTACTTGCTACATAATTTGATCTTCACAAGCAATTGTCTCAAAGAATTTGAGTAATTTTAACATTTCTCCTTAGTGTGAAGTATTTGCGCAGCAAGACTGTCAAAAATGATGGCAGAATCGATGCCGTTCTGCGGCCCCGCCGGCCCCTTGTCGGGATTGGAGCTGGAGGCCTGGTACGAGGACCTACAAGACATCTTGTCCTCAGAAACAAAAAATGCTGCGTCACTCCAGTTGGTATCCGATGAGCAGGTTAGTGCTGTAATAAGTGACTTTACATGCTGTGTAGTTTCATGTGTTCACCCTGATGTAGAAGAAATGTAGTGTTTTGTTCTGCTGATGTCCAGAAGAGCTAATATGGGAGAACACATACGCTTTGCATCATTTAATAGTTAAATGTTTTTATTCCCTGCAGGTGGAAACACTGGATAGCTCTCCATATCTGTGGACACTTGAGTCAATAGACTCCACATTACCAGTGAACTTTACCGATGAGGAAGTGGTGGCTTTAGAAACGGTGGTGGATCAGTTGCCTTCTGAGGTTTTGGAATTCCTAACCCAGGGATCACAGAATGACTTTGACAATCCATCAACTTCCTCAGAGTCTCCAAATAACACACAGGAGGCGGCTGCAGACCTGGACTCCGGCTGCAGTAGCTCTCCATCCCAAACCCATACAGAGGATGAAGACTCTAGTGGAAGCCAATGTGGAACAAAGCGGAAGAGGAACGCCCAACCCAGAGGCGGAAAGGTCCGAATGAAAGAGAAGGATCAAGAGAATGAGAAGAAAGTTTCTCACTTGGTGGCGGAGAATGAACGTCTGAAGGCAGAGATTGAGCGTCTTACTATGGAGGTAGAGCGGACCAGGAAGTCTCTCATAGAAAGAATGGTTAATATGAAAAAGTGAACACTTAACAATGAAAGTTATCTATGATGTATGGAAAGAACTGCACGGAAAATGGTCACAGTGGGATGTTCTATGGACATTTGGAGTTTGTTGTCATAACTGTATATAGTCCTGTATATAAACTATGTAAATCATTGTAGTTAGATGTTTATAGGGGCATACATAAAATATTTCATAATTACCCCTGATGGGTCAAGGCCTTGTGCATTGAGGACCTGTCAGTTTGATTGGGAACTGTAAGCCAACTTTAGTCAGAAACCCTATGGTTTAGGGTCCCAAATCGACTTGTGTGAGGGCTGTATATTGCAGCAATAAATAATAAATAAATTACACTTAAATCTGAAGATCATGTTCCAGCACCATCTCTCAAACTGCAAGTAAAGCTATCATAGTACACCCCAGCTTTATTGGGTGTGTGCCATACCTACCATAATACCATGGTGTACTGCAATGGCTTCACTTGCCACAACACACAGGTGCAGAGAAATTTGGAACCCTAAACCACTGGTTCTGAAGAACCAGTGTACTGATCATCATGACGGGTTCCCTTGTAAGTATTGAGACCTGCTATGCCTATGGTTATAGTTGTCTCGATTAGAATTCTTTTGAGACAAAAAATCCTCTGACATGTACACATCTAGAAACATTACTTTGATATGTACATCTAAGAGGGACTACATAAAAATCAACACTTCTAAATAACATTTTATTTCTACAAATAAGATGGCTTTTTTTTCTTTCTGACCAAAAGACCCTCAAATTCAGGATGTTCCAGTTCTGATATAAGGGTTTATTATGCATTGCCTGTATAAATCTTTTTGTAACTGTTCTCAAATAACTAATGGTTAATATTCTCTTTATATAGAATAAAGTATGTGGGTATGATGAAAATACAGTATTCATGGCCTGTGTTTACTCATTGGACCAAACAGTTCATAGCATGTACTTGTATCAGTGATGCCTCTTCACCTCTTCATGGTATTGGTAATCTGCATAGTGGAAATCCTGCGGCCATATCACAAGTGTATAACACCATATGACAAGCTGATTATTTTCTGTAAATCAAAAATCAGTGTAAATGAGCTGCTGCTTTTTATTTTTCCTGCAAAAAATGTGTATATTTAGGTCTTCTATCTTGTATGCTATTATGATACTGTACTGAGCACCTGCCACATGGCAAATTGAGCATGAAAAACCAGTGGCACCATCAATGTAGTAATCTTCATATATTTGTTATCTATGGCCTCCTTCCTTCTAAAATTAACTTTTATAATCCTGCAAAGGAGCTATATGGGTTCTGAGGGTGTTACCAGAGCCACTGTCTCCCTCCCCCTGATGTAATTTGTTTCTGCAGTGTAACAGCCTGTGAATCTGCAACAATGAGGGGCTCTGGTAATGTGCCCCAGAGCTCTTCTGGCTCTTCAAAATGTGAAAAGTTTGTTTAGAAGAATAGGATGTATAAGTGACCCACAGTCAGTTCCTGGGTCTGTGAGTATGTGTCTCTGGTTTGTCATGTTTGATTTTGATGGTAGATTTCTTTCAAATGTAATGGATACCTCACTGCTTCATCACACTAAGGAAACTTCCATCAAGCCAAAGAACAAGTGTACACGATCTTTCTACAGGACAAGGTAGAGCTCCTCTGCAAGGCAGTGGTGTTATGAGTGGCTCCCTTGTGGAGCAAGAGAAATGCATAGAAAGCTGATGTTCTGTATTTTGGTGATTCCCTGAAAACCTGCTACTGAAGACTTAAACCCCCCCCCCCCCCAAAAAAAAATGGATTGAGAAAAATATTAAGGCTGTGATCCTAAGCCTGCATTCAGCCCCTTTGAAAAGAATGAAGGAAAAACCTATCCTATAAAAGCAGGTGTTTTATCAAAGCGTTCCAAAATGCATCCATAAAATCCAAATGGGTAGTGCCAACCTTACAGCCCCCTACATTCCTCATATTGAGCAGGCATGCATATTAAAGGAAATCTACCATTTGTGTTTATGCATTGTGAGCCAAACATACCCAGAGAATGCTGTAGCAACATTGGTGCAGAAACATGTTTAATACCTGAACTGCGTGGTATTGCTTAAAAAGTATAACATTCAGGACCTTGGGAAAGCAGGCTGCCTACAAAACACATTACCCACAGTGGTTCCTGAATTGTCAAGACTGGACTAATCAACCTGAGCTGGATGATTCGTACACAGCAGCTGGGGGATGGTGCAGTGAATGATTACTTCTGCCTGTCAGGGACAACACAGTGATGATGTATTCTGAGCTTATGCTGGGCAGGACAAGGCTGGAGCAGTGCATAATTGGGGTGAGGAGAAGCGCTTGTGCAACCACAGGAGCTACAGAGCCTTTTTATCCTATGTTCCTACCATATCTCTGGCAGTGTGGTGATTCTGACGCAGCACTTAACTGATCATAGAGTGAATCCACTAGAACAGTGGTGGCGAACCTATGGCACTGGTGCCAGAGGCGGCACTCGGAGCCCTCTCTGTGGGCACCCAGGCCATCACCACAGCATGAAGTTCACCAGACAGGACTCAAAGAATCTTCCTACATTATCTTCCTACAATGATAGGCAAATTTGCCCTCCTCCTTTCAACTGCGTTGGTGTCTTTAGGAGGCTGAACGACTAACAATTGTCAAAGAACAAGGAGAAGTAAATTACTGCTTTAATTGCTGTGCTGGCACTTTGCAATAAATAAGTGGCTTTTGGTTGAAGTTTGGGCACTCAGGCTCTAAAAGGTTCGCCATCACTGCACTAGAAGAATGCAGCGTACAGCCAGGAGCAGTGCTCTCCATGGAAAGATGAGTGGACATGTGCTATATTATGCGGCCTGGTTGTGGTGCGGTGCACACCACACTGCCCGGGTGCCTTAGTTATGGTTGTGTTAAATCCTTTATAATTGCTGTTATTGCTGTACTTTCCAGAAGTACTAGTTTGATTTTCTCACTTTTCTAAAAAAAAAAAAATGCAAATTTGGGCACAAATTGGCTTCTGTTCCACCATGTGTGACATTTATTGTCTCCCTTGGCCACTATAATAAATTTGATGTAGCAGTAAAATGGTAGAATTCTTTTGCCCAAGCTCCAGCCTGACAAGATTCTGTATAATGCGGCTAAGGATTTATACCTTGCATAAGACTATCTAATTGGGGGAGATTTATCAAGCTGCTGAAGAGTAAGAATGTGTTTAGTTGCCCATTGCAACCAATCACAGCGCAGCTTTAATTTTACCAGTGCTCATGAAAGGGGAGCTGTAATCGGTTTCCATGGGCAACAAAGCACATTCTTACACTCAGGCAGCTTGATTAATCTGCTCCATTGTCACTAACCTGGAACATACTACACGGTCAATGTATGAGTACAAGGTGGTTTCATATCAGCACAATATAGGTACATTATTGCTGACCCATGATTAACCCCATCGTGACTGTTGTCATCATGCCTGAGTGTCCAGGTCAATTTTTGACATTGTCATTTAAAAAAGCACATATCTCTTGAAAAGCTTTACATATATAAATTTTACTTAGTTTTTTTTCATGACATGTGAGACTTTAACTTGGTAGGATTGTTTTATTACATGCGTTCTTCTTTATAAAAGTTGGCAATAATTGATAATAAATGTGAAAAAACAAACTATCATTTTTACAATTAAAGTTTTTTTTTTTTAATAAGTAGTAACTTTTCCCAAAAATATGTATGGTATTATTCCATCACCCTTTCCCAGGTTCAGCTACAGATGCAGAGGGTGCATGTACTTCTGCCAAGTGAAAGTCTCCTGCAGCATCTTCTACGTTCTGCCTTCAACTGACAGGCTGGAGGGGGACACACTTCATACGCCTAGATCTCCTGAACCATGGCCCCTAGAAAAGCAACTCTAGTGTTATACAATATGTGATTATGTATGGGTGCTTCACAGAACAGGAGATTTTTACTGTTAAAGTTACAATCAGAAATATAAAGATGTACATAAAAATCTAAATATCTGGTTCTGTGGAGATTCCCCTCGTTTAATGTGACACATAGATTGTGTTTCTAGGTGCCAGGGTTCAAGAGATAAAGGTCACTGTCATGATGCTTATAAACATCCTTTCTGCATGGAGCATGTGCACATAGGACAAATATAGCCCTAGGGCAGTTGTGAAGAAGTTTACCAAGAAAGAAATGAGAATATTGGTGCAACCTCAGTCACAGATGTGCAGTTTGTATATCTCTAGTAGTACAGGACTGTTGTAGGTAACCACACAAACTGACACCTACAACTGGTGCCATGTACTGCCTGGCCGCCATGGCAATTACACACAACAGTAACATATGATACATAGAATCTAATGTATTCTTCAGGGACTGGATGTGTACAGACACTGACAGTAGTGTTGTCATCCCTTGTTATTATTGCATTTGTGCTGGAGACAGGTCTAAGATACAAAATAATGTAAGAAGTTAGCTCTGTTACATAGTCCTGAACCACAATACTCTATAGCACCCCCAGCAGCCTGTCTATTGTATAGCACAAGAGCAGGGAGCGGTGCTCGTAGTGATAAGCACGGAAAACCCCTCTAACTACACAAATGAATAGTATAGTGCAGTGGTGGCGAACCTATGGCACTGGTGCCAGAGGCGGCACTCTGAGCCCTCTCTGTGGGCACCCAGGCCATCACCCCAGAATGAAGTTCACCAGACAGAACTCAAAGAATCTGCCTGCAGAACCTTCCTACAATGACAGATGAATTTGCCCTCCTCCTTTCAACTGGGTTGGTATCTTTAGGAGGCTGAAGGATTGAAAGTTGTCAATGAACAAGGAGAAATACATTACTGCTTAAAGTGCTGCGCTGGCACTTTGCAATAAATAAGTGGCTTTTGGTTGAAGTTTAGGCACTCAGGCTCTAAAAGGTTCGCCATCACTGGTATAGTGTATACGAGGAGCCTACAGAGGTAACATCCCAGAATACATCTCTGACACTTCAGAGGAGGAGAAGGTGGAGAAAAGTGTGCACAAGTGAAAACTGGCTGTTGTAACATTCAGAGGAACCAGCATAATAAGGGCGGTGACACATGGCGTTTTTAGGCAGTTTTTAGTTAGTAAAAACGCATTATTATCTTAATTCACAATCATCTAAATTCAAACTGGTCAAAAATGCATCCGAAAACTAAAAATGGCCCCAAAACGGCCTAAAAACGCCATGTGTGTCACCACCCTAAGGGTGGTGGCACAAGTTAGTGTTTTGAACCCATTTTTAAGCAGTCAGTTTCAAAACGCATCCGCTTTTGACAGTTTTTGACCGTTTTCCAATTTTAAGATAATTAGGAAAAACTGTCAAAAACAAATGTTTTTTTAAAACGGACTGCTTAAAAAACAGGTTCAAAATGCCACGTGTGCCACCACCCTAAGACAAAACTTTGTGGAAAAGGACTAATGTATTCATGTTGATAAATCGCACTATTAACCTCCAATGGTCCGCTTCTATATATGATGGAGGCCACACCCCCTCTGTCAACTGGATACATCAAGTGGTATAGGTTTTGAGCAAAAACCTGAAAAACGTGGAGGAGTCATAGTTGCATTTATAATCACAATAGTGCTTTAGAATTAGCAATTACCGTATTTCACCGCTTGTACGCCATGTAATCCCCTATGTAACCGGATACTTCCTAAGCTGCTTCCTTCGATTCATCTGAGATTTCAGTTAAGTAGGTGGGGAAAAACATCTTTATAATATATAATTTTTTTTCTAGGTTTATGGATTGCTCAATTCATATGGACCTGGGAATGGTGGGCTGTAAGAGCTCATGTCCACCTGTGCGAACCATTTGCAGCTGTATTTCACACAGAGCAGAGTGCATGAGGCCTTAAAGGAAACCTACCACTTGTAGTGGCAGGTTTCTGATGGGAATACCGGGCACCAGCTCAGGGTGAGCTGGTGCCAGAGCCTATTTTCGTTAGTGTTTTAAACCGCGGTATAAAACACTTTTTAAACTATATAGCCGGCGCAGGCAGGTACGTGCTCGGCGCTTACCGTGCGCGCGGCTACATAGGAAGTGAATGAGAGCCGCGCACATGGTAAGCGCCGAGCGCGTACCTGCCTGCGCCGGCTATAAAGTTTAAAAAGTGTTTTAAACCGCGATACCGCGGTTTAAAACACTAACGAAAATAAGCTCCGGCACCAGCTCACCCTGAGCTGGTGCCCGGTATTTACATCAGAAACCTGCCACTACAAGTGGTAGGTTTCCTTTAAGACGCTACCCCCATGGCTTTTTAAAGGCATCCAAAACACAAGTGGGAGGGGTCTTGGCCAAAACTCACATGCATTTCAGCACACAAATTCTGCACGGATTGGCAGCACACCACTGCGGTGCAGTAAATCCACCGGGTAGTGTATGGGATTTATTATTTCCACACCATTGCAAGTTTGCCACAAATCCATACCCGCTTCTAATTCTATAGCGGTTTGCGACTTTTGGAATTAATTCACTAGGGGTTGTACAGAGGTTGGAAAACATGGCTGCTTACATCCAAAAACAGCTCCACACCGGCACAAACCATAGTCAGGTGTGGCACCGTTTTGGAAGAAAGAAGCAATGATTTCCAACCTTCGGACAACACCTTAACCCCTTAAGGACGCAGGGTTTTTCGGCTCATTTCTCGCTCTCCAACTTCAAAAATCCATAACTTTTTCATTTTTACGTGTACAGACCTGTGTGAGGGCTTATTTTGTGCGTAACAAATTTTGCTTTCCCGTAATGTTATTTATTTTAACATGCCGTGTACCGCGAAGCTGAAAAAAAAAAAACAAATGTGGAAAAATTGAAAAAAAAAACGCACGTGCGTCACGTTCTTGTGGGCTCAGAACGATGACGTTCAGGGGCACGGCGATCGCATTAAAGATGGCGGCGCCCGCGCGCCGCCGTTTTTTAAACGCTGCTGGCAAAGTCGCATGGTTGCAAGCACCGACCGCGGTTATTAGCGGTGGGGGTTTTATGCAAAATGCAAAAACCCCCACCTTTGTATGAAGAGGACGCAGCTGTGAGCCCTCTTCATACATCCCTTATACCTCTGCGCCGTAGAGCTATGGCGCAGAGCGTTAAGGGGTTAAAGGGCATCCACCACCAGGATGAAAAACTGTATGCAAATGAGCCCGAGGGGCATTAACAACTATGGAGTCCTGAAGCTACAGCACAGAGGAGCAGCATTAGGAAAAACATTAAAAGGGGTAGAAAAAGAATTTGTGACTCAGATTCCAGAAATATCACCCTCTGAAATAAATCAAAAATGCCCAAAAGCCAAATTTCCAGAGTAAAAATAAATGATCCCCTTACGATGCTATTCCAGGTGGTGAAACCTTTTCATGGGACACAGGAACAGATTTAAGAAAACTTATTTTCTTTGGTGATCATGAAAACAATTGTTGTGTTCTGTAGGTTTTTCTTTAGGGCACATGGCTTGCTTTCTTTATCAATGGCTCTATGTTGCCGTCATGTGGCGCGCAGACTTTACCTTTATACAGTATCCCATGGGGAGAGGAGGTGGTGCAGTAATTGGTGTTGCTATAACGCTGCTCTATTTATCTCGTGTGGAGTGTAATAAGCAGACACATCTTTCAGTAGCCATGCAATCCTATGCAATACGTTACAGTCTCGCACTACCATGGAGTCAGACACTCCCATGTAAACAAGGACCACAATATTTTATTTAAAAGACTGTTCACACAATTAACCCATTTGGTGCTGCAGCTCCCCCCATAAAAGAGGTTATTTCTTCTTCTTTCCTTTCTGAGCGGGGGCTTCTGGGGTCTTCCCTTCTGCCAGGGCAAGTTCTTTCTTCAGAGCCAGAAGCTTCTGGACCTCCGTGTCAATCACTGATTTCTCTGCCTTCTTGCCCTTTAACTCCCGAACATGGTTGCCCTGAAAATATTTTGGAAAATGCATAAAACATACAGAACCAAGACATGAGATATTCTTATATTCATTGGTACTATGGTTTATGGAAAATTATCAACAAGTTAGGTCTCCTTTCCAGTGTCAGCAGATCATTATTAGTCGCAGTAGTAGTGTATCCCAAGCTTATGCTGCGGGAAATGTCCTCTGGTTTGGCTCCTCCCCCAGAAACCAGGAAGAGAAGTGATCAATGTTCCAGATGTCTCCCGTATAATGTAACTGTCCTAATATGAACAATTACATCACAGTGGAGGCCAGAGATGGATGCCATGCAGTTGGATCCGTCCCTCATAGTCTCTAATGCTGAGCATATACTGATCTTTCCAGTAAAATGAGATCCAGCGGTTCCTGGTGGATGAAACATATCCTATATACTATATCATCTGCCAGTATAGCCTACGGAGAAATTTAGTGAATGAATTTACAGGCAGACCGTTTTATATGCAACCAATCCTGCAATTGTCATACCATCAGCCGTTTAGGCTGAAACACACGACTGAATGACGGACGGTCTGCTGGCCAGATTTCACAGACTTGCCACAAAGCAGAGGATGGGACCCCGGGTATCATAGTTATATATGATGCATGGAGTCCCCGCTTCTCTGCAAGACAGCAGCATCCTGAATCACGATTACAGTTTTTGGCACGGTGTCTGTTTGACTAAATATAACCAGTGGTTTTACTAGTCACAGTCGATCACAGTGTGTTTTAGCTCCATCGAAGTGAAAGCTGTGAATTGGGAATTTAAAGTTTTTTTTAAAAATTAATCACCTATACTTAGGTCTCACACCTGGGACCAGGACCCATCACAGACCAGTGACCTCAAATGAATGGGGCCAAAATGCAATACCAAGTGCTGTGGTCTCTTCACTACGCAAACTCTGGAAACCCATTATATTATAATTATACAGATCTAATCTTACCTGCTTCTCTACCTCTTGCATTAGCTGTTTTATCCTCTCTGGATCACCAACTTTTGCAGTTTCTTTGGATGGATCTGCCGCAGGTGATGGTGTTTTAGGCTCAGCTTTCACCTGCAGAAATCAGAACATTGATGATCAAAAACAAGAAACACACAACTTCATGCACAGCCACTAGGAGCAGATTCAATTATTGTGTTGTATGATCATACATAACCAATGTCATCACATAAACTGTGTACAAGAATTCTGAACTCTACAAACAAGCTTAAAGTTCATGCAACACATTTCAACAAAGCCACCACACTGTGTGAATGCAGCCACAATTCTGTACTGTAAAGCGCTCCTCTGCCCCTACCCAGTGACTGCCGCACTATTCAACAAGCCCATTGCCGTGTTTACCCAGAGAAGAGGGGATATAACAGAGACCAAGGAGCACAGCAGTGTGAGGACATGTCCCAGTGAACATGGAGAGGTTGCAATTGAATATAAATCTATTTTCACAGTCCATACATAAAGTTGTGGTAGTAGAGCTCACTCAGGCTGCAGTTATGCACTGCTAAAGCGGTCATATTCCCATGAAGTAATAGGAGTATTTATGTATTTATCTTTATGAGAACCCTCCATAGCTTGTCAAATCATATAAAGACATTTTCAAAAGGACATCTATGACCAGGATGAAGGATTGTACACCAAGCACATTTTAAAGGGGTTCTCCTGTCACTATATGTACTTTTTTTTTTTTTTAACTAACCAGTTCTTTTGCATATATTATAGTTGCACATCCTTACCTCACCACCCTGGGCTGTATACTTTGTTTTCCTTCACTTGTCACTTCACAGCTCACTGCTGCAGCTGCATCACTCAAAGATGGCTGCCCCAATTCTGCTACATCTCCCACAATCCCCCTGGTCAGCACAGCTTCTTCATACAGAGGAAAATGCAGTCACACCCCCCCAGCAGGGGACAGGGAGCTGACTGCACATGTCAGACCAGAGAGCAGAGACAGCATACAGGTCGTTTCTATGGAAACTGTAAGTGTAGCAGGAGCTGGCAGTGCACAGGGATGACTTTGATTTCATGAAAAGGGGGCAGAAGATTTAATGTCACTGAATTAGTAAAGTGATAAGTGTGGGGAGATAAGGTATAGTGAGGTCAATCTTTATCACCGGAGAACCCCTTTAATTCAAAAATTATGCAGATTAGCCCGATGGGCTCCAGGCTTCATTGAAATCTATGAAGCCCAGAGCCCCTTAGGCTCATTTGCATAATTTAAAAATCCTGAAAGAGGGGGCACATACCAGCGTGCAAATGCGCTTGGTTTACAATCCTTGATCCTGATGGTAGATGTCCTTTGATTAGCTCCTGAATTGTAATAATGCAGTTGTAGGTTCCCATTAGCAGGACTGTACATGACGTGTATATAGTATATGGGATAGGCCTGGGAGTGCATGAAGCCGGCATGCAGCGGAGGCCATGCATACAGGAGGGTTACCTGCTTCTCTGTGCAGTCACCATTCAGCTGCTAGAAGGATTGAGAGCAAAAGTAAGAACATAGAAGAGGAAGAACAGGTAATGGTGGGAAATGCCACAACAAAAGCAAGATCACTTACCTATTTGAGCGAGTGCTGTCACTACTTGTTTACCAAGCCGCAGAAGTGACATCACTAAACATGTGATCACTACGGCCAAATAACTGGACTCTGCATTTCATTACCAGTGATTGGCTACAGCAGTCATGTGTCATCATGTGATGTCATCCCTGCATCCAGATCTGGAGCAGCAGCACTGACCTTAGAAGGTGAGTAATTCTACCTTTGTACTTTTATGACCATAGTACCACCATTTACTTTTCTTATGAATCTAGAGGCACGAGGTAGGTTACTGCTTTCAAAGAGAGTCAATCAAATTTGTACAGGAAATGAATATTTTTGGAGATGTTAATGACTGCTCTCCCATTTCTTCCTCTAGAGATTAGAGCATCTGGCAGCTCCTCACATCTCTGCCTTCAATGAATTTAAGGGGATTGGTCAGCAGCTGGAGACAGTCTTAGTAACCATGGAGATCTGTGTATGCTGTTAGTAGCAGCAAGACTGTGAAAAACCCATTTACCATATATAGTCAAGTATAAGCAGAGTTTTTCAGCACAAAAAATGTGCACGACGGGACAATGGGGGCCGCCTGCACGACAGGGCGGGGTGGCTGCCTCTATAATGGGGTTCTGGCTATATAATATGAGGCAGGGGCTGGCAGGCTATATACCGGGGAGGCTGTGACCAATGCATTTCCCACCCTCAGTTTATACTTCAATAAATAGGTTTTCCCAGTTTTTTTTGTGGTAAAATTAGGGACCTCGGCTTATACTCGAGTATATGCGGTATATTGTTGCTGGATTTGGAGCACTCTACTGCTGCACAGTGAATAGATCTCACACAAGTGCACCAGAGGGCTCTGTAAATGAAAAAAAAATTCTGGAATATAAATGCATTTTTTCACAGTCATGTTACTACTAACATACACCAAGATATGCTACATAGTTCTCCAGGAATGCTACCCAACACAAACTGCCGCTTTGTATGGTAAAAACTGCTGTCAGCTTCCCTATAACAAGGACATATGGATGAATTATACAAACATATTAATGAGGCAATCTGCCACTTTTTAATCCAATTCCATACTATGGTAGTGCATGGCTGCCATAGAGATGCATTGTGCACAGACACATGAAGGAAGAAGAATAGACAAAAGTAATGAATGGAGGAAAAGAATACGAAACACGTTTTGTGTGTAAGTTGTCACCATGTAATGTCAAGTGTCTTTAGAGAAGCTGTTCGTATTATAGAAAGAAAAAGGTAACAAAACAATGAACAAACTTGTAATTCTGTAACCATTTGCATTCGACTAAAACAACTTACCTGTCCACCCCCAAATCGTTTCCTTAGAGACTCAATCTGGTCATTTTCCAACTTCTGAAACAATGGGCTTACCTGAGATATTAAACAAAGTATTCATCATTAGTTGTAAATCTTATCTAATCCTACTCTACATACTCAATGGTGGCAATATAGTATATACAGGTGGTCTCCTACTTAAGGACACCTGACTTACAGACTGACCCCTTTGCCACTGTGACCATTGGTGAAGCTCTTTGGATACTTTACTATAGTCCCAGACTGCAATGATCAGCTGTAAGGTGTCTGTAAAGGGGGTTTATTGATAATACTTGTCCCCATTACAGAAAAAACTGTACAAAGTCGGGATCTACAATCATAAGATATATGGTTCCGACTTACAAAGAAATTAAACTCAAGTACAAACCCCTGCAACCTATCTGCCTGTGTTTGGTATATATGCAGCCACTGTCTAGTGGAAATGTGACTCTTGTACTACAGAGTACCATAGATAATGAAATATGGGCATATGCCAGAGGGTCTATTTTTGTGGTTTTCTGGCTTTAACTCAAAAATGGAGACATATCTTCCAATAAAGTAATATTCTGCTATCACACAGATGGTGTGAATAACAGACCGTGTGCTGGCGGGATTACAGTGCAGAGGACAGTCGCACAGTCATGTGCGGTCATGTGTAATCTCATTACAGTGGATCATTTATACAAATCCAATCCACATTAAGCTAAAAATCTGCAAACTGAACGGTTTGCTCTGCTACAGGCGGAGGTGCAGCAACTGGAATACACATACTGGTAATCAGTCACCGAAAAATCGTAGCCAACAGCAGCAACCAGCTGTTTTGTGATGCAGGTTGTCCACTGCCTAACAAATTTTACTACAGGTCTGACCCGTGTACTGCTAGGGCTGTAATAGATTTTTTTTTTTGTAATTGCCGCCACTGAATTCCATGTGATTCTACGGACTCGTCACATATATGTGGTTCCCCCATTGGATCAGCCAGATCGTACTTGACAAAAAGGTCAAGATGACCCGAAATGTTGTAAATGACTTTGATCTATGTAACTTGTATCTCTTAATCGTATACTACGGTGTGAAAAATTCACTGAAGTAAAATCATACAATTCATTTTGGTGTGTGCCATGTTCTCTATATACAGGACACATTATTAATACCAGGCAGGTGTCAGATGTTCTCAAGCTCTCCCTCTATACATACTGAGCCATCCAAGGTGGAAAAAAAGCCGAATGTATAATGATTGTTCAGAAGCCTGATCTCTGTTTATCTCATTCTGCAACCATTTTGATACTTACAGTTCCAATGCGATGTCCTTCTGGTAGGACGCAACGGAAATCACTGGTCAATACACTGGCTTCCTGCGGCACGAGTAGCTGCTCTTGGATGACAGTGCTTATTGAGGGCATATATGGCTGTAGCATAACGGCAAGCAGAGCTGCCATGTTTACTGCCAGACCAGTCACTGTGCCCGCACGAGCCCTGCAGTACAAGCACATTTTCAATAGGAGAAAATTGCACCAAAATAAGTCAAAAACCCTTGCAATAACTTGGACACAGTTTTAAATTTACGATCCGATATTATTTAGTTGATTGAACGTCAATATATTTAGGGAAAACCTCATCATGTATTATCTATGCTATAATAAGTTGAAATTCTGTAGGCACTTAAACTCCTATCCATACAAAATAACCTCCATCCCCATGTGTGCAATTACATTTTATTTCATAAAATGGGGGCTAGTGTCTGTGAACACTGGACTGTGCGCTGGCTGGATTTTACAGACCAAACAAACACACTGCAGATGATAGGACTCCAATCATCATCATATATATGATACAAGGGGTTGCCCACTTTAAGTACATTACAGCAAACTGATATGGTTTGTGTAATGAAGTTCAATTTTCCAATATACTTTCTGTATCAATTCTTCACGGTTTTCTAGATCTCTGTTGCTGTCATGCAACAGGCAGCTTCATTGTTTAATTCCAATAGATAAATGTCTGTCCATGGTCATAGGATGTCACACAAATGCACGGCTCGTTATATTCCTGGTCATGTGATATAACGAGCTGTGCACCTGTGTGACACCACATGACCATGGATCAGCGTTTATCTTTAGGAAGTAACAATGAAGCTTTCTTTTGCAGGACAGCAAGAAAACAGCAAGCAGAGATCTAGAAAACTGAAAAATTGATACAGAAATTATACTGGAAGATTTAATAACTTTTCATTACACAAACAATATTAATTTTTTGCTGTAATGTACTTTAAGTGGCCAACACTTTTAAGTTCTGTTTTTATCCCTATTTTCTTGTAAAACTTATTTTTGCATTGAATGTATTTGTAAGCACTGTCTTTTTGATATAAAAAACTTTTAATAAGAGTCTTGTGTTCGAAGGATTCCATAACTCAGAAGAGACATTACCTGAATTGATTGTTTAACTTGTGAAGATTGTATTGTATTGGGCATAATTTATACAAGGCGTCTCATCAGCCTTATATATTATGGTGAGTGGTGGCAACTAAATTCACTCGGGTTACACTCTCTGCCCTCCATAACCTAAGCTCCTTCCTAAACCCATGTCTGTGATCCTGACAGGACTCCTTATATAATAGGTGATGCTTGGAGTCCCCATCCTGTGTTCGGTCCAAGAAATCCAGCCAGCATGTGTTCCAGGATTCATAGACTGATTCATGGACTGAAAAGTGCTCAGGTCTTGAAGTGTAAGGATCTGGGCAATTTTATACAGCATTTACCTTCATTTAACTTTCATTGTCCGGTGTACTTCGACTTACACATATACTTATATGTGTACTTATATTTTGGAATAAAGATATCTATAGCTCTATCATGAGTATTGTCACATGTTACTCACATTTTTGGGTTTTTTCCTTAACAAGAGCGGATTTGATAGTCCTACTTTATTTAGGTGGTGTCTGCTTTTCCGTGGTTGTTAGATATCTTATATATATTAGTACAAGAGTGAATGGATATATACACGTACTGTTCCTGCGGCGTCCCTTTGATGCATTTCCACGGTTCATTGACTTGGATGTACTGGTTTCCATGACGGGAAATATTCAGGATACATCTCAGGGCATCACGAATTCTGAAATATGAGACCTTATTAAAGAACAACCTTTGCTTTTTCTAGTTGTTTAGAAAAGTAAAAGTTTAGTTCTAGTCATCCTGATGAATCCTGCAGTACATACCGAACCTTCTCCAATAGTTGGTTATATTGTCTGAGCTCAGCTGTGACCTGAGCCAAGAGCCTTTTGTCCTCTGCAAGCAACTCCATCTTGGGAACATGTCCATTGAAAAACTTCTGCACGAACATGCCAGCTCTGAAACAAAGGAGATATTGAAAAAACTGTGTATACTCTCAAAGCATCCCTATCAGTCTGCAGACCAGACAACCTACAAAATGAATAGACAATAATGTTATATATGACCGTCCAGCTAATAGTGTCCCTAGAAGGTAGGGCATATTGGGATGACAATCCCTCTAACAAGGTACAACCTATAGTGTTGGGTATATTATCTTATCAAGGCCATATTAAAACTTCATCATGTTAAAATTAGTGTTTCTTCTGTACTGATCCGCATTTATTTACCTATTAACAAAGTTTCCCAAGTTGTTAAGCAGCTCAGAGTTATTCTTCAGCATCAGATCACTCCAGCTGAACGCACTGTCTTGTCCTTCAGGCCGCAGGTAGAGCAGATAGAATCTCCAGATGTCAGCGGGAATTCCAGTGTCCTTTGCCATGTCACCAAATACACCCACTCCACGGCTCTTGGAGAACTTGCCATCTTCATAATTCAGGTATTCTGCTCAGGAGACAGTCCATGTGATTATTAAACATACTTTCTACATGGATGCTAAAAATTTTACTTTTTATTCCAAATATGTGCATCAGCACATATTTCTTAGATTTGTAATATAAATGGATATCCTAAAGTTCCCCTCTGATTGTTAGACAAAAGAGATGAGTGTATGCCAGGGGTAAAGAGTAAGCCGTACTCTAACTGTATTGTACAGGCTGTATATAGATTTTCCCCTAGCAACGCTCATTTAAAGAGCTGCTAAAAGAAAACTTTATAGCCTCTCTTTTGTTAAAAAATTAACAAAACTCCCCAATAAAAAGGTTTTACAAAAGGTTTAAAACCATGTTCCCTGCACATATTTTGTTTTTGTAACTGTGCAATGACAGTCACATATAAAGTAAGGGGGAGTCTTATTTTTAGTTAGTTAAGATATAACTGCACTGAGGCATCAGATTTGTAATAGGAGATTGGTAAATAGTCGGATTCTAATGTACTCTGGAATAAAAACATGAATGTGTCACGTACTACGTTGTATTCTAGAAAGGACATTGTATTTCACGTAAAAGTCATCTACCTGTCGCTACGAGGTGGTTAACTATAGTGTAGTTATCCTCTGCTCCCAGGAGACAGGACGGGAAGATCACACTATGGAATGGAACGTTGTCCTTTGCCATAAAGTTATAGAGTTGAACCTGAAACAGACAAGATGATACGGAGTAGAAGTCACAAAGATAGAACATTTTACATGAGTAAACCCTGGATGTGATGTTTTTATGTAAAGACATCACCTCATATCTTACATAGTCTGCTAGAATAGAGGAAACGGAGATGCAAAGTGTTATACTGATTCTGATATAACTGTATAAACATGTGCGCCGAGTTATGTACATAATGGAAGATTTATCAAGCCTGCAGTTTCCTCTGATGACCTTAGTGAAATGCGCCCTATATAATGGGAACCTGTCACCACATTTTCACCAATACAACTAGTGGCAGTTTCCCATAGAACCCTATTAATGGACACCCTTCTTTTAGCTAAAAATTGTTTCCCTTGGATCCCTATATAATAAGCTTTAAAACCATGACTAAGGGCGTGATGCATATGACATCATCCAAGGTCATTTAGCCTCCTAAAATTAGCAAACTGTAGCCCATGCATATATCTGATCACATGAAATCACCGTATGCCTGCATGGAGAGGAGTAAAAGTCAATGCAGGCATGCTGTAATTTTACGAGCTGCATTTGTGAAAAAGGTGGTGCATGCATCTTAAAAGAGTATATGTACGGTAAGCAGTTTTGACCATGCAGAGCAGTGTAAATAATAACTTTGTGTATTGTTAATAGCAGCAACAGAGAAAACGCATTTATAGTCTAGGACTGTAGCTTTTCCATGTGAAATAAGGGCTACCCTTGCATCACCATGCGATTCTGGGAAATGGTGTAACAGACCCTCAGAGCAGAGAGCACAGGAGTGTGAGGACACTCTGTTCACAAGGAGAGAATGCAATACCGGAATATTTGATTATATGGCGTTAAATTAATCATAAAATAATGACCCAATGGAGGAAATGTAAGGACAATTTAAAAAGTATGAGCCAACAGCATGGCTGTCTGCTCCTATAGGAAATGGATAGATCTTCAAGTATCTTTAGCTCTCCTATATAATGTATATACATAATATAGGAATCTACAGCGAGTGGAAATAATTGGCACAATACAATAATGATTGTACTCTTACCTGTTGAGGATTTTTCCACCACTTCTCCCAATGGTCTGTGTAATTGGCTGTAATGGAAATATATCCAATTGGAGCATCAAACCAGACGTAAAACACCTGTAAAACAAAATTGTTGGTTAACATACACAAAATATTACAAGATGCTAGTCATTCATGGTATATTAAAATGTAGCAGATGTGTTGCAGAAATTTCTGCAACTGAAGGCCAGCTCCAGCCATCTGTATGGGATGGTTTCTGTAGCACAGGCCAAAAAAAAATTGAGCTCACCTTAATATGGAGTCAAAATGGAAATTTACCTTGTCTGTGAACCCCTCCAGAGGAACAGGAGTGCCCCACTTCAGGTCCCTAGTGATGCATCTTGGTTTGAGTCCATCACGAATCCAGGAGCGAGTTATAAAGCGGGCATTTGATGTCCAGTCTCCAGTTGCCAAGGACTGTTGCAGCCATTTCTCCAAGCGCTCTTCTAGCTGTGAAGGAAACATTTATCATTTTTTTTAAAAAAAAGTTTGTTTTATGGATGTAGAATAATACAGAGAAGCAGTCGTGACAGGAATTTACCTAAAGTGTGTGACTACCTGGTTCTGTACCGCTATTGGTTAATCAGATTATCATATATGATGAAATAAATTATATGATGGGTCAGGATAGCCGTGAAAGAGAACATGGTATCTGCAGTGTAGGGAAGTTTCTGTTTGTGCAAGAGGTCTTCTCACTCATTTATGAGAGTTGCTCCATTCCTCCACACCTTATTGAATTTGGTAGGGCAACTACTACATCACTACACTACCAGTAGGGTGTGAAATGTCCTTTCCAACATCTCCTCTTTTATGATAAAACTTGACCATTTAACTATAAAATGCTCATTAAATGTTAGATGCAAATCAGCTGAGAAGAGTCTTGGCATCTGAGGTAAATCACTTTTGGAGAAATGCCACTAGCCTCTGGTGCTGTGTAGTGGCTTAACCCGTTAAGGACGCAGCCATTTTGTAGCTTAAGGCTCAGCCCGTTTTTTGGATTCTGACTTGCTTCGCTTTATATGGTTATAACTTTTGAACACTGTTACTTATCAAAACGATTCTGAGACAGTTTTTTCCCCACATGTTGTACTTCATTTTAGTGGTAAATTTTGACAGATAAGTTTTGCGTTTATTTACAAAAAAAAAAGAAAATATGATAAATTTTTTGAAAAATTTGCCATTTTCGAAATTCAAAATCATTGCGTTTTCAGGCAGATAGATTTACCACCTAAATAAATTGCTGAATAACATTTCCCATTTGTCTACTTTACATTTTCATAATTTCTGAAATGTCTGGATAATTTATTTTGATGTCACACGGCTTACAAATAGAATATCGCTTTTCCGGATTTTCAGAATTTACTATTTATAAATACAGTTTTGAATGAAATTTTACATATTTAGCATCAAAACCCCCTATATAACCAACCCATTTTCAAATCTGCACCCCTCAAACTATTAGAAACAGCTTTTACGAAGATTGTTAACCCCTTGAGATCTTCATAGTAATTGAATCAAAATGAAATTTAGATTGGTCATATTGTTCCCTTATACGTTCATTTAGCCCTAAAATTTACACATTTCCAAAATATAAAAAGAGAAAACCCACCATACAATTTGTTCTGCAATTTCTCCTGAGTACAAAGACCCCCCACATGTGGCTGTGACTGGTTTTATGGGCGCACAGCAAGGTGCAGAAGGGAAGGAGGGCGCTGCAGCTGCCAGGATTTTAGTTTCCTCATTGGCCCCTTTTGAAGGCTATAACATTTTCGCTTTTTCGTTATTTGGGCCATGTGACGGCATTTTTTTTGCGGGATGAGATGCTTTTTCCATTGTTACCATTTTGGGGTTGGTATCACCTATTGTTGAAAATTTAGGAACTTTTTTTGAGGGCAGGAGTAGAAAAGCATCAATTCTGTACTGGATTTTTTACTTTTTTTTTTTTTGGTGTTCACCGTATAGACTAATAATCATGTTATCTTTATTCTATGGGTCGATACGATTATGGGGATACCAGACATGAATATATTTTCTTACGTTTTACTAAATTTGTCAAACAAAACCCTAATGTGGGGAAAAATCTATCATTTATGTATTGCCGTCTTCCAAGTGGCATAACATTGTTACTTTTTTGGCTACGGAGCTGGTTGATGGCTTGTTTTTTGCGGGACATGTTGTACTTTGCACCAGTATCATGTCGGAGTACATATGGTTTTTTGATCACATTTTATAGCATTTTTTGTGGGATTGAAAAGGTAAAAATCATAATTTTTGGAGGGTTTATACCAGTTTTTTTTTACGGCGTTTATCGTGGGGGTTCAATAATGATTTACTTTTATTCTACGGGTTGTTATGGACGCGGTGATACTATATATGTGGGGTTTGTGTTATGATTTAGACTTTTTTTTGAGTTATATGTCTCTTTATATGTTTTGAGGGTTTGGGGCATTTTTAGTGATTTATGACTTTATTTTTTTATTGAATAACTTTTTTTTTTTTACTTTTTCACTTTTATACCATGGGACATGAACAAGCAATCATCTGATTGCTTGTTCATGATAATATTCTGCAATACTGATGTATTGCAGAGTATTATCAGTGTCAGCCTATACACTTGCATAGGCTGGCACTGTGCCAGTAAGATGACGTCACAGACGCCATCTTACCGGCAATTCTTGCAAGTAACTCTGGGGTCCAGATAGGACCCCAGAGTGGCTATAGCAACGATCGGTGCCCCCCGAAAACGGTTCGTGGGGGAAAGACCCCCCAGATGCATGTTAGATGCCGCGGTCGCGCTAACCGCGGCATTTAACGGGTTAAGCACCCGCGATCGGAAACAACTCCGATCGCGGGTGTTACACTGGGGTGCCGGCTATCAGTCACAGCTGGCACCCCGTCTTTCCTGATGCTGGTTCGGCTCAGATCTTGAACCGAACCGGCATCAGGTCAGCGTCCGATATATCGGACGCTGAGCGCTAAGTCACTGAGCTCAGCGTCCGATATATCGGACGCTGAGCGTTAAGAGGTTAATATGCATCACAAAAAAATAAAAACACAACGGAATGGGAGACGATGTACGGGCGCAAGATGGTACGGGCAAAAACTGCAAAAGCTAGCAGTTTAACATCTGCAGGTAGCCAAATAGACTAAAATAGTTACTGCTTATTTTTGCTTAGTGTGAGGTTTGGCAAAAGTCTTTATTATTTACAGTTGTACTTTAAGCATCTCTACAAAAAAAAGATAAAAAAAAAAACAAACAAACCACAACAACAATAAAATGACCAACCTTCGGTAGATCCAAGAAGAGATGTTGAGATGATTTCACTACAGGAGACTGTTTACAGACTTTGCACTGAGGTCTCTGTATTTATTAAAAAAAATAATTATTATAAAACATTTTAAGAACAATGAACATTTAGAGAAAAAAAACAAACAAACATAAAACAGGTCACAAATCTATTTCTACATATAAAATTAGTATTTCACTATAACCACTACATACCAGGTACACATTTATTGAAAACATCATAGCAGCAGATTATTTAAAATATAAGTTGCCATAAAGCACTATTTTGTCCAGGACGTAAATATTGATTCATCCAATAAAAATAACCAATCAGTTGGTGGAGTCCGACTCAAATTTATAGCAGTAAACCAGCATGGAAACTATACAGTGTATACAGCTGATCAGTGGGGGCCGTATAACCCCACCCAAATATAAACCAAGGGCGTCTGGTTTTACCCAAAAAGCTGAGAAAACTTATTGACTCAAGTAGAAGTCTAGGGGGGGGGGGGGGATGCATCAATCTCTCCACACTAATGAAATGTTCCCACCTTGGAACTCATACAGGGCCATTTAGGACACTAAATCACAGGTCCATGGTGGTTTAGGGTCTCGATTTGCTCTGACAGGTTCCCTTTAAAAGAGAACCCGTCATGCAAAATAACCCCCCTAAACTAAATATATTTTTATAAACTGCCATTAGAGAGCATTGCCTCTATCCCTTCATTGTCCCTCTACATGCCTGTAAACCTAAGCAATGAGGTCCTAAAGCTGTATGCAAATGACCTGTGAAATGTCCAATGAAGCATTAGCATATTCAAGCTGTCCACTCTATTCATGAGTGGGAGGCACAGCCACACCCCCAGTGCTTGACTGACAGCCTGTATAATGATGTGAGGCTGTATAATGATGTGCTTCCTGGTGCTGGTGGCCACGCCCCCTGCAGCCTGTGTGTGCATGTGTGTGTGTTTAGGAGAGATACAGCAGCTCCAGGCAGCCAGGTTACAGCAGAACATGTCAGATTCATGTGTAGCTGCTGTCTGTGTCTCTGTATATTAGGAGGATGCAGCATGTCAGCAGATGCAGCACACACACTAGCCATGCTTTACTATACATTACACACAGACATGAGCAGGGGGAGGGGTAACAGGGGTGACATCACTGCCTCTGACCATGTGACCAGCCTCATTTACATAATAAAGAATAGATGATTTTACAATGAATAATGTATGAAATAACTAGATAAAGGCTGGGATGGGATCCTTGTGAGCTGCTCCAACAGGTAGAGGTGACAGGACAAGTGACACAGACCTGATGACAGGTGTCCTTTAAGCATATATTCTGAATACTTTACAATACTTCTAGAGCATTGCATTCAACCAGTACAAAAGAAATGTGACAGTACCTTTAATTCTACAGCATTAATGAGCTTTCCACACTTGTCACATTGGTCCCCTCGGGCTTCCTCATAGTTGCAGAATGGACAGATTCCTTCTACAAAGCGATCTGCTAGAAATCGTTGACAGGTCTCACATCGGAGCTGCTCCACTGTATCTTTCAGCAGGAAGTCTCTTTGAAGGAGTCTGTTGAAGATGTCCTGAGCAATTCTACAACAGAAGAGATCGTGGTACATTTTAATCATCAAAAAAATAAAACATCTGGGATAACATCTGTAGTTTGTGAAATAGTAGTTCCACAGCAAAGAACTTTGTCCTTATAAGAGCCCCTCATTTTGTTCCTCTTCAGTTATGTAAAAATCTAGACTACAACTAAGTTTTTATGCCATATCTGATAGATGAAGGACACAGAGGCGGCCGAACTCGGGAAATTCACAGTAAAAAATTAATAACCTTTGATTTTTAGTTATTATTACTATTTATAGAGCACTATTAATTCCAAGGTGCTGCACAATCAATAAGGGGATCACATACATTGCATTAACCCTTTTTTAAATTTTTCCATGTACTGTACATAGTTGTGCTAAAGCTGGTTTTCAACGTTACAAATTGCACTTCATAGTGACAGTATTTATTATTCCATGCAGTGTGCTGGGTAGTGAGAAATTCCAAACGCAGTGAAATTGGTTAAAAAAATCCATTTGCGCCATTTTCTTGTGGTCTTAATTTTTACAGATTTCACTGTGTGTCCCAAATGTGAGGTCTCTTTGGGTCAATATAATCACGGAGAAAATTTTATATTTTAAAAAATGAAAACCTTCTGTCCAAAAAAAATAAAAATAAAAAATATTCTACATTTTGCCATCTTCTGGTGCTGATAACTTTATAAATACTTTGATGTACAGAGCTATGCAACATGTCATTTTTTGTGAGACGAGTTTCCATTTTGAGGACCGTATGCCGTTTTGATTACTTTTTATTATAATTTTGCACAATGGAAAAAAGTGGCGTTTCCTTTTGGCTGCTATTTTACAAATAGCGTATTATATTTTAATAGATCAGACATTTTGGGAAGTGGCGATACCCAATATGTTTATGATTTGTACTGTTAATTTTTTTTATCAGTTCTAGGGAAAGGGGGTTATATGAATTTTTTACTTTTTAAAAAAAAATACATTTTTTAATTATTTTTCATACCACTAGGGTACTTTAAAGGGAACCTGACATCAGAAATTGGCCTAATAAACCACTACCAGTATGCTGTCAAGCAGTTGAACAACTTCTAGATCATGTTTCTTTCAAGACCCATTGTGGTGCCATCATCCAGAAAATCTACTTTGAAGTTAGATGGGCATTTTAAGGCAGGGAAAGAGTGATTTCTGTGTTAAACTCTCTGCATCCATGACCTCATCAAACCAATTTACATCCCATTTTAAAGTTGATTTACTGGATAATGGCACCACACCAGGCCATGAAAAAAAAAAAAAACCACATCTAGAATCTGCTCAGCTGTGGTTTTTGATTGGCTAATTTCTGATGACAGGATCCCTTTAACCCTAGGTTGTCTGGTCCTACTATACTACATTATTATTTCGCTGGCACATTGTAACAAATTATCAGACACTATACAAAGACCTTACAAACTTACAAAGACCTGGAGTTGTCATGGCAACAGATCATTCTAAGGCAAGATTGCTGCAGAGATCAAAGGATTAACAGCCGTGATCAGTGTTACCAGTGGGTGTTTGCTGCATTATGCAGCAACCACCCACCTACCTTGTATGGAGAGGGCTCAGCCAGTTAGCCCTCTGCATACACCTATAGCCGATATGTGAGGTACTAATATGTCACATGTTGGTAAGGGGTAAAGTCAACAACAAATGCAAAAATTTACTGAATATCTGGAAACAATATGGAATTTAATAACAAGTTGTATAAACTCCCTATCCTGGAAGAATATATGGATGTGCAACAATACTTCTGCTGTACTTACGTGGTTTGGTGTGCAGTAGTAGTCCTTCCAAAGTAATCAAAGGAAATGTCAAACCACTTGTATATGGCAGTGTGAACAGCATTGTACTTGTCACAGATTTGCTGCGGGGTTAACCCTTCCTCCATTGCTTTAGTTTCTGTGGCCGTCCCATATTCATCTGTCCCGCAAATATAGAGTGTGTTCCAATTTCTAAGCCTGCAGTATCTAAAAGATCAAAACCAAAAGGAGAACCAAGGTTAGAGGTTTAAAGGATTCATACCTATAAACATCTATGTACAGTAGAAATAGGGGCTTGTCCTATTATAGGAAATGTCATGAACTTAAAACAACCAAATTCTTAATTTTACCTAGGGGTTAACTATCTATGCCCATAAAACCGGTCAGACAAAGTAACCCCCCTAAACTAAATATATTTTCCTAAACTGCCATTAGAGAGCATTGCCTCTATCCCTTCATTGTCCCTCTACATGCCTGTAAACATAAAAGGGGTTATCCGGGTGTTAAAAATTACTGAGGGCTGGGCTGGGTTATTTAAAAATAATAAACATGTACTAACCTCCTCCAGCGCAGCCGCTGCCCATTTGATCCGTGCCCCAGTTTGTTTACAGGGGCACAGAAGCCGCGCACAAGGAGCTTCCAGTCCGCGATGTGGCCGGCTCCTCCCATCCGTCCCTATCTCTCAGCGTTGTAAGCGCCGGACGAGGTAAGTAGATGTTTATTATGTTTAAATAGCCCTCACCAACCCGGCCCTCAGTAATTTTCAACACCTGGGTAACCCCTTTAAGCAATGAGGTCCTAAAGCTGTATGCAAATGACCTGTGAGATGTCCAATGAGTCATTAGCATATTCAAGCTGCCCAGCTTATTCATGAGTGGGAGGCAGAGCCACATCCCCCAGTGCTTGACTGACAGTCTGTATAATGATGTGAAGTATAATGGTGTAATGGCTCCTCCATGTGCTTCCTGGCGTTTGTGGCCCCTGGAGCCTGTGTGTATGAGATACTCCTATACACATGACTGACAGCCTGTATAATGATGTGAGGTATAATGGTGTAATGGCTCCTCCATGTGCTTCCTGGTGCTGGTGCCCCCTGCAGCCTGTGTGTATGAGATACTCCTATACACAAGACTGACAGCCTGTATAATGGTGTGAGGTATAATGGTGTAAGCTCCTCCATGTGCATCCTGGTGCTGGCGCTCCCTGCAGCATGTGTGTATGAGATACTCCTATACACATTACTGACAGCCTGTATAATGGTGTGAGGTATAATGGTGTAATGGCTCCTCCATGCGCTTCCTGGTGCTGGCGGCCCCTGCAGTGTGTGTGTGCGTGCGTATGTATGTATAGGAGAGATACAACAGCTCCAGGCAGCCATGTTATAGCAGAACATGTCAGGTACTTGTGTAGCTGTTGTCTGCGTCTCTGTGTATTAGGAGGATGCAGCATGTCAGCAGATAAAGCACAGACACTAGCAATGCTTTACTATACATCACACACAGATCAGGGGGAGGAGGAGAAGGGAGGGGTTACAGGGGTGACATCACTGCCTCTGACCATGTGACTAGCCTCATTTACATAATAAAGAAAAGATGATTTTACAATGGTTAATGTATGAATTGACTAGATAAAGGTTGGGATGGGATCCTTGTGAGCTGCTCCAACAGGTAGAGGTGACAGAGACCTGATGACAGGTGTTAAAATCCTTTACCAGAGGTCTGGTAAAGGAGGTCTGGTAACAAGCCAAAAGCAATAAAAAGTCATAAAAAACACTAGCACATGCAATAAGCCCAAAGGCATAGACACCCGAGTCTTCACTCTAATAAAGTTAAATTATCTTCAACTAATTGAATGAATTGACATGAAAAGAAGGATGTATTGCAAGATTCCCTCACAAGACACAAATCACATGGCAGTTATGTATGTCATATGACTTACATTGCAGCTCCCTTACGTGCAAAGTTACCTACATATGTTGATCTGATTCCGTATTCTAGGAAACCAGCTTTGTGGGTCAACAAATTATCAAGGAATGAAAAAAGGCAGATCTTTGGCTTTAAAGGACCTTTAAAAATGAATGGAGATGAACAAGTGATGCCATCTTTTCTTCTCACATTTTGCATGTTGCTCACCACACAACCCGGAGGAGTGAAGTTATACAGTCTACAATAATTCTTCAGTCAGGGTTTGCACATTTGTTGATGACCTTTAACCTGGGTCATTGATTCTGTATACCACCTTCATAGTTGCTATATACTGTAGTGTGCAAGAAATTGTGATTATATCAACACTTCTACGTCAAAAACCAGAAGCTTTGAAAAATGTCCCCCACTGTGTTGCCAATGTAATGACCATATGTGTCAGATCATCAGGACATCCTCTACCACTGCCCTTTACCCCAATAAATAAGGCTCCTGAATAAGTGTAAGGCTACCTGCACACATGCATGGCCAAAATGATTTGCTTCAGTCTGGAATCTATATTTTCAGGAATACTCATACTTAGTCCACTTTTAAATGAATCGGTTGCAGGGTCTGTTAAAATAACAGTTGTGTGCACAAATTCATCAAAAAGTATTGAATTTAGTTCAGGCCATTAAAAAAATGTCAGGTCTTTAGAGTCTTGTGCCGCTGGCCTTAACCAGCTCTTAAATCAGAAAAGGGTATGTGAAAGTGGATGTCCAAACCAGTCGACCACTTCCATGAAGGAAAGGGAGTGGATGCACAATCAGAAGGAATGGAAGACAAAATATAGTCATCAGGTCATATGGACAATGCAGTTCTTTAATGTCTTACCTGGCAAAGACATCAGCACTGAGCACGGAGCCAATGATGTTTCCCAAGTGAGGAACGTTGTTCACGTAGGGCAGGGCACTGGTGATTAAAATATTCTTCTCTCCAACTATAGGTAGTCTATGAGGAAAGTTGTTGACAATGAAAACGTTGAACGCAATGTGTTACACTCTAATAACAATGAGGAAAGTTCATTATCTGCTGTATTGTATTGTATTTCAATTAAATACCATATAAAGTGGTGCATGCATTTTTAATTTGCTGGACTGCAGAGTTTCAGACAACTGTATAAATATAATTTTTTCCTGATTTTTTTTCCCTCATAACCTCAAGAACACATTTAAGTCCACAAGTTTGGTTTGAACTTGCTCCAGGAGCTTGCGTGCTTTACCGAACCTAGAATCACTGAAACTTATCTATTCAGTTCAATGATTTTAAGTTCTCAGCCCAACAGTTGGCAACAGGTTTTAGTCTTTATACTAGCAGCACTGCTCGTATTTGTAACTAAGCCACCTCAGCTATGCCAGATCACTTTCCCAACAAATACAAGTGAATATTGAGGATATTCTTGACAATATGGATCTTCTGCATACAGTACATTGCGTTGCAGCATATACAATGCTTGTTGTCATAAAGCAGTTGCAGCCAGTGAGCAATGAATGCTTCATGTCTTTGGGTGGGACAGTCTCATCACCTCACAGAGGAACCTTTAACCATTTTTGTGTAGTGCTAATAATGTTCCTCAATTGATTGAATAAAAATTCCTTTACATATATAACCAAAACTCACATGGGGTGGTGTCTCTGTTTTGGTCTTGGAGCGTCAGCAAGTCCCTTGGACCAGGATTCTGCAGCAGCTGCAATGTCCTCCTCAGACAATGTCTGGGCTGTATCCTCTGCCTGAAATAAAATAGGTGATAAAATGTTGGGGAATAACATACTGTGTAATCTAGGAAAACCAGACACACATTAAAACCATTTATAAGGGTTATTTAGATGTAATTGTGCCAGTTTACCATGTCCTCTTACTGATGCTACCCACCTTGATAACGTCCACTAACAATATGAAGTTTATCACCCATTATTGAGTACACTATAGACTATTCACATCAACAGGCTTTTCTGCAATCACACATACAGAGGTATGTAAAGTATTTAGAGCCTTTACATTTTTCAGTCTTTGTTTCATTGCAGCCAATATGGTAAGATCAAAAACAAAGAAAACAAATGTAGATATTTTTGCTAATTTATTAAACAAGAAAAACTGTAATAATACATGGTCATTAGTATTCAGACCTTATGCTGTGACACTTATATTTAACTCAGATGCTGTCCATTTCCTTCTGATCCCCCTCGAGAAGGTTATACTCCTTCATTGGAGTCGGGTTGTTTTTAATTAAACGGATTGACTAGATTAGGAAAGTCTCACACCTGTCTATATTAGACCTCACACCTGTCAGAACACGAGAATCATGAGGTCTAAGGAACCGCCCAAGGGGCTCAGAGACAAAATTGTGGTAAGGCATACTGTAGATCTAGCCATGGTTACAGTAGAATTTCTGCAGCACTCAAGGCTCCTAAGAGTGGTGACTCACGTGGCGTTTTTAGGACTTTTTGGGCAGTTTTTAGTTGTGCGTTTTCAGATCGTAAAAAAAAGCATGCGTTTTTTTGACAGGTTTGGCCAATTATCTTAATTCAAACTGGTCAAAAACGCATGCTTGCCATATGCCATGTGTGCCACCACCCTTAGAGCACAGTGGTCTCCATAATCCTTAAAATGTAAGACGTTTGGGACAGCCACAACTCTTCCAAGACCTGGCCATCCAGTCACACTAAGAAATCTTTAAAGAAGAACTTTGGTTAGAGAGGTAAAGAAGAACCCCAAGATCACTGTGGCTGAGCTCCATAGGTGCAGTAATGAGATGGGAGAAAGTTCCACAAAGTCTCACTGCAAAGTCAAACCATCACTGTAGCCTCCACCAGTCATGGCAGAGTGTGTGATGGATGCCTCTCCTCAGTGCAAGCCATATACTGTTCGCAAAAAAAAAAAAAAAACCCACACATGAAGGACTCCCACACTATGAAAAATAAGATTCTTTGGCCTGATGAGTCGAAGATTGAACTTTTTGGAGTAAATTTTAAACGGTATGTTTATCACCTGCCAAATACAATCCCAACAGTGACACATAGTGGTGGCAGGGACAGGACGACTGATTGCAATTGCAGGAAAGATGAATGCGGCCAACTACAGAGATATCCTGGATGAAAACCTCTTCCAGAGTGCTCTGGACCCCAGACTGTGCCAAAGGTTCACCTTCCAACAAGACAGTGACCCTAAGCACACAGCTAAAATAACAAAGCAGTGGCTTCAGAACATCTCTGGGACCATTCCTGACTTGTCCAGCCAGAGCCCTGACCCAAACCCAATAGAGCATCTCTGGAGAGACTTGAAAATGGCCTCCACCAACGTTTACAATCCAACCTGAGGGAACTGGAGAGGATCTGCAGGTAAGAGCCAGGTGTGAGAAACTAGTTGCATCTTCACAAGAAGACTCATGACTGTAATAGTTCAACAGGTGCTTCTACTCAATACTGAGCAAACGGGGCCGAAAACTTATGACCATGTGATATATTAGTTCCTCTTGTTTAATAAATTAGCAAAAATATCTACATTTCTGTAAAGATGGCGTGCAGAGCGTACAATAATGAGCAAAAGAAAAAAAAAACTTGATCTTAGCAACTGATTGCAATAAAACAGACTGAAAAATAAAGTGGTCTGAATACTTTCCGCCCCCACTGTATATTTTGTGCTAAATCAAGGCATGCATTAGTGTCTAAAAAGTGTAATATAAAACTACTATTCCAGATACCCACATACAGCACAGAGGTAGATATATAGAGATATATCTATCTCTATCTATCAATTATTAGATACTGACCTCAAGTTCATTGCAGGTGGAGACGTTAGATGTGATAATGGATGCAGGCAGCTTTTGGAGATGGGCTTTAAATACTGAAGTATCCCGGCCTTTAAGGATTGATTCAGCTGCTTTTTGACATGGATCCAGTTCGGTCACTTTTTTAAACCAATTCTTTAATGACGACAGATCTTCTGCAAAGAGAATGTCAGTACTGTCAAATATGCAAATTAGACAAAATATTCAAGAGTTAAAAAAAGCAACAAAGAGACCTCACTATTATAAAGAAGTGATCTGTGAAAAACTAATCTTACTAGGACTTGCTCTACCTTTAAACAGGATAGTTTGCAAGGGTCATCATATGGGCCGTGGCCACTGATCCGTTTAAAGGCATTGCATTTAGGACAACGCGTTCCGTCTTTTCGAAAAATTGACTGCACACGGTTGAATTTCACGGTTATGTATTGCTGGACTAACACCAATTCTCCTTATATGGTGGAGGAATATTTTACTAATAAATATCTTAATTTAGGCAAGGAACTGTTTGTAAATATTGACTACAAATGTGGAAACTCAGCTGTAACTTACCCGATAGAGTAGATGCATCCGTAATAAAAGGAAAAATCGCTCCCCATACCACAATGTCAGCAACAGACAGAGCATCCTAGAAGTAACAAAGAGTTACATAAGTGAGCATAATCACACTAGTTGGAAGTTTTCTCCTATATACACTCAAGCAATATTTTTTTTACATACAGTTATTGCTTGTGAAAAAAGGATGATGCAAAATTCTAAGTCGACTAAACAAAATCTAGGGTATAAGATGATACACAATTTGTAAGTCTGCAGCAGTTTTGCTAACAGGGCTTGGAGGAAACAATGTCAATTACCATATAAAAATAAACAAGGTCTCCGAGTAGAAATTGATGACATATGCAATCATTGGGGCCAATTTGGTAGAAAACATATAGAAAGTACAAGCAGGAAAACAATGACAATGTGTGAATGGAAGGTAGGGCACCTGGGATTAACACTTGAACATCCATTGTGTAATTCCAATATAATGCACAGGAGTTGTACTCACACCAGTAAGATATGGTTTCTTTGAGAGACTTTGAGAAATGTATCCAAGTTGCTTGCCAACCGTTACTAAAGTCTCTTCCTTTTTCTTCCCCTGCACAATATGTGCGTACAAGGCGGCAGAGATCACCGGCTAAACATATAGAACACAGAGGTAAGATATATAGGATGAATGTAATACAGACTGAATGGTAAAGCAGTAAACCCCATGTACCATCATGCGGGAGCTACTTGCCTGAAGCTCTGTCGCCTCCCATTCCAGCCACTGATTATTGAGGTCATCCAGGTCCTTCCCAGCTGCCAATGAGAAATACCTATGAAAAGAGAGACTATGAGAGTCAATAACAGGTACGATGAAGACGCATATCATTGTGAGGCATTAGGCCCTTTTACATTGGGCTTCATTTAGGCAGCCATATTGTGCTTATATCATACAGTCCTTATTACAGATCAACACCCATGTCCAGGCATAATGACTCAATATATAGACTACAATAATGCTGCTAGCTTAGGACATCCTTATACATATCACATTACCTGCTCACAGTTTCTGTTTTGTGAATTGGCAGTATAAATACAGTAGAAGTTTAGTGGATAGGATTCATGTAAATCCTATAAACAAATAGTTAAAAAAAGGATTTATGATTCATAGTATGTTGCTTAATGGCAATAATAATAATAATTCTTTATTTATATAGCGCCTACAGATTGTGCAGCGCTGCACAAAGCATGACAAATTGGTCCCTGCCCCAATGGGGCTCACAACCTAACAGTATGTTTTAGGAGTGTGGGAGGAAACCGGAGTACCCGGAGGAAACCCATGCAAACACAGAGATAACATAAGAAACTCTTTGCAGATGTTGACCTGGGTGGGACTCGAACCCAGGACTCCAGCGCTGCAAGGCAGGAGTGCTACCCACTGTGCCGGAATGCAAATGATGATCTCCGCGGTGTAAAACACATTAGAACCAGCTGATGCTCGCTGAATGGCTGGGGAATAACTATTGAGATGAATTCTGACGTCATTATGTTGCGAGTGCAGATAGCCTTAGTCTTTAGACTTATTGGCAGGACTTTTTCAAATTCAAATCAATGGCCATATTCACTTTCAGTTTTTAAGATGCAGTTGTTGATGTCCAAACCAGGAGTGGAGTGAAAAAACAAGAGTAGGAGCAACATCTCTCTATGATATAGTCTCACCCATTATGATCCACACTTGTTTTTGGCTTTAAAAACTGCATTAAAAAAAACTGAACGTATAACGCAGCCTCAAGGTGCGTTCACACGTTGCGTTTTGGTTGCATTTTCATTGCATTTGAAACGCATTACAACAGCTGATGAGAGATGATTTGCCTAATTACATTACCATTTACGTTTGTTAATGTAATGTTAACAAAACATGTACATCACGTTTACAATGCGTTATGTAAATGGAAATGTTAAGAGTAATGTAATTAGGCAAATCACCTCTCTTCAGCTGTTGCAATGCGTTTCAAACGCAATGAAAATGCAACCAAAACGCAACGTGTGAACGCGCCCTCAGGGTCGCTCTTCTCCCGATGCATTGATCAGCCTCACAGATTCTCCATAATGTTCACCGAAACTCAGTACTCACCTGCATATTGCATTAGCAGAGAACAGGTAATTTCCATTATTCAGCTCCAGTGCTGGCAGTTTAGCTTGCGAAAGGAAGGGCACAACTTTTTCTATTAAAAATAAATAAATATGCATCAAAACAACTTTTATGAACAAATTTCCTGTGGAGCCGGTAAAAAAACAACTAGAAAAATAAACCTATAAATAACAATTCTGGTGTATAATTTCTTGTCATTAGGACGTGAGTCTTCCCTAGAACTGTATGTATTAATTGACAGCTGGGTGTTACCAGTTAAAGGGGTTGTACCAACTTTGACTTATCTCCTATGTTAATAATCTGATAAGTGGGGTTACAACTGTCGGGGCCCCACCGATCCTGAGAACAGATCCTCCGCACTCTGGAAAATGGGGTTCAGTTCTCTTGATCAGAACCAAGCAGTCGGACCACCACCAATCAGATTTGTTACACTGTGACATTGTCCAATGAGTGTTGACATTAGAAGACAAAAGGGACATCTCTGACATAGGATCACTCATTTCCAGGAGGAATAACAAAAGGAACGGGACAACACAAATTAAATTCTGCTCTTATAGAAAAAATGTTTCAGTATAAATTACTAGTCTTGAAGCACACGGGACGGTGCTTATTCACACACATGCGGATGTCAGCACACACCATCCCATAGTAAAATATGCAGCTCATCCATCTGTTCCTCTTACCGTCCTGCTGTAGCCTCTGGATCTGTACATCATTACCCCAGAGACCTGCAGCTGCCAGGACCTTCACCCCATGGGGGTTCCCATCGCTTACATACAGCTTCATCCCGGCTCTATAACCACCCCAGCAACTACCGGCACCGGCTTCTACTACCACAGCTGATGCAACGCACTGAAAAGCTCCAAGCACATGGACACGAAGGCTCTATGGGATATGTAGTCCTATTCACTTTACCGTTTAACGTTCTCTACACCTACCGGCAAAGAGAGAACTACAATTCCCATGATTCAATTCAAGGGGGTGACGTCATTGCGCGAGGACGTCCTTAGACGCGTGTGGGACGTTCCCTAATAGAATGGTAGAATGAGAATGGGCCATGTCCGCTCTGCTGTGTTCTTCGTGCTGCTCAGTGATGATACATACATCACACATAATAGGGGAAGATTTACACAACTTCCTGTAGTATTACACCAGCCACTGTTCCGGGATTTACATGGCCCTGTGGAGAGTGTGCTATATGTGTACATAGGAGCTTATGGGAAACACGTGTCCCTTTATAACCTTCTGACCTATACTTTACCTTTTAAGGTTATAAAGAGTTAAGCAATAAAACATCCCCCCCCCCCACACACACACATTACTGAGGAGCATGAGGTTTGGCTAGTTATCTACTACACTACCTGTCATCAGGTTGTTGCATTTGAACCTGAACTTTTGGGCTAGAGAAAGACAGACAAAAAGCCCCCCTTTCAGAAACCGCTACCATTATCCAGGCCCTGGGACATCATAATATCGACCTTAATGGCGCCCACATAATATAATGCCCCCTTCCTGTGGCCAGCCGCCTCCTGTGGCCTCCTGTTCTCCTCCATCACCCCTCATATAGTGGCCTCCTGTCCTCCTCCATCTCCCCTCATATAGTGGCCTCCTGTCCTCCTCCATCTCCCCTCATATAGTGGCCTCCTGTCCTCCTCCATCTCCCCTCATATAGTGGCCTCCTGTTCTCCATCTCCCTCATATAGTGGCCTCCTGTCCTCCTCCATCTCCCCTCATATAGTGGCCTCCTGTCCTCCTCCATCTCCCTCAAATAGTGGCCTCCTGTCCTCCTCCATCTCCCTCATATAGTGGCCTCCTGTTCTCCTCCATCTCCCTCATATAGTGGCCTCCTGTTCTCCATCTCCACTCATATAGTGGCCTCCTGTCCTCCTCCATCTCCCTTATATATAGGCCTCCTGTTCTCCTCCATCTCCCCTCATATAGTGGCCTCCTGTTCTCCTCCATCTCCCCTCATATAGTGGCCTCCTGGCCTCCTCCATCTCCCTCATATAGTGGCCTCCTGTCCTCCTCCATCTCCCTCATATAGTGGCCTACTGTCCTCCTCCATCTCCCTCATATAGTGGCCTCCTGTCCTCCTCCATCTCCCTCATATAGTGGCCTCCTGTCCTCCTCCATCTCCCTCATATAGTGGCCTCCTGTCCTCCTCCATCTCCCTCATATAGTGGCCTCCTGTCCTCCTCCATCTCCCTCATATAGTGGCCTCCTGTCCTCCTCCATCTCCCTCATATAGTGGCCTCCTGTCCTCCTCCATCTCCCTCATATAGTGGCCTCCTGTCCTCCTCCATCTCCCTCATATAGTGGTCTCCTGTTCTCCTCCATCTCCCCTCATATAGTGTCCTCCTGTCCTCCTCCATCTCCCCTCATATTGTGACCTTCTCCATCACCCCTCATATTGTGGCCTCCTTTCCTCCTCCATCTACCCTCATATTGTGACCTTCTCCATCTCCCTTCATATAGTGGCCTACTGTCCTTCTCCATCTCCCCTCATTTTATTACTATTTAAAGGGGTTGTCAGAGAGTATAAAAACTTTGTAAGTGGGCTGGGAGGCAGTACAAAAAAATAAACCTCTACTTACCTTTTCCAGCTTCCCTTCCCCACCCTGCCATCCCTGTTCCTGTTTGTTCAACTTCAACAACTTCCAGCCGCTGTTATTTTTTTTTTTTTACAACCCTTCCCAACCCTTCTGCAGAGTTTTACTCTCACAACCCTTTTAATGAAAATCTACCATCAAAATCCATCATGATAAACCAAGGGCACTTACTCATAGATCCAGGCACTGTGGCGTGGTGATCGTCTATATTTGTTATCCATGGCTTGTTTCCTTTTAAAGTAAACCTTTATACTTATGCTAATGAACCTGAGGGGCTCTGGAAACACCCACCAGATTTGTGGTGTGCTGGCATATGATAAAGTCCCAAAACCAAGGTGGATAACCTCTGAGGTTTAGACCTTATGATGTATCTACTGGCCGTGCTGTGATGTCAGATGAAATTATGCCAGGTCCGACCTGGTAAAAGTCGTACTTGGGTAAACATTCACCGGTTTTTAGGAGGTGCATAGGCATGGGGCAGGGAGAAGCACATCCATGGCCACCTTCCTTCCAGAATAAACTTTTAATATGATGCTAATGAACCTGAAAGCCTCTCCTTGCTGTAGCTTCACATGATGTTACACTGTCTCCATCTCTCTGCTCCCTCAGAACTTCCCCCTCCCTCTGGCTGCTGTAATCTCACACAGGAGGAAGTTCTCCTTGCACACCTGTGAGTCTGTAGCATGAAGGGGCTCTGGTAACACCCCCCAGGAGCCATTCAGGCTCATTAGCATAATTTTAAAAGTTCAGATTTGAAGAAAGGAGGCCATGGATAAAACATATAAGAAGATAACCATAGTCACACTGCCTGGATCTATAAGTATCACTGGTTTATTATGCTTGATTTTAATGGTAATGGGGGAACTGCTTGTTTTACAATTTATACTCAAGTATAAGCCTAGTTTTTCAGCACAAAAAATCTGCTGAAACCCCAAACTCAGCTTATACTCAAGTAAAAAAAATACATGTTTTACCAGGTTTTTGTGGTAAAATTAGGTGCCTTGGCTTCTACTTGGATCGGCTTATACTCGAGTATATACGTTAATAGCCTTTAGGATTGCATATCAATATTTTACTCCTGAAAACCTATTTAATATTGCCTTGCCTGTACAAAAGTAATGAAATATTCTGATCTCATCTAATTTTAAGAAACTAGAGCATTTACCTTGACAAGAAATGTAACACGGAAACTTCTAAAGATACAAGAAAGAGGAAAGGAAATGGTAAAACCTCTGTGGTCACAAGTCAATGAAAATTATGGTCAGAATTTTTCTGTTTAATCATATTATAATACATACAAGTAATATAAGAGGGGGGATCATATAGATTTGGGGTGCAGGCCGTCTTCTCTAATTCTCTTATCATGTGCAGTGATTAGATATACGTAAGATATACATAAGTTTTAACACTTGAATTTTGGGGGGTAGGGGGGAAATCAGATACTCTGTGAGGAAGGGTCTGTGTTTTGGAATGACTGCTCCTCATGTTGAATTGTGCAGTGCACCCTTTAGAGGATGCAGGTGAATTATACTAGGGTGTGGATGATGTACTCGAGACCAAAGAAGCGCAGAGACAATGTTACAGACAGGAAGTGGTGATGATTGTCACTTCACAGAACACTATCGCTCGTACACAGAGAGGCTTCTTTCCCCTTCGTGCCTGGTAGTGAGATCTACACACACAGGCAGCACTGTTACCCTGATGGATACTTTTGGCGTAATTATTCATTAGGATCAAAAATGAGGACCAGTTGCTGATAAGTTTTATTTCCTCGCTGTCCGGGGTTTACTTGGTAAGTGACTTTTTGCATGGGACTAGAAGATCAGGGTGGGGATTGAAGTGTAACATTTCTATTGATAGACTGAGGATCTGCTGTTTTAGCCATATAAAAGATAAGTGTTCTGGAAGTGTTTTGGACACTCCTTACAGTGGATGATGTCTTTAGATTTCAGACAGAAGAGTGAACATAGAGCTTTTATTCATGGCCCTCTGCGGAAATCTGTCTTCTCCGTGATCATCTGATATCGACTGTAAGTATTGATATGTGCTGATATCTACTGTTAATATTGAAATGTGCTGATTTCTACTGTTACTATTGTGGTTCTGTAAAAAAAATTTTATATTTTTTCCAATTATGTATAAGTTTTGAAATTTACCGAAAATGACATATATTTAGGCAAGTAAATAGTAATAGATACAGAACATTGTGTAGGTGTAGGTGCAGTTTGAAATCCTGGTGACCTAATGGGTTTAATCACAGATTTCCAAAAGATGATAACAGATAATCCGATTATATGAACCTTGGAGAACTAGGATGGAGAACTGAGGCATGGCCGACTTTACGTACAGACATGGCCGGCTTTCCATAAAGAGATTTAGAGAATTGACTTTAGGCAGAACAAATCTGTGTCTTTCTGCTTCTGACAGTTCCTTATTGTTAATATGGAGATGTTGAAGGAATTATCAAGAAAGCTTTTACAGACCTAAATGTTCTGGCAAAGTTATTTGCTCTATAAAAGTAGATGTGAATATTGCCCAGACATATGACTGCTAGGGAGCTGTAGCACTGAAATAGTTAATGTCAGCCCCTTCCTCATTGCATTCAACAATGTCCTCTCTCTTTTTGGATGGTTGATGTGTGACACTGCCATCTACAGCTGATGCAGTTATACTTTGAGGATATGGACTATGGGCGGAATTTATCTTACGCCGGTGCTCGTGCTCCAACGTATGATATAGGCCACGCCCCCCCAGGGAATACATCAAGAGGCTTAGGTTAATGTGATGGAGTGCTTAGGCCTTTTGATGTATCCATCGGGGTTCATAGCTGCTGGGCAAAACTATGCAGGTCTGACCTGGCGTAGTTTTGCGTCAAAACCTGCAAACAAAAGTTTTTTGGTTTTTAAAAACTGTGCCGGTACTGGGCAGGAATGCCCCTTGTGCACCCTTTCCACAGAGCTGCGGTGCTACACGCCTGCATGGCATGAACATGGCGTAGTCAGGATAATAATCCCGAATTCTTGCAGTGGGCAGTTGCGATTATTTTATTGTTTCTGTGCCTGATACTGCCATTGAAGCACCGATAAATCCCCCCTATGTCTAAGAACTTATATAATAGTAGGAAGCACGGTCAGCCAGACTGCTTGTGAAGAGCACATAAAGATAGGGGCGGGGGTGCACTGCTACCATAAAAAAGCAGGGCATTTTCACAGCATTTTGGCCAGAAAAAATATTGATATAATGGACTGAGCTAAAGTAACCTCATGACTCACATTTACTGGTTTAGTGAACTCCATCACATCAAGTAGTTTGTATGTGAGAGATTTGTTCCAGATACTGTAGATATGGAGGAAGTACTTGTGATAAGCTGCTGGAGAGAAGAGGGCCCATATAAGGATTTTGCAGGGGGCCCAATATGACTCAAATATTCATTACTGTAGAGGCAGTGACAAGAATCAGAGCTTATTGGGCCAATTATGCTGTTTTATTACATCAAATATAGATTCTCTAGAATATATATCATACTGGCCCAGATGCAGACACACAGTAGCCTGATGACCCACAAATGTCTTTTTAGAATAAGAGAGGTATTGGTAAACCTGATAAATACAGTGTTGACCTAGTTGTCCTAAGCACCATTGTCGGTGAATTATTGCTTGATTGATACATGGAAGATGTAGTATTAATATTCATTTGTGTAGAGATGAATGAAGCTAATAATAACACTTACTACCCATGGTCAGGAGAGTAGATGTTTTTGGACGGAAGCAGACGTATTTTTCAACTTCTGGACAACCATTGTAAGGCATTTATGCAAGTCCTCTTCCTATGGGTTGGCCCTACCCCAATACAGGCGGTCCCCCAACTCCGACTTACATACGACCCATAGTTACAAACGGACCTCTGGATTTTGGTAATTTACTGTACTTTAGTCCTAGGCTACAATAAACAGCTATAACAGTTATAAATGATGTCTGCAATGAAGCTTTAGTGTTAATCCTGTTTTTTATGACAACCCAACATTTTTAAAATAGAATTGTGACAGAGACCCAAAAAATTCTGTCTGGGGCTACAATGATAAAGTATACAGTTCCGACTTACATACAAATTCAACTTAAGAACAAACCTACACACCCTATCTTGTATGTAACCCGGGGACTGTCTGTACTGTACTCTAGACATACTATCTATGTACTTTGCATGTGTCCGATGTTTAAAGTAGGAAGGTTGACTTGGTCTGTAAGGTCAAATAACTTTCCTTCATCATATGTCTAGATCAGCAGATACTTTAGAGCCTTTGCAAGGTATGATCTATATATTATGTAAACCTTCTTAACTGCACAAAAATACCACTTACAAGTCATAATATACTAACACAGTCCTCTTTTTTAAAACGATAAAGTGTCTTCCTCTCCACTCAATTTGCTTATTTCATGCTCCTTATCTTCTTATTGAGGCTGGGTTTACATTGCGTTTTTAGCCATACGTATTAAAAACACATAGGGGGAGATTCCGAAGTGTCCTAACAACATATGGCACAGACATATCCCACTGTATCCTTAAATGTCGCCCAGGGACCACCCTTCCCCTGAATGTGGGGGGAGGAGTGTAAATCTGCAGAAACCGGCTGCTGCCGATGTACGGGCTGTTTTCCCATTGTCTTTATACGGACAGTGACATTATGGGTGCCCCTCTCCTGTTGAGTGATGTATCCACTTGGCAAGGGTGGCGGAGTGATGCAATATGCTGAATCCGCTCCCCATAGCCCTCTATTGCCTCCGCTGAGCACATATGCAACATCCCCCATGATCACAGTGCTTGGTATTGGGACCGGACAACGGGCCTTCAGCCTGGCAGGTCTCCAGCAGGTGGTGTGTGCAAGAAAAGATGGAGGGAGAGGCTGATGAAGGAGGTTTCTCCCTGGAGCAACCCCTGGGTGATGGAAGATGGGGAGCCCATGTTGGGGAAGCAGCCTTATCACACAGAGGCACATTGTGCAAATCAATTTACAGTTCTTTATTCAACTACAAACGGCAGGCAACGGCCAAACATCAGCAGCAGAATCAGTAGGCTGGAAAGCTAGTAGGAGATAGTTGGTCCCCAGGAAGAGTTACTTCAGGCTGGGCTTCTAAAGATGGAGCTGACTTTGCTGACATGTGCTTAAGACCTGACTATGAGGTCTGAGTCTCTGCTCTGACCAGAATCCAAGACCATGTGCTCCCGCCCTTTTTTATACTCCCCTGGTCAGGTGGCAGCACCCTCCAACCAGCTTCCAGCTTACTTTACAATAGTACAAAGGATATCATTGGTTAATAACATTTCGTATGTTAACTCTTGCCTTACCAGGCAGTGGCTTCAAGCTGCAATTACTAATTTTCCCATGTTAGAGACCTCCTAGTGAGGTGATCAATCTCACCAGATAGCTACTAGCATAGAGAAGGGCATTTTCGCAACATCGACCCAACCCATGCATTGGCAGGGGTGTTGCATATACGATACTGTGTTTGCTAAATCTTTCCATTCTACCTTTTCCAGCGGATCCAATAGTATAGATGGAGGCAACAACTATACCTCCATCTGCCATTATATGTCAATGTTTGCACTCATTGTTTAACATTTACTTGCTTTCTGGAATCTCTATTGACTTCCATATTTTTAGCAAGATAAAGAGTAACTTAAAGGGGTATTCTCATCTGGGCATTCAGATTCAGTTTCACTAATCTTCCATATATAAACATTTTTTCAATTGGATGTTATTAAAAAAAAATGTTCCTGTGTGAAGATAATTTCTCATAAATGTAGCCATGTTGTCCCTTAGAAACCAGATAGCTTCCTCGGATACGACCACGTCACACTCTGGCAGCGGTGGCCAGACTTGCGCTGTAGAGTCCTGCCTGGGCACCTGGCTTCAGCGTTCATTACCATCAGGACGGCTGTGGGACATGCAGTAACTCCCGGACATTTCATATACAAAACCTTTTGTTTCTTTGTGCAATCTCTCAGGCAGAGGTGGCCGTATCCGAGGAAGCCATCTCGTTTCTAAGGGACAAAATGACTACATTTATGAGAAATTATCTTCACACAGGAACATTTTTTTTAATAACATCTAATTGAAGAAATGTTTATATATGGCAGATTTATCAAACTGAATGTGAATGCCCATGCGAGAATACCCCTTTAATGAGGTGTAAGATTACATAGAAGCAGCAAGTCACAGCAGCTAGGTCTCCTCCCACCAGGACTGAAAACTATATTAGAGACTGCAGAGCTGAAGGCTGAAAATACACAATACAAATCATATATATTGGTCAGTAAGGTGGCATTCTTTATGTATACACAAGGGACTACTGATTTATTCAGGTGAGTTATTATTTATTTTCCAATTTTTGGTACAAATGTTCCTTGGACCTTGTTTTTCTGACACATAATCCTTTGGTGGCTTGGGGGCCCAGTACAACACTGACCACACTCATGTCTTTTTGCAGTGTGGTAGTGGTGTGGTTTTATTCTGCTTTGTGTGAATATACACTGATATAAGATGGATAGCATTTCCTTTCTTGACTACATCAGAGAAAAATACATGTGAGGTTACTGTCCCTTTAACACTTCCTTTTAGTTATCACGTGAAACATAAGTGCTAAACCGCACTTGTTATGCTGTTCGTCCTTAGAAACGAAGAATAAAGAGAATCCGGCTGAATGATATTTATAGAATGATGTAAACTATTGTGTATTGTGTAAATTAGTATTTGCTCACAGTCTTTTCTGTTTGGTGGATATCACATAACTACCAGGGTAGCAGGCATAGTAGCTGCTATGGGACTCAACAACTAAGGAGGGGGGGGGGGGGGCATTTCAACTTATATAGAGAGCAATCAGTGATAAAGGGATATACAAAAGTTTGGATTTACTTGGTTTTACTATGGAGATATAGGGGCACATTTACTTAGGCTTTGCGACGCACTTTTTCTGGACGGTGCACTATCCTTCAATGGGAAAATGGCTTGCACAGGTATTTAAGTAGCGGATGCGTTGCACACACAACCCTTTTTTTTTGGCGCAGCTGCATTGGCTTCCATGCAGCACAAATTAGAGGGCGTGCCGTTGGACGTTCCGACTGATCCGAATAGTAGTATATGGAAACCAATCAGAGATCAGCTTTAATGTAATAAACAGCTATGGGAAAATGAAAGTTGAACTAGAACAGTAGTGCTCTAAGAGACTAATGATAAATCTCCTTTAATGAGTGTATGTTATCCCTGTCCTGTGACATCACTGTGTGTATTTTTCGGGGTACTATGTGTATTACCATCGTACTGTGACATCATTGTGTGTATTATCTATGTACTGTGACATCACTTTGTGAATTATCCCTGTACTGTGACATCACTGTGTGTATTACCCTGTATTGTAACATCAATGTGTGCGTTATTCCTGCATTGTGACTATCACCTACTGTAATATCACTGTGAGTATTATCTTTGGCAGCGACATCACTGTATTTGTTATCCCTGTACTGTGACATCTGCAACATCCCCCACTGGGGCCTAGCCTTTTCTTGGGGCCTGGAGTCAGCCGGGGCCCGCAGTACCTGAGTGGCTGGCGGTTGCGGCCTAGGCACGCTAGTGTCACGGTGCTTGGTATGGGGGAACCGGAGGGCTGTCCTACAGCCTGGCAGGTCTCCAGCAGGGTGGTGTTGGCAAGAAATGATGAGGGAGAGGCTGCTTTAGCGGTTCTCCCTGGGGAAACCCTTTGGTGTCTAGAGTATGAGTCTCTGTGTGGTGGACAGGGTGCCCGTGATGGTGACAGCCGTAGTAGCAGGGACCAGACGGAGGCAGACGTTGAACAAAAACAACTTACAGTTCTTTATTGGAACCGACAGGAACAGCAGCAACGTGCCTTAAAGGGAACCTGCCACCACAAATCTACCTATAAAGGTAGATCGGGTGGTAGGTGGATCAATGGGATGTGAGGATAGCCCTTTTAAGGGCTAATCCTCACGTCCCTGCACTTTTTTTGGAACTTTTATCAAAGTTGCTACTGGGGCGTGGAGTAGCCGCATCTGAGGTTACACGAGGCGGCTACTCCACGCCCCGGTAGCCTATTTTCTCCTCCTACTCACCATCTTCGTCGCGCAGCTGCTCGTAGCTGCGCGCCCTCGTCCGACATGCGCAGACTGCAGGATCGTCTCCACGCCCCAGTAGCCGTATAACAAAATTACCATAAAAGTTTGATAAAAGTTCCAAAAAAAGTGCGGGGACTTGAGGATTAGCCCTTAAAAGGGCTATCCTCACGTCCCATTGATCCACCTACCACCCGATCTACCTTTAGAGGTAGATTTGTGGTGGTAGGTTCCCTTTAACAGAATGGTAGATTGCTGAGATGCAGGGAGCCACAGGATGTAGATCATCAGCCTGGATGCAAAGGCAGGCTGGGAGATAGCTGTGTCCTAGAAGGATGCTTCAGCTTTATCCTGGATTGCTTCAGGTATCACCCTTAAAGGTAGGATGATACCCCTTTCCTCACTACTAGCTATTAGCTCCACTCTTCAGGCAGGGAGCTGGGCTCACCTGCTCTTGGTCTGGTGTGCTAGCTGCACTCTAGAAGTGTTCTCTAGAACTTTCCTGTCCAGGGGTTTTGTTACTCCCACTGGTCAGGTGGTGGCTACTCCTCCAATTACCTCTCAGCTCACAGACACAGAGGGGGACATTTACTTAAAGTGTCGGAGTCTGCATTGGCTTTGTTACCGACCTGCTCTCGGAAAGAAGATACACATTTAATATTGTAGAGCTGTGCAGAGACATTTCTGGCGCCGAGACCATTTTCTGTCCCCGAGACCAAAATCTGTCCCGAGCACCATAAATGTGTCCAACAGTCCCTGCTAGACCAGTTTTCTTTTGGTCTACTTTCCGCCAGTTTACAGCGCCCAAAAATGGCTGTGACACATATTAATTTTGTCTGAGTTTCCACTCCACCAAAGCCACGCCCCTTTTCGGAGAAGAGTCGGAGCAGACGGAAAAAGTCATTTTTTCTGTCCCCGACAGCTAATAAATAGGTCTGAGAGCAGAACATGTGGTGAGAGCGCCACAAAACTGGCGGAAACGCCATAGTAAATGTCCCCCAGAGTGTAACACATGTGATTGGATGACACATCTTACATCACTTCAAAGAATTAACTCCTGCCTTACCAGGAAGGATCTACCACTGCATTGCCCATCTATGTGAGGTATTTGTTATGTAGTGACCTGCTGTGGGGTTGATCATACCCTACACAGGCTGCAAGCTACATGGGGGGACGTATTCGCAACCACTCCTCTGCCATGCATCGGCGAGGGTGTTGCACATCACTATGTGTATTATCCCTGTACAGTGACATCACTATGTGTATTATCCCTGTACTGTGACATCACTATGTGTATTATCCTTGTACTGTGACATCACTATGTGTATTATCCCTGTACTGTGACATCACTGTGTATTATCCTTGTACTGTGACATCACTATGTGTATTATCCCTGTACTGTGACCGTTTTTTTTTTCAACCATGTAATATGTCTTCATTGTGTCTATTATCCCGGAACTTTTGCAACATTGGCCGACATTTGACAGGACTTGTGTGCCACTTTTTGACCCGTACAAGCCTTGAAGTAATAGAAATTACTAGTGATCCACAAGTAATTGCTATTATTTTCCTCTTCAAGCCATCCTGACGTTATGCAAGGCATTCCTGTCCTGCGCCTGTACACTCTCCATAACTTGCAAAATCCAGGCCTGAAAGTTCACAGCACAATCCTGCCCCAGCACAGCCACCTTTTAGCTACATTAGGGGGCGGGATGTCCCCCGCTCTGTTTATATCTGTATTGTCCAGTAGATTTTTGTGCTCAGGTGGCTCTGAAAAAGGGATCTAATCCTTTAATTCATACACCTATATATATGTCACTATTTATTTGCTATTACCCTCAATAAAAACCCTCATCAGTGGCTTATTGTGGATTGTGACTTAACTATTATTTTTATCTATGTTCTGTTACTCTACAATGTGCAACTTCTGCTGCCGAAAGTGTATAAGCACGCTATAGTACCCCACATACGCTTCTGTCACGAGATGCATTAGTGAAGGCAGGATAGATTTGTATGCTTTCCAGTCATCTGGTAGCTTGTTTTCTGTGTAACTGTATAATTGTTCTGTAATTTAGTTATTGCAGTTTAGTAAATGACCATTGCAGGACGTGTCCGACTGAATGACTCACTTCATACAATCAGGAAATCATATGCCTTAATAGGGAAGTACAAAAAGACTGCTCATAAGTAGAAAATAAAAATGAAGAGAAGTACCGTAACTTGTCATAAGGCAATTTATATAAATGTTACTGGGGAACAACAAACTTTCCTTTTGTGAAGGTCAGTGTAAAAACCACTAGTATGTTATTAACCCATGCCACTCATCTAGAAGTTCCCTGATCATGTCTTCAACTGATTTTGTATGGTGAAATTGTTTCTTATGGTCTAGGATCAGAGGTGTAATTAGATCTCATACTACAAAAAAAAAAAAATTCCCCAAGATCACGTTATTGGGGTGCATCTTCTCCCAACCCATTTAGTGGTGGGCAGGGAGCAGTTTTGGAGCTCTACGTGAGCGGTAAAATGCTAACATTAAAGGATAATGAAAAGGGGTCAACAGGGGTGAACCTAAACTCTCTGCTGCAGGAGGTGAGCTATAGAATGGCTCCCCCACTCCACCCTATGCAGTGGAAATATACCAGTTTTTTGTTTTAGAAGGTGGGTTCTCCATGCAGTAATTTACACCTGTATTTACACTGGGTGTGAAGAGACACTATTTTTAGCAGGTAGCAGGTGACTGCACCTCTGCTGCCCCCTAACTTGCTACAGGTAGTATTGTCTGACTTGAGAGGCTCAGCTTGCCTAATGGCTGGTGCACCTCTGGCAGTCAAATAGTTCCACAAAATCATGCAAAAAAATCAAGCACTCTTCAAACAGAAAAATAAAATTATTATTGGTCCTGAAATGTGACAGAAACTTTAAGTATTTTCCTTAGGTAGAAGTTATTAAACTTAAAGGAAACCTACCACTTAGAATGGCAGGGGTAAGCTGTAAGTACCGAGCACCAGCTCAGGGTGAGCTGGTGCCGGTACTTACTTTTGTTAGTGTTATAAACCACGGTATCGCGGTTTTAACACTTTTTAAACTTTAGAGCAGGAGAGGCTTCGGCGCTGCGCGCGACCGTGCGCGCAACATCTCCGCTATTTCCTATGTAGGCGCGCACGCAGCGCCGAAGCCTCTCCTGCTCTAAAGTTTAAAAAGTGTTAAAACCGCGATACCGTGGTTTATAACACTAACAAAAGTAAGTACCGGCACCAGCTCACCCTGAGCTGGTGCTCGGTACTTACAGCTTACCCCTGCCATTCTAAATGGTAGGTTTCCTTTAAAAAAAAGAAAAGAGTGGAAAAAAAGTGAACTGGCGCTCTGTTCCTGCATTGCAATTGTACCTCCTGTCTGTGCCACATTTGTCTGACCGAAAATGCCAGGGGGACAAGAGGAAAAAGTTACAGGAATCAACTGAATTGGAGAATTCTATGCAGCACTGTATGAAGGCTGCCCATGGCCTCATTACAAAACAATTACACTGGGGAACAAATAAAACATGTTTTCGTGGTACCTGGAGTTTTCCACCTTATCCTCTGTATTTTTGAGCTGTTGATTCTAAAAATACCTTGCATTTCTTTATAGCAGCTGGAGTTTATGAGATGTTGAGCATTTCCCTCAAATAACTAGAGCAGACTCTTATAAACACATGGTCAAGTAGTTTGCATGTTCTTTTCAGTGCTAAGTCAGATAGAAAACTGGCGCAAACACTGTAATAAATGTGGGCCACTGTATATTCCCTAACCTATGCGGTAGTCTAGTGTCCCAAAAAGCCACTACAGATTCACTTTTATTTTTGATAAAAATAAACCCTTGAATTCAATGGTTTTACAGATCAGGATATTATAAAAAAATCTCTATAATAATGTCTTCATATGAGGAAACTACGACTACAATTTATTCCACTAGGTGGCAATGGAAAAGCCATGCATGGAAACCTTAGTTTGCCCCATGAGTCAATAGCTTGTAGAAAGGCCTTCTTCAGCGATATCTTATATGATTCTGTCAGTCTTTCATAATATTCTGGGGGAAGTGTGTCTGATTGTTTACAATATTTCTTTAGGTCATTGAGGTTTGTGGCCATTTGTTTATGCACAAATGGGGTTTCCCCATACTACACATTAATGTCTGATTGCTGAGACTGTTGGGACCTCCCCCCCCCCCCCCTTAATCAGCAGAATGAGAGACCAAAAGTCCACTTAGCTGTCCTGCCATTCTGACTTGACCTGTGAGCTCTTCTGAAAGGCAAATATTTTTGCCCTGCACCCCATAGAATGCTATGGGACTAAATCAGTATCACAGGACAGCAAAGGGGGCTTGCATTCCCCTGTTCTGACAATCATTGGGGTCTTGGCAGTCAGACTCATTAACAAGCATTAATACATATACACAGGAAAAAATGTCTATTTTATAGTAGACATTTGGGTTTAGGTGTTCACTTTTATTGAGGCCATTGCAAAATATTGATTTTCAGCCATGTTGTTGTAGAGTTCTGGTGCTGGTGTGCTTGGGATCATTGCTCTGTAGCAGGACGCTGTTTTGGCCAAGCTTTAGTTATTGGATACATATAAGAGATTATTATGAAGAGGGCACACGGGCTTAATGCAGCAAACATCCGTCGTTAACACTTGCGATCGCTGGCAGTGTAAACCATTTAAAGGCCTTGAAAACTTACAAATACCAAATGTTATAGTTTCAGAGTCACGAACATCTGAGACTCCTACCTGACTTGAGATTCGCTTTCTTTCAGCTTCTATCGGGGCATGTACAGTCCACCATACTTCTTCTCTTTTATACTTTACATTAATCATCCATACACATATAATCAAATATGATCTCAAAGTCATCAACCTATAGTAAATTTAAAGTGCACTATGCATTAAATTATCTATTTCACATCAGAATCAATAACAACTCGCATAATGGGGCAGATTTACTTACCCGGTCCATTCGCGATCCAGCAGCGCGTTCTCTGCGGTGGATTCGGGTCTTCCGGCGACTCACTAAGGCAGTTCCTCCGACATCCACCAGGTGTCGCTGCTGCGCTGAATGCACTGAAGTTCACCAAGCCGGGCCGAGTGAAGGAAAGCGCGTGTCGATTCTCCGAATCCATCGGGTTTTCGTTCGGCCACGCCCCCCGATTTCCACCCCGGGCATGCCAGCGCCGATGCGCCACAATCCGATCGCGTGCGCCAAAAACTCGGGGCATTTCAGGGAAAATCGGCGCAAATCGGAAATATTCGGGTAACACGTCGGGAAAACACGAATCGGGCCCTTAGTAAATGACCCCCAATATTTGTATAATTATTTTTATCGATGCGTCCCAAAATGCCAGATCAAAATATAAAAATGGTTATTACTGGTGGTAAAACCCGTAACATTAAATAGCGCCCAAATGTCAGAATCGCCACTTTTTCACCTTTTTGTAAATTTCGTATAAAATTTTGAATAAAAAGTGATTAAAAGATTGTACAATTCCAAAAATGGTAGCAATGAAAATGTCATCTTGTTATGCAAAACATGACACATTACACAGCTTCGTACACCAAAGTATGGAAAAGTTATTAGCAACAGAATTGGGCAAAATCAAGACTTTTTTTGTATAAAATGTTTTAATTTTTTTAAATCTAAAAAACATTATAAAATCTATACAAATTTGCTATCACTGTGATTGTACCAAACCAAAGAATACATTTGAGGTGTCATTTGGAGTTGTAAAAACAGAGCCACAAGAAAATTATGAAAATGTGTTTTTTCGCTGAATTTCACCACATCCAGCTTTTCAGTACACAGCATGGAATATTAAATAATGGCACTAGGAAGGACAATTTTTTGCGTGGAATACAAGCTTTTGTACAGATTTGTAAACGGGAAAATAAAAAAGTTATGAATTTTTGAGGTTGAGGAGCAAAAAATCGAAATCAAATAACGAAAAAGGCCAGTGACGTAAAGAGGAATTCATGGTTGACTCGCTGCAATGTGCCTAGGTCCTGTAACTGCAAAACAAACCCAAATCACCCCCTTCTATCACATGCTTGACAGTTTGTAGGAAATAGTTATGCTGATATGCTGAGTCTGTTTTCTGCCAAATTTGGCAATATCACAAATATCTCCACATTGGTCTTGTCTGTCCAAAGGACAGAGTTCTAGAATTATTGTAGTTTGTTTAGAAGCAACTTTGCAAACTTAAAGGCGCTTACTTGGCTAAAAACATAGATTCCCGCTCCACAGAATTGGCCATCAATATCTGATCGATGGCCAGTGCAACACTTACTGTAATATCTACTTGAAAGATTGTCACCTGTCTTAAATGTCTCACTTATAAGTCTTATAACCCTTCCCTGATTCATCAGAAGCATTTGCTTCTCAAGGATGATTGCTGATATCCTTCCTACTTGGGATTGTGCCACCACTGAATGCCCCTGTATACCAGCAGTCCCAAAATGTCTGCTTTTATAGAGTTGGTCATACTTGCTGTGATAATCATTTAATCAAGGACATTGGATTTGCAGGAACTGGCTGCAATTTACTCTTAACGGCCTGTTCAGTTTTTGCATGAGTTATTGTGACTAAAATTAGATATATAAAGTCAGGAAGGTGGAGAGTTTAACATTAAAGTCAAGCTCTCCCTATCACTGAACACCTCCTCCCATGTGATTGACATCATGCGCTGGACTTCAGGTGACCTGATCAATAATGTCCCTGGACCATCAATTACAGTGAATGGGGCATTTAAAGGCATGAAGAGCTTGACATCAGTGTTAAACTCTTCGCCTCCTTGACTTCATCAATCCAATTTCCATCTCACTTCAAAGTTGATTTTCTGGATGATGGCACCACACTGGGCCATGAAAGAAACATCATCTAGAAGCTGCTAAGCTGCTTGACAATGTCAGGCTCAGAGGTAGTGGATCCTCTGAACCACTGCGGACGATGACACAAGCCGACACCTGGGACTGGAGATAAAGTGGTACCCTGTTTTCAGCAGAGCCCTCCGCAAAGTGGGTTGGACTTGCTGTGGCGTGGTACCACCAGGTCGTTCCACAGGTACAGGTACACAAATGGCAGGCAATCTCGTAGTCGGGGACAGGCAGGAGTTCAAGACGGGCAGCACAGGGTCAGAGTCGGGGACGTAGCAACAGGTCAGGGCAGGAGGCAGAGGAGCGCAGTCAGGAACGGAACCGGGGTCACAACGGGAAATCTCAATAACAGCACAGGGCATCAGACACAGCTTTCTCTAAGGCACGAGGCATGAAGATCCGGCAGGGTGTGATGGAAGAGGCAGGTTTAAATAGCCTTATGAAAAATGGCCAGCGCCAATTAACGGTGTGCTGGCCCTTTAAATTACCTGAAGCCAACGCGTGCACGCTCTAGGAGACGGGGACGCACGCGCACGGACTGCGGTTGGGAATCCGGAACGGGGACAGATGAGTGGCACCAGCGCCGTGCCAATGGGCACCAAGGAGCACAGGTGAGCCTGTGACCAGTGATATGGGTCGCTGGAGCACCTGTGACAGACAACATACTGCTAGTGGTTTATTAGGCCAATTTGTGATGACAGGTTCCCTTTAATTGTGAGTTCCCTTAATTTTAACTTGTAACTAATCTTGTAAACTTGTAACTAATAAATGTGATAAATTAGCAACATTAGGTAACTCTTCTCAGTTATCTGTATTGAAGAGCATACAAATAACACACAGATCTGTTCTCTGCTTTTGCTTCAGCAATATAATATAGAATATACCGGTATATATAATATATATAATATAAAATCAACAATGGTAATTACTATATTTCAAAAGCAGCTTCTGAACATAAGAACTCAATGCTGAACATGAGCCTTTTAATACCTTTACAGACAGGAAGCAGATTATTTCAGTTCCCTTTCACGATAAAGTTTTAGGCTATTAATTTTCATGGGGTGGTGAGAAGGTTTTAGAGAGTATTTATATATCAAGTTGAGGCTAAACTTGTGCTTGTCATAGATGGTAATAGAGGTTTCTTTAGAACACATTTATTTCGGCAACATCTTTTGTATTGTTCTAGTCAAGTATAGCAGCAGAACAAAATAATGGAATGATGGCACCAGATTTTAAGATTAATCAATTATCCAATAATTCAGATCAAAACAGGATGCAGAAACATTCAGAAAGTGTCTATTTTTAAAGAACATCTACCACCAGGTTACTAAAGGTGGGGACCCCAGAGTTACTTTGCAGCTATTTGGAGGCACCAAGCCAATAGTGTATAAGAAACTGTGGTGGTTTAGAGCCTCAAAATACCAAATATGTTATAATGTTCTTATTGTCCCTTAGAGGTTAAAGAAGTTAAAGTGGTTTGTCCGTTTTCTTTTTTTTTATCAAATAAATTTGTATTGAAAATGTTCAGTTTTACAAGCATACATAACAAATCAATACAAAAACGCATCCCCCTTCCCTTTTACCGTACAATAGTGAGATGTCACACAATACATCAGATGTTTACAACATAGCCCGTCTTCGTCCCACCCCCCACAACAACATTAATGGACGCCTTCACAGGCTGTGTACTCTCAACACTCTAGTTTCTCTCACCTGGCCAGACTCCCCATATTTTCTCAAACTTAGTTATGGCATTCCATTTAAGATACACCCCTTTCTCCATTTTAATTAGTAGTCCCATATGCTCTCTGAATTCTCATAGTGAGGGAGGGTCTGGACTCAGCCACCTTTGGGCTATCAGTTTCCTTGCCTAGTACAAGGCTCTCTGCAGACCCATCTGACCCAGTCAGTCACCGACAACTCCTCCAGATATCCCAGAAGACAATACAGTGGGTCAGATGGTATCGTAACCTGGTATATACCTCCTATGTAAGTTAAAACTCTGTTCCAGAATCTACCCAGAACATGTGCAGATGATCTTCCAGCCCCATGGCACACCTAGGACAAGCATCATCAGATCTAACTCCTATCTGACACAGGAAGGATGGGGTTCTATATACCCTGTGTAATAGAAAGAACTGTGATGACCTAAGGGCCTCAATGGTTGACATCTTGGGGACAGAGGAAAAAATATACTCCCACTGCTCATCTGTTATTGTCCCTAAGTCATCCTCCCACTTCTGCAATATTGGGTATCGTTTTAAGTAGGTATTTATCAAATGGGTATATAATAACAAGATTAACCAGTAGTATTCCCTTCTGGGCTACGAGGAAGGTAACAGGGAATGTGCCTTTAGTTAGTACCACTGACTCCGCTTGTGCAGTCCAGGCACGCAGTATTTGTAATAACTTATAAAATTGGTTATGTGGCAAGTGAAATTATTCCTGTAGGACCGAAAATTCTTTAAATGTTCCCTCATTATGCAGTTGCTGGACAAATTTTATACCTGCATTTTCCCAGGGACAAAATCCCTCCGGTCGGAAGAACTCAGGGAGCTTAGTATTTCACCATATTGGTGTATGTGTACATTGCTTCACCTCCACCTTATTGTTTAGCCTTATGCCACACCTTCCAAATGAGAGAGCAAGTGGAGATCCTGAAACTATTGTGAGCATGAAAACCCTGCTCCACTGCTGACAACAGGGGAGTGTGCCTCACCATTGTCCGCATTAGCTTACCCACTGGACCCAAAGGTTTCCCTCCTCCCCCAACCTTTAAGATGCTGTAGCTGGGAGGCCAAGAAGTATATCCATGGGTTGGAGGCAGCCAGTCCCCCTGACTCTTTTCCTCTCTGGACCATTTCAAATTTGATTCTGGCCAAACCCTTTTTCCAGATTAGTTCCCTGTATAGAGTTTGAAACTTGTATAAATACCTAAGTGGGATCCAAATTGGGACATTATGAGCTGTATGCATAAATTGTGGTGGCATCAATATAATTTTTGTTAGATTAGTCTTACCCATCACGGACAGTGGGAGCTTGCACCGTGTTGTGATCTTACTCGCAAATTTAGATGTAAGGGGCTCTATGTTTAGAGACTGGCAGGAGGTTGTCCATTTTCAGCAAATAATTGATTTTGTTTGTGTAAGGAAAAGTTATACTCCGATTACTCTCAGTAATAATAACGGCTCGTCCACTTGCCTGTCCATCACATCACCATGGACAGATTATATCCACTGGAAGTAAATAGAGAAGGTTTATTTAGAAGTACAGCAAGCAGAGATCTAGAAAACTGTGAAGAATTGATACAGAAAGTATATTGAAAAATCGGATGACCTTTCATTACACAAATAATATCAATTATTTTTCTGAAAGTGGCCAACCCCTTTAACTCTATACTGTTTAAAGGTGAACTTATAATATGACAGCACATATTAGTCTTCTATACTCCCTCTAGTGGAAGTTGGAGGAAGCCATGTTGCTGTCTGTTATAAATAGGAAGATTTGGATTTCGGTATCAATAATGGATCTCTAACTTATACAATTATATATTAAATAAATAAAATACACAGAATTTTTCATCGATTACATGATAATGAAAAGATTCCCTGTGCAGATCACATATTATTTGAAAAGTCAACACAAGAGCTTCATAAATATAGTGATTTTACGAGACAGAATCTGTTTAAATACATGAATTCAATCCAAACTAGACATGATTGCAAGTATAAAGCTCCGTAATGAAGGTACAGAACCGAATAGCAGCTGCCAATGGTAAATGGATGTGCCAGTATACAAAGTTTTATAAATTGACTGAAAATATGAATTTCCTGATTCTTGATATATTTGCAAGTTGAACTGTTACAGTAATCAATTGGAATTCAATAGGGAAATTTTCACAGTCAATAGTTTAGGTCAGTATTTTATATCTAATGTATATCTAATGGTGTACGTGCACCACCTTACCACTCCGTACCCATGAAAAGATAGGACATGTCCTATCTTTCCCCATATTACGCCGGCGTGCAACCTTGTATCTCTATGGAAAGGGACGGGGGCGAGCAGTGCTCACCCCCCTCCTCCTCTCCCATGCGCCAACGCGTGCCCGCTGTGCTACGGTACGGCGGGCAAACGTTAGTGTGAATGTAGTCTTATGGGAATTTTATTAAATTAGATCAGTGATCAGAAGGGCCCGTAGTGTGGTTGGAATGTGACTTGAATGTGAAAGAAGGATATTGGTAAAATATAAAGGGAACCCGTCACCCCATTTTTCACAAATACAGGGAGTGGCAGGTTCCTATAAAGCCCTAGTAACTATCTGACACCCTTCTTTTAGCTAAAAAAAGTTTCCCTCAGATGCCCCTAAAATTAGAGTTATAATCTTCTCTGTTATCTATGGATCTTTGGCTCGAGGCGAGGGGAGTGGCCTCATGTCATGTGACCAGGGTGACATCATCAAAGGTCCTTTAGCTACTTAACATTAGCAAACTGTACCCCATGTACATATCTGACCACATAAAAGAATCACAGCAGCCTGCATGGATTTCTACTCCTCTCCATGCATGCTACTGTGATTTATGATACAATGGGGCAGATTTATCAAGCTGTCTGAAAGTCAGAATTTTTCTAGTTGCCCATGGCAACCAATCACAGCTCCCCTTTAAAATATTCATGAGCACTGGTAAAATGAAAGCTGAGCTGTGATTGGTTGCCATGGGCAACTAGACATATTCTGACTTTGAGACAGCTTGATAAATCTGCCCCAATATGCTGTGATTTCATGATATATGCTTGGTGTACAGTTTTCTAATGCTAAAAAGCTGAAGGACCTGCGATGATGTCACCCTGGTCACATAACGTTACAGCTGCATACAAAGATAGGATGACAAGGAGCTGCTGGATTCAGCCCGAGGCCACGCCCACCTCGAATCGCTGTAGCCATGCTTGGATGCCAGGTAAAACTCAGGGGATTAAATTGAGGGTGTGCAGGGGGTGCAGTCGCAACCGGGCCCAAGAGGCTTTGGGGGCCCGTAAGGTCTCACTTTCCCATATGAAAAGATTAGTACTATAAACTATACATTATAGTCGGGCCCTGGCACAATGCACTGGGGTCCATCAGCTTCAAGTTATGCCACTGGTAAAAGTATAAAGTTTAATATATGGGAATCTCAGGGGAACAATTTTTAGCTAAAAGAAAGGTGTGAGTTAGTTACTAGTGCTCTATGGGAACCTGTATTTCTGAAAAATGTGGTGACAGGTTCCCTTTAAGGACATTGCTAACAATCCTGCCCATCCCTTGTTTCAGATTGGAAAAGCAAGTTTAGTGGTAGATATGTGCAGATGAAAATTAGCAAAGAACGTTACCACAGGTCTGTTATTCCTTTTTCCATTGCTCTTTATAATAAGGATATTGCAGGTTCATGGGCTTTTGGGTAGGAAGGGGTATTTTATGTTTTACAGCTTATTGTGTATTATGTTTTTTGTAATGTTTTTGTATTGCTGGATCATAAAATAATTTCCCCTTTGGGGATTAATAAAGTTTTATCTAATCTAATCTGTTTATCCCCCAAAATGATGGGTCCCACTTTGTGTTTGAAAGGTATTTCTCTAATTCTTTTGGTTAGGTTTCCTGAGATGTTCTCTGGACCATGGACACTGGAAGGCCGCAGCTGGAAAAGATCACACCCTACCACAAAACCAGTGATCTTGAGAGTCCTCAGCAGTTATATGTTCCAGGTTGCTGATGGAAGCATCATTAGTCTGAAGGAAGGTGATGTCCTTCTGCCTCTAAATAAGCTTGATAAGGATTGGTGGCAGGTCAGGAAAATTGGAGACTGTGAAAAAAACAAACCATTCAGTGTACCCACCTCATATATCAATGAGCTGATCACCCACAAAAATCAGGGACACCGAAGCAAAACTGAATATATAGGTAATTTACTATTCTATATTACATAGCATGTACAATTTGGTGTTTTATTATGGTGGGTAGTCCAGGATCGATACATTTTTAAGTATTAGCCCTTGGGTGGTGCATAATAAATAGATGTACTACCTTTCCCTTCACCTCCAGCATCTTCCATGAGTACTTACCTTTATCGCTATACAGAGGATCAGTGGTGGTGTTTCTTTATCGTGCACCACCTTCTACAGCCTATGGCTGCTGTGATGATGCCCAGTGTCAGTATGATGTCATCACTGATTTTTTTGGGGGGATTTAACATACCGTTCCCCCTGCTGCCGCACAATGCACCTCTTGGTACATCTGCCGCACAATCATGCGCTCGGGTGTATTTTATGCCAGGTCCAGCCTGCAATAGCATGCTATATAGAGCATGATAAATTCAACGCTTTGTGTACCAATAGAGGTCAATGTTGATGGGGGTGCTTACAGAGGTAAGATCAGTATTTATTCTTTCTTTTTTTAACACCACCTCAACTCACATCAATAATAAAAAAATAGATTGATCCTGTACTACTCCTTTAATGCATAAAAGCAAGTATTTCTCTGGGGCGTAACTCGGTTGCATCCGGGCCCAAGAGGTTAGGGGGCCCATAAGGTGTCATTATCCTATATGAGAAGACTAGTACAATAAACCATACAATGTAATCGGGGGGCCTGGCACAGACTTAGCACTGGGACCCATCAGTTTCAAGTTATGCCACTGGTATTAGTAACAATTTTACAAATTTACATGCTGTCAGCATATCCTAAAACAAATGGACATGTGTATGGCAAATATATACAGTATGATATATGGATCCTTATTGGAATATCTGTAGACACATGATGTATCTATTAATACAAATGGTAACCTGTATTCTTCTCATGGCTGATAAGTACAGAGCATCTGTACTAACTGAACTAACTGCAGCCCTACATGTACAATTCCTTCCTGTAGCAATAGTAAAGGGTATTTTAGATGGCTAAAGGAAGAATTCTAGGAACATTTGTTCCTTACATTGTATTACCCCATGTAAATATACGCAGATGACAAACCGGAAACCACCTCTTTACTGTTTGCATCTTTTATGTGGCATAATTATGTGGCAAACTGTAAGGATATACAAGCATTATAATTTCCTTTCTATTATAATATGAGCGTATGGTGCATATTACAATATGAATAATAAAACAAATATCTGTTTACAAAATTCTTTAACATATAATATATTCATCAAAGCTATTCCAGCCACAAACATATATCTCCAATTTATGGAAAATATGCAATAGCCTAATAGAAATGATAATAGATGTTCTAATCCACTATTTGATCATCACATTTGTATTGCCAATTGTTAGGAGCCAATAGAGTTCTCCAGAATCTGAAAGTCTCCGGAGTCTACCCTATCTATTTGTATCCATACACACCTTTGTATCCATACACAACTTTTCAAACTCCACCTCTCAAATGCTTTACATGCATGACACTGGCCTCAACATCAATGAGACCAGTGATGGATTATAGCAGTTGTGTGTATAGGTGAAATGTCATTCATCACTTCAGCACATTAAACAAAGACCAATGGAGAGCACCGATGAGGCCATACAGGAACTTTAGGGGATTTCTGCTGTTCCCAGAAAAACTCAAAAGGTTTTGTGATGTACAACATGAAGTTATGCAGTAAAAATGAAACTTTTACATTTAGACATGTTCATATTTCTTGTCATAGTTCCAGTGAAAATTTTAGAGAGAAGTTATTTCTTTCATTCTGGTTAATTGTTGAAGGAACATAATTTTATAGAGAAATCTAAATATAACAGGAAATAGATAATACAGTGGATGAGATGGTGGATACGACTATGTAATGTCTTCCTAGCTGTGAGGTAAATAGACAAACTCTGTGTTTAATCCTAAATCTCTGTGTTTTACCAGTTTATATTGTTGGTGAGTTTTAATTTGATGTTTTTTGTGTTTTTTTATTTCTGACAGTAAGCAAACTATTTCATAGATCCCAGGATAACCTGCTCATTCCTCAATTCTCCACCTCGAAAATGGAAGTACAGAATCGCAGCAACCAAAAATGTGAGGACCCACGAAGAAAGGAAGAAAATGTGCCACTAATATCGGGCATTTTGACCAGATCACATAGGAAGAGTGCCAGCTTCTCTCTAAGTTCCTCTTGGCATGGACAGTTCCCTAAAAGTGAAAAGCAGAAAAACGTGTTCCAAAAGTGCGTTTCTGAAAAGGTAGGTTGAGATCAAATCTCATGGTGGCATGGTGAAAAATGTCTTACGTTTTGGGATAAAATGTCTTACGTTTTGGGATAACATGATCCAAAGCTTGATCTAAAATTGTGCAGGAAACTTTTAATGAGGGAATATTTTATTCATATTTTACTGTAAAGAATGTCTCATGAGGTTTTAAAACTGGTATCAGCTTTAAAGGGGTTTTTCACAGGATAGGTCATTAATATCTAGAAAATGGAAAACCCATAAAATCTCTTTAAAGGACATCTACCACCATAATGAAGGATTGTAAACCAAGCACGCTTACTTGCAGGTGTGTGCCCCCTCTGGCAGGATCCACTCTTGTTTTAGCTTTTTATGTCCTTGTTTTTTGAAGGCTTTAAAAATTATGCAAATGAGCCTGAGGGGCTCCAGTCTCCATAGCTATAAGCTATATTTTTAAACATGGACATAAAAATATAAAAAAGAGTGAATCCCGCAACAGGGGGCTCACACCAGCATGTAAGTGTGCTTGGTTTCCAATCCTTCATCCTGATTTGCAAACTTCCCAGAATCCCCGAGTGGAGCATCAATGGTTATAAGTCTTCTCAAGTGTCCAAGGCGACCTTAATTGGGAAAGTCTCTGTAAAGAGCTTTATGTCATTAGGCTTCCTGACAGTCATGCTTGATGTTAAGGGGGCTGCCTTTCATTGTTTTCCTTGTCCCTGTACTTGTGATCAGCGGGATTCCAGCAGTCTATCCTATCCTGTGGATAAGGTTTTCCTGTTGCTATTTATGCTGCAATATAGGTGAGTTTTACTAGAAACTGAAGGGTTAAAGTGCCGGAGCTTTTTACTCTCCTGTCATAAACTTATTTAATTGGTACAACCCTTTAACATCGTAGAGTCACAATTTATAGCTTATCCTTAGGTTATTAATTAGAGACTGCCGGGGTATGACCTATGGGGCCTGCACTGCCAAATGTGCTGTTGAAGCGGTGATGTTGTAGTGGGGGCCCCATCCAAACTTTTGCAAAGGGGCCCACTGGATACTAGTTATACCCCTGCACCTAAATATCTCTCTCCTCTATGCCTGCCTTAGTGGTCTTTGTGTTTTCCCTTCTATCTGGAGCATAATTGGTGATGACTCTGTTAGCCTCCCCCCCCATCATTTGAAGAAAAAAGGATATCCCTTCCTAGTATTACATCACTTACATCATTTACCACATCGGTAAAGGTTTCTACAGAAACTAGTTCATACAGCAGGTTTAACAAGCAATACAAGTAGCCCTTATGTTATAGGACCTGTCATTGTATACAGAACAAATTAAACAAGGTGTTGGTCTACTAGAATCAAGTAGAGTTTGTACAGTTTGTACCAACTAGAGTTTGTAGAGCTCCACAGTTACTGTACACACATGTCCATCAACATTTTCAGTAGTCATAGCCGAAAACCTTAGCAAACATAGAATAGAATGAAACTTTATTTATCACCGTGGGAGGGAAATTATTTTGTATAAAGTGTCCAGCATTTTTCTACAGTTACACGTTATACATAGGGGGACATTTTTAGTGAACAGACTTTTAGGAGTTACTCAGCTTGGTTGCTATTGTTTGCTTTCTTAAGTTACTAGTTACAACAATATATTACAGTATGGTGCAACACGACATACACCGGAGGTATGAGCACATTACACGTTTACACTTGCCATTCACATTGACAACACGGGTCACTTATATGCTTGTTACCTGCGCCAGGCTACCTGCCTCACACTGCTTTTGGCCCCACCATAGCAAACCCATTGCATGGCTATAGACTTTAAAGAACAGTTGGCAGCAGTATGCCCCTGGAGTAGAAGAATTTTATAGTCTTAGACTTTAAAATATGTAAAAAAGAAAAAATGTATAGTCTTAGACTTTGAAATTGTTTTTTGGTTAGGCTACAACCTAATTTTCACCTGATTTTGTTCCATTATCTTTCTATGTATTGCTGTCTCCTGTTTTTGTCTCTGGGTTTCACTTTGTTGCAGGAAGAGAGTTGTCGCCTACCATGTAAGTAGGGTTGGCAAGTAGGTGGGGGCATGTGTATACCTATATACTGGAGGTATGTGCTGGGCTACCTATATACAGGGGGCATATGCCTGTGCTACCTACAGTAAATACCGGTGTGGAATGTTTCTTGACTACCCATATAATTGGGGGGCATGTGTGGGGCAACCTATATACTGGGGGCTTGTCCCGGGTGTCATGGTGAGGATGCCGCTGCTGTACAGGTTAATTTAGCCTACTTAAACTTGCGCTCACCTTTCACTCAGGATATAAACTGAGCATAAATCCGTTGCCACCACTTATTACATTTACAGTGGGACCATTAAGTATCCCACTCTACATTCACTCTTGCTTCTCAAGCAGTCACCTTGTTACACCACTAGACATGCACACTCAGCACACTAGTAGTCACACAGCTAACCACACTTTACAAGGCTATGAGTTCAAAGAGCATACAGGGACCAAAATTAAAGTAAACGCTTTAATTACAAAAAGGAGTTCAGTGCATCAAAAAAGAGGTTAAAACAAAAGAATTACAAAATGGAATTACACACACAAAAAGGGAGAAAAGTAACAGAAACTTACAACTTAAAGTAAATCCTGAATCCCTGGAGGTGGGAGAAATATGGAACTCATCAGCTTGTCTTAGCCCCCATAGAGTGAACATTATATCCTGTATCTCATATTGTTTTATAAGATCTCTGCTTAGTTCAGGTTTCAGAACCTCCCATTCATTAATTAGTCCACAGGGTCTTTCAGGATTGTAAAAAGTGTTAATGGGGGGGGGGGGGGGGGAGAGTACAGGAATATTTAAAAAGTCCTTTGTTTCCAAATCCTGATGCAGCCGAGACCAAATTACATTTGACCAGTTTTCAGGTCAGAGTTTATCAGGCTGTAAAAACTCAAAGATTCCATTAAAAGCTGCCTGGACAGTTCAAAAGATGCCAATTGTCATATAGTTTAACAAAGTTAGTAATTGCCCTATAGTTAAACAAATCTTACATATTCAAGATTAATATTTTCTTGACACTTGGACTACCTATATACTGGCATACTGGGGAATTTACTTGGCAACCTATATAATAAGGGTATGACCTGGGCTACATATAAACTGGGGGCATGTCCCATGGCTACCTCTATATTGGGGGCATGTGCTCAGCTTCCTATATACTGAGGGCATGTCCCAGAACTACCTAAATACTGGGGGGGGGGGGGGTGCTGAACTACCTATATACCCTATATACCCAGGACATTTGCTTGACTACCTACCTACTGGGGGCATGTGCTGGGTTACCTACATAGTGAGGGCATGTGCTGGGATACGGTACATGCTGGATTACAAATATACTGGGATCATGTACTGGCCACATTTTCCCTACAAGTTTACAGGGAGGAGGTGCACAATTTTGCTTGTCTGCCTAGGGTACTGAAATGCATTGTCCCGGCCTTGCTACACAGTCCTTCTTCTTTGCTTCTACTGATAATGGAGGGGCTGTGGTATAATTCTGTACAGAGAACTAAGGGACAACAATGGGAAGAATTCTCCAGTGAGCTTGGAGCACCTACAATTATTGAAAAATAATTTATGTGCCTGGTGGCATGTTACCTACTCCTGCGTGTGCTGCCGTCGTGTTCCAGTTATCTTCCTTACCACGATGGCCCACTCCGCTCTACTCATGGCTATCCTGACATCCCAGATTCCTCATGTGTGCATTCCTGTTTTTAAAGGGCTGGTGCATCCATAATAATGTGTTTCCTAAACATTATCGATACTAGGACCTTGTTTCCTGTTTCCTGTGCCTGAGCTGCACTACGTCCACCTGCCCTGACCTCAGCTTGTGTACAATTATTCCTTGTTGAACCCCCTTGGTGCCTTTACCTACATCACCTGAATTACCTTCTCCAGTAGCTTTGTTGTGATCCTGGCACACACAAGTCTTTATTGAGAGTTAAAGGGCAAAAACCAACAGTGTCACTTAGATAGCAAGCTTTGGATAAGCTGCAAGCCAAACTGGTCTGGAGTAGTGAGACAACTAACCACTGTCTATTAGAGGTAATAAAGGTGATATTTAACTATGTGTCTATTTTATAATGGGACACAATTAAAGAGGTTGGTCACATTACCTCATGTTTTTTGTAATGTATGTGTAAGTGTGGAGGGCAGTATATTAGGTAATTTACCAATATACATGTATTAATGTGATATCTAACTGTCCATGAGCAATCGGCCTCCCAGGACCTTGTGATAGTATTCATGAACATAAGATCAAGGTCCTGGCATATTACAAAAAGCATGAGGTAAAGTGGCCAACCCCTTTTAATACAAATGTAAAAATAAAATGTTGCTTTAAGAAAAAAAAAATTCCTTGCAAAATCAAACCTAATGTTCCTCTTTCAGAAGAGGAACAGGATATAACAAGGAGGTCCTAAGCCAGAAATGATAAGAGTAGGTAACAAGTGAACACTAAAGACATTATGATGGGACATTGGATATATGAAATTCAGGAATGTAATGCGCGTGTGATGGTATCAGTACATTGAGAGCCTACGCTTCAAAGGTAAAGACATATGAGCTGTATATGACTGTATGTCCTTCACCCGAGCATGTGTGCACTTTCATCTTAGCTGTATCTGATCTTCTTACATGAACGGCAAATCTCATTGCAAGAAATAATAGTCAGAACTGGGTTATATATTTTATGCCACAATTAACTATCCACACAGGATGTCATATGCATGTATGGCAGTATATTGTGTATGGACACACTACATGCATTTATCTTCTCTTCTCTTAAATGCCATCAACATGTAAAAAGTATAACTCTCTTTATGACAAGCACACATTAACAGAATAATATATAACAAAAACATGTAATTTTCCTTGGGGCTACAGTTAAATAAGTTACATATTTTAGTACTTTTATCTGTAGTGCTCTGGACTAGACTGCAAACTCCCAGCACACATTATCCAACATGCGTATATCATATTCAGATTTGTATTGGAACAGCGCAACATTATGGGCCATTAAGCGCCTCTTGTAAGTCCCTGGGTAGTGTTGGCTGTTGGAAGGGTTTGTTGATTGAAGGAGCATTCATTGTGGTAACAGAAACCATTACACAGATGTGAATAGATACCTACCTGTTAGCTGTATAGCTTTGAGGTTCAATGCCATGTTTTCTGTAGTTGGGGGCAGACGGGTCAGAAAATGAGTCTCTAGATAAAAAATCTGGCAGGTCAGACCTGGTCTGAACAGGTCTCACTTGGCGGAGATCCCTTCCAGATCTACTTAGAAGCCAGAGCCTCTTAAAGTGGGTGGGGGGGGGGGCTGGATATTAAAGGGAACCCCTTCATCAGGAATTACATTTTTAGCTGGCGACTGGTTCCAATAGCCTATGCTGTGCTGATTTTAAAAATGCCTTTGTCACTCTGAATCTGAATTTCAGTAGTTTTTAATACGGTAGTTTATTTTACATTGTTTGGGTCCCTGCCAGCAGCGTGCGGTGAGTCCTGGGGGAGGTTTCCCCCTCTCTTCCACACTCATGAAGCTCCCTCCCCACTTCCTGTCATGTGCATTGAGTAGGCAGGTAAGGGGGATGGTGTGGAGGAGAGGAAGAATGTGAGTGGAGACAGAGGCACACACAGGCTGCAGCTGTCCCTCCCCTGGAACTCACCACAAGCTGCTGGCAGGGAGCCAGGTAATGTAAATCAAACCATTATAAACTACTGAAATGGTTCAGAATGCGGACAAAATGCTGCAGGCATTTTTAAAATCTGCATAGCATAGACGATTGGAACCTGTCACCAGCTAAAAATCACATTCCTGGTGACATGTTTGCTTTAATGCTGGTGTGCAACTCGCCAGTCTTAATGAATCCCCCCACTTTATTTTTGTATAGTTTGTATGTAACTTCTGGATATAGCCAATTATGTAGACTATTTACTGTGCTTCCATAGACCTGAATGGAGAATGACCATTCTGCTGGGCTGCTGGAAGGGGGTCATCAAGCTCCCGTTCTCAAGCACTGGATCCACATCTATTATATATTTATGACAAATTTTGTCGATATATCATAAATACCCAAGCTGGGAATACGCCTTACAAAACCTTTATCAAAACCATGTCTTTTGCATCCTTTTATGGATGTTGCTCTACTGCTTTTCAGTGCAGCTGGAATTCTTTCTCTAGTAGACAGTCTAGAACCCGACAGCAATGGGTAATCTTCATATAGGCAGTATGAGCAGGTGCCCTGGGTCTTTGGCCTGCGAGAGGCCCACGCAAGGGCCCATAAGCGAGCCCTATATGAAGATCCACTATCAGTCTAAAAAAAACTATACTCACCTTCCAACTGCGGCTTCGTCATCTCCTCTTCGAGCCCGGGTGCATCATTATGATACTGCTACACTGCTGCGTTACGTCATAGTGTATGGGCCGCTTGGGCCCTTACTCTATGACATCATGCAGCCGCAGTACCACCGCGTCATAGTGTATGCGCCGTGCAAGCAGGAAGAGGAATAGATGGAGCCTCAAAGAGAAGACGGAGCTGCGGGCCGGGGAGAAGAAGCCGAAGGTAAGTATAGATTTTATTTTCAAGAGTGCCATGTTGCTGATGGCCATTTCTGTAAAGGGGGACTCTGCTAGAGGACACTTCTGTAAAGGGGACTCTGCTGGAGGACATTTCTGTAAAGGGGGGACTCTGCTGTAGGACATTTCTGTAAAGGGACACTCTGCTGGTGGGCATTTTATTAAAGTAGCTGATGCATTTCCTGCCCTAGGGCTTATACTCCAGTCAATAACTTTTCCCAGTTTCTTGTGTGGTAAAATTAGGATCCTCGGATAATACACAAGTATTTATAGTATGAGTGGGAGTTCAGCTGCAGAGGGCACAGAGGCCGGCCACACAGGGGTAGCGTCCACATCCCCTACACTATCTGGGAGATCTGGTCTGGACAGTAGTTGGGGTGGAGGTTTTCATGCAGTTAGGGAATGTGATTGGTTTTCCTAGATAGACGGGTTATAAGAGAAGGTTTGAAGTTCATCATTAAATTAATTTTATGAACAGTACAGGCTTAAGGATATAGAATACGCTACGGCACATGTTGGTTTGGACACTGGTGGGGACATTTAATCCACCACTGCCTGACAGTACATGTTACAAATAGCTTATAAATCTAATACATTCCTATATATGATACTGCACTGGCAAACACCCTGGGTTTGTTCACAGAAAATGCAATAGATCTTTGTAGTCTACTTATCTTCCGATTTTTATGCACAATGAGAACAGGAAGGATTGCCTCACAGTGACTGGCTGCCTGACTAAGCTGACTTAGAGAGTACACAAGGAAACATTAAATGGTCACTGTCATTCTATCAAATCTATGCCCATGTGATTGCCAATGTAACCGCTCAGTTCTTGTGTAGTGGTCAAGCAAATGTACTGCGGATCAGCACCTATTCATTTGAATAGGAGCTAAGCTGCAGTGACCCAGTTCAGCCATTACAATGAAAAATGACCTGTTTTTTTGTTTTATTCTCATTTCATCACCTCTAATCATCAATATTTTTAGTTGAAAAAGACTTTAAACATCATCCCACTGATTATTAATTTTGCATGTCTCTGTCTGCAAAACAAGTTTGCTGTATTTATAGTCTGAAACATGTTTTTTTAATCAGATTTCCTTATAGTTGTCACGTACATAGAGCCACAGCTTCTGGACGTTTTTATAGAAAGTCTTCCCAACCTCTGTGTGCAATAATAATTGGTTCAGCAAAGAAATAACCAAAAGTGGCAACCAATATACACTAAATAAAAGTGTATAGATGTGTATAGAAAGAAAATATTTTATTTTTACACCAAAGTACAGAATTAAAAACATCTAAAATAGATAACCAAACCCAAACACTCCCAACTACCCAGATACTGCACATAGTACATGTAAGTGGTAACAATGAATAATAATGTACAACAATAGGCAGCAACTGTATCCTTAAACACGTTCTAAATAAGTATTTTACTCTTAAAATAGTAGAAGTCATACAAACAAATAAAAGTGGTTGAGTAAAACGTGTACATGATTCTAATATAGACATTGCAAATATCTATCAATGAGACAATATGGCAAATACATTACCAGATTCAAAGTGCCATTGGGTAGGGAGTCGATAAGACCCCACGCAGATCACCTGTCAAGCAGGCTTCCTCGAGTGATTCAGAAGAGTGCTCATTTTTCAAACTGATGTGATTGATTTGAATTGCCCTCTGATAAGAACTCTGAAATATATGACCTGCATTTAATACACTTAATATTTAACATAATGGTTATTTTTTTTCTCCCCTCCTTCCCAAACTGGTCTCATAACTACATAAGGCTAGCGAGAGGGTTCTCCACATTTACACTTGTGCAATCATCAAGGAATATTTTTGAAAGATCAATATGATTTATGAAAAAGACAGTGGAAGATGCCGTGAGCTGCATAGAATATAGAATTCCGAGTCAAGTGGCTGCATTGCTCTATTTTTCCTTTACCCAAAGAAAGAATCTTAATCAATACTTTATTTTTACATAAAATAAATAGTGCCAAAGAAAAATACAACATTCTGTAAAAAACAAACTCTCATATACTTATGGTACTGGTAATAGGAAAACTGAAAAAAAAAACAGCCCCAGAAGACCACTCTGTGATGTTGGTCCTCATCAGTACTGAAAGTTAACAACAAGGGAATGTAGTAATCCAGCAGTTAGCATTTGTGACACTTCCTTGCAACGTCACAAGTATATAAATGATGGCGCAAGTTTATTGTAATATCCAAAACTTGAGTGCACAGCACATTTTACTAAAGTCTCTTACTGAAAACTCTCCGAGGATTACATAACGCGCGCATTTCATAATACACTTTTCTGTTTTTTTTTCACTTCTCTGTTCTATGGAGATGTTGTATTATACACTGATTATTGACTGTTCTGCATAACATGAAGAATTGGAAATAGACTTGTGCATTGTGACTCATAACGTAGGTAGAAAAAGACAGTTCATAGTACAAAGCCCCTTTATGAATACATTTGCAAGGTGGTGTGAAAAAAACAGGTAGATTTGTTAGGCCTCCATCACTAAAGTTTTTATCAAGCAAATAAATGGGGGGGGGGGGGGGGAATTTATCATACATGGGCTATCCTAATGTATCTGGAGACTGTGGCAGCGACTATTCAGGCTTGGGTGGTTGCAGGCTTTAGTAGGTGCACAGGCATGGGGCATGAACTTACTGTGCTGGCCCTATCTGATATGCCCTTTCCACGCCATCCCACGCCAATTTGGCGTGAAGCTGGTGTAAAGAGGAAGTTAATTGCAGTGCCTGGTGGTTCGCAACGCATTGTGATTATTACGCCAGAATACTTGCATAGATACCTTGATAAATGCCCAGATAGTGTTCAGCCAAAATATTTATAGTACAGATTAATAATTTCATTTACATTGTGATTACAAATTATAGAGTGAATGCTTTGTCATAGAAAAATATTGTCAGAGTTCAGATCAGTGGATCCTCTGGACCACTGCGGGAGGTGGTACTAGCCGACACCAGGGACTGGAGTCTTCACTAGAACAAAGCGGGATGGACTTGCTGCGGCAGGGTACCACCAGGTCGTTCCGCAGGTGCGACAAGCCTGAGGTGGTAACTGAGGTCAGGGTACATTATCAGAAGATAGTCTCATGGTCAGGTTCAGGCACAGGGTCAGGGCAGGCGGCAGAGATGCAAGGTCAAGCTCAATCTGGGGTTAGCAAAGGGAGGTCCAGGCAGATGGGTACGAGAACATGGGACACAGGAACACAGGAACACAGGAACACACAGGAGCAGGACCACATGGGAGCGGGAACACACAGGAATGCAGGAACACAGGACTCAGGAGCAGGAACACACAGGAACACAGGAATATTGCTGGGGAGCTTTCTCTACGGCGTAGGCACAAAGTTCCGGCAGGGCAGGAAGGGAGGTGCCGGATTATAAGGTGGAGGTGTTCAGCCAGCACACCAATCAGCGGTGCGCTGGCCCTTTAAATTTCCTACAGCCGGGGACGAGTGCACGACAGCCTGAACCAGGAAGGTTAAGTCCGATGCTGTGGACGGAGCGGTTGCACGGAGGAACACAGGTGTGCCCGTGATCCAAGACGGATTGCGGGAGAACCCGTGACAAATATACAGTGAAATTTCTTGTGCACACATATTTTACATAGCTCATATTGTTTACTGTGCAAAAACTGAATAGCTGGTTGATTTTTAGCTCCAAATTTTAAAATATACATAAAGTAAAACCATCTAAAAGACATCTACTATCACTAATTGGAACTGTTTATAGCGCATAAAGAAAGGGCACATTTTCTAAGAAAATTACCTTTTAAAAGTATGTAAATGAGCCAGAGGCGCTCAGACTGATGTTGCCCAATCACTCGTCAGCATCGCTGGGTTTTAATTTACTCCGCCCTCTTCCTTTCCACTGCGATCGTACCGCCTGGTATGATTGCAGCAGGGTGGAGGTGGAGTCAAGGGGGTGGAGTCAATTAAAACCGACGTAAACCATAGCACCTGCAGCTCATTTACATATTTTTAGTATTGAAGTCATTTTCTTAGCAAAGGTGCCCTTTCTTTATGTACTAAAAACAGTTCCAATTACTGCCTAAAGAAACAGCCATGTGATGCTGGACAACTACCATCAGCCAAACTGATGGTAGATGTCCTTTAAGGGTTAAAATATTTCAGGTGCCAACTTCCCCAAAGCATTTCAGCCTGATTTGCATAGTTCAGAACTATGATTTCTAACGTATGGAGCAGCCTGTTTATAAAAACATATTCATGTCTGGAATGTGTGGGCACTGTAGTCAGCCTGGGGAGGTGGATCCTAGTGACTGATTGCATTTAAGATTTTTTGTTAGGTTTTACTAAATTTGAAATCTCATTATGTTAATATAAATCTTAGTATTATGATTTGTGCAATATAAAATTTGTAATATTTGTTTCTCCCATTAAAATGCAAGCTGCCTTAAAATAACAAATGTTGGGGTGCTTTTTGTAGTGAAATACCAACTGAAATAATTTTGCATTGCAGGTTCTTTTTATTTAATGTGAATGGGATTTGGTGAAAATTCATCCACTATGCTTGGACTTTACATTGCAGTGAGTTAGCAACTGGTGAATTTATGGAAGCTACTTCAGTCAGTGTACACCCTTTGTTTCCCTGGCCTAAGGGGGCTAGAGTACCGGTAGTAAAACTTCCTTTGAAACATCACAAATAGTGTGACAGCTTGTGACATAGTGACAGGCTTCCTAGTCTCTCCGTAGACTGTACATGTGTCTAATATAGTTATGGATGCCGTTATAGTTATGGATCCAGTTGAAAAGATGGATCTCTAATGTTCTGGAGTTGTCTTACCCCAAGGGGCTAGTGAGACTGATTACCCTATTGGGTTCCAACTCAAAGTAAAGCCAGTTATTCAGGGACAAATTCACAATCAGGATCCTTTAATTACCTTTAATTACATTCCACCGGGTAACTTGTAAGGGTTAATGTTTTATTTATTTTGACATGTATCTTCCTGTGAATTACCAGGCTAGTGATTGGCTGGCACCATGGAAAATTCCAGAAATGGAAGATTATAAATTTGCTCTCTGTCGGGACTTCTGGGTCTTAGTCTTAGGACTTGTTCTTCCCTATTTTTGCTTCACCTTGCTGTCCCAGACGGGTGCTGAAGAGGCCTACATCAGAGCCCAAGGCTTCCGTGACTCCTGCGGCCTAGCCGCCATCATAGCCAGTCACTCCAGGTTCTAGTTCCTGCTGCCCCCGAAAGCTGCCGACCTCGTGGGGATGTTGAAGATCTTTATAGATTACAGTGATATATAAAATATTGTACTGATGATCTATGGAACTGAATCATGTTTAAATGATACATACTGTTTTCATTGGATGTATTATAAGAATATTGAAGATTAAGAATAACAAAGATCGATTGTGTTCATGTTATGCATATCTTTACATTAGACAAACATTATTTTGCCATTATTAATATTGGCAGATTAATGGATGGGACCCATATTTGTAACTCGATAGGAACTGATGACACATAGAAGTACTTCTGTCTACATCAGTATATAATATGTGTGAAGTATAATAATGGAGGAGCATACCAAAAGCCTGAATCATAGTATCATAGTATCATAGTATATAAAGCTTGAAAAAGACGCAAGTCCATCAAGTCCAACCTTTAAGAATTAAATAATTGTTTTATCCCCATAACCCGTGATATTTTTTTCTCCAGAAAGGTATCCAGGCCTCTCTTGAACAAGTACATAGAGTCCGCCATAACAACCCCCTGCGGCAGAGAGTTCCATAGTCTCACTGCTCTTACAGTAAAGAACCTTTGTCTATGGCGATGGTAGAATCGCCTCTCCTCTAGGCGTAGAGGATGCCCCCTTGTCCTGGTCACAGGCCTAGGTATAAAAAGATCTTTGGAGAGATCCTTGTACTGTCCGTTCAGGTAATCGAACATTGTGATGAGGTCTCCCCTCAGTCGTCTTTTTTATAAACTGAATAATCCCAAATTTTTTAATCTGTCAGTGTATTCTAATCCCTCCATTCCCCTAATAATCCTGGTTGCTCTCCTCTGCACCCGTTCCAGCTCTACTATATCCTTTTTATACACTGGTGCCCAAAACTGTACACAATATTCCATGTGTGGTCAGACCAGGGATTTGTATAAGGGCAAAACTATGTCTTCATCATGAGAATCTATTCCTCTCTTGATACATCCCATAATTTTATTTGCTTTAGCAGCAGCCGCCTGGCTCAGGTCACTAAAATTAAGTTTACCATCCACCAATACCCCCAAGTCCTTTTCAGCTCCAGTTTTACTAAGTAATTGACCGTTTAGAACATAATTATACTTTTTGTTTCCATGGCCCAAGTGCATAACTTTACATTTATCTACATTATACCTCATCAACCATTTCTCTGCCCGCTCCTCAAGCTTCCACAAATCCCTCTGTAATGCTAAACTATCGACCTCAGTATTTATTACTTTACACAGCTTAGTATCATCTGCAAATATTGAAACTTGACTGTGTAAACCCACTACAAGGTCATTAATAAAAATATTAAAAAGAAGTGGCCCCAATACTGACCCCTGTGGCACTCCACTGGTAACATCAACCCAATATGAGAATGTGCCATTAATGACCACCCTCTGTTTTCTATCACTAAGCCAATTACTTACCCAAATACACAGATTTTCTCCTATTCCCAGCAGTCTCATTTTATATACCAACCTTTTATGTGGCAGAGATCTGAACTTAGGTCTTGGTATCCAGCTACCCTTATTTATATGTATTATTTTCCTAAGTCTCCATGAGCACCCCTTACCGAATGGGTAACACATGTATGTGACCATTACCTTAAGAGAAATCTATGAATCCTGTCCGTCGGTTAATAAAAAAAAAATGTCAGTTCTGGAGTTTACAATATAAAGTGAAACTTCTCCCCATGACATGAGAAAGTGAAGGTTGCATACTTTCTGAAGGTTACAGAAGTCACGACTACAGTGATCAGAAAATGATTGAAATGTAACTATCAATAAGGCTACATTCTGAACACTCCAGTGTTAATTTTGTGAATCACATTTTTGGCTTTCTCTGTTTCATTGACTGCAAAAAGAAAAGCTGTGTATACAAGCAAATGGTTATGATAAGATAAGAAACAGAAATTGTTTTGTATGTAAACATTATCTCATTTCTTATTGAAAGTCTGAAATGCACCAGTGAATAGAAAATCCCATGCCCCTTCCTGTGTTTGGGCAGTGATTTCTGATTTTATGTAGATTTAATGTTGCATACACCCTTTTTTTTATTGTGTCATGACATTGAACCCAAATCAAACTGCATTATGAACAGGTTATTAAATGATAATACGAAAAGGGTTTTCCATGATTACAACATTGATGATTCATTTACTGCAATACCCATGACAGCCACTATTCAGTGTATAGCATGTAGAATTACAGTGCCACATAATAATAAGGACACATAATCAGACCTCCAATCAGCTGATTGCCCACGGTGCTAGCAGTCGGACCTCTAATGCCCGCCCGCCAACATAATTTAAATGGAAATTCTAGCCAAAGGCATTTACCACCTATATAGTGGAAAGGAGAAATACATTGCATTGGAATTCTCAGCCACCTGACACTTTATGCACAAAGGTGGAAAAGAGTTTTTAGGGGTAGAAAAACACTACATTCAAACTATATGAGAGCGATGGAAACAGCTATATTTTGATCCCATCGGTAGAGTGGCCTAATTTTTTAAAAAAACAGTGCAGTACTGTACTAAGTGCAGTTTGCCTGCAGAGGGTGCAGAGTGCACCGGATTCATGAATTGTGGCGCAGGGTTTTATTTAATCTGGCACCCCCTGACTGCTCTGGAAGTGGGAACCATTTATTTTTTGCTTTGTTCATGCTGTACAATTGTGGCGCACTACGGACAGAATTGTGGCGCACCACTCAAGCTGTGACACGTTCATGCCCCAAGCTGCAGTCTCATTTCACTTGATAAAGGAGTTGTTAACTCCCAAACGTGTTGTGACCCGAGATTTCAAATAAACATTTCATTCAAACTCCTGTGTGCACCTCTCCTAACAGTTGCCAATATACTCCTATATACCACCTATGGGTGAGAGCTAGAAAATGAAGGCCGACTATGCCATGCGCACTATGTGACATATGCACTATATGCAACCCTGGATAGCTCTATACTGAATAGTTCACATAGATTAGTGGTCATTTATGGGCACAAAGTTGGAAAAGTAGTAATTTATGGGATAATCTGTGTAATAATATTTTTGGGCATTCTGTTTTTCATAATTTGAAGTGTTTATATTTTTTGTATGTTGAAAGGGGCAGCTTCATGTAATTTTTTCGCAAAATAGAGGTCTATGGAGGGAACATGCCACATTGAATGACACACCTAGAACATGGAATCAGTTCCTTGTCCAGTTGTCTTGACGGAATGTTACAAATGTTAGTGTCCTATTTAAAGTGAAAGTGCCTTTCATTTTCTATATATGGAACAATATGCCCAAAGGGTGTATGAGTAAGCTGCCAGAATTTCGGTGAATGCATACTGCTGTCTTGTGACTTGTGGCCAATCTAGTCCACTTTTCTCTACAGTCACCTTACTTCAGATTTATCATGTGAATCTAGAAGTGGTGAAAATATTTACTAACTGAATAGTCTAATATTTAGGCACAGACCAACTCCAGTCCTGGAGTGGTGCAGGAGGAATGTATAATTTGCCCCAAATATGTGACACATTGGGGCAGATTTACTTACTCGGTCCATTCGCTATCCAGCGGCGCGTTCTCTGCGGTGGGTTCGGGTCCGGCCGGGATTCAGGTGGCGCTGCTGCGCTGAAGTTCCCCGGAATGCACTGATCTTCACCAAGCCGGACCGAGTGAAGGTAAGCGCGAGTCCTGCAACAATGCGGTGGTTTTTCCCAATCCGTCGGGTTTTTGTTCGGCCATGCCCCCGATTTCCGTCGTGTGCATGCTAGCACCGATGCGCCACAATCCGATAGCGTACGCAAAAATCCCGGGCAATTCAGGGGAAATTGGCGCAAATCGGAAATATTTGGGTAACACGTCGGGAAAACACGAATCAGGCCCTTAGTAAATGACCCCCAATATGTAAAAAGTTAGACATTAACACATTTGCTATATTTATTTAGCTGTCTAAGCCACTATATTAAATCTGATGTGTGAAAGACATCTAAAGTACTCCATAGACACTCCAAAAAACGTGAATAATATCCCTCCCCATTGTCTCTCTGTTGATTTGTTTATATATTTGAATTACACATTTATAATGATATATCATTTGTTTCTGGTTAGGTTAGCCTGGCTAACACAATGCAGGATACTACACCGGTTTACTGCAACCTGGAAGAGATGAAACAAAGAAAAGGGGCTCCTCCAAGTCCTACTTGTTCTCCTATTCACATTGTGGAAAATTGGGAACATCATATTGATCCTATCACAGGAAGAAATTTCTTTATCAACATAGAAACCAGAGAAAAAACATGGAAGCCACCTAGGAGGTCGAAGACTCTGGGACGTGTGAGTGCTTTTGGGTTTTTTTTTCCTCTGCTCTCATTATAAGGATTGTATTGTATCCCTATATAACCAATTTGGAGAATGCTTTCTTCATAAGTAGAGATCATTGACTAATGTATTAGTGTCTCCCTGGAATCACCTGCAACCAGTAATGTATAGGAGAACCACACAGCAAGTGTTCATTAGCAACTACAGGGGTGAGCAATACACACTTCCTCCTGAAATCAGTGGACTGTCCTTGTAATACGTTGTTATAAGGGGCAATTATCGTTCAATGGAGAACATCCCCCCCCCCCACTACACCACCATTGTGCCTCAGCCCACTGAATTTTTTACAGCGTGCACCAGAATCAAAGGTCCGCTCAGATGTTTGAACCTATCAGTATATCCAGCCACAATGTGCCTAATCTTGATACCCACTTGTGTATATTTTATGGACAGTATGAAATATTGTGATATCCATTGTGATAAAAGTAACCTGTGTGATTTCTTCTTCTACATAAACAGGCAGTCACACCCCCTGGAGACTGTGAATCAACAGAGGAAAGTGATGACCCTACTTCCAAGGTACCGCTAATAAGCAAAACAAGCGGTGTATTTTTAGAATCAAATATATTCTCCTTATTCTATCCATAAGTAGACAGACAATTGTAAATGGTCTGTATCCATTACAAACATTACCGATCTTGATCTAATATATAACGCTGAGTGCATGTGTGTGTATGTATGTATGTCCGCTAAAGGAATCTGTACCATCACGTTTACAATCACCAAATTTTGTACAGTTGTTGCTTGTGACTCAGAGTACATCATAGACCGTGTTTTGAGCTGAAATTTTCGCCCCACACTTTCCAAAATCCATTTATTAACAGTCTGCTGCTGTGGCTGTTGGAAGCTGAGCCGTGATTGGTTGCTGTTCATTCTAAGACACTTCTGATAAATCTCCCCATAGACAAAATAACAGATACAGTCATTAAAAGAGACTGCCGGTGAGAGACAGTTACTGAAATAGACTGCCGGCGACAGACAGTTACTGAAATAGACTGTCGGCGACAGACAGTGACTGAAAGTGACTGTCACGGGCAGTCTGAGACAGTCTATAGATATATATAAAATATTTTTTGTTAACCCATTCTATTTTGTTGTATCTAAGAGCAATTATTTACTATCCCGGGCAACACCGGGAGCTACAGCTAGTTAAATATAAAGCCATTTTCTTAAAGGACATCTACCACCAGGATCAAGGATTGTAAAAAGCCTTTTTTTAAATAAAAAACAGTAAATTAGAAGTTAAAAGCAGAGCAGATCCTGCCAGAGAGGGCACACACCCTCTCTAGTGGTAGATGTCCTGATGTCAAAAATTATGGCATTCCATGTCTAGCTCTATATATATGATTGATTGTGCACAAACAAATTTGTAACCAAAGAATTGGAAGAGGAATAAGATTACCTCAGACAGTGGTGTAAGTATAACTACTAATGAGAAGGTGTTCTCATTGGTAGGTTGATAGGTATAATTCATGCTACACAGATACACAGAAAGTGTGGTCAATTATAAGGAGACGGTGTGGACTTTTGGCTCACATATCAAATTCACCCAAGATTTTACCCAAAATCGTAAAGAAATTGCAAAATGCAAGATCTATTTGATCCAGTTGAGAAAATGAACTGGCTCTCTTCCTTACAGAGCAAATATGGTCTGGAAAATAAACATTACTTTCCATACAGACAATTTAGCAGAATTTATTGCAGAGAAATTAGGAATGAAAGAGGCTTTAGAACACCTATGTTTGAGGCTCTCTTTGCTATAAAAATATCCAAGTCCTTAGGATGTGTTTATAATAAATTAAAAAACAACATGAAATAAGCCAAGAAGAATATATGGCAGTGCAAGAATGGAGGAAGGACATGGGAATAGCTTTACCAGAGGAAAAAATAAATAGTAAGTTGTTTAGAGGCACTAGACACGTGATAGAAGCAATAAAATCAGAGCATTGGAGGGGAATGCATTTTATTATAATAAATAAAGCTTATTACAACTTTACTATTCCTTTAGAAAAGTATGTTGAGGGCTATAAACAAAGTTAAGCATCACTTTTGCATTGCCTGTGGTTATGTAAGTTACTAATGGATAATTTAAAAATAGTGGAAGATCTGATATGGAAAACGGTGAGGATTAGGTCATGTCAAAATTGATGTATGGTTGTTATTCCATAATCATGAACTTCAAATACAAAGATGACCATGGTTTATGTAATACTGTTAGCTGTAAAGAAAACCATTTTTCTTAACTAAATTGATCATAAAGAGGACTATATTGTAGTGGACCCACTGGACCACCGCGGATGATGACGTAAGCCGACACCTGGGACCAGAGTGTAAGTGGTACCCAGTTTTCTCCAGAGCCCACGGCAAAGCGGGTGGAACTTGTTGCGGCGTGGTACCGCCAGGTGTGACTTTGTCCGCGGTGGTAGCCAAGGCAAGGTACATTAGGCAGAATCATAGTCGGGGACAGGCAGGAAGTCAGGACGGGCAGTACGGGATCAGAGTCGGGGCGTAGCAATAGGTCAAGGCAGGTGGAACAGGATCAAAGTCAATAGGAGAACAGAGAACGGGAATACAGAACAATAGCACGAGGCATACGACAAGCTTAATCTAAGACTGTGAGGCACAAAGACCCGGCAGGTTGTGTAGGGAGAGGCTGGTTCATAAGGGATTTTGAGAAATGGCCAGTGACAATTAACGGCGCGCTAGCCTTTTAAATCTTCTGAAGCCGGCGCGTTCCCATCCTAGGAGACAGGGACGCGCGCGGCTGACAGACCAGAGTCAGGAGCGGGGATGTGTAAGTTACTGCCGCGGGCCGCCAGGGCACAGGTGACCCCACAACCCAAGACATGGGTCGCGGGAGCACCTGCGACCCCCGTGACATATAGAGCAACTTAATAAAATTATGCGGATGGAATTATGAATTCATAAGAGAAATATGCAAATAGGTTTTCCAGGATGGGACTAGGAAAGCCACACCTCATTTGCTACTTTGGAAGGCAGCACCCTTACCATTAAGCATGACTTTTTGGAAGCCTAATGACATGATGTGGGATTAAAGCCAAACCAGAAGGAACAGATTCTCAACTGAAGACAGCGCTGATAAGACTTGAACTCACAATCTCCACTCTCTACCATGCCATCAAGATACAGTATAGTATCCACTAGACTATGGGTGGAGTCAGAGTGCAATGTCAAGCTACAACCCTTCCATGCTGGTGGCACTTCTTCCGGCTTAAATTGATATTCTGGTTTTGTTTTCCATATATACATACATTATCAAACCTATATTGCATGGAGTGCAGCATGCATCCCAAAAGAAACAAGTAATGCTGTCCTGAAAATGTACAATTGAAGTTGTACTGACTAAAAGACAGTGAGGAGCCCTGGAGGCAGAGTGCGGAAGGAAACCCCCATGTTTACTGCCTCAAGAATGTGGCTCAAGTGTTTCTTAGACAGAATGTGACAATTTCTCACGTCACCTGCTTCCTACTCTTCATGAGAACAGATGCCATGGGTTCTGCACTGATGAGGTTGTTCAGAAACTATTATTTGCTCTATCAGCAAAGCTCTCATAGAAATGGAAAATTGAATCCACCAAAGCAAGACTTACAGATGTTGCCTCCATACACTTACACTACAGAGAGTTATCATGTCTGGTTGACGGGTTAACACTACGTGGTAGTGTTTTCTAGTGACTCTCCTTTCTGACTGATAGGAGGAGGTCCTAATAGTGGAAGCTTATGAGGTTTATGTAGCATTTGGTGGTGCTCGAGTACATCCTTGATAGGTGCATAAGCTTAAAACGAAAAGATACAGTTCAGGGTAGTTAAAGTGGTTTTCTACTTTCATCGGGGTAGTTAAAGCAGTTTTGATGGAGTATCCACAGGTATCAACATTAATAGTAGGTTGTGAGAGCCACAACTTGTATGTATCTATGTATGTATATACAGGCAGTCCCGGGTTACATACAAGATAGGTTCTGCAGGTTTGTTCTTAAGTTGAGTTTGTATGCAAGTCGGAACCGTGTACTTTATTATTGCAACCTCAGTCAAAAATTTTTTGGTCTATGTGACAATTGGATTTTAAAAATGTTGGATTGTCATAAGAACCCGGATTAACAATAAATCTTAATTACAGGCACCACTGATAACTGTTATAGCTGCTTATTGTAGCCTATGACTAAAGTACAGTAAATGACCAAAATCCAGAGGTCCGTTTGTAAGACATTGACTCAACAACATAAACATGCAACATTCAATGTATGCATCTACTTTTATACTTCAATAAACCTATGGTTCTTATTAATGGACCTGCTCCTCCAGCTTTTATACTTGAGCCTACTCCTTCCTCATTCTGGCTCTAAGTAGTTATTCCCTCCCCTTTAGTCAACGCTGACAATACAGCAGGACAGTGCTACACCACTTCCTCATTAGTCTGAGGACATGGAGCAGGTTGTTCTTAGGCAGCACTCACAGGAGAGCCTTCAAGATGACGACTACCTGGATGTATTTTGGGAAACAAGTCCTGGATTTGTAAGTAATTTTGTCAATGAATCTGCTTATTGTGACTGCCTTCTCTATTCCACTCTCCTGGCTGATGTCTGTGACACTTGTCATGTTTCCACCTATACATAGCGTGCAGGAGCATACAATTTCTATATGGTTACTGATTTTTTTTATTTTTATTATTTATGTCTATTTAAATCTTTTTCTCAGATCTTATGACATTTTTCAAGTCTAGTAGAATTTTAAGTAATTATAAGTAAGCCAAACATTGCTATAACTAGTTCAGAATCTAGGTACAGCCTTATGTATCCTTATTATTATGTATTTTGTGCTTTTTTAAATGCCACATAATGTTTTTTCTATATATATATTGTCAACCTATGTAATTCCTGCATTCAAGATATGGTTGCTATATTTGACACCTCTCTTTTATTACTAGCTTTATGGCACATGGACTATGTATTACAACTCTGATACCACAGAACGTATATGTAGTTAGGTGGGCTATAGGGGCTTTGTTACCTGATTGATTTAGGATTTAAATACTCCTGCTAAGGGGAATTGGAACCATTGCGAGCATCCTGTTAATGTGATTGTTCAGTAATTGTATAGCCCTATTATTAATTGCCATCATACACGGAGTGACTTGCTTACTCTTTGTCGGTATTATTTAGCACTGTATAGTATTACTTATGTATTCTGCTTGATACAAGCTGTATGACAGCCTTATCATAGTTGCAATAATGAAACAGAAAGCAGAGGTGATTGTGAGGTGGAATGACTTTGTTAGTTACTTTATGGTATTTTTATCACTTTTCCTAAATGAAACAATATTGTACACGTTTAGATAGATTTAGATCCATATCCAATTTCTAAACCAAATTGTTTTCCATTGAGTGTATAGTTTCAAATGGGTTGTCTGGGTTGAAAAATGTGTACCTCTCGTCTCCCCTTGATTCTGGCACATTGTTTTCATCATTCCAGGTCCTTGTTTTACTGGCCTCACTGAACCAAGTTGAGGCCAGTGATAGGCTACAGCGGTAATGTAATGTTACTGTTGCTACATCCTCTATTTGAAAACATGGAGAAATTAGAGCAAATGACTACCATTATAGAAACCCAAGCCGGGTCCAAGGAGTCAAGGGGGCCTAGCAGCCCTGACTAGTAAGCACACAGTAGAATCAGTACTGAGAACAGTATGATCACCATTACTATATGTAACCTCTCTTACACAGTCCCCTTCTTCTGGTAAAAACATATTATAAGGTCAGGTAACCTGAATAATCCTTGTGTGACAAATTGTTTAATAACATGTAGAGCCTGGCAACAAGTGGTGATCCTATGTGTTTACAGTGCTGGGAATGGACTCCCATAGGTCTACGCAAGGCAACCACAGTTTTCCTAGGGACACCCGTGTAATGGGATCATTTTTATTTTTCAGATTCCACTGCTATTGGCCACAAGTTTGTCCATCTTGGAAAAGTCCATTAATTGTGTTCTCCCATACTTTATTAAAGCATACGAACATAAGAGAACATGACTGCCTTATGTTTGCCAAAGTAGCTATTACTTCAAGGGACGTGGCTGAGCACAGCATTACATGGTCCCCTTTTGACACTGCAGTTGCAATATGTCACACTGTTATGTGATTGGCTCAGAAGAAAGGTGCTTCCTCACACATCATTGTGTTACTTACTCTGTAACATGTTTGTATTTTTACTTAGGTCCATAGCTACCACCATGTTTAAATATTTGTTGCAGTTTTGTTATATGTAGGTTTTGTATTTTACATACAGAATAAAGAATATGCAGAATATATAGTACAGGGTGCCTGTAGGAATAAAATGCTTTATACCCCTAAGTAGGCAACACCCTTGCTATTCCCTAATTTACATAAAATATGCATCTTGAGGGCCCACTGGAGGATTCTCATGGAGAATACTGTAACTCCAGGGCTTGGGCCCCCTTTACATTATAAAACTGTCAGGGCCAATAACAGAGATCACAGTATTTACCCCCTGATGGCAGCCCCCCGGATGGATTGTGCATAATACAAATAAGAAGGGACATAAACTATTATGTATGTATATTTCTTAACACAATATAATTTATAGTTAGTATTTTTAAGAAGTTAATCCCTTACCAAGGTTCAATATCCATCTCTTCTCAGTTGACCCTGACATGACCCAGCCCCCATGTGTCTCTGACCTAATCACAAACAGCAGCACTATATAAGACAGGGAAAAATTGACCAGTATTGGTGAACCCTGTAGTTGGGAAACCATAAAATACTTACTTTTAGCTGCTGCAGGACCTTTGTGCTTTGTCTCTGCTTCTTGCTCATTTAACGCCTCTTGTCTCATACTATGTCAATAGATTTTTTTTTTATTATGTGATGCTTCTGTGAATGTCTGTCTGTATTGGGAGACCAAGACAGATTAAGAAGATATTTCAATTGTTGATTTAATATGTTTATGGCAGTAAAGCCCTGAGAAGTTTTTTTGTCTGAAAACAAAGATTGTTGTGTTTACTTGTACTTCTGATTTCTGCAAAGTTTGTTGGAAAGTTACTGACTGTTTAAAATCCTTTTTATCACACATGCAGCCTTTTATATATAGCTATAAAATATATTATGATTGCATGAGTTTCTCATTTGTAAGAAGGAATTGAAAAATAGCTAAGTAATTTGGCATTTCCATTGATTTTTGGACTTTCTCAAGTTCAAAATGCAATAAACAATAAAAATCCTGCAGCTTATCAGAATTACAGATATTACGATATCACCTCGTCAGAAATGTCAGTGTACTCTGAACCACTTACAGTATTCACTTGCAATGCTGTAAGAGAAATCTTACATGAGTCAGGCTTCAGGACGCTTTCCTACACCACTGTAGAAACACAGAGCTTATAGAGTATTACAATATATAGGACTGGGGCATATTATCAGTATCGTTCTTCCCAGTAGGCAATTGTGGGCCTGTACTGTACCTGGGGTATCTGGTTACAATGCAGGAATGGGAGTGTAGAGGGATCATATTATACACTATTAGGAACACAAGTGTTAATTGTATAGAAGTGGAAGCACAGGGAGTTAAAGTATATTGGAGAGAGATGGGAATGTATGCTATGTTAGCATACATTATTGGGGGTTATTATGGGGATCACAATTGATGAGTATCGCAAAGAGAAAGGTTTTTTTTTTTTTAACTTTTGTATATTATGATTATTGTTGAAAATATTTCGGGCTTTAAGGGAGGCATATCCAGACCAGTGCTTAGGACTATGTGATCTGTAAATATATCTCTCTGCAGAGTTAGTTTTTCTATTGGATATGTTATGTATCCATGATTGAGGCTTCTGATCCAAATGGTAACTGTGTACATATAGACAAAATTGAAACATCCATCATATTTTGACAGTGATGACTTGACCACGTTATCATTAATTATTTTCCCATATATATATATATATATATATGTATATTTATATATATATTATTTTGAGATACAATATGGGGGTCTTTCTAAGGCCTATTTTATATTTCACAGTTGGCCCCTGTGTTAGTGATGGGAGGATATGGCAAGTTATTGATTTCTCATTTGGTTTATACTAAATGGTTAAATGGCGGAGATCAAGGTGGCTGGCTGTTAATCACAGCCTTCCTCCCATGGTTAATGGCAGGTACCTTTTCTAAATGTGATTTCTCAAAAAGGAACCATATCCTAGTCAGATACATGTTTTTGTTGTATATAATTTGCATGCCATTAACTTGATATGTGAAAATTCCCTTTAAAGATAATATGAAACTTGGTGGATTCTGGGAGATATCTGCAAGATGTGTAAATTCCACTGCTTTATCTCGTCACAATAATTTGACTCATCAGACCAGAGTTTTTCATGTAGACATGTATTAATGTAACAGACGTCACCATCCAGCACCATAAATGTAGATACATTACGCAGATTAGGTTGTAAACCAACATAAATAGATTGGGGTTGTACATTACCCTTTGATTGTAGCTTGTGACTGTTTTTTACAACTCATTGATGTTACTTTGTCTAAAATGTTTATAAAACCACAGAAGATTGTGGAATTTTCAGATGCGAAAAATTATGAAAATTTTTTTTCTAATCTGGATAGTCAATATCTTGATCTTGTGCAAATACTAAACATGTATAGGGGGTAACCAGTACTGGATAGTGACACCAGTGAGTGAGACCACCACCAAAAGCAATGTCGGTAGTCGATGGGTTTCCTGCTTCTGACACTTATGCACCTGAAGAGATACCTAACCTGGGGTTCTAACTACTGGGAATCCCAGTGATCATAAGAACAAGGGCTGCAACTTCCCCCAAGACAGCTCCACTGTCTTGTAAGGGACCTCTGGGATGGCTATCACCTGCAGTGATAGTTGAATTGCTAATTAAGCCAGAGTTAAAGTTATTGGACTTGTATCTGTTCTTTGGATAGGTTATATGGGGGTTATTTATCGTATGCTGGGAGTTATACATCACAATATGATAATTGTGTTAGATGAAATGAATGATACGATCTTAGGGATGAATTTGTTATTACTTAAGGATGGACACCATAAAGAAATCACAACAATTACCTGGTCTCCCAGAGATCAGGGGGGTCCGAACAGTAGTGGGAAGCAGACAATTCTTCCAGACCAGCTGTTAAAATAAGCATTTGTGTGCTTTAAAGTATTCTCCACTGGATACAAATACATTCTACTTGTTCTGCATTATAAGTGTGCATTTACATTAATGTGTGCTAGAGAGGAGGAGAGATGAGCGCTGCTCACCCCTTCCCTCTCCATAGGAAACAGTGTTGCATAGCCGTTCTTACGACCGTAGCTCTATCTTTTTTGCAACCACGGCACTGCATGGAGAGCACACAATGTGCTCACCATACTGCGCCCAGTGCCATATGCGTCTATGGGGACGTATATATGGCCACAAACTGGGGGCTGGCTATACGCCCCCACACAACCTTTGTGAATGGGGCCTAAAGCAGATCCATACATTATAGGGGCCCAAACACATTTCTTTGCTTTCTAAAGGAAATATCCAATTTGCCCAAAGACAAGAGCCTCAGATGTCCTGGTTCCCTTGGTTTATGAACCTAAAAACCCTGGCTCTTAAAGGGGTATTCTCATCTGGGCATTCACATTCAGTTTAATTAATCTGCCATATATAAACATTTCTTCAATTAGATGTTATTAAATAAAAATTACCTATGTGAAGATAATTTCTCATAAATGTAGTGATATGTTCCCTTAGAAACAAGACTGTGTCCTTGGATACGACCACCTCAGCTGGAGTGATTGCACAAAGAAGCAAAAGGTTTTTGTACATGTAATGTCCGGGAGTTGCTGCATGTCCCACAGTCGTCCTGTGGTAATGATTGCTGAATCCAGGTGGTCAAACAGGGCTCACTAGTGCATGTCAAAATGCCAAAATGTGAGGTGGTCATATCCGAGGAAGCTATCTCATTTTTAAGGGACAACGTGGCTACATTTATGAGAAGTTTTCTTCACACAGGAACATTTTTTTTAATGACACCCAGTTGAAGAAATGTTTACATATGGCAAATGAATTAAATTAAATGTGAACGGCCAGATTGGAATATCCCTTTAAGTCTTGGTGACATTAATTGGTTGTCAATTAAGTGAGATATTTACTTTAAAATATCAATAATATATGAAAAAACATACAATGTATGGCATTTATGCAAAAATGTAAACTTCAATGTACAATTCAATTAAATTATTTAAAGGAAAACTGTCAGCAGAAATTGACACAATATACCACTACTAGTATGCTGTAAAAAATCTAAGCACTTTGCATATCTTGTTCCTTCCATGGCCTTGTGTGGTGGCATCTTCCAGGGAATTAACTGGAAGAGAGACGTAAATTGGCTGTATAAAGTAGACGGAGGGTTAAGCACTGAAGTTAAGCTCTCTCCACCTAATAACACCCCCTCTGCTGTGATGGACATGATGCACTAGACTTATGTCCTTGTATATAAGGGCATCCGTTATACTAGAAGGGACTTTCTGAGACTGGGAGATCTTGACAGTAGTTCTCAGTGCTAAACTCTGACAATATACAACTAATTTCCCTCTTACTTCAAATTAGGTTTTCTGGATGATGCCAACACACTGGGTCATGAAAGAAAAAGGTGATGTGGAGGTTAATGAAAGACTTTGTGGTACTCTCCGAAAATATACAGTATATGATTGGGGCAGTTACTTTGCTAAATTTGGTAAATTGCTGTTTTGTCATTTAATATTATCGCATTTAAAGGGCTTATCCAGGTTTAAGACGCAACTAAGGGCCGGGCTGGGGTGGGCTATTAAAAAAAATAAATAAATGTGTACTTACCTCCTCTGGTGCTGCTAATGTCCAGCAGGGGCACAGAAGCCGCGCACAGGGATTTTCCGGCCGGCAATGTGGCTGGCTCCTCCCATCCGTCCCTATCCCTAGCATTGTAGAGCACTGGGAGATGGTGGCGGATGGGACCTTCCGGACGCCCGCAAGCTCCCTGTGCGCCCCTGTATACAAACCGGTGCACAGATCAGACAGACCGTGGCACGGGACATCAGCAGCACCAGATGAGGTAAGTTCTCATTTATATTTTTTAAAATATACCGCCCTAGCCTGGCCCTAAATAATTTCTTAAACTCCGATAACCCCTTTAAGTATGAAAACTAACAGAAATTGATAAAACTCTGTGCATTGAAGGACAGAGAATGTTATGTGTTCAGATGTTCAGAATGTTAGGTGTAGCTTCTTGAAAGTCAGATGACTACGAAAAAATAGCCATTGTTTCATTTTATTCATAACCTCGAGTTACAAAACTTTGTCCATGTGATCAGGTTGGCTATGTCTGACGTTGTTTCACCTTCTACGCCCCAAACTGTAATGCAATCAGTAGACTGAAAAGTCGTCTGGCAGGTTCCTACAGTATATCAATTACATGTTCTGACAACAGTATTTGGCTTACATTGTTGTACTCAGTATATCCCATTACTTTATGTTTTTTTTGTATGTTATACATTTCAGATCTCTGAGGACCAGAGTTCGCTGACCACCAGCAGTTTGTCATCATCATGTAGCAGTTTAAGCAGTCCCAGCATTGATGTAGACAAACCAAGACTCTCCTACACCAGGTCTATGGTCCTATCCCATTCACAGAGACCTAGGGTAAGTTTTTCTTCTCCGTGGAGAAATGTTTGTGGTCTGAATCCTTGGAGACAGATACGTCACTTAGATGTAGACACAAAATTGTAATGGTCAAAATCGCTTGCAAAGTTTGTCAATTTTTTTTAGGTGCAGTGGAACAATGAAAATATTATTTTTAATTGACTTGACTTATTTCAAGTTAGTTAAATGTAAAGTGCTCCATCGGTTGTCATTAGCATTTGTACATAGACAACACAAGTGTTTCCAGATAATGAAGATGGAAGCAAGATGAAAAGGGGGGAGGGGAGTACCCTGAAAATCTTAGTATTAAGGGAAAAGCATAAAGCAGTATAAAACATTACTTCTAGGATTTTTGGGGGCTAACCCTGGAAGGTGTAAGATACAAAATATGACATATTCACCTATCCTCAGCACTTCGTTCCAGAGTTGTGGTCCCTGTTCCATCAGCTTAAAGTGATCAGACTCCTTTGTCCTGTGGCCAATCACTGACTGTGCTGTGTCATTTCTGACACATGTGATTGATTGCTGCTGTCAGAGATTCCCCACTTGTGGTCCAGCAAGAACTGGAAGCAGGAGGGGGTGGGCCTGTGCCACTGAAGCAGAGAGCCAAGGATATTTTTTTTTCTTAATTCCCCTTGTATGAGTTTTTTGTTTAGCTCAAAATCCTTGTAAAAATTGCACAGATATGCAGTCAATTGGCTCTCTGTGGATATGTATGATATATGATGTATTCATGCTAACAGTTGAGTCTTCTCTAATACTACTTTTTGCACAGTGGCTGAGTGGGTAGCACTACTGCCTTGCAGCGCTGGGGTCCTGGGTTCAAGTCCCACCCAGGTCATCATCTGCAAAGAGTTTGTATGTTCTCTCCGTGTTTGCGTGGGTTTTCTCCCACACTCCAAAAACTATACTGTTAGGTTGTTTAGATTGTGAGCCCCATGGGGACAGGGACCGATTTGTCATGCTTTGTGAAGCACTGCGTAATCTGTAGGCGCTATATAAATAAAGAATTATTATTATTATTCACCCTAATGAAAATATTTTGGTAAAGCTGAGTGATAGAGCTGAGTATAAAAGTGTTATGTAATGCAGTGGAGAAATTTCTGTTGAAGCAAACCAATTAAATTCTCCAAATAAATGTACTTTTTATGCTTATAAAATGTTTCAGTATATTACTGCATTTTTATTTTGCATATATTTTCATTATTTCTTCCCATTTTTGCAGCGGAGTCACAGAAGGAACCTGTCACATCACATGGTTGAAGATTTTAATAATGCAAACTTGAATTCTGATCTTAAGCTTACTCCAGTAACAGTTCTGGATGTTCCCCATGTAAGTATTTACATGTCTTTATCCATGGTCATTGTTCAAGAAGTATTGTATTACATGCTTTGTTTGGTTTTATGGAATTATGATGAATAGGATCAACAGATACTAGAAAACTGGTGTTGTACAACGTAACCTAAAATGTAACATAGTATAAAGGCTTATGCAAATGGCTGTAGTAAGGTTACATATAGTTATGGAGCTGGAATAGAGGTTCACTGGACCTCTCCTGCTTCAATGAAAGAATTATGGCACGCTCCATTGCACCATAGGATTACCTTAGTTCATGGGGGGAATTTACTGTGTGCCAGTGATTGATATACAAACTCAGCTTCTCCCGCCACACTGGATATATCTAGATGCGCCACCCTGTTGATATAACCAGTGGCTGGTAAAGTTCCAGGTGCTGGCTATAGCTGGTACACAGGCACAGGGCAGGAACGCACACCCTCCCCCCTTTACACCCTTCCATTCCCAATTGCTTGCACATATATATAAACGAGGACCAGCTTACTCATATAAGAGTCTTTATCTTTGCATGGATCTCCTCTCTCCTCAAGATGTATAACTTCCATAAAAATAATTATTTATTTTTCTGCCAATTGCTTGTACACCAGAAAATCTGCCCATGTAGTCCCACTGAATTTACATGTTTAAATATTAAAAGGAATTTTACAGGCAGGGTAACAAAAAAAAAAATTACTTACTTGGCTCTGGTTACTGATTGCAGCGCCAAATTAGTCTCCTGACTTGGTCAGAAGTCCCAGGGTTCACATGATTGTTGTCACGGGGCTCCTGTGCCCTGCCAGCGCCCCCGCCACACACTTGTCCCCATTCCTGTTCCGGTTCCCGCGGCTGGCTTGCAAAGATTTAAATGGCCAATGCATCGCTGATTGGTACTGGCCATTCCAGGATATAGTTAAAAGCCGGCCTCTCCCAGTAATCCCTGCTGGATCTTTGTGATATATGCCTCTAAGAAAGCTTGTATTGTTGCTCTGTGCCTGTTTATTGATTTCCTGTTGTGACCCCGGACCTGTTCCCGTTTACACTCCTCTGCTGCCAGCCCTCACATTCCGCTCTGCCTCTGACGTTGAACCCGTACCCACCTGCCCTTACCTCCTGCCTGTCCCTGACCACGAGACTGCCTTCCGTTTTTGTACCTCGCCTTGGCTGCCACCGGGGACAGGTCACACCTGTGGAACGACCTGGTGGTACCCGGCCGCAAAAAGGGCAACCCGCTTTCACCCGGCGGGCTCTGGTGAAAACCGGGCGGCACTTAGATTTCGGTCCCAGGTGTCAGCTTACGTCATCGTCCGCGGTGGTCCAGTGGGTCCACTACCCCTGGAGCCTGACAACTGTCTTCGGCCAATAAGCAGCCTTAGCAGCCCTCAGGGCATAACTTGTGCATAATTCTTATTTTAAAACAATTGAGTGAACACCAAGTTATTTTAGCAAATTTCAAACTGTTTACAGTCAAGGCTTTGTAAGTTAACGTGAGTGCAAAGACATTTATATAGTGAGTTCCTATTTTCAGAAAGTAATACCCTTACTTGTCCTTGTCCAGGAGGTGGAGAAGGCCGGCCAATTAAACAAGACTAAAATAGCAGAAGGTGGAAGAAAGCTGAAGTAAGTTAAAGGATTACACAATAACAGCGCTATAGAGTCATATAACCCTACAGTTACATACAGAGTGAAGCGACTTCAGGTATTTCCTTCTTGCTGTTTATATTGTGCCTATAGATACTTGAAGTGGAATACACAATGTTCTGCAGTACTTAAAGTTGTTGACTAGTACTTTGTACTTAGGATTTAAAGTCTCCTGTGTAAAAAGAGTCTCTACAGATCCGTGTATTATACAATGTGATTTTTTTGTCATTTATTGCAGGAAAAATTGGACAACATCTTTAGTAGTTCTGACAGGAAACAGCTTAGTATTTTATAAGGATCCAAAAGTTCCGGCCCCACCTGGTTGGGTAAGTCTTATATATAAGTGTACATAAGTTTACATCATAATTTGAATTGGGATTTTCTGTTTTATCATAGACACATAAAAACAGAATCAAATACATTGGTATATGTCATGTTATCCATTGTTTTATTGGCGAAAATAGAAGTTGTGTAGAGGAGATTTGCCAAATTACATTGTGTTAATAATATTCGTGTTAACATTGTGTTTTGTAAATGTGAAATTAAGGCAACGTTCATGCAATGTTGACACAATGCTGTTAGACAAATCTTCTCTCCACAGCTTTTAAATTTCATTACAAAATGCAATATAAACACCACGTGTGACCGATTTCAATTTGACACCAATCGTATGGCCAGGATACTCTTAGGCAGCTTTCACACTTTAAGGGGGGGGGGGGGTGTTTACACAGTGCAAGCACAATTGGATTGTGTTTACAATGTGTTAACAAATGCAATATGTTAACACAGTGCAAATGTCTAACACCCTTGCAGGTATATAGTAGCGAATCAATAAAAAATTTATACCTCATTTCCTGAAAATTTGTAAATGTAAGCTTCAATGCATAAAGTTAGTAATTTAATGAATCCAAAAATGAAAAATAGTTAAAAACTATGTTTAGATGATAATTCTATTTGTTAACTTCACTAGTCTCACTTGCTAAACCTCCTTATCTATAAATGTTGTCATTGTTTCAGAAACCGTCTAATAGTAAGCCTGAGAGCAGCATGGACCTCCGAGGCGCCTACATAGACTGGGCTCAAGACATGTCTAGCAAAAAGAATGTCATTCATGTAAGTAACCAGACACAATAACAAGCCTTAGACAAGCCTTCTCCAAGAAGGAGCCTTAATGTCCCTACTGAAAAGGAGCTCACTCTGTGAATCAAGCTATTCTTAACATGGTTCCTAGGTCATAAAACTTACACATGTTAACAAAATTGTTGGTACCTCTCATTTAATGAAAGACAATCCCACAATAGTCACAGAAATAACTTACGGTAAATCTGAAAATAAATTGAATTAATATGAAAATTAACAAATGAAAGGCAGACATTGCTTTTCAACCATGCCTCAACAAAAATATAAAATGTAAAAAGAATAAAACTCATGAAACAGGCCTGGACAGAAATGATGGTACCCCTGAAAAAAATATGAGCAACGTTATTAGCACTTATTAGCATCACAGGTGTCTACAATGTTGTGATCAGTCAGTGGGCCTGTATATTGGTCTACAGCTACACATTATTCAGAAATGTAAGATCTATGGGACTGTAGCCAACCTCCCTGGACATGGCCGCAGGAGGAAAATAGACGACAAATCAAAGAGACAAATAATACGAATGGTAACAAAAGAGCCCAAAAAACTTCTAAAGAGATTAAAGGTGAACTTCAAGCTCAAGAAACCTCAATGTCAAATTGCAACATTCGTTGTTTTTTAAGCTAAACTGGTCTTGGGAGATGACCAAGGAGGACACTATTTCTGAAAACAAATTATAAAAAACAAGACTGGGATTTGCAAAACTACATGTTGACAAGCCACAAAGCTTCTGGGAGAATTTCCTATGGACAGATCATCATAGTATATAAGGTGGGAAAAAGATGCCAATAAAGAAATCAAAGTCCCATCTTTAAGAATTGAACATGTACATAGAGTTCGCCATAACAACCTCCTGCGGCAGAGAGTCCCATAGGCTCTTACAGTAAAGAATTCTTGACTGGTGTCCAAAACTGTACACAATATACCATGTGTGATCTGACCAGTGGTTTTTATAAGGGCATGAGAATCATGAGAATCTTTTCCTCTCTTGATACATCTCGTAATTTTATCTTTAGCAGCAGCTGTCTGGCTCTGGTCAATAAATATAAGTTTACCATCCACCAAGTCTGCTGCAGTTTTACCAAGTCATTGACTGTTTAGAACATTACTGTACTTTTTGTTTCCATGGGACAAGTGCATAACCAGGCCCGGCGCCAGCACCCGGCAAACCCGTGCAAGTGCCGGGGCCCCGGGCTACTGGAGGGGCCCCCGACCAGCGCAGCATAGAGGCAGAATCTAAAACTCACCTGTCCCGGTTCCCACGATGCAGCGCTCCGCAGGGTATGCGACGGCTCTGAAGCCGGCGCACATGATGACGTCATCGGATCACGTGTGCCGGCGCGTACGGGAGGCCCAGGCCGAAGACAGAAGACAGCTGCAGGCGCTGCTCCGGGGGAACCAGGAAAGGTAAATTCTTTCTTTTTCAGTGTGTCATCAGGGAGAGGGGGGATGGAAGGGGTCATTGTGTCATCAGGGAGAGGGGGTAGGGAGGGGGTCAGTGTGTCATCAGGGAGAGGGGGGAGGGAGGGGGTCATTGTGTCATCAGGGAGAGGGGGGAGGGAGGGGGTCAGTGTGTCATCAGGGAGAGGGGGGAGGGAGTCATTGTGTCAGCAGGGGGGGTCATTGTGTCAGCAGGGGGGGGTTCAGTGTGTCCGGAGGGGGGGGGGGTTCAGTGTGTTCGCAGGGGAGGGGGGGCAGTGTTGCCCTTGGGGGCGGCCCACGGAGGGGCCCACTGAGGCTCTGTCGCCCAGGGGCCCACTAAAACCTGGAGCCGGCCCTGTGCATAACCTTACATTTATCTATATTAAATCTCATCAGCCATTTCTCAGCCCATTAATCCAGCCTCCACAAATTCGTCTTTAATGTTATACTATTGTCCTCGGTATTAATTACTGTACACTTCTTAGTATCATCTGCAAATATTGAAACTTCACTGTGTGTGACATCCCCCCCGCCAGGGGCCTAGCCTTTTGGGGCTTGGGGGCAGCTGGTACTTCCCTTTAGTACCTGAGTGGCTGTCTGAACACGGCCTAGCGCCTGGTCGATGGAGCGCCCTTGATGTTAGCAGCTTTACACAGGGGGATCACTAGGAGACAAGGGATGTCAACCATAAAACTTACAGTTTCTTTTATTCCAGAACAAGACAACGGCAACAACAGCAGAGAACAGTTCAACTGATTCATGGTTGCTGGTTGGAAGGTGTCCGGCAATAGTTGCTCAAAGCCTGGTTTAGGTAGATTCAGGCTGTAGACATGGAGCTGCTATGCAGTACTCCAATGCAGGCTCTGGTTTGGGCTCGGAGACCTGCAGGCCTTAGTTGTAGGCTATGTGTCTGGGCAGCAGGCCTCAGACACACGTGCTTCTTATTCCATCCTGGGCAAAAAGAGAGAGAGTGCAGAACTTTCCACCCCAAGGGCTTTTATAAACTCCATTTGTAAGGTGGCAAGCTCATTATCCAACGAGCACCTTTCTTACATAGGTTACCAACAATAAATTCTATTGGTCAATAATGATAACACTCCTTCCCAGGCAGATGGTTAGCGGCTGCAATACCATTTATAGACACTGGAGGGTAGGTGCTGCCCAGTATCATAAAGCTTGGTCTTAGTCGCAGGTCATGGATCTTGCAACAGGATAATGATCCAAAACACCAAGCTAAAAACATCCAAGAATGGCTAAGAGGAAAACATTGGACTATTCTGATGTGGCCCTCTATGAGCCCTGACCTAAAACCTATTGAGCATCTTTGGAAGGAGCTTAAGCATGCCGTCTGGAAAAGGCAGCCTTCAAACCCTAGACACTGGAACAGTTTGCTCACAAGGAGTGGGTCAACATACCTGCAGATAGGTGCAGACAGTTTTGTTTGATTTCTGTCCAGGCCTGTTTCATGAATTTTATTTTATTTTTTTAATTTCCTTTGAAGCATGGTTAAAAACAATGTCTGACTTTCATTTGTTCTTTCAATTTTATTTATTTTTGCTTTTGTCAAATTTAAGTTATTTCTGTGCCCATTGTGGGTTGAGGAGTACCAACAATTTTGTACTTATTTGTTATATTTCACTGGTATATTACAGCATTAGTTCAACAGTATATCAAGAGGGTTGAGGTACATCAATAACACATGCTTATATAAGGTGCCACTGCCTGATAAAGCACTGGGACGTGGGGACGGGTGGGTGTGCCACACCACCGGAAGCTGTGGGAGTGTAGATGCTATACATTTACTATGCTCCGGCGGAGATTAGAGCAAAAATCTTTGACAGTTCGGAGTTTGCAGCCATATACCCTAAGAGGTGAATATCGGCGCAGGACCACCGGCTAGGGTAATTTTAGGACTAGCATTCTAAACGCCAGTCTTAATAAACAAACATAAGAAGATTACCACAGTCACGGTGCCTGGACCTATGAGTAAGTGTCCCTGTTTTATCATTACTTGTTTTTGATGCTACATTTCCTTTAAACCATGTCTTCAAACTTGCTATAAGTGCCCGGTCACTAAAGCATTAGGATATGTGAAAATCAAAGAAAAAAAAAGGAAACCCCTTTAATGGAAATCTAGTATTAAAATCAAGCATTGATAAACCAGGGACACTTACTCATAGATCCAGCACCGTGACTGTGGTAATCTTCACATGTTTGTTATCCAGGGACATTTACTCATACATCCAGGCACAGTGACAATAGTAATCTTCTTATGTTTGTTATTCATGGCCCTCATTCTTCTAAAATGAACCATTAAAACTATGCTAATAAGTCAGATGGGCTGCAAGGGCATTTTCTAGAGCCCCTTCATGCCGCAGATTTTTATAGGCTGTTAGACTGTAACCTCTTCCCCCTCTCTCTGCCTGATGTCATCTCACTGCAGCATAAAAAGTTTCAGCACACAGTGGGAGAGGGTAGTGCCCATGCACAGTGTAATAGTCTGTGAATCTGGAGCATAGTAAAGCACCCAGAACCTTTCTGGCACATTAACATCATTTTAAAAGTTGATTGTAGAAGGAAGGAGGCCAGGAATACCAAATATAAGAAGATTACCACAGTCATGGTACATGGATTCATGTACTCTTTTTTTATCCATGCTTCATTTTGATGGTAGATTTCCTTTAAATGAAAACTACGAAGAACTATGAAAAAATAGCAAATCCCTTCCTTGATATATTTATTGCTGATGGCTATCTCTTAGTGCCTAGCATGCATCCAGTAATGGATTTTGTGAAACATACATCCGGACGGCTCCGTTTAATAGTGTACTCTCCTGTCTCTTGAGTGTTTGGTGGTCATGAAATACAGGAATTGATTTTTTATTTCTCTCCATAACCTGGCTTTGACCCAACTTCTTGATCTGTGCCCTCTGCAGCTCCGCATGGTAACGGGCAATGAGTTTCTTCTGCATTCTGACAAGGAGGGTGTCGTCCAGGAGTGGTATGATGCCCTGCAGAGAGTTATTGAGAGGCTGGTGAGTTCAATGAACTGCATTCATTACATTGTATTATCTGTTATTCTGCCTTAGAGTTTAGCTCTCAGGCGATAGTATACTCTACTATCATAATACAATATGCATCACTTGTCATAATTTATAGGTGGTCGTGTCAGAATTTGCCTAATGGGTGAGGTTTGTGATTTGTGACATATTATAGTTTTAGTTTTTCTTTGCTATTTTATTTATTAATGCCTCATAATTCTAGAATTTGACATACCGGTAACCTTTTTTAAGGGAATGTAATAATGTAATACTTTAAATATAATAAAATATGTTTATAAAGTTGGATCATTTGTATAACTGCAATAATACATTTTATTTTCTAGTTTGTCAACTTTTTAAAAATTAGCTGTACTGTATTTGTCATGTTAGTAATACCGGGGCAGATTTTTAAATTACATTTTTAGGTAACTCTTAACAGCAGAAGTTGTGGTGCTTAGATCAACTGCACCAAAATCTGTAGCAGAAGGGGCAGATTTATTTTGCATTTTTTAACATCTGAGCATAATTTTCTGAATTGAAACCAGCAGCTGGGTGACATACACTTGGGTACCCACATAGGCTGGCTCAGCTGCAAATGTTGTGTTGCTGGTTTCTGTCTAGCTTTGTTGGTTTAAATATATATATTTTTTTGTAGGAGCGAGAAAATCCATTGGAGGAAATGATTTTGAGGAGAGCCGGAAGTATGGAAATCCTAGATGGGAGTGGTGGTGAAGAAGAAAGCCCTCTAAAGACAAAGGATAGCCGCAAGTTTTCATGTATGTAGATAAATCAGATGATAATTAGCCAAGTTCTAGTCTAGAATTTAAAAGGAACTTGTCACCAGAGCTTTGGTGTCGGTAAGCCAAATTTCTGACTCCAACTCTGACTCCAACTTCACCAAAATGGTAACCGACTCCGACTCCACAGTCTTTTTTCCTGGTAATTCTTGCAGTGCTGAGATAAATGCAGCCATTCCTTCTCAGTGCCTGTTTCCAATGATCTGTAGTGGAGAAGCTTCACTACTGAGCATGTACATTAAGTGCAGCACCACTAATCTCACCTAAAAGCCTAAATCGGGAGTGCACAACCCACGGCCAACAAGCCACACGCAGCCTGTCAAGTTTTGTCCCTGCTGACAGTCAAGTGTCCACTGAGCGCTTCCATAACTGATAACTGATGGCAGCTTTCATTGGTGCAGGAGCCCGATAGCGGTGAGTGCAGCTGGGAAGTTCTCACCGCTCCCTAATATTATTTTTATCTGCTTTGGGGTATCCAGTATAATTGTCTGCCCTGAACTGCTTGGGTGGTATTTATTGCTGTACTATGGTAGTTGGTGATCTTAGGGTGCTGGTTATTGGGGCGGCAAGAAGTATGACAATGCAGCCTTCTGAACTGTAAAGGTTGTTCTCCCCTGGCTTAAAACCTTAGATAAGAAATAGAACTGACATTTAAAGAATCATTTTCCCAAATTCTGATGAAAAAATATCCAACATATACTCCATTGATCAAACTGTTCCATTTATTATATATTTGTAGAGTTGGACCGGTTTCTAACAACTCCATCAAAATAGCCACCGATCATGACTTCACAGCTTTGCCTGTCATTAGATTTTAATTAATTAAACTTCTAGTCCCCTCAGATAGGGTATGAAATGTTCTTTCTAGAATTCCCTCTTTGATTTCCTCCTGGCTATTTTTTTTCTGTATCTCTGTTTCTGTAGCTCACAGAACCACAATCTTCTTCTGAGAGATGAGATTCTTATCTTTAATTTGACAGTAAAAAGCAGGTTTCTAGGTACTATAGAACTAAAGATAGGGGCTTCTAAGATGATACTCCCCTACAGCCTCTTAGCTTGACTCATCACTGGCAAAATATGACACTACTCTGCTCATTTTTACATGACTTTGAAGAATAGTTTCAATTGGTAAATGGACAAGATTTCCCATACAAGAGGGAATTCTAGGGCGACTTTCACACTTGTGTTGCAGATCATGTCAATGCATGCAAAACTTACATTTTTGCCTGCAATTTTCATTAGTTTTTGCTAGGAGTCAGTAGCATTTTTGTTTTTTTCACGCAAAAGTAGAGGATGCTGAGATGCACCAAAAATTATCATGTGTGAGTGAAAAAAAATGGAAGTCCGACAAAACCCATTGAATCCAATGGATCAGAGTGTGGCAAGTTTCATGGGGGAAAGTCTAGTGACAGTGTCCCTTTATTTACATCACATGAAATCATAAAAGGCTAGGCATTGCAGAAACACCAGCAGCTAACCTTCAGCAATTTCAGCATATTGGATGAATACACACAGTAATGTAATGAGCATCTTATGAATGTTTTGTGCAACGTCTGGTATTTTTATTTATTTATTAATTTTCATTTTTTTTTCATTTCCCTAATGTTTCTTATTACAGTGTCCTGGGTGAGCAATAATGTAGGGGGATTTGACAGAAAAAAGGTAAAGCACAGGTTAAAGAAGATGTTATTGAAGAGGCCTCCCCTCCAGACTTTACAAGAGAAAGGTCTTATTAAAGGTTTGTATATAAGTGAATTCACTAAATTTCATAGATTTTCCAATCAAAATACACACAATGACACACGTACTACTTCGGATATAAGACAAAACAGTTTATAAATTATGGCAAATTATGGCTTATTTATAGAAAAAATGTAAAAAAAAGTACCGTGAAGCTGACAATGAAAATAATGTAAGACAGACAATTCATGTTCATGGAATATCCATTTTTATCTTTTGTAGATCAAGTATTTGGCTGCCGGTTGGATGGTCTCTGTTATCGAGAAAACAATACTGTCCCAAAATTTGTGCGACTTTGCATAGAAGCAGTAAATGAAAAAGGTAAAAAAGGAAACACTTTAGTGAAAGTTTTCTGTTCTTTATTTTTTCTTTAATGAGCTGAAATTCTGATAATAATAAAGAGGACCAATCGTTATTTTGTTTCTTTATCAGGACTGGATGTGGATGGGATTTACAGGGTTAATGGAAATTTATCCATCATACAGAAACTGAGATTCATTGTAGACAGAGGTAAGTGGTTTCAGTCCAAGTAGAATGAATTCCTTTAATTGAGGACATTCTGTTTCCTAGTGAACTGCATTTTTTGTATTTTACTTTTTTTGAGCGGACAAATAAGTCAAATGTGTCAGTCATCCCCAGCCCCAAACTGGGCGTCCTTGTATTATCCAAGTTCCCATAACTCATCAGTAGGCTGACCTGTTATCTTACAGAGAGGGCAGTAACAACAGATGGACGATACCTTTTCCCGGAACAGCTCACCCAAGGTAGATGTTTATGTCCTGATGCCAAGCCTGTGCCCGTCCCAGCTGTTGTGCCCAATAACACCACTGCCTCCTTGTCTGCAACATCTGCCTTTGTCTGGAAAATGTGTGTCTGAGAGTGCAGGGCTATTGCTGGCTTTGCTTTTGTTGTGTGTTAAAAAACATAGTTTTTTCTGTAAGACAAAAAATATTTTCTATTAATATGTTTACAGATAAGAATCCACATTTCAATTTTTGTTATATCTAAGGAGGATTCACCATATACAATATAATATATCCCAGGGATATACTATAATGGTCTGATTACGGGAGCATCACTGATCTACAGAAAGGGGCTCCATACACCTCTACTGCATCTCTCCCGTATGTCCAACACCACCCCAGCTACTGCTCCATCACTCCCCCATCCCTATTACTTACCATAGATGCCTCTACCACATGACACGTTACACAACAGGTACCGGGATTGATCAAGAAAACATACTATTCAAACTATATAGTGTTTCTTGTGTGTACAGTATTGCTGTTTTACCCATGTAACTTATTGTTGTGTTATATGTATTTGTGCTTTAAAAATATTTTTTTACAATGGCCTCTTATGCTCCAGCTTCTAACAATCTCTGCTTTGTCTATGATTATGATGCTTGCCCTCTTTTTCACGATTTGTGGGGGTCTCTAACTTTTGTTTGTGGAAAAACCCCTTTAGGGTGGTCTTAAGAAAAGAAAATAGGAATCTCAGGTGTGTCCATGCCTCCCATAGACTTTGGGAAGGCAAAATCACCTCCTATTAGACATTTATTACATATACAGTGAAAACACCTTAAGTGCCTGATTGACTGAATACAGATTGGGAAGCTACTAAGGTTTCATCCTTTTCAATATAATGTTAGTAATATAATATATTCACAATGCTTCTAAAACTGTAAATAGTCTGAAACTGTAAATAGTATTGGGTTTAATGATGGCAATACCTACACTAAGGCTTCATGCCCACGACCCTGTGTTCACCCCTGCCATAACCGGGCCATAATAGAAAGCTGAGTGGCCACTGCCGTGATTTGACAGCCAGGTCACGGTGTGGTGTGACACTGTGTTCTCACCGCAACATGACCTGGTGCTGTAGACCTCTATTGGGGGCCATGATATGGCCTCAAATTATGCGACTGTATCACAGGTCCACATACAGTCCTGTGCATGAGGCCTACGTATAACTTTGCAAGATGTCTAAGTCTCTATCATGTCATAATAGTTTATATATTTGGATAATGCAGAGGAGAAGTTGGACCTGAACAGCTCAGAATGGGAAGACATTCACGTTATAACAGGAGCTCTGAAAATGTTTTTCCGTGAACTTCCGGAGCCTATTATCCCTTTCAGCTTCTTTGAGGAATTTATATTGGCTGTTCGTAAGTAGATTTTATAATGCATAAGTAATGTACTGAAATAACTTGTATATTATATCAGAGATACTGAAAACTTTTCTGCACTGGAAAATCCCTTTTTTAAAAGAAATCTCACCTCAAATCACAGATTACATCTGCCCTTGGCTATATAGAGATTTAGGGTATCAGTCTTCAATTCCCACATAACCATCATAAAAAATACAGATAACATAAACAACTGAACATTCCCACACTGTGCCACCAGGTCACAGCTTGTAGACAGTACACATGGCTTTAGATGATTTCTCAGTTACTACAGTACTGACCATAAAAGGGTAGAAGTGACATCTAGAAACTTATGGATGACCATTCTGCTCCATCCTTGTGAAGAACTTCACCATCTCCTGGCCACAAATTTGCCAAACAGCTTTTTCAGATTATTTCCTCACTACGCCCCTGGAAATATCACAGTCACTTACAGCATAGTGTCTCCTGAATAAAAAACTATGTCTGGATTGAAAGATACTGGGACTCATTTACTAAGGGTCCGAATCGCATGAATCCGTTGGGTATCCCGACGATTTCCGATTTGCGCCTCATGCAATAGGATTTCGGCGCAATCGCACCGGGTTGTATGTGACGGAAATCGGGGGTGTGGCCATCGGAAAAATCCTATGGATTCGGAAAAGCTGCGATATTTAAAAAAAAAAAAAAGTGTTGCTTGACACGCACTTACCTACACCAAGAAATAGAAGGTGAACTCCGGTGAACTCCAGTGGACCTTGCGCAGCAGCGACACCTAGTGGATATCGGCACACAGACCTGGAGAACGCTGGATCGCGACTGGACCGGGTAAGTAAATGTGCCGCACTGTCCACACTGTGACCTTTGACTATTAAAGATACACAGTAACCTCCTCAATGTATCATAACATATAAACTAAAACTAAGTAAATAAATAAATAAAACATACAGTGCCTATTTAATTTATTGTAGCATAAAATAGCCATATTATGATACTCCATTGCTTTCCTCTGGGAACCCCTAGTATAAAAAGACAGGGAAATAAAAGGTGTAGAAAAAGAGTTAAATATCTTTAAAGGAAATCACCCGTGGAAAGCCACAATTTTAACTAACCATACTTACTGGTCAGTGTTTTCATCCTGAGTTAAGACCACATTTTCATTAGCCTTAAAAATAGGAATTTCCAGAAAAACAACATTTAAAATTATAAAAATTAGGCTCCGGCACTCCTGAATACAGTACACAGGGTGCTCAGCACTGCTCTGCAGACAAATATGCACTCCCTCTGCTAATAATTATGCACGCCTCCTGCATGCTCTAGTCTACACCCCCTCACACCCCCCTGCCTGAAAGCCGGTGACGTCACCTGGGCCTTGAGAACTCTCACACATGTGCATTCATCATCCCCATCTAACCCGGGTGACTAACACAGATGCAGAAGATTTCATAAGAGCCAAGTGATGCCTCGGGCTTCTCGGGGAGGGGAATAGGAAGGGGGTCTATACCAGAGCATGCAGGAGGGATGCATAAGTATCAGCAGAGGGAGTGCCAAGTGCCCCTTGTGAAGTACACATCAGTGCCATGGCCTAATTTTCATAATTTTAAAAGCTGTTTTTTTTGTAACATTTTTTGTTTTTAGGGCTAATGCATATATGTTCTTAAATTTAAGATGAAAACACTGTCCAGTAAGGTTGGTTAAAATCATGGCTATCCAAGTGGTTTATTTCCTTTAAGAAAAATAGAAATGAAACGTTATCAACAATAACTTTATTAGACCACAGACCACAACCCTAAATTAGTACCGGTAACTACCTAGACCAGTGATGGCGAACCTTTTAGCGGCCGAGTGCCCAAACTGCAACCAAAAACACCCCTTATTTAACTTGAGGTGCCAACCAAAAATTCAAGCAGTAACTAATTGCCCCCAGTTCTTCAACAGCTTTCAATCATATTGGCCTCCTGAGGACAGCAACACAGTAGAAAGCTGAAAAAATTGCATAATTTTAGCTTCTTTCCAGTGTCCCTCTGTACACAGAGATTCATGGGGCCAGCAGAAGCTTCTCCAAAGATAATTCACCCCTATCTACTCAGTCTCTCTCTTCCTCCAGTCCCAAGTAGCGAAGTATGTATCACTTTAAAATACAACTTAACACATCTTTTAAGTTGCTTGGAACTGCAGGAAGATTCTTTGAGTCCTGTCTGGTGTGCTGAAGTGAAAGCTGGGTGCCCACAGAAAAGGCACTGAGTGCCGCCTCTGGCACCCGTGCCATAGGTTCGCCACCACTGACCTAGACCATTCACAATCCTAAATTAGATCCCTTGATAACAACCCAGGTCAAATACCAAAATTACCGTGATGCAAACTCCAAATCGGAATCCTTATTTAGTCCTTAGACCACATGCCAAATGTCGTATGAATGGGAATTATAACATATTGATGTTTATAAGTCTGTAAAAGCTTTGACTTGTGAATCACCTTAAATATAACTACTTTTTTGAATAGAAATTCCCGATGTTGAAGAGAAAGTGCAAATCTTAAAAGAGCTAGTGAGAAATCTTCCAGAACCAAACCACGACACATTGGACTACATAGTAAGCCATCTAAACAGGTATGGGTGATTTTTTTTTATATTAAAGAAACTCCACCTGATCAATAATCTCAGCAAAATGAATGATATTTGCATTTCTTTTAAATTTTGCTGGGGTGGGATAGATTGTTCCTGACCTGGTCCTGGGGTTTTCTGGGCTGTTTACTTCTTATGACTAGAATAGATAAATTAGTAGATAAGTGTTTAGGGTACAACAGTCGTCAGCAGGTAGCAACACCTAGAAGTGAATGAGAGCTGCACCTGGCTATCCAGGTCAATGTACTGGATACTGAATTTTTACCCTATTACTTATAATAGAGCTCTATCTTGGCTGCTCAGCTCTGATAGAATGGGTGGGAATACTCTCAGCAGACACACTGCTACTCTACATGTAAGTCACACTTCATTGTCACTTGACCCCATTTGAAAAAATTGGCACCGCCTCCTCAGCTACAAATAGGCTGATCTCAGCAATATATTCCTTGTATATAATTTCATGGACTTATACATGCCTTATGTGAGAGCGTAGGAATGGAGCAACTCACTGCTAATGTCAACCAGAGGCTTAACTAAGAGAGGAGCGGCCCCATAGCTGACTTTTGAGTGGGACCACCCTTACCCTAACAAAACATATCTGTACACTTATACATACATGTACAATCACACACATTTATATACTTACACACACATACACACTAATGCACACATTTATGCACTAATATATACATTCATAAATACAGTATATACACATTATACACATAGATATAGTATACACACATCATATTATATATAAAAACATGTATACAGTATTAACACACCATATACACACATGCAGTATAAACATACATTCATACAGTATACACACTCCATAAATACACACATATACATACCAAACCATATACATGCAAACAGTAGATAAACACACGTGCATACAGTATATACACACTTTACACCATGTACAAGCACTTAAAGCATGTACAGCATATACACACCATATACACATACATACAGTACCGTATACAGACATACGGCATATATATGCACCATATACACACACATACAGCATATACACATCACATATACACAACAATATGCAGCATGTGTATATGATAATGCACATCCTCCATTCTTTAGTGTTGCAGGTCGTATGGCCAGGCCCCCTGACACTGTGGGCCCATAGCGATTCAATGGCTACTAGCTGTATAGTTACGCCCCTGATGTCAACTGTACCAAAGAGAAACATTTTGGACTTTTAATGCTCCCATCCTTCATCACATTTGTTTAGGTAGGAGATGTACTGCCTAACTATAAATGTTCAAGATGCGCCTATTTGTGACTGATATCCAACACCCCGGTCAATGATCCTTACACTTTCCTTCCCCTCTCACCCCCAATATTGTTTCATAAGTTTATTACTATTTGCTATGGTAAACCCATCTGCTTTTATGTGTTTTATGTTTTATATAAGTACATATTCATTAGGCCGGTATTGCATCTAGCTCACTGCTGCCACTATGTGGACGTGTGCATGAAGGTTTAGCCTGTAATTGTTATAATTCAAATCATCTTTATAGTTCTCCGTGATTCATCACTAGAGAATTACTGGCTAACTCGTTTCATGGTTTTCTTTGCTCTGACTATTGTAATATGTTTTGTGCAAATGTGATAGTTCTGTTTCTGTAATCCTCATAATTTATTATGCTAAATAGAATTATACAAAAAAAAGAGCTGCACAAAAATAGCTGAATCTACTCCTATCATTCTATTGCCTACGTCTGCTTAGGACTGGAGTTTTTGCTGAAAAAATATTGTGAGTTTTACACCAAGTGCAAATAAATTAGCAGATTTTTCACACGTCCACTTGTATATTTTAAAGATATATTAGGTGCATCACTGAAAACTTGCACTGAACTTTGCTGAGTGGGTAAAAAAAAGTAGCATATTTTGCGCGTATATTCAAATGCAACAAAAAAGGCGCAAAGATTAGATAAAAAAAATAAAAAGCTAAGATAAATGACCCCATTGTAAATGTTGAACATTTCATTTAGTAGTTCATTTTTTCACGATTATTTTCAGGTGTTTTTTTCCTTTTGGAACAATGACAATGATAGTGGCAATGATAAGAAATCTGCAGGAAAATAGTTCCAGAACATGCAGTGATTTGCGGAAAAATGCCTTTAAAGAGAACCCGTCATGCAAAATAACCCCCTAAACTAAATATATTTTCATAAACTGCCATTAGAGAGCATTGCCTCTATCCCTTCATTGTCCCTCTACATGCCGGTAAACCTAAGCAATGAGGTCCTAAAGCTGTATGCAAATGACCTGTGAAATGTCCAATGAAGCATTAGCATATTCAAGCTGTCCACTCTATTCATGAGTGGGAGGCACAGCCACACCCCCAGTGTATGACTGACAGCCTGTATAATGATGTGAGGCTGTATAATGGTGTGCTTCCTGGTGCTGGTGGCCACGCCCCCTGCAGCCTGTGTGTGCATGTGCAACACCCTCGCCGATGCAATGGCGAGGTAGTGCTTGCGAATACGTCCCATCTGTAGGTAACATCACATTACACTACATGGTCCTTATAGGATCAAGGGGAAATTGCAGTGGTTAATCCTGCCTGGCAAGGCAGATGTTAATGTATGATGTAATTATGTCAACCAATGTCTGTGTTACATCCTGTGCTCTGTAGCTGAGATGTGATTGGAGGAGCAGCCACCACCTGACCAAGGGGAAGTAATAAAACCTCTGGCCCAGGAATGTTCTGGGTCTTTCCAGAGTTCTTTCAGCAAGGATTCTAGTTGAGAGAGATCTTGTAGACTTAGTGAGTGAGTGAGTGAGTAATCTCAGTCTGGCCCATACCAGAGCAGGAAGAGCCTAGCCCCTGCCTCTGAAGAGTGGAGCTATTAGACTAGAGTAGTGTAGTGAGGAAAGGGGTATCATTCCTACCTTCAAGGGTGATACCTGAAGCTCTACAGGACAAGCTGAAGCTTCCTATAAGGACACAGCTGCCACCCAGCCTGCCCTCTACCATCTAGGCTGGTGAACTATCTCCTGAGGCTCCCTCCAACTCACATCTCGGCACCCTACCTACCTGTTAAAGGCACGTTTTCTGCAGTTCCTGCCGGTTGCAATAAACTGTAAGTTGTTTGCTTCAACTTCTGCCTCCGTCTGGTCCCTGCTAATACGGCTGCCTTCATCACCGGCACCCTGTCCATTCCACAGAGACTCACACTCGGGACATTAAGGGGTTGCCCCAGGGAGATCCGCTATAGCAGCCGCTCCCTTATCATTTTCTTGCCAACACCACCCTGCTGGAGACCTGCCAGGCTGTAGGACAGCCCTCCGGTTCCCCGTACCAAGCACCGTGACAATAGCGTGCTTAGGCCGCAACTGCCAGCCACTCCGGTACCGCGGGCCCCGGCTGTCTCCAGGCCTCCCCTTTAAGGCTAGGCCCCGGTGGGGGATGTTGCAAGTGGCGTCACGAACAGGATATTTACTTCTGTGCCTTATCCTGGCACTAAAGACTGTACTTTATTAAGAAAAGACTGTGCTGCCTAACCCTGCTGCCATCCGGGTTTAGGCCCAAGTATTTGTGTGTTTCTACATTGAACTTTATACTGCTGCCACGTGCTGTCGAGCGCCGCTCCAGCACTCAAGAGGTTAATTCCTGCAAGAACTGTGTCAGCTCTGCTACATCCGGCGCTGCTGCGCCTGAAGATTTTTACCTCAGAAACTGTGGCGCAGCAACTAATTCAAGCCCGCCAAAACCTTCACTGGCGGGAAATCCAGATGACGCACAAAGCTCCACCCACGCGCGAATGGCGCGAACCCCGCCTCCTGTGGCGCAGGAAAAATTAGAGCCCGCCACAGCTCTTGGCGGGAAGGACTCAGACTCCACCCCCTGGCCCGAGGCGGACTTCCTGCCCTGCCTCAGAGAAGCGCCAGTTCTCAAGTGGATGTTGAGCGGTGAGGACTGCATCATGTGGGGTCCTCCGCCCTTCCCTCCTGTGGAGCGACCAGACTTCTACGAAGTCTTTGAAACGATGGTGGTCGTCTCTGCACAGCCCGTCCGACGACCTTCCGCTGGACATCGGCTGCATCGAGGAATTACTCGGGCTTTCGTCACCCGGACCTGCTACCAGACGGTGACGCACTACCCGATTCCTCCCGGGCGGATCCTGGTCCCTATCCCGGCTGCCATCCCGGTAGCGCGGGCCCACGTGGAGGCGCCACGTGGAGAGGCCCCGACTCCGGCGGAGCCAACGCCTGGGCCTAGTACGACCGCTCCACCTGCTCCGAGGTCTACCCCTCCGGCTACGCGGCCTGCTAGCCCCGCTAGGGTGGTTCCTGACCCTCCGGTGGTTCCTGCTCCTGTTCCGGCACCTACCTGTCGCCCCAGGAGATCCGAGCCTGCACCGGAGCCACGAGCCCCAGCACCGGCACCTCCGCAGCCTCGAGGCCGAGGTGAGGCCGCCCGCCGGCGACTCCGAGACGCTGTCTCGGACCAGCGACGCCGAGAAAAGGAGGCCCAGCGGTACATGGCTGGTCGATCTACAGCTGGAGCTTGGGTCGAGAAGAATCGCACCACCGGCATGGTCCGGTTCTTCGACAAGCGGAAGGGCTATGGCTTCGCTACCCAGGACTATACCGGACGGGAAGTATTTATACCCCGCCGGTCCGTCAAGAGGCCTGATCTGCCGGAGAGCCAGCACAACCTCAAGCCAGGCGAGTGCATAGAGTTCTCCCTGCAGGAAGGACCGCGTGGACCCTGGGCGGCTGGTGTGATCCGGATCCCCGACTCTGATGAGGACCGCTACTACCCGCAGGATGACTGGTATGAGGACGACGAGTGGCCGGAGTCCCCGAACACCTCCTCTTCCTCGGCTGCGAGTCCCCGGGCGGTGACCCATGTGAATGCCCCATCCACGGTAATCGTGAGTACGGGTCCCATTGCCATCCATGGGCCGGGCATGATACAGGGCGCCACCCCCAACGGTTCCCCTGCTGGGAGCATAGCCAGGTCCCGCGGCTCTTCCGTGGGTGAGGACATCCCGGCTGGTGAGCCTTGTCCGGAGGCTTCCACTAGGCCCTCTTCTCCAATTGTCACCTACCAGTGGGGTGATGACCCGGCCCCAGAAGAACCGGAGCCGGAAGGAGCCGCGGCGCTGCCGCAGGTTCCCATTTATTTCTTCCTGGACCCCTCTGTGGTCCCTGGCTCAGTTGAGCCCCCGGCTGGAACAGCCGACACCCCGGGCGACAGCGCTCCTCCCCCTGAAGGTCCGGAGGATGTTGCTGCACCTGCAGTATCCACTGCTGCCACCGGGTGTCCCCAGCCGGCACCTACTCCCGCTGAGGAAGCACAGGATTCCTTATTGACTCTGGATCCTGTCCCTGTGGAACCCAGCGAAGATGCGGAGTAAGGCCTGAAGGGCTGTCGCCCTCTACAGGTACTATGCCCTATGTAAATATTGTGTATATTTCCATTTTCCCCAAAGAGCCAGAGACAGTCCTGAGACTCTCACCCTTATTTATCTCAGTCAAGAGATTATGTGCTATGATAGCACCCTTCCTCTGCCACAGCAGAGATGTCATCAAAGGACTCTGTCCCTCTACCCAAAAAGAGGAGACCCTTTGCAACTTTATTGCACTTTTCCCCACATCAAGGGCTGTGCCCAGAAGATGGACTTTCCTATTGGAGGCCTTCTGAGAGACTGTTGCCAATCTTGAGGAAAAGTTGCCATGTCTATTGACTATTATTTTGCACTTAATGCCTTCCTTTTTAGGTATGGACATTCTGCTTGCACCTTTTTATGCCTTTTCTTTGCAGGAAAAGAGACATTTACTATCGTGCTACCCTGAGTAGCCTCTCTACCTCTGTAACGTTTGTAACGTATAAGATGTGTACCCATTGGGCTCCTAAGCCAATGTGAATTAACCTGTTGCACACTGTCAATATATGCCAGTAGTATGCATTAACCCTTTCATAGGCTTTTCAGGTTGTAGTGTGGCTGTGTCGGACCGTCTTTTTATGTAAAACACTGACCGCTACCTGATCCCTCAAACTGAGGTTTGCACGTGGGGGTAGTCCGTAAACTGCGGGTCTTTAGGGGACCGGGGGTGTTACACAGTTAGCACCTGGATGCCACCCATACATGGGTAAGGATACCAGTCAGGAGGTACTCGTGTCGCATATGCTCAGGCTATGCAGATAGACACCATATAATTGCCGCCAGGGAAGAAGCGTTGATCGAACAAATATACAGGCCTTGGTGCAAGGAGTGGATTACAGGACATGACACCACACCTTTCCTACTGTACAGTTCGGTTTAATGGCGTCAGCGACCAACTGTCATACAGCTACATTTTTGTCTTAGTCCGACACCAACCCAGGTGCCTGTCTCCAGGACCATGGGCGGTTTGTCCCTACACCTCACATAGCCTGCACTTCCTAGAAGTGCCCTTAGCCCCCTCTATGCCCCAAAACAACTGTAGTCGAGCCGAGGGCGGCTCTTTCAATTGCCCCCGGGGTATGCAACACCCTCGCCGATGCAATGGCGAGGTAGTGCTTGCGAATACGTCCCATCTGTAGGTAACATCACATTACACTACATGGTCCTTATAGGATCAAGGGGAAATTGCAGTGGTTAATCCTGCCTGGCAAGGCAGATGTTAATGTATGATGTAATTATGTCAACCAATGTCTGTGTTACATCCTGTGCTCTGTAGCTGAGATGTGATTGGAGGAGCAGCCACCACCTGACCAAGGGGAAGTAATAAAACCTCTGGCCCAGGAATGTTCTGGGTCTTTCCAGAGTTCTTTCAGCAAGGATTCTAGTTGAGAGAGATCTTGTAGACTTAGTGAGTGAGTGAGTGAGTAATCTCAGTCTGGCCCATACCAGAGCAGGAAGAGCCTAGCCCCTGCCTCTGAAGAGTGGAGCTATTAGACTAGAGTAGTGTAGTGAGGAAAGGGGTATCATTCCTACCTTCAAGGGTGATACCTGAAGCTCTACAGGACAAGCTGAAGCTTCCTATAAGGACACAGCTGCCACCCAGCCTGCCCTCTACCATCTAGGCTGGTGAACTATCTCCTGAGGCTCCCTCCAACTCACATCTCGGCACCCTACCTACCTGTTAAAGGCACGTTTTCTGCAGTTCCTGCCGGTTGCAATAAACTGTAAGTTGTTTGCTTCAACTTCTGCCTCCGTCTGGTCCCTGCTAATACGGCTGCCTTCATCACCGGCACCCTGTCCATTCCACAGAGACTCACACTCGGGACATTAAGGGGTTGCCCCAGGGAGATCCGCTATAGCAGCCGCTCCCTTATCATTTTCTTGCCAACACCACCCTGCTGGAGACCTGCCAGGCTGTAGGACAGCCCTCCGGTTCCCCGTACCAAGCACCGTGACAATAGCGTGCTTAGGCCGCAACTGCCAGCCACTCCGGTACCGCGGGCCCCGGCTGTCTCCAGGCCTCCCCTTTAAGGCTAGGCCCCGGTGGGGGATGTTGCACATGTGTGTGTGTATAGGAGAGATACAACAGCTCCAGGCAGCCATGTTACAGCAGAACATGTCAGATTCATGTGTAGCTGATGTCTGTGTCTCTCACCTGTATATTAGGATGCAGCATGTCAGCAGGTACAGCACACACACTAGCCATGCTTTACTATACATTACACACAGACATGAGCAGGGGGAGGAGAGGGGAGGGGGAACAGCGGTGACATCACTGCCTCTGACCATGTGACCAGCCTCATTTACATGATAAAGAATAGATGATTTTACAATGAATAATGTATGAAATAACTAGATAAAGGCTGGGATGGGATCCTTGTGAGCTGCTCCAACAGGTAGAGGTGACAAGACTAGTGACACAGACCTGATGACAGGTGTCCTTTAACCTAAAGTGTTACACAACTGAAAAAAGCCACAGAAAAAGGACTTTCCTGTGAACTCATTGATAATGTGGCCGTCAGTGTTACTGTAAATTCACTAAAAACACCCATTACTGCACAACAAACATTCCAGGGTAATGACCCCATATGTAGCTAGCTAAGAGCTGGAATTACTAATCATAGAGAGTTACTTAAAGGGTAGAGAAGTGTTTCATTCTCTATGGTACCTTACATAGGCCTGATATATGAATAGTGCAATTTCCCCTCCAAACAATTACACAATATTAAATGACTTTCTTTAGGGCAAACTCAAAAATATAAGAAAAATATTTGGTTGGTTGCTGCATTTTTATATAAGATCTCACTTTAGTCCGCATTTTACTGACATAATCAAAGAGGGAAATTGAAATAGAGGCAGAACAGCTAAACCTTTTCAAAAGACCACCTCCTTGAGAAGACCACCCATCTACCACATCAGATTTCTTACAAAGGGTATCTTGATCCTGCATGTATTATGTATATTGGTACTTTCCTTTAAGAGAACCACTATCAACCCTACCCCCAACCCCCCTGGGGATGAATTTTGAGTATAATCTTATTATCTATCATTTAATTCCTTGCATTGTCATGTCTTGTTCTGGCTGTATGATGCTGAGAAGCAGGCAGGGTTTAAAACCCTGAGATATTCCTTGCCAGATCAATTCCTCTCCTGACCTAAACCAGGTGCCATATATTTTTCCGTTTCCTGGTTCCCAGTCCATGCTGTTTGGTTTTGATATCTGTTCGGATCGTTTCTATATTTTGAAAAGTAGACTTTTGGACTTCTGATTCAGACTTTGACATATTCCTTTGGTTGTGACTTTTGAAATGGACCTGGTCCTTCTCTTGTCTACTGATTCTGTTATTGACATAAAATCCTGGTGGTGATCTTGGTTTGCTGACTGCTTTCCCCACATATTACTTGTAGAGAACGTTACCCAGTTGGGTTCCGTCATTAAGGGGAGTCGTCATAACCTGTTCTGACAATATGCATGCTGATTTAGAATGCTCTGCACCAAATGTGAATTTTTATTTCACATTTGTACTCTTCTTTCTGCCTTTTTATGATCAAGCCACCGTCTGCATGTGAGTTGGGTTCAATAACTTTTTCTTTTCTTTTTGCTTTAAAATGAAAAAAAAAACTAAATTGAAACTCAATTTCCCTTGTGCCAACACAGCAGCTCTCCTGTCTTCACTGCTGTTGGCTCTGAAACTTGCCAACACAATTATGTCACTACTTCACACCTGCCGGCTTCTGCCCCACACAGTAGATGAAAAATAGTGAAGTGGGAGGCTGCTCAACTCTCCTTCAGATGCAGATGGAGAGTAACCTGGGATATGCCTCCTGCATCCCAGGACAGCAAGCCAGACCCCAAAATCCATTAGGAAAATTGGGAAGTATTCTTATATATGTAATTTCTTATCTTGTATGGAGACTGAATATACTTAGAATTTTGCCAGTATGTTTTGTATAAGTGGATCTGTACCCTCGTACAAAGTGTGTGCCAGACTATAATGTATGGTTTATAGTACTAGTCTTCTCAAATGGGAAAGTGACACCTTTTAGGCCCCCTAAGCCACTTGGGCCCAGTTGCAACCACACCCACTGCACCCTGCTGTCACCTCTCTGGACATGTTTTTTCAATAAATACTTTTATACCTAACAATTTAGAAATATCTTTTTTTTTACTATGTGTTCAAATTGTACTTTTACCACTTGGAAGTCCTAGGTTTCCTTTAATGGGTTATTCCAGACTTGGATCACCGGTGCACTTCATCGGTTTGTGACATCACGTCAGTATACGTGGTCATTTGGCCTGGTTGCAGTGTAGTGCTATGCTAGTGAGTTGTATAGCGGCTGTATACAATATGCTCTGTACAATACTGTTTCAGTTAATGCCTCTTTAAAGAAGATTGTTACCAAAGAGAGAGCTCCTGGCCTTTAGCTCTGTGCTACTGCTTCACATTTGTCTTTAGGACAAGAGAGTTGAGAAACCAGCTGACATGTCCAACTAGTGAGCAACAAAGCAGGAACTGGGAATTGCTAAGTCTCAGCAGTGTGTGTCCACCGTTCTGTGTATATAGCAGTAAATGAGATAATTAGGAATATTGGACTAGCTTAGACTGTCTATATATAATCGTGTTAGGATGTTGCTGATAGTTTACTGTTATACTATTAAATGACATCTAGTACTCGGATCTAGGATTGTAAACCACACTTACATATGTTGGTGTGTGCACCCTCTGGCAGGGTCTGCTCTTCTTTTAGCTTTTTATGCTCTTAAACTTATGCAAATGAGCCTTAGGGGCTCCAGGTTCCATAGTTATTAATGAAACCTGGAGCTCCTCAGGCTCATTAGCATAAGTGCTGTTTCTAGTCTTTGTTTACTGGGAACATAACTACTGCAGTCTATCACAAGGTTCACTGTTGACACAGATTTTTGGACATTGATCCACATTTATCAAAACTAGAGGGCGCAGGGTGCGCCAGATCCATAAAGAATGTGTTCTTCATGAATCTGGCACCCCCTGCACTGCTCCGACGGAGGGCACGAACCTTTTTTTGGTGCACCTCTAACATGTGGCGTACAACACAATTCTGTCGGACTATGCATGATAAATGTATCGCACGGTCCACTGTGCACCGGAACACCCATTTATGTGTAGAACTTTTTGTGACATCAGGTATAGTGCAGCATGTGCCACAATTGTATCAAGTGTGCCAGAAATGAGTCTCGGACACTTTTTAAATACATGTGCAAGCAGTTTGTACTAAAAAGAAAGACAGAAAACTGGTGCAGGGGCTTTAGTAAATGTGCCCCATTATATCGGTGTTGCAGTCTCATAAACATAGACCAGGAGGTAGGATTGAAGCAACATGCGGTTTAAAAGGTAAGTAATGCAAATTCTACAGCGTGGCCTGTTTTTTCCCTAGTATTTACTCATCTCGAATAACCTATTTAAAGCAGAACACATAAAGAATCCTGCCTAACATCACATGTGAGTAACAATATTCACATGTTACATTTGCATTAATAGAAATTTACTCTCGTTATCAATGCAATAAAAGATTGAAAAGTTTGTCAGAAGAATGACTAAGCCGGATGGTGGTATTTTTCTGAATAAACACTTCTAACATTAGCCGCCCACAACAATCCCCATAGGGATTCTAGAAATGAGAAGCCATTAACCAAAAGCCCAGGTGATATTAATTTAGAACGAAGGCCGATTCCTCCCGCAGCTGCAGAATAAGTCAGATGTATTCTCATGCTACCAGAATGTGTCTTGTGTCAGAACCCGGAAATGACATACGTATAATAATAAGAAAATTCCCCTTGGCAGTCTCTACACTCCAACATAGGGACTCACTGCCTTGCATTACAAAGCAAATCTATTTTACTACCTTTCCCAACATGAACTGGTAAATGCGGAGTGAATTACCGATCATTTGTCTTTCACTTACATGAATCAGTTAATGAATCACAAAAGATAGTTCTCAAATATCTCTCTTCCGGAAATCGAAAACAGATTGGGGCAGATTTATGAAAAGTGTCCTAGGGTTAGACTGCACAGTCTTATTCTGCACAAGATTCACATAAGTGTCTAATGCTGGATGATAATTCTGTCGTAGTATAAAGACTGTCTAGTCATACTTTGAACCTTATATTACTTGGTTTACTTTATGGGAGAAAACTTGGACAAAATTCTGTCTGGTCAGCAGTATTTTTGGCGCACAGACCTTTTTTGGTCTGAAGCCACGCCCGCTTTAAATAGACCACTCCTCTTTGGTCAAACTAGTCATGGGAGTGCCAGAAAACCTTTTATAAATGTGTTACAAATTACGACAGAATTCTGTGGTAGATAGATTGCTAAATCTGCCCCATTGTCCAACAAAAGAACTGTATAAAATTTACGGTTCTTACAATTGTATAAACTAGCTTACTTAAGGGTCAGGATAGTAACTGATGAAATGTCATATCTAAAGCTGGCCATCCTTTTGTTTGATATATAGAAATTAAAATGTAACAAAAGTGGGGCAAATTATCTACGCCATCTCATGATTAACTAAGGCTACATTCACACCACTTTTTATGTATATGTTCATTGTATACACCAAGAAAACTCCCAGCGTATAAATGAAATATATTCGTAGACTTATACCGGCAGACGGATTCATATTTTTTTTTTGCCTCCATCTGTTAAGTATACGTTGAATAGAAAGATGAAGAAAGCTCTCCATACTGTTCCCTACTACAGAGTATACACTCAGAGAGCTCCCCAGTGATGTAACTGTCCCTATAAGTTACATCACTGGGGGAAACACCCTGAACATCAGCAGCAGCCAATCACCGGCTGCTGACAATGATTACCCCTCTTTACTCTTTCAGAGAGGAGCTGAGGAACATGAAGTTGTATCCCACTGCATAATCAGGGGTACACGTCGTAGCCCTCTGTTGAAAGGGTATGTTGGGAATGCACCTTACAAAGGAGGCACTTAAATGCAATGTGAACCTAGCCTCAGGGTACATTGCCACACAATTAATTTCTTGCTGAAATTTATCATATTTACATGTATTGGTTGAGGTGTGGTTAAAAGTATCTCTAAAAAAACCTCATGTTTTACCACAGAAAAACATGGTTTTGATATGGGGTAAAAGGCTCTGTGGCTTTACATAAAAAGCCTGACCTCGGCACCTTACAGCACTGCTTGTGGGTGCTGCCATTTTCAAATTTCAATTGGTGTTCCCCATAGGGTCATCGGAGAACACCAATTGGTTGCAATGATATCTGGGAAACCCGTTAGAAGCTCCCATAGCTGTCGGAGGCAGACTGTAATATTAGAGTTGTATTTGCAGTATGTTGTAAAAGTAATCAGACCCCCTAAGGTTCAAGTAATCTAGGAGTTTTAAATAATAGTAAAATTTGACAAAAAAATGCTAAAATTTCAAATCAGCCCCCCCCCCCCATTCATTCCCACTAACATTTCCTCATCAGCTCTTTTAGCACATTGGGGCACGCTTACTAAGATGTGCACCAGTTTTCTGTCTGACTTTGGACATTCCTTTCTGTGCAAACTGCTTGCACAGGTATTTAAGAAGTGTCTACGCCACATTTGTGCCACACTCGACTCTTTTGTGGCGCAGCTGCACTTTTCTTCACATGCTCAGTCGGACCGCGCGCCACATTTATCATTCAAAGTCCGACAGAATTGTGTTGCATGCCCCATGTTAAAGGTGCACCAAAAAAAGTGGTGGACGCCACATTCATGAAGGGAGAAATGCTGAATGTGGTGCTCCCGGCTCTATACACAGGCAAACTGGTCATAGTGCACACTGCACTGTTCTTGGTAAATGTGCCCCTCTGTGTCTTGATTTTCGGATCATACATAGTGTAGTTTTAATATGTTTGGCTGACTGCATTCTGAACACCACAGCTTTTCTATCATTGCTCATTTCACAGCACTCCTATGTACAATGCTGAGCGTTTTACACACATTTAGGATATGCAGCAGGAAGAAGTTTAGAAGTATCCAAATCCATATAATACTACAATGCATCTGCCTCACTGAGATCATTTTCTGCCAAAAGTTAGGTAGAAGCAGAATAAATTGGCAGAATACAGTACAGGCAAAATTAGTGAAGAATTGCTATTTTGTGTCAACAATTGTATTGAGTCATGTTCCTCCTTCTTCCTGCCTGCCGGTGTATAAATCTCTCTAGACTCAGGAACAGCCGTAGTAGATAACTCTGACCACTGGCCAGATTGGTCTGTGTGAATCAGGATCTGAATGCCTGAGAAATTAGAGAGGGAAGTGACTGAGCGTAATTCTTCAGCTTCTTCCAATTATAGAGAATGTGTCATTAAAAATGACCACTGTAATCTGTGGTATCTAGAACTTTAGCATCTGATGAGTAACACAGGTGACCAGCACACTGACCTATACAGCATACAGCCTAAAGAACAACGCACAACCTTCTGGATTTATCTCCTGTAGAACATCAAATGTATAGTTGTTATAGTTGTTAACAAAAAAGGAATTACCATACAGTTGTTATAATAGACTAATAATGTGTCCGTTTCCTCTTTACAGAGTCAAAGAACACTCCGAGATGAATCGGATGACCACTCAGAACATTGGCATTGTTTTTGGGCCCACACTGATGAGACCAGAGAAAGAACAGTTTGCCAATATTGCTGCCAATATGGTGTATCAAAACCAAGTGGTGGAAAATTTCCTTACTCACTATGAAGAAATCTTCCAGAGCAGTGAAGAAGACTATAGAAACTCACTCTGCGGAGAAACTGAATGTGTAGCCAAACCTCACATAATAATGTCCACCCCTCTGTAGGAGTCAGATTGTAAACTGAGGAAAACCTTATTGTTGTTTCCCAGGAACTCAGCATCTGGAATGGACATGTATGTGTAGAAGGTACTTAAGGTACAATGACTGTGTTCTTAGCTATAAAGAAATATTTACTGCTTAGTCGTTGGAGCAAATGGCTTGGACATCCGTGTTGGAAGAGACAGTCCTGGCTGTATCTCACACACACACTGGAAGTGATTCCTGGCAAGGCCTTTACCATGTTGAATGCAGATGTTGTAATTTTATGCAATTTCATTGTTTTATTTTTATAATATGCTTAAAATATTTGCATTTTGAAGTTTTGGTTCTGGACTGTTTTTTGTTTTGTATATGGTTTAACAACCCCCCAGCTTTTGTGAAGCTACAACCTCCAGCATATGCCAATAATCACAGGCCAACAAGGAACACATAGGTGCAGATTTGCATGCTGCCTGGGTCAAGCAATACAGGTTAGGAAGAAGAAGTGTGTCCAATATCTAAAAACTTCCTACACACCCTCCTCTCTGGACTGAGCCAAAATGTTGTTTCTTAGTCCTTCAATACAGTCCTGTAGTGTTCTCCATATTATAAGCTCATTTGAGTTTATAAAGCCCAAACATGGCCATAGACTGGTATTCAGTAGTTGTCAAATGACCATTCACCCAACAGGACTCCCTGCAGCCTTGTATCTTCAGTTTGGCCAGATGCATGTATTGTCAATGGGAAAGGAGAAACATATGCTGCCAAATATAGATATATCTGTTGGTGGTTTATTTCCCCAAAGAACAAAATGGTCAGGTTTGTATGGACAACATATATTTCATGTGAAAAGCCACCATCAGTCCTTGTTGTTGCTTGCATAGATGATCGCAAGTGATGATCGCACATACAGGCTACCTATGTCACACAATTTTTATTTCATATATGGAACTTTTCAGTTACGAACTATGGAAATGCAGCTATTTACTAAGTGGTATGTTATTATACCTGGTTTCTAATATATAGTGCCTCCTATTTCCATATTTGTACTGCATTTTCCTCATATTGGATAGTAGCTGATAAAACATGCAGTACATTTAGGGTTTTCATGCCTATCTGATTATTTTTTCATCTGTAATATGAAATAAAATGGATTCTAAGATTAAAGTGAATGTCATTAATTAACCATCATATTACTCTCCATAGTTCAGTAATATTCTTACTATCTCAGCTGAATCCTGAAAAAAAGATTGTCAAGGTTTCAAAATATCACATCTTTACAATTTTACATTCTTTGCATGGTCTTAAGTAGCCTTAATCAAGATGCCAAGGTAAGACAAATATTGTCCCAAAAGGACTTATTTATGATGTTATTGAATTCCTCTTATTTTTTCTTGCAGATTCATCCTACAGGGGGCACTGTTTATTTCCAACTGTAGGCAATTGAAGATTGAGTTGAGGCAAGGTTGTTACCTATTTCCTTGGGGGGGGGGGGGGATTTTACCAGGTTGGAGGTTTGACCTTTGTGGCAAGATTATAGTCTCCAACTAGAACTGTTGTTAAAGCGGCAAAAAATGTGTCCCATTCTAGAGCCACTACCAGTACTGTATGTATCCTGGATTTTGTTATTATAAGGCCTCTACAGAGAAGCTCTCATGACCATAGGGTCAGTGACTTTGGTGGATCCAAAGTTACGTCCCATATATAATAACAGATATGATAAGGATAACTTTGCTCAGAAGCAGGGAGGCCGTTGTATTTCTACTAGTTAGAAAACGCATGGAGATCTATAGTGAAAGGTTGATCATTTTGGCCAAGTAAAATAAACCCACTTATCAACAGGGTAAATAGTACAGAGGTCAATAGTGTGTGAAAGCTATATAGAAACACAATGAGGAACATTTGCTAAGGACCCTGCGCCAGTTTTACTTCTAGTGCAAACTGCTTGCATAGATATTTAAGAAGTGTCCAATTGTGTCGCATGCAACCATTTTGTGGTGCAGCTGCAGTAGTCAACATGAGACACAAATTAGGGGGCGTCCCGGTGCTGTGTTCAGGTCCGAACAGGGACAGGTGGGCGTGCCCAGAAACCTCGCCCCTCGAAAGCTGAATGCAGAGTGCACTCAATTAGAGGGATCTAGGCGAGGCAGAAGGCTGTGGAAGTATGTGTGTAGGTTTTAATGGTAAATTGGATAATATACACAGTAAAATCACAATGTTTTCATCATAAACAGTTTATTAATACAAAATATATGAGTTAATAATGGTGGGTATTTGCATTCCACAGAAAAATAATCTAATCTAGGTTAAAATCTGGAATCTGGATTATTTTTTGCAAATATAAGGTTTTTTGTCATTATTAGTACATTGTTTTTACCGTATATCTAATAAAATAACAAATACAACAATAAGTTGTTAATCACATATGGATTTACATTTACTAACAGGTATTTATGAAAATTATACATGCAACTTTACGATGCATATATATTCAGTATAAAACAGAAATATTACATAAAATACATAAATAATGTACAGATAAAAATGTTAGGACAAAACATTTTGCACCGATTACAACTTTGTGTCATTTTAATTACACATATTTTAATATAAGAAATTATTTAAAGGAAATCTACCATTTTATTTATGTATGATGAAGCAAACATACCTTGATAATGCTGTAGCTACAGTGATGCAGAAACAAGGAGCTACATAGCCTCAAAACCAAAACCACTTGGTTTAGGGATTGAACAAGATATGTTTCTGCATCAGTGTAGCTACAGCATTCATAATGCATACAAACAAATTGTAGATTTCCTTTCATCTATATATCTACTTTACTGGGATAATGGATAATTTACTTATGTGGTTTCCATTACCGACTACTAACGCCAGTTTCTGATTACTGTGTAACACCCATATCTGCAACATACATAGGTATACTGGACCCTATATCAAAGGTCAGGATTGACCATATTCTTGAAGAATGTGTAGTCTTCCGGCAATGTTATGTTTGTTTAATCTTTTCTCAGCAACTGTCCACGACTTTCATTAAAGTATGTGACATCAAAAGGACCCAACCGGGAACTGATGTTATGGAGCCTAAATGACAATACTGTCTGTATATAAAAATATAAAGTTTTATTGATATGCATTAAAAACATTTAAAAACATGCCATACATCCATCAATTGGATGCAGACCACCAATAGCCCCTAATGCGGGCTGGCTGGTGTGCTCACTCCCCTGCGACCTGACCCATCAGGTAAAGTTATTTGGCTCTAGTGATTTGTTACATTGCATGGTACCCTTTGTATGCTTGTACTATTTCCTGTGGGTCACTCTATTTGTCTGCATTTGGACTGTAGGGGGGAGTGAGCACACCAGCCAGCCCGCATTAGGGGCTATTGGTGGTCTGCATCCAATTGATGGATGTATGGCATGTTTTTAAATGTTTTTAATGCATATCAATAAAAGTTTATATTTTTATATACAGACAGTATTGTCATTTAGGCTCCATAACATCAGTTCCCCGTTGGGTCCTTTTGATGTCACATACTTTCAGTTTCTACTGATGTGAGAGCCGTGTTTATTAAGGGTTAGACAGTCTGTGACACAGTATAGAATATATAGACTTTCATTAAAGGAAACCTACAAACATGGAGTAGCCCGGCCGAGCATGGGGGCCTAAAGCTACACCACAACCCTGTAGCCTCTGAAGCCTTACTTCGTGATGCGGACCCACAGTGCTCTTCTTATATAGCTTTATCTCACTTGCTGCTACATCCAGTACCATTCTTGTTGCTGCCCCCAATATTCTGCCTTTTTGGCTGCCCACTTCTTCAATAAGGCAGATGAAGGTGCAGCTGTCTTTCTACACATGTAAGGTGAAAAGACGTCATCAAGGACAGTAGACATTTAAATCAAAGAAGACATCTGGTTTCCAAGAGTAAATAAATGTCCTATCTTTTAACGGAATATGGCGCCGGGCTCTATGTTAAGCTATGGAGATAAGCGTGGGTGAGCGGTGCTCTCCCCCTCCTCCTTCTCTCCCTGGCACTGCCGTGTGCCTGGCGTGCTATGGTGAATGTAGCCTTAGTTGAATGAATATTATCTACATTGTCATTATAGATTTTTGTGACTTTAGAATTTCCCTAAGAGGAAACTAAAAACCCAGTAAATGAGGTTAAAGAAATGATTATAATTTACTTATTTATCAGGACCAATATGTACATTGAATAATAGTTATTTAATATGGCATTCTATGGGGGAGATTCATTATAGCTTCTCTGACAGTTTTGTGGCAGAGCAACCATATAAAGCTCCTCTCCCTGCTGGTTTTGGAGTTTCTTCAATCTGCCGCCCTTCCCCCCCCCCCATGGACGACCGCCCTGTCATATTCACTATAGTCTCCAGCAATTTTTAGTCCAGATAAGTGGCGTTTGCACCCATATTCAATAAAAGGGACTATGCCTCTTAGTGTATATAGATGCCAGACCAATGGCAGGGGGAGTTTTAAGTTTTAAAAGGCATTTTAAACCCCAGTCTTAATGAATCTCCCCCTATGTGTCCAGTGCAATTTATTTTAGAACAAGGCCTAGTGTGAGGGATGTATCCCGGAGCTGTGTGTCGGACACTGTGATTAGTAGTACCGGTGCATTTCAAAGTACAGTTCTGGCTCTCTTCCTCTTCACATCGTACACAGCAGGCTTCAGGTACAATTGATGACTCAGTAGGCCTCATTACAGGTGAGAACGACAGGGAGTACAAAGAATGCTGGTGGAAATGGTGGTGGACTTCTGTAAGCACAGGCCTCCTTCTCAACCGGTGGTTATCCAGGGGACAGACATTGAGGCAGTGAAGTCCTATAAGTACTTGGTTGTCCTCCCCAACAATAAACTGGAGTGGGCAGAGAACATAAATGCACTTCACAGGAGGGGTCAGAGCAGGCTACACCTGCTGAGGAGGCTGAGGGCATTCGGAGTGCGGGGGGCTCTTCTTAAGACCTTCTTCAACTCTGTAGTGGCACCAGCCATCTTCTTTGGCATAGTCTGTTGGGGAAGCAGCATCTCAGCTAGGGAGAGGAGCAGACTGGACAAACTGATAAGGAAAGCCAGCTCTGTCCTGGGGGGTCCTCTGGACACAGTGCAGGTGGTAGCTGAGAGGAGGACACTGTGTAAGTTGAAGTCTATTCTGGAGAATAGCTCCCATCCCTTGCATGAGACTGTGGTGGCATTGGGGATCACCTTCAGTGACCGACTGCTTCACCCCAAGTGTGTGAGAGAGCGTTATCGTAAGTCATTCCTCCCCGCTGCCATCAGGCTGTTCAACAAACAAGGTCCAAACACAAGTAACCCGCCCCCCCATCTAACCAGTCCCTGCAAGTCCCATCCACAGACTAAACATCAAACTGCCGATCATTGCTTGTCTTCTTTTTTTTGTCTTTTTATCCTTTTTCTTCTTTTTGTTCATGTATCCCTAATATTATTGTTCTGTCATTGTTTGTACTGTTCTCTCTCTGCTGCTGTAACGCTGTGAATTTCCCCACTGTGGGACTAATAAAGGATTATCTTATTCAGTTGCATAGGTAGCAAATGCACATGAGCTCTTATGCCGGAAGTTGTCCAAAGAGCCTTCTGTCATAGATAAATTAGGATTATAAACAGTAACTGGGGATGGGGGCCTACTTTAGACTGGAAGGCAAGCAATTTTTTACTTTCCGCTTATATAGAAATTAGGCTCATACACTTTTTAACATTTTTTGTTGAACAATAGCTAGTAAGTTAATAGTGGATAAACCTACAAAAATACTGTAGAGTAAATTCTAGTCCAAATTGATAAAATCTCCTTTTCTAAATCTGTTGCAGAAAACTTGCATCATTTTGAAATTGTGTAAAGGTTAAATAAACAATAGTCGAATAAGAAAATTGTTCCTTCTATAGAATCATTGCAATAAGATATCCATTAAAAAAAATGTGTGTGTGCGGGGATAATATAAATTTTTTAATTTTTGAAAAAAAACTAAGTTATGTAATTACATGTTTTTCGAGTATCATAGGATCTGCTTCCATATTGGACGCATGTAGTGCTTGTATTTCTGTATCTTGGGTGATTCTTAGATATACAAAATGTACATATCACTGCTTGAATATGTCTCCCTTCTTGGTGCGTAAGTGGAGGACCACCCCCTATCTATGCTGAAAGAACGTACTTGGCACTTATTGGATTCAAACAAGGTGAGTATTTTTTATTTAGGTCGGTTCCACACTTGCGAGTGTGATGCGATGAACTCGCAACACACTCGCAACGCATGCAGCCGGGAACGCACGGCCCGAACGCTGCACACTGGGAGTGAACTCAGCATATCAGTTTACTCCCCCGGTAAAGCGTTCTGGCCGTGCGTTCCTGGCAGCATGCGTTGCGAGTGTGATGCGAGTTCATCGCATCACACTCGCAAGTGTGGAATGGGCCTAAAAGAGGATCTTTCACCACCGCACTATATGGAGGTTCCATACCAATCTGTAGGGGCTGCTACACAGATTCAGGGGCGCGTTGAATTTTCTTATGTATATATTAAACGTGAAAAGTATTTCCATTCCATTCACGCAACATGAAATCTAGGCTGTATTTATACGAATGTATGTCCGCCTGGCTGTAGCTGGGTGGGCATAAGTGAGCCGCGCTGAAAAGAAGGAGGGGCCACCCCTCCTCTCTCCATTAAAAATAATACTGTACGGCTGTAAATACGGGCAAAGATAGAGCATGCTCTATCTTTTTGCGGCTACGGAGTGGTATGCTGAGCACACGTTGTGCTCACAACACTATTCTGTGCGTCTAGTGCCGTCTATGGGTGCTTGCAGCCATACATACGTCCTGCTCACGTTCGTCTGAATGCAACTTTACATGGTATTTGTATTAACATCGCATTTGCACTGGAGTTTGCCTTGCGTTTGAGGTTACATGGCATTTGCGTTGACATAGTGCTTGTGTGGTGTTTCGGTGGAGCGTGCCTTTACCTGACATTTGTGTTGTGTTTATGTTAACATGGCACTTGCGTTTATGTAGCGGTTGTGTCGTGTTTATGCTTTCGTGGGGCTTGTGTATATTTTACATTTTCATGCCATTTGCGATTACCTCATGTTTACGTGGAATTTGCATCACGTTTACGTTTATGTAGCGTTTGCGTCTCATTTGATTTTATGGTTACGTGGGCTTTGAATCACGTTTATGTGGCATTTGTGTCGCATTAATGCTTCCGTTTACATGCAGTTTGCATTTACGTCATGTTTGTGTTTTACACTGTGCCTGTATCGTGTTTAAGTTCACATGGCTTTTGCGTGGCATGTGCATTTATGTGCCATTTATGTGTGTTTACATGTTGTTTGTGTCGCATTTACACTTACGCAGCATTTGCATCGCATATCTGTCTAAGTGGTAATTGCATGTAGCTACCTTGCAACACATTTACATTTAAGTGGCATTTGCTTTTACATTTACATGGTGTTTGTGTGCCCCTTTCGTTTATATGCCACTGTGTTTGTATCACTTTTGCATTTAGGTGGTGTTTGTGTAGCGTTTGTGCTTATGTGGGGTTTGCGTCGCATTTGCGCTAACATAGCAATTTTGTTCAAGTGGTATTTGCATCACATTCATGATTTTATGTTGTTTACATTGCATTATGTTGCATTTACATGGTGTTTGCATTTACATTGGGTTTGCGTTCAGTTTACATTAACATGGCGTTTACATTATGTTTGCTTTTATATGGCACTTGTCACTTGCGTTCACATTTACACTGCGATTGTGTTCCATTTGCGTTTACATTGAGTTTGAGTTTATATTTACATTGCATTCATTTTGCATGTTTACACTATTCTCATGTTTCATCCATTACATTTGCGTTTCCCTCACGTTTGCATTGCAATTTGTAACATAGAATTTTTGTAAACACAGTGGAAACACAATGTTAACTGAATATTAGCAGAATCTTAATTCACTGGGGCACTTTTACTAAGGGCCGTGCACCAGTTTTCTGTCGGACTTTGCACTTTCTTTTAGGTGCAAACTGCTTGCACAGGCATTTAAGAAGTTTCTGCACCACATTTGTGTCATGTGACCGTTTGTGACGCAGCTGCACTAGGCATCATGTAACTATCTGCACTGAAGGGGACCTTCCGGTGCTCAGTCGGACCATGCGCCTGATTTAACATGCCAAGTCCGACAGAAATGTGTTGCACGTCCCATGTTAAAGGTGCACCAAAAAAACTGGTGCACTCAGGGAGCTCCAGATTCATGAAGAACGGGCACTAGAAACCTGAATCTGGCGCCCCCTGCACACTACACAGGTAAACTGCACATAATACAGACTGCACTGTTCTTAGTAAATGTGCCCGAATGTATGAACACAGCATCTAGATGAGCATAGACAGATCACACACTGCCTGTCACTGATTGGACAGTATGAAAGAAGATTAGCATATCACACGCCTCCAGCCCCTGCTCCTCCTCTTTGACAGAACACAGATTACAATGGTCCTATACTGAGACTGATATCTCCGCAACCACAGGGACCAGAAAGAAAATTTAAAGTGTCCCTGAATCTGCAGCCCCTACAGAATGTTATGTTAATCTCCACATTTGTGAAGTGGTGAAAGATCCTCTTAAAAGGAAATCAGCAATAACATACAAGGTCATTTCTGTAACGCCAATGTCCAGGGACCTTCTTATTGTAGGGAAAAAGACTTAAAAAATTATTGGACACGGCAGCCCTGGAGCGCCCAAGGGAGGCGGAGAACAGCTCGGGCGCTCACTATATGGATAATTACACATGGGCCTCATACCTGGGAATGGGAGGTAGGAGGAGGGGAGAAGCGCCCCTCGAGCTGCATGATTAAGCATATTGTGAGCGCCCAAGTGATCGCTGCTGAAAACCCCTGTATAGCATTGGTTGAAATACTTTCATTTTCAGTAATGTAATCCAATACAGCTTCAATATTGATGTTTTGGTTATTACAGACCTTCATCAGATGTTGCGTTACTGATGCATGGAATGGACCTCTTATGCATTAAAGAATAATTGAAGCTTCTTTCCTACAAATTGTAAGTATCTTTTGTCGCTGAGCCCTGAACTCACTAGTGGTAACCAAGTCAAAGCCATTCCATTCCACAGTAACGCAGGCAATCTGAATCTGATAAAGGTCTGTAGTAACCAATACATCAATATTGAAACTCTATTGACTTTGCCGTAAATTTAAAAAACAATACTCCCTTTGTTCCCATGAATGTCCAGTACAGTCTTTTTTGGGTTATCCTTAGAACTGCACCACATTTATGAGCTCTTCTGGGGGATGTAATACTGGACAAGTTTCAGACTGGTTCGATGTGTTTCCCCACGTCATCTCAGCAGTTTCTGGGACATCTGTAGTGTCTCTATGGCAGTTAGAGTACCGATGATTCATATGCTGAGAGAAGGAGCCAGAATGGGAGAATCTCTTGCCACATTTATCACAGCGGTATGGCTTCTCTCCGGAGTGCAGGCGAATATGCTCAATGAGGTGATGCTTGTGCTTGAAGGCCTTGTTGCAAACTTCACATTGGTGCGGCCTGTTTCCTAGATGTATGAACGTTGTACCAGTTACTGTTGAAGTTCACAAAATTAAAATAGCTTTTCACTTAGATAAAATAATCTTCCAAAAGACCAAAAGTTGGATAAAAAATTTAATGGGGAAAAAGTTGGTAAAATAACATATAGGCTTATAGGGGCATATTTATCATACGCCGGTGCTCGTGCACCTGCATGGCGTAGAAACGCAGGCGGAAAATTTTCACATGTGAAAAGTCGCCAGCTGCAACAAGTGCGCAGGCATGGGGACAGTAACACCACACAAAGGCCCACTCCCGGCCGGCCGTTCCCCCCTTCATGCCCGTTCAGGCCCCACTGGTGTGAAGCTGGCGGATTGGGCTAAATAATCACAAGTGTTAGCAATAACCTGGAATTTGCGTTCATTTCAGGGTTTCTGACGTGGCACAGAGGCCCTGATAAATATGCCCAATAGGGTGTAACTAGAGTCGTCTGGTCCTCGGGTAAAAATTCCTAAAGAAGCCCTCCTCCCCCTGAAACCATGACCACTATTACTGCAGCAAAAACAGTATACAAAACAGCAATTTAGGAGATAGAGCAGTGATAGAGAGTAATCTTACCTGTATGTTCGTATTTGTGGCGTAGAAGAGAGCTGCTTTTCTGGAAACTCTTATTGCATTGATCACAGGCATATAACCCATTCTCAGCTTTCTTGGTCTTCTTACGTGGCACTCGCGAATTTTTTTTCTCTTCCTCTGAGATATTCTTCAAGAGTAAAACACGAGATATATCAAACCCTTCATAAAATGCTATGCAAAGGTACAAAAATGACTGTTTATAAGTCCAACCTGCTGTTTTTAAAATAATTTTTTAATTATTCACATTTATTACTATCCTTAAAGTGAACCTGTCACCAAGAATATTATTTTTAGCTGGTAACAGGTTCCCATAGTCTATGCTATACTGATTTTAAAAATGCCTCTGTCAGCATTCTGAATCATTTCAGTAGTTGATATAAGTTTAATTCACATTACCTGGCTATCTGCCAGCAGCATGTGGTGAGTCCTGGGGGAGGGGGCAGCTGCTGCCTGTTTGTGCCTGTGGCAGTCTGTTCTCCTCCACACTCATGCAGCTCCCTCCTCCCTCCCCACTTCTTGTACACGGCACGTAAATTGAGCAGGTAGGGGAGGGGGATGGTCTGGAGTAGAGGAGGAATGCATGAGGAGACATAGGCACACACAGACTGCAGCTCCCTTCCCCCAGGACTCTCCCTCCACGGTGCTGGCAGAGATCTGGATAATGTGAATTAAACTTATATAAAATATTGAAATCAATCAGAAAGCTTACAAAGGCATTTTTAGAATCGCAACTTGTCACCAGCTAAAAATGACATGCCTAGTGAGAGGTGCGCTTTAAGAATCACCAGTGGTGTCTGTGTATGGTCTACATCCATACACTGTGTAATTACCAGCATAGCAGTCATAGCGGCTGCTACTGGGCCCGTGGGGGCAGGAGGGCCTGGGCAGTCCAGCAAGCAACATCCTGATTAGCTGCAGGATGTTGTATGCTGCTGTGTGGAAAGCAGGAGAACGTTCTGATAGCAAGCCTGGCAGCAGGGTCCCCCATCCTAAAGGGGCCCCTAACAGTGGACTCCAGGAGGAACAGATGCTGCTGTTGACTTATGTCAGAATAAGAAGCAGGGGGCACGGTCAGAGAGTGGGTTCTTCTACCAGCCTCCTCAATTTCTTCCCTCCATGTGGTGCTTTAGAGGTCGGGACATTTGGAGGAGGAAGTAGGGGTACAGCAGACAACTCACAGGAAGCACTACATAGAAGCTTTCTACAGAAAGTCAGTTTATACATGTGATCCTATCCATATCCTATCTAACTATCTATGCATCTAGCTCATCTATCTAATAGCTATCTACAAAAAGTAAGATTATAACTATGAATCTCCCGTGATGTGATCTGTCTATCTAATATGTATCTGTATAATATATAATATGTATAGATAAATATCTTTCTCATATTTTTTCTGGCTACCTATAATCTGTTATTTTTATCTATCTATCTCATATCTATATATTTATACCTGTATACCTATATACCTATACATATATACATATATAAATATATACAGTAAAGAGCACTACAAACCCTATTACTAACTTCTATTTTCATGACTGTTAATCCTCATTTTTTCGGGCACTTGTCACTTCCTCTGAACTCACAAGTGGAAGACAAAGGGTCTCTTAAACTATGTCAGAGAGTGATTCACTGTTTGACATTGCCTACATGCCAGATACTGGCGAGTGTTGCTAGTCATGAAATTCTGACTCAATCATTTACGGTGTTCACCATGGGGAATGTGGCTTTATTCTTGAGGCCAATACAAACCTTGAGCCACCATATTTTGATTTGTATGAGGAAACCACATTCCAGAAAACAGTTTTGTTCGTGTCGCCACATTTCAAGACTCATAATAATTTATTTTTCCACGTATGGGACTTTGTTTGGACTTGTATTTTGCAGAACATGTAATAGTTTTATTGGTACCATTTTGGGATTCATCGTGATTGTTTTTTTAAATTTCTTTATGCAGTGTTTAAAAAATATTTTTGGATGACTTTTTCAGTGGAGGGTCAAATATTATGCTAAACAAATAGGTTTGGTTGTAACAGACATAGCAATACTCCCAACATTTTTCTGCAATGGTTTTTAAATTTTTTATGGGGGAGCCTAACAGGCAAATGAGGAGGGCAGAATTGGGGTCCTTTTGTAGGCTACCAGCTGTCTCCCACTACAAATGGTGCTCGGCAGCATGGTTGCCACACTTACCTTCCGGGCCATTTCTACCTAGCTTGGCATACTGCCAGCATAGTACTAGAAATGGGTAGGGAGATAGGTAGGAGTGGGGTCACCCAAGGATTACAATGAATCTGCACTGCCTATTCATGTTAAAATAGAATTTTGGACCAATTAAAAGAGCATGAATAGTCAACGTGGTGGAGCCAAGTGGTAAAAAAAAATAATGCTTCAGGGGGAGTATATCTCTTAATACACCAAGTAGAGAATATATGGCAGAGTTTATGGGTTGTGCAGTGCCATATCTTGAGCTTTAAGTTCCAATAGTCTAATATTCTTTTAAAAAAGTGGTGGTTGACTTACCGTTGGTGTGAATTCTTCACTTCTTCCTGCTAAGTTACTAGGCTGGTTTCCATACATGCAATTTATTATAGGACACAATGAGATTCCACTGAAACTGTGGTTAATATGTAGGAATGGATAGCAACTCTGAATGCAGCTGTGGAGTACATCCGGCAATAGGCAATTTAAATTACGAGGCCCATGCTGTGGCTCAGGATAAGGCGAGTATAAATCTGACCTGGAACATCTACTTCTGAATGTAGAACGTGTGTGTTTAGAGTGATCTTCACGTGGAATTGACCTCATGTACGGATTGGGGTGAATTTTTGGAACAGATAAGTCCAGCGGTTCTATCTGAGGGTCTTTTAGAATACTTTCTGATGGTGAGTTTGTTTCCTGAGAACTACAGTACTGTCTCGAATGGCAGTGAGAGGTTCCAAGTCTGTAGTCAGGAGTTAAGAAATTTTGTGGACATTTTGGAGATAAAGACTGGTCACATCCATTGCCTTTTAATGTCAGCTGCTCTTTTTCAGTTCCTTTATTCTCCATGATGGGTTTTGTTTGTGGACTGTTTGGATATATGATTGATTTCTTTCCTATAGTTTTGGTAGGGAGGTGTCTGTGGTAGGGTACTATGGTTGTTGCTTTTTGTACTCTTTCAAAGTGCTGGCTAGCATACACAGTTTCTTGTTGGTGCGTTCCACATTGTTTCTTTAGATAGTCCCATTGTCTAATATCATCTTCTGACCACCTGTTGGAACCAATATTTTGCAAATTTCTCCAGCAATCATTGCCAAAATACCACAGACTTTGAGGATTTTCCAACTGTGGACCTAAAGTCATGTCAAAAGAAAGGTTTTCAAGAGATCTTGGGGTGATGTTAAAATCGTGACTGCACCATGTAACATTTGGGGCAGGTAAAGGCTCAGAAACTGGGTGGTATATGAGCCAGTTTTTACTATCCGAGTGTTGAACTTCATTACTATACTTTGGTCCAAAGTCAAGTCCTTCAGGGAGAGAACATGAATGCATTAATGGAGGCAACATAGAGATACTGTCCTTATAGGGAAAACATTTCCTATTGTTTAAGTGAGAGCTGTAAGATCCTGAGTGGGAGAACCTTCTTTTGCACTTGGAACATTCATATGGTTTTTCACCTACAGAAAAAGATAGATCATATTAATAAACTGAAAAACAATTGTACAAAACGTTTGAAAAGTTTTGAACATCTCAAGATTTCTACAACTGTTCTCATGCATAAACCATTTTCCATGGAGCTGTAGGGTACAACTCTAGGTTTGGAAGACAATTTAGATTGGTGACATTGCTCATAAAACTATAAAATTATGAGCTAGCTTAGATTTAATGATTTAGGTGGACATTATTCTGGGCAAGGAATAGGAAATGATATGTGTATATCATCAATGTGACAGTAATAGCAGGTTGATGATAAATGTACTGGGCAGACTTAGGGCATTGTGGTTGGTTCTGAAATATCTGTGACTACTATTGAGGGTATTGTGGTTGATATTGTGGCCTCTTTGGTTACCAGTTGAATTCGTCTAAGTTTGTCTCTGTATACCTGGATATTCACCACTAGGGAGGACCACATATTACCATGATTTTGTGTCTTATAGGAGTTATAGAAAAAAGCCTATTGGTAAATATAAAATTGAACTCCTAAAAAGAAATCTTACGAGACCTTCTTACCTATTGTTAAAATGGTTAATCCTCTCGTAATCGTAGGTCATCAATACCAGACAGGGGTCAAATAAATGGTTTCCCACTAATAAAGCTGATTTCAGCAGCTTAGGTTCCATCAAAATGCAAATTTATCAAGACCAGCATATAGCAATCTATGTCAACTTGTAGAGGCTAAATATTTCAACCATCATGTTTGCCCTAAACTGGTGAACATAATGACAGATTTAGAAAAGTCAACCTCACCACACCCTCGCCCTGCCACTTCTCCTTTTTCAAAAAGTGCAAAAAAACTAATTTAATGTGTGACTTTATTGTTGTTTACGAACAAAAACATGTCTGTAAAGAACTGGAAGAAGACAGTTTCATAACTAGAAGAAGTGGCTGAGTTATTGCAGCTGAGTTAGAAAGCAGAAAATGCAATCAGTGAATAAGGAGAAACATTCCTTAAGGCCCACGAAGTCGCTCTGTACCTGTACAGGATTTACCAGACTTCATCTCGAACTTCTGAAAGGAACGGAGATGCAGAATTTGGTTCAGCAGTTGTAACTAGTGGAGCTAGTACTTAGGACTGTCTACCAATATTTAACTTCAGACATATACAGATTCCTGAAGAGAATTCCCAAGAGAGGGGTGAGAAGCAAGGTTGAATTCTCCTCATACAGCCAACGCCTTACTATACCCTCACCTTCTTGAGGGAGTGGTTAATGATATAGTAGAGGCAAGTTACACAGCCTTTCTGATCTGCTCCCCAACCTCAGGAATACTCTTTAGGTAAGTAATATCAGTTAGGAGGATGGATTAGCTTGACTGTATAGTGCAGCTGCTCTTCTCCATAAAAGTCTTTTTTTTTAGAAGAATGTTGGCTCTAATCCCATAGATAGAGGCATTAGTGAAGTAAAGATATCTAAAAGGTACTGAGTGTGGTTTGTGGGGGTGTCGCTGATGAGAGTTTTTCTTTAACCCCTTAATGACAGCCGTATCGGGTTTCTACGGTGGTCATTAAGGGTACTTCTTCTGACGCGATGCCTTTCTACGGCGGCGCGTCAGAAGAAGATTTTGGAACACTGTGTCTCGCTGGTGCCAGTGTCGGGCTGTGATAACACCGGGGATTGGAAAAACTCAGATCCCGGGTGCTTAACCCCTTTAACCCGCGGTCAAGCATGACAGAGGCGTACAAGTGAGTCCCATGTGGATCGGACCCCGCCGGTGTGCTTACCGGGGGATCCGATCCCTCCTGCCGCAGCCCCGGGTTCCGACAAGTGACCCGAGGCTACTGGCTTCTCTCCCCATTGGGTTACGGCTCCTGGCTGGACCCGGCTGTGTGTAACTGAGCATGCTCAGCATGCGCAGTTACTAACACTATACACTGCAGTGTAAAGGCTTTTAAAAAAAGTGATAAAAAAAAAAGTGATAAAAAAAAGTTACGTTCTCTATTATGATACGACTCTTTTTGCAAAAAATAAGCCATCAACCAGATCTGACAACAGAAAATTACAGAAGTTATGGCCCTAAAAAGTGTTCAATAGTAAAAACAATGCGGTTTTCTCCAAAATTGGTTTTGCAGTATACATCCAGTCCCCATGTGGTATACAGCCAGCCCCCATGTGGTATACAGCCAGCCCCCATGTGGTATACAGCCAGCCCCCATGTGGTATACAGCCAGCCCCCATGTGGTATACAGCCTGCCCCCATGTGGTATACAGCCTGCCCCCATGTGGTATACAGCCTGCCCCCATGTGGTATACAGCCTGCCCCCATGTGGTATACAGCCTGCCCCCATAAAATATGCAGCCTGTCAGTTTTGGCCTAAATGAATGTATTTTCCAAAAAATTCCATAGTTTCTAAATCACAGGTCCATATTGTTTTAACCCATGTGAAACACTTAAAGGGTTAATAGACTTATTAGAAGTTGTTTTACATACGTTGGGGGGTGAAGTTTCTATAGTGGGGTAATTTATGGGGTTTTACTATCATTGAGGCCTTTCAAAGTCACTTGGAAGCTGAGTTGTCCCTCAAAATGTGAGTTTTGGCAATTTTCATGAAAATGAGAAAAATCCCACCTAAAGTTCTGCACCTCATAACATCCTAGAAAAATGAGAGGATGCATAAAATATCATCCCAACATAAAGCAGACATTCCGTAAATGTTAATTATCAAGCTTTTTGGGTAGTTTTACATCCTGTCTGGAAACCAGAAAATTTAAAACTTGGAAAATGAAGAATTTTTACAAAGTTTTGCCAAATTTTAATTTTTTTTCAGAACGAGACGCAAAACTTATCAATTAAATTTTACAACTAACATGAAGAGCAATGTATAAAAAGAAGTAAAATTTGTACACAGCGCAAGTGGTATGAAGAAATTCGGGTGAACACAAATAAATTTACATATACACAATGGTGACAGAGATGGTATGGTGAAGCTTCAGTGATAAACATCTCACCCAACGGATGTGGACTATATCGATTGTAGGCACACCGATAGGATGATGACTAAATCACAGGTGTATAGCAGTGAGAGCTGCTGCAGGTAACCTGTCATCCAGTACTCGTGGCTGTAGCGGATGTAGATGGGTAGTTTAGAAGAGTAAAATAACAGGCTGTGGCCGCGCTGCTCAATTTTCCACATTTAATTCAGAAACAGGGTGGACTACGCGTTTCGGAAGCGGAACGCCTCCTTCATCAGGTCCAAAAATACAATTTCTAAAACAAGTACAAAAGATTTTTTGATACATAAACACAATAGATAATACATAATAGATAATAACACAGCGCCCCTGCCGGCTCGCTATCCTAATATTGTAAGTACTAAACCAACTTAACTATCACTATTCTTGCTTGGGCTACAATAGTAAATCTCTTAATTCAAACACACTTCTGTTATTCCAGATCCAGTCCACTCATTACAGCATAATCACCAATTTACTAATTATATCTCTTTCTTGCAAACAATACAGTGTATAGGACAGCTTTAGTATCCCTACCACATCCACCTGGGGCAGACCACCTGAAAGAGGATTATAGGGTAGGGGTCCCCTCTTATCTATTTATTTGATCCATTTATTCATTAATTTCAACAATCCATCTATTCCTTTTTATATCTATTTATCTACTAATTTATTTATTAAGCCATCAACTTATTTATGTAATTTTACTATACCTACTATACACTCATTTTCTTTGTATATGCAAAAATATGTTTTTAAAATTACTATAATTCTTTCAAAAAAATTTATATAATTGTGAAGATTTTTATGATTTTATTTATTTCTATTTATGTGTACCTTAGAAATTTGCCTAATCGGTTATTATCTATTATGTATTATCTATTGTGATTATGTATCAAAAAATCTTTTGTACTTGTTTTAGAAATTGTATTTTTGGACCTGATGAAGGAGGCGTTCCGCTTCCGAAACGCGTAGTCCATCCTGTTTCTGAATTAAATGTGGAAAATTGAGCAGCGCGGCCACAGCCTGTTATTTTACTCTTCTAAACTATGAAGAGCAATGTGTCACAAGAAAGCAATCTCAAAATCACCCGGATATGTTAAAGCGTTCCGAAGTTATAACCAATTACCGTGACACAGGGCAAATTTGAAAAATCGAGTCTGGTCATTGAGCTGAAATCTAGTGTCGGTGATAAGGGGTTAAGATTAAAAACAAACAACAAAGAAAAAAAAACAAAACAAACAAAAACATCTGGTAATTGACACACAGGTACTGAGCCTAATGCCCCATAGTAAGAGAAAAGTATTTTGGTCCACTGTTTTTGCCAAAACCTGATAACTGTTTTACCAGAATAGAACAGAGAAGAACAATGTAGGGCAATGATAAAAAATGTGCAATTCCAGGCACTTACCGCTATGTATACGAAAGTGTTCTTTTAAGTGATGTTTGAACTTGAAAGCTTTCCCACATTCCACACACTTAAATTTTCTGTTTTCTGTTGTATTCTTCACTGAGGTCTGGTAGAAAATAATAAAGCACCCATCAAAATGTTTATCATAAAACTACACAAAAAAAATCCACTTTTTATGTGAACACGACTGCAACTTTTATATGGATTGTAAAATTTCTATCACTTCTGGAAGAAATTTCTGCTTCTGTTACATTAATGGGATTGTTTTGAACCACTTGAACTTCTGCAATGAAGGCATTACTGTCATGGATGTTTCTCCAACACTTGGAGATCTCCATCAGCTCCATAGAAATGACTGGGTCAGCCCAGCAATGCACGGCCGGCTGCCCTGCTCATCTCGGGAAGCAGCAAGGGGTTCAACTGGAGTACATCAGACCAAATCGTTCATAGTGAGCTATGGGATCCTGTGGATAGGGCCTAACTTGCATGGTGGGAAAAACCCCTTAACTGTGGTAAGTCCCCCAAATATTTCATTACTGACAAAATATCAGAAGCTCCTTGTTGTACCCCACAGTTGCCGAGCATCAGGTTTCCTATGCATAGTGGCCCACAGTTGTCCGGCTCTGCCGCATACATAATAGTGCTCAATATTGTATCTACCAATAAAATACTACCTTCAAAGAGGACAAGGGGGGAGATTAAAGATGCAGGTACAAAAGAATAGGTGGTGAGCACAAAACAAGCTTAATTTTGTATGAATTTTTGCCAGGTTATATCTCTTTTACCACAGAAGTTTCATTTTGACAACAAACAACTTTACTGAAAGATGTGTTGTTACTGCTTCTCCAGCGCTACGTATATTGATAGTGCAGTTTCCAAATGAATCGTCTGAGAGAAGTAACTTCCCTTTCTCTTGCTCTGCTGTCATGTGAAAAAATAAGGCCTTTTTCACACTTGCGTTTTTCATGCGTATGTTCCGCACATGTTTTTGAAGTGCAGAATTCGCATTGCACTGTGACCCATTGGGGCAGATTTACTTACCCGGACCTGTCGCGATCACGCCCTATTGTATTCAATAGTTTTGTCAGAGTTGCATTTTTTCACACACCTGTGCATTTTTTTTGTAATGTGCGCTAAAATCTCAGCATCCTCTACTTTTGCAAGTCACATTCGTTAAAAACACACAATACAAGTGTCAGGATTCTTGGTAGTGGACCCTCTGTACTACCGTGAGCGATGTCGTGGGCCGAAACCTGGGAGCGGTGTCTAAATGACACCTGTTTTCCACCGCAAAGCGGGTTGGACTAGCTCCGGCAGAGTACCACCAGGTGGCTCCACAGGCGCGACTTTGCCAGCGGTGGGGGCCAAGGTGAAGTACAGAATCATAAGGCAGGATCGTGGTCGGGTACAGCCAGGAGGTCGAGACAGGCAGCACAGGATCAATGTCAGGAACAAAGCAGAAGGTCAGGGCAGGCAGCACGGAGTCAAAGTAAAAAATGGAACCAGGGTAACAATGGGAAATCTGCAGACTGGCACAAGGCAACAAGACAAGCTTTTTCTGAGGCATATAGCAAAAAGATCTGGCGGAGAATGCTGGGAGAGGCCGGCTTTTATCCAATTTCCTGGGAATGGCTAGCACCAATGAGCAATGCGCTGGCCCTTTAAATAATCGAGCACCAATACATGTGCGCACTAGGAGGCGGGGACACGCGTGCCGGACTGCTGGATCCGGAGCGTAGAAAGGTAAGGAAGCAGGGAGGGGAGCTGGGGAGCAAGGCATGGGACACCCATGACAACAAGTCTATGGAAAAGCATCATTGTATTTTTAGCTAATGGGTTGCTAGGTGATGTGAAAAAAGGCAGGAAGGGGAATGTGGGTACTAATTGAAGAATCACGTGATTTGAAACACACGCTTGGAAAATGCAGTAAAAATGCAAATGACACACAGGTGAAAAAAAAGCAAAAACCTTATTGGATCCTAGCAAAAATGTGTTGCACTCTGACGTGTTCTGCAACGCAAGGGTCTAAAGGCACTCCATGCAGGTGTTTCTTCAACTTCTAAAAATAGGTGGACCTATTAACCATATGAAACACATTGGGGGATTTATCATTAGGCCGGATGAAGGCGCCAGTTTATGGACTGTCTTAGGAGCCTTTCTGCACGTAAGAGTTATGATAGTGGCTTAGACTTATTGTTTAATTTGTTAAGGTCTGCCAGAAAAACCACAAAAAAGTAAATTGTTTTTGCGGAAGTATTTCCTATACCAGGACGACACTATCATGCAAAAAGTAGCGACTTTTTGAATTATCATCAGACTAAAACATCTGAATACTAGTGATAGATGAGGTGCATGGTAGGAGAATTCTAAAGTGGCAAGGGTGGGGAATAGTCACAAAAAATTGTGCAAACTTTCAGAGATGAATTTCCCCCATTAATTGACCAGCTATTTATGCATCTGCCAAAAAACGGCAGGTTGAAAGGCGTAACAAGCAACGTCTTTCCATTCTGCTCCCTCCTGCTAAGCAATGTACATGCTCAGCGGAGGCAATAAAAGGCTATGAGCAGGGGATGCAGGTTATTGCATCCCTCCCCCAAGCCTCGGATACATCACTCAGCCAAAGGGAGGTCCCCAGTGATATTACTGTCCATATAATTTAGTGATTACATTTATGAAACATACATAAATGCAAGAAAAATTTGAGACAAAGTCCAGCATCCAGGCAAAAAAATCTTCTGTTAAGACATCGACATTTATTAGAAATAAAATCACAATGGTGCCACTTAAAAATAATTAAATCTGATGTGTTTTATTACATCAAGTCCTTATTTTTAAGTGGCATGACTTTGTGTCTACAAACAAGCTATTTAAAGCCTTGTTCCCAGGTAAGACTGTACGCACACCATAGAATCACCTGATGTCTTAAATGCAAGACATTCTTTTAAACATAAGTATATCCTTATACTGTTCCCCTCCATGCCTTGCATCATGTGATCCTAAGGGGTGTGTACAAACTCACCTATGAACAGGGCTTTACATAGATTGCTCGTAGTTCTAGGTGTAGTCCCAAAATCGTTTCATGCCTTTTTAGTGTCGCCATCATGTTTTAACCAATTTCTAATAAATGTGGATGTTTAACAGAGCTTTTTTCCTGAATACTCGTATTTTTCTGGATTAAATGTTTTGCTTCTTTTTAGATTTTACTTTTTGAACTAACATTCTCAGGCTTCAGGCTATGGAGCCAGGGGCATAACTTGAGGGGGTGCAGAGGTTGCGGTCGCACCAGGGCCCAAGGGGTTTAGGGGGCCCTTATGGTGTCACTTTACTATATGAGAAGACTATTAATATAAACCAAACATTATAGTCTGTGGCCTGGCACAGACTTTGCACTGGGGCCCATCAGCTTCTAGTTACGCCACTGTATGGACCCATAGAAAAAAATGAATAAACACATAACAGGTAACACATGCATAATAACATTTGAGTATAGGAAGCCTTAGATTTTTTGTAAATATGTGGTCATTAGATTGTTTCAACAATATATTACAATTCTTCTGTGTTGCTGGATATTGTCCATTTAGTGACCATCTATTACACCCTGCTTGTGGCTGTATTAGAAGTGTAACTGTAAGACCTGTAACACCAACGTGAGTTTACTTATCAGTAAAACAGAATAGAAAGGCTGAATAAGTATAAATAACAACATAGAAATGCTAATAAATAGTGATGTACAGTTACTTCTACAGAACAATTGGTCATTAATTACATTACCAATTTTTTTTCCTTACACCAGTCCCTGATGCCAACGCGGTTCACACGCCACAAATTGACCTCAAACACAACTAATTGTATAAGATAAAGTTAACCTATTTGTGTCTTCTTTTCTTACTCAGAACATGAGAGAAAATTGGGACTTCTAGAGAAATCTACTGCATAAAATCTAAATTTAGTTTTGGGAGGATGTAATTGATCTAAGTGGTTTATATATTTTGCATTGGAGTTTCAAATGCAGAAGTCTTGTGCTACTTATACCCTTTTATTGGCTGCGTCTGCTCAGGACTGTTTTTTTTTTTACACAAAAATTGCAACCTTTTTGTACATCCACATCTTGATATAAAATATATATTAGGCGTAACACTGTAGAAAATAGGCAAACTTTCTTGGGTGGGTGAAATGTCGCAATTTTTTGTACAAATATTCACAAACAAGACAAAAAGGGTGCAATAGTAAGAAAAAAAATCTAAAAAATGAATATAATGACCCAATATGTTGTAATAAGTCATACAGGAAGGGATCTTCTTCATGCAAACATCCCCTTATTTTCAGGTTTATTGAAGACAAAGAAGATTAAAACAATTACAATTCTAGTCAAACTCATGTTACGTAATAGAATATATTTCCATACCTCTGAGTCCTGCTGGGAAATGTCCAGACAATGACAAGCATTTAGAGAAGAGTCAAATGGTAAACCTTTGTCTTTGGAGCCATAATCCTTTCCACAGTGACCGCATGATTTCACTTCTGGACCTTGAAGAAAGTCACAGTAAGTCATAAGAACTAACAACTTTCAGATGCCATGCATTTATATCCATACTGGGGCATTAGGGCAGTGAAATAATTTTATTCCTGCATCTACTAATCTATATGTTTTGAAAATCTATACATTGTGAGAAGGCTAAATTCACACTACAATTCCTTATCTCCGTTACCTCCTTATCACCATTAAAAAAAGAATGGAGGTTTAATGTATCAGTTAAAAAATTCCATTGACATTAAAGAGAACCCGTCATGCAAAATAACCCCCCTAAACTAAATATATTTTCATAAACTGCCATTAGAGAGCATTGCCTCTATCCCTTCATTGTCCCTCTACATGCCTGTAAACCTAAGCAATGAGGTCCTAAAGCTGTATGCAAATGACCTGTGAAATGTCCAATGAAGCATTAGCATATTCAAGCTGTCCACTCTATTCATGGGAGGCACAGCCACACCCCCAGTGCATGACTGACAGCCTGTATAATGGTGTGAGGCTGTATAATGATGTGCTTCCTGGTGCTGGTGGCCACGCCCCCTGCAGCCTGTGTGTGCATGTGTGTGTGTATAGGAGAGCTACAGCAGCTCCAGGCAGCCATGTTACAGCAGAACATGTCAGATTCATGTGTAGCTGATGTCTGTGTCTCTCACCTGTATATTAGGAGGATGCAGCACACACACTAGCCATGCTTTACTATACATTACACACAGACATGAGCAGGGGGAGGGGTAACAGGGGTGACATCACTGCCTCTGACCATGTGACCAGCCTCATTTACATGATAAAAAATAGATGATTTTACAATGAATAATGTATGAAATAACTAGATAAAGGCTGGGATGGGATCCTTGTGAGCTGCTCCAACAGGTAGTAGTGACAGGACAAGTGACACAGACCTGATGACAGGTGTCCTTTAAGGTAAATTTGATGTCATACATGGATAACCTATACCTGTTAGTTAGGCAGGTATAGGTTATCCATGCGTTTTTTTTTTCAAACCGAGGAAAAGTCAATGGGACATTTCAGTAATACGTTAAACCTCCATTCTTTACTTTTTCAACGGGGGGGAAGGAACGGTAGTGTGAATAGAGCCTTATTCAGATTATGAGACCAAAACACAAAAGCTGAGCAGATAGCAATGTATGACTGCTTAGGGATTGCAATGAAAGTGCAAATGTATCAATGGTTCTAAAATAGTAGTAACTACAGTTCCTGGAATAGCAAAGTATCTCAAAATAATTAGACAAATTCAAATTAATTTCTAATGAATTGAAGTGATGTAGTAGCTTATTCAGAAGTGTGTGGGTTCTGGGAAATAACATGTGGGCACCAGGGTAATGTATTATATACATTGTATAGTAATATACCAATGGTGTATTTAAAATAGCAATGATGACTCATTTTAAACAAACCAGACCAGGGGTGTACCTAGAAATAGTGGTCAAGTCAGTTTTGCTTCCCCATCTAAAAATAAAATAGATACTATACCCTACTTAATAAATTTATGAAGTTATCTGTGGAGCACCCTCAAAAATTTTATAAACTTCATGAATTTATGTACAGTGCACCCCTCATTAATTTATATACAGTGTCCTCCTTTAATTTACAAACAGACCCCTCATTCAGTTATATGCACGGTGGCTCAGTGAGAAGCACTATAGCCTTGCAGCTCTGGGGTCCTGGGTTCAAGTCCCATCCAGGTCAACATCTGCAAAGAGTTTGTATGTATGTGTTTGTGTGTTTTTCCTCTGGGTCCTCCGTTTTCCTCCCACACTCCAAAACATACTGGTAAGTTGATTAGATTGTGAGCCCCATGGGGACAGGGACTGGTTTGACAAGCTCTGTGCAGCGCTCCGTAATGTATAGGTGTTATATAAATAAAGGAACTATTGAGCAAGCCAAATCCCTCTCGTGTGCAGTGCCCTAGACCCAAGGCTCCCATAACAGTTGCTGGTCTGCTGCCATTAGAGACGTGGCATGGAACAAGACTACCACTGCCTGGTGTCTAAAGGCATCGAGTGTTTACTTTTCTTGTGACACCAATCTTGCCTTTTGATTTGGAACTAGAGGCAGTCCCCGGTTTACGTACAAGAAAGTCGGAACTGTATATTTTATAATTGTAACCCCAGTCAAATTCTTTTTAGTCTCTGTGCCAATTGGATTTTAAAAATGTTGGATTGTCATCAGAACCAGGATTTAAATGAAGCTTAATTACAGACACCTTTGATAAGTGTTATAGCTGTTATTGTAGCCTAGGACTTATGTACAGTAAATTACCAACATCCAGAGGTCCGTTTGTAACTAGGGGTCGTCTGTAAGTCGGGTGGGTGTTCTTAAGTAGTGGACCGCCTGTATATAACTATCAGTGGCAGCGTGACTTTATGCCCATCACTTTGACCTCTCTAAACTCTGCAATATTAGAGTGTGAAAAAATATTTGAAAATGCAGTCACATTGATTTCACCTTTTGGCGCAGAAAAAAAACAACCTGTCTTTTCTAGAAAACTGTTACCATTTTTGATGCAAATACTTGCAACTTTTATCTCACACTTGCCATTTGTTATTTTAAAGCGGTCGGAATAAAGCAGCGACCCTTGGCCTGTTATATTCAACCAGCCACAGGTTAAAGCGGAAATCTACAACATCTACTGACTGGCCTGGATTTTCACTCTGGTTCAGGGGATTTTTACGATTCTCACAGTGGGCCGGGTGACTGGTCCCTATGACCTTGTCATATTTAAATAAAGTTATATCTACACAGTAAGGATATTTGTTCCCAGTTATATAATATAATGATACTTACTCTCTGTAGGAACTATATATCCATTGCTGTCACTTTTCAGTGTTGTTGGGAAGGTTGCGGTAAGTGGAGCATTTGACCTTTCATCTTCTTCATCGGTTTCTGTTTTTGGTGAAAGCTCCATCTCTGTGTCAGATTGCTTATTACTGTCACCTGAAAAAAGCCATATATATTTTATTATAGTTTGGGGAGGGGTACATATCTTTTTTATACAATATGTTGTTTTTAAGGTCGTTACAATTATAATATTATTTATATTTATATGGTGGATTATATTCTTTATGTTTTCTTAGTGGGATAGACTTTATATTGAACTTTTTTAAAAGAATATTTTTACATAATATTTTTTTTTGTAGACGCTTTCTTGATCTATATTTACCTTATCTTTTAACCCTAACATGACACAGTTCATAGAGTAGCTTGGAATATTTTGAATGTTCCTCACTCAATCCAATACCAATTTTATTATCATTCCAAATCTTTATTAAGCAATTATTATACATAAGAACAAAATAATGACATAGCGTAAATGGCTCTGCAATCAGAGTATCCAGTATTGAAGATGAGTTGTGTTGTCGTAAAATTACTAGATTACGTAGTTAACAGAAAGAAATATACATAGGTACCATGTCATGAAATCCAGAGGCAGGTATAAGTAAAAGCCCCAGAGAAGAAAAAGCAGAAAAGGTCTGGTCCCAAGGGTAAATTCACAAGGTCACAACCATGTGCAAATATCAACCATGCATCCAAACCTTTATTGATAATGTCAGGGCCCATGTGTCACAAGGGGGCATTATAGGTATACAAAGAGAGAAAAGAGGCAGAAAAAGCAGGGGGGGCAAATGAGTTACAGAGACATAGGTATAGAAACACAAAGGATATAGTACAAGAGGACAACAATGGTAAACATGACAAGGGTACAATACAATGGGATTAAGAGAAAGATCGGAAACTCCGCCTGAGGGGTACTCCAATAGGAGGCAAGAGACGACATTAGGTTGCATATCTAAAGTCGGGGAACTGCTTGAAGACTATCCAGGGTGTCCTGCATTCGTGGCAGAGTGTGTACACACCATGTAACTCAGCAGTAAAATTTTTACATTCTCTGAATTCAGGAGACCTCAGCAAACCACTCATCAACAGAAGGGGCCACCAAGGATTTCCATCTTCTCAGGATCTCCAACACCAATTTTAACATCAAATAAAAGTCGCATGTAGGTACAAATATCATACTCAAACCACTCATCAACAGAATGGGCCACCAAGGATTTCCATCTTCTCAGGATCTCCAATACCAATTTTAACATCCAGGAAAAGTCGCATGTAGGTACAAATATCATACTGTACAAAAGAGAAATAGCAATGACCTGTCTTTTAAAACTGTATTCTTCTTTGGTTTCTGCCTCCTCCTAATGTCTATATATGAAGACACACATATAGACTTAGATCTAGTGGAGTTAATCTGTTTACATTAAAAAAACAAGTTAATTTGTTTTCAGCTGCACTTCTGTGGGTAGATTTCGGTTGCAAATACATATCCAACTATGGGTGTAATGATCAAAACTAGCAGAAGTTTTGAAACGCATATATGAAACTAATTGTAGCACACCATAAAATTTAGTAAAAACATCAATAATGACATATTAAAAGCAAGAAGTGATCAAATTCCTAATTAAAAGAAATATCAGTTGTACATTTTGGACTCCATGGAGCAGATTTACTTACACATCCCTGCGCGATCCCCGAGGTACGTTCCCTGACGAGAATGCACAGCTTCCGCGATTCACAACCAGTGTGCGCCCAATATCCTGCATCTATTGCTTCCCCGATCAGGTCCGCCGGAGTTCACCTTCTTCTTCCCGGTGCATGTAAGTGCTTGGCTTGCAACCCAATTCAAATGTTAAACCCCGCGGTTTGTCCGAATCCGTCGTTCAACCGATAGCAGACCCCCCCTCCCGATTTGTGTCGCATTGCAACACAATCTGATCGCGTGCGACGTAATCCCCTTTTAAATCCCTGCCACTGCGGGGACCCAATGGAAATGACGGAAATGGGGCTGCGGGACCCTTAGTAAATAAGCCACTATGTATTTGTCCTTAGTCATACCTACAGTATCTACACTGGGTTTCCACATTATATAGTTTACATGAGATTAAGTGAATTGCCCTATCACCTTTACCTTTCACCAGGGCTGTACCAAAGAATAACCGGAGAAAGAAAAAAACAGGGAAAAGGCATATCCAAAAATGTGTATCATCTAAGAATGATTTGAAAACAATAGTAGGATGATGGAAAGCTTGATGAGAATCTTACTGGATCCTCATGTTACACACTAGACACGCCAGGTTTAAAATACGAACATGATTTAAGCATTCACCTCATATAGGTGACTTGAAATCCAATATGTTTTCAATTGTTTGGTGTGATGAAATATAACTGAGATATGATGGGCAAATTTTAAAGTCCTTAATAAACTTGCATTTCTTAGGGTTTATTGGGCCATATTATCACCATAAATATAAACCCTAAGTCTACATTCACACTACTGTATGCCCTGCCCGGGAGGCACCCTGGAGAGAAGGAGGAGTGAGCACTGCTCCTATCTCCATAGGCATGCACGGTGCATGGCCACAATGGCAATATTACAACTCAGATACAGGTGTACACCTTTGATTGCATTGTGGGATGCTTTGTTGGTTACTGTATGTCAATGTTCCTCTTATGGGAGAACGGCTGGCTGCTCTATTGTGGAGAAGATCATTGGATGTGCCGACCCTCCCCAAAATGGTAGCACACACCTGGCTGCAGTAGTTTAAATGCAGTTGGTGACTTTGTCAGCAGCATTAAAAAAGTTAACACCCACCCCCTGCCGATCCCCTGGTTGGGGTTCGGGTTTGGATAGGATTTTAAAATTCGGGTTTGACTATACTATGAGCATCGACCATTAGTAGGGAAGGATTAAGAGTTTTTAAGGTTGGTTGCACAAGAGGATCCCTGATCCCTACATGCTGAGTCTAGTTCATCTGCTCAGCTTTTGGGCCCGGCTAACAGTACAAAAAAACCAACAACAAAAGTGACATTTGACAAACTAACCAAGAACAGTTGCGTTTATCTTTTTTTCACTCATCTTATACGGCCTCATTTTCCATTTTTTTATGCTCTATTTGCTTCTGAATTGAGTTGTGTATAGTAACATTCTATATTCAGCGGTGGCCAAAAGTATTGGCACCCCTACAATTCTGTCAGATAATACTTGTTTTTTCCAGGAAAATTCTTTGGTATGAATATCTTCATTTATTTTGCTTGCAACGAAAAAACACAAAAGAGAATGAAAAAAACCTCAAATCATTGATCATTTTACACAAAACTCCAAAATGGGCCGGACAAAAGTATTGGCACCCTCAGCCTAATACTTGGTAGCACAACCTTTAGACAAAATAACTGCCAACAACCGCCTCTGTTAACCATCAATGAGTTTCTTACAATGTTCTGCTGGAATTTTAGACCATTCTTCTTTGGCAAACTGCTCGAGGTCCCTGAGATGTGAAGGCGCCTTCTCCAAACTGCCATTGCGAGATCTCTCCACAGGTGTTCTATGTGATTCATGTCTGGACTCATAGCTGGCCACTTTAGAAGTCTCCAGTGCTTTCTCTCAGACCATTTTCTAGTGCTTTTTGAAGTGTGTTTTGGGTCATTGTCCTGCTGGAAGACCCATGACCTCTGAGGGAGACAAAGCTTTCTCACACTGGGCCCTACATTATGCTGCAAAATATGTTGGTAGTCTTCAGACTTCATAATGCCATGCGCACGGTCAAGTAGTCCAGTGGCAGAGGCAGCAAAGCAACCCCAAAACATCAGGGAACCTCCGCCATGTTTGACTGTAGGGACCGTGCTTTTTTCTTTGAAGGCCTTTTTTCCCCCGGTAAACTCAATGTTGAAGCCTTTTCCCAAAAAGCTCTACTTCTGTCTCATCTGACCAGAGAACATTCTCCCAAAACGTTTTAGGCTTTCTCAGGTAAGTTTTGGCAATCCGCAGCCTGGCTTTTTTATGTTTCTGTGTAGGAAGTGGAGTCTTCCTGGGTATCCTACCATACAGTCCCTTTTCATTCAGACACTGATGGATAGTACTGGTTGGCACTGCTGCACCCTCGGACTGCAGGGCAGCTTGAACTTGTTTGGATGTTAGTTGAGGTTCTTTATCCACCATCTGCACAATCTTGCTTTGAAATCTCTCGTCAATTATTCTTTTCCGTCCACATCTAGGGAGGTTAAAACTTCTTGATGATACTGCGCACAGTAGACACAGGAACATTCAGGTCTTTGGAGATGGACTTGTAGCCTTGAGATTGCTTAGGCTTCCTCACAATTTTGATTCTCAAGTTCTCAAGACAGTTCTTTGGTCTTCGGACAGAGGTTGAGTCAACTTGAATCCATTTGAACTGGCTACAAGTGTTGTGATTTAATTATTGCCACCACCTGGTGGTGCAGGTAAGTTACAGGTGCTGTTAATAACACAGATTAGAGAAGCATCACATGATTTTTCAAACACTGCCAATACTTTTGTCCACCCACTTTTTTTTATGTTTGGTGTGGAAATATATACAATTTGGCTTTATGACAATTCTTTTTGTGGTTTTCCATTGTAGACAAATTAAATGAAGATAATACCAAATAATTTCTGATTGAAATCATATTTTGGAAAGAACTGAGTATTATCTGACAGAATTTCAGGGGTGCCAATATTTTTGCCCACCACTGTATATGTCCACTTTTGTGTCTTGGAAATTACACTGCTGTTGTATTGTTGTATTACACTGCTGTGCAATTGTATCCAGCCAGATTCTCGCTTAGTGTCGAAAAGCTCCCCTTATTTATTAGCCTTATTTTTCTTTTTTCTATTGTTTAAAACTTTAAACCTGGTACTAGTATTAAAAAACTATACTACAACTTTTATGAATTCTCATGTAAAATACACATACACATTACAGACACAATATCAACTTTATGTGCTTTCAACTATTTACACAGTTGAAATTACTTTTTTACACCCACCTCTAGTACTGAATAGACTTGGAAATTCTTGAATGAGTGAAGGAGAAGAAAGTCAGCCAGATATAGGTAGAGACCACAGGACTAAAACCTTAATCACAATATATAATAACTAGTAACTTTCCATCCTGAAATGATGGCAATGTTATTGATGGGTAGGATTTGATAGGATCTATACCAAAACCTGCATATAGTCTCTGTGGTATTTTAGAGGATGTTACCAAGGTATGGGTGCATGTCAGTCACTACAGCCCTACCTATATAGTCTTGCCATCAATTCAAATCTTAAAACATTGCCAAATGAGTTATAAAAAAAGCATGATTCTTTGAGATTACTGCTATTGTTACTGCTGTTTTGTTTTTAAATACATAGATACTGTAGAAAAGATCTTCATCAATATTAGGGGAAATTATTGTACCACATTTCAGCACATAAAAATTACAATACATACATACAAGAAACACACAAATATACATAAACACTTAATATTACACCACATAGCCACCCTGCACACACTTTATCTGCCTCCCATGACATCATTGTATAGGACAGTGGTGGTGAACCTATGGCACTGGTGCCAGAGGTGGCACTCGTAGCCCTTTCTGTGGGCACCCAGGCCATCATCAGAGATGACTCCAGGTATCTTCCTGCAGTCCCAGACAGCCCAGGACTTGCTGTGCACAGAGCTATTTTAAAGTGACAGGACTACCTGGGACTACTGCAGGAGTGGGAAGGTGTGGACAGATCTGGATTATCATTGTAGCTCCTGCTCCGGCCCTGACAATTCTTCCTGTTTATGGGACCCTGGAGCGAAGCTAATACGATCATCCAAATTTCTTCTATTTTCTGCTTTATTGGTGTCCTCAGGGTGCTGACATGAATGAAATCTGTGACAGAGCAGGGAGTATAAATCACAAATGAAATTTCTGTGTTGGAACTTTGCGATAAATAAGCGGGTCTTGGTTGTAGTTTGGGCACTGGGTCTCTAAAAGGTTCGCCAATCACTGGTATAGGATAATAACCCTTGACAATAAGGACTTCCTGTACCGCTTGCAATGTATTTTTAGGTATCTTACTAAAGGTATTCTGTAAACAGGGTTACCTGTAAGCAGGGTTACCTACTATACCAAAAAAGGTGCCAACATAAGTTTATTACACTTCCGATTTCCTAATATTTTTACCTTTTAGTAGAAGTTAGGCTTAAGGCATATAACAATCCATATAACAAACAGCTAGCAACAACTTTTTCTTAAAACATTCTTTAAAACATTCATTAGTTTACTACATATGTTAAACAATCTTAATTTCCTTAATAAAAAGGAGCCTTGATTGGCCTCTCTTATATCGTGTGTGCCTGCTTTTTCCAGCTCAGTTTATCAACAATACAGATTCAAAGATATTTGTAATTCTCCAGTATTTCCAACCTTAGTCATCTATCACAATGTGGGAAAGTGAAGCTTTTTGCTGGTCCAGTGCAGAAAAATATGTATGTATATGCAGTTAGCATCACTCTTAAAGAAAGATAAGGAAGAGGTGCTGGTCCTAAACTTACCAACAACCTCTGTCCCTGCCAGCTTGCCAGGGGCGCATACTGTAGTTGGTCGACATTCCCTACTGTGAATATTTGGGCAGAAGAGATGACAAACAAAGCAAGACAGACAGACAAAAGTGCAGTTAGGATAACTGGTTCAAAACCAAGGTGGTGGTGAGGTACAGAATTCTGAGGCAAAGGATGGTCAAGTACATAGCAAGGGTTGGAAAACAAAGCAAGAGCATTAGTTTAAGTACAAAGGAACTAAATCTGCAGAGCAAGCTGTCTATGACAGCCTCAAACAGAGCCCTGGATGTGGTTCACAAGTCCAAAATTCAGAGAGTTCTGACAAATATGGTTCAGGGAAATGAAATATGGCACTAGAGCGATATATGGAGCCTTTTTTTCTGTAAAAATTAAATAAGGTAGTGTGTATATTCTTAGTATAAAAAAGTGACTAACTCGTGTAAGAAATGCAAGAAAGATGTGGCTTATGGGTGGAAACCAAAAAAAAAGAAATTTGTTTTATAGTACGGTACTTCAAATATCAACCACGATGATATATCTACACAGTCTTCATTTATATGATGTTAATAAGTAAACAATGGAGGGAAATAAATTAATATACAGCACATAAGCAATGCAGCCAATCAGGATATCAGTGATGTTTGGACACATTTACTGGTATGATGACTTTAGATGACTTTAGACAATCCCCTTCTAAATACCTGTCTCAGCGCCACAAGCCCCGAAAATTTCTAAAATCTGACGATGGTGCGATCCGAGGGGACCTTAGTAAATAAGCCCCTATGTGCATTGGTACAGGACCTGAAACTGATCTACATGCCTAGCCTGCCACGGGTAGAGCAAACCCATGTTTTCCATGTGTACACCACCTTGTGTCCCCTGACATCTGTCCTCCACAAAGGGACTTTCAGTCCCAAATATTTAGTAAACATTAAAACTCTTGCACTGATTGTTCTCACTACTGTTAATGGACACCTTCTTCTAGCAGAAGAAACCAATCACAGCTCCCCTTTAAAATATTCATGAGCACTGGTAAAATGAAAGCGGAGCTGTGATTGGTTGCCATGGGCAACCAGAAATATTCTGACTTTCAGACAGCTTGATAAATCTGCCCCATTGTGATATATCTGGCATATTTTTAATACTGTGTTGTCTCGATGTCTATTTAGAACAGTTATCTTCCAATGTGCCATCTTGAAGGAAGGAGCCCACGGATAACAAATATAAGAAGATTACCCTGGATCTATGAGTAAGTTCCTTGGTTCTCAATACTTGATTTTAATGGTAGATTCCCTTTAAATCTACAAATGAAGATTGGGTGATCTTTACGTAATATGTGTGTGAGGCTTAGGCTTGTACTTTTTATATCTTAGATGGAATCTGTAAATCATCCCCTAAAAGTGTATTCCCCTGTATTTAACAAACTTTTATTTTAAACATATTGGTCTTGTAGTGGATAAAGAGAAGTAACATTTGAGCAGTAACAAATTTCACCACGTCAGTGAGGACATTGACCACAGCTTACTTTTACTCTAAGGGTTACATTATTATTTCAATCACAAATTACTGTGTGAATCTAAAGTTTCTCAAACTTTTCAAAACCTCCAGGGAGGCTGTGGCAAGTGGGTTGATAATACTGTGTAAAGTGCATGAAAAAGACATTCTGACCTCAAGGAACTTCCCCGCTGCCTGATACAATCTTTCTGAGTTAAGCATATAACATTAATAGAAAGTACTAGAAGTAACTCTTTTTCAAAATAAGACTTCAAGGAGGAGTTCACTTACTCAATGGAGAGATCTCAGTATACAGAGTTAGGCTTCATGCACTTGACCACGTGCTCGCCCAGGCCATAACCCGATCGTAGCACATGGCCTGGTGAAAAAGGGAGAGGAGGGAGCACTCCTCACCCCTCCCCTCTCAAGCGGCTGCCCGCACGGGTGCGGTGTGGGGAGACCTCTATGGGGGCCGTGATACAGCCCCAAAATGTGCGACCGCATTACTGGCCCCCATGAGGCCTTACATTCATGGCGACATGTGAAACTAGTCCTACCAGAGGGTCAGTTTTAGTTTAGTGAATTAATATAAAACATTTATTTTGTAAGCAAATTTGTATATTTAACATATTTTTAAAAATAAAACATGTTCTTACAGCCTGATAGTGTCTTATTCGTAAGGGTAAGACACAAACTGGTAACAGCAAGTTCTTAATTTATTCATAAATGTATAATAGTGTTATGGCACATTCAAAGTAGTAGGGAAATATACTCCAGAATAGTCATATTGATCCTTTTCATTTAGCCAAAATTTACAAAACATACAATTTTATGTTTCAAAAACTTGTGTATATGTCTAGGTATCTGCTCAAATGGGTCTTTAACACAAACACTACCTAACCAGCTGGGCACCATAGATATGGCTTTGTTTATATCACGTCATCCCACTATCATTTTTAAGTTGCTTCCCAAAATGCCTACCAAACACCCAATGACCAATGGAGCAAAGCAGAAATGATAATCTTTGAATGGATATGCAGCTCAACCAAAAAGAGCTTAATTTGACATTTTAATCCTCTTTATGTGTCAAAATTGTATGTAGGCAACCCACCTATCAATTATGGTCTCATTGTGGCCTGTGGCCAGGGCCGGCTCCAGGTTTCAGTGGGCCCCTGGGCGACAGAGCCTTAGTGGGCCCCTTCTTGGACCGCCCTCCAGTGGCCACACTGCGTCCCCTCCCCCTGCGGACACACTGACCCTGGGGACACACTGATCCCCCCCACCCCCCACGGGGACACACTGATCCCCCCCCCTGCGGACACACTGAACCCCACCCCACCCTCCCCTGCGGACACACTGAACCCTCCCACCTGCGGACACACTGAACCCCCCCCCAGGGGGAGGGGAGGGGTTCAATGTGTATGGAGGGGGTCATTGTGTCAGCAGGGGGGGTTCAGTGTGTCCGCAGGGGAGGGGGGGGGGGGGTTCAGTGTGTCCGCAGGTGGGAGGGTTCAGTGTGTCCGCAGGGGAGGGGGGGGGGGGTTCAGTGTGTCCGCAGGGGAGGGGGGGGGGGGGTTCAGTGTGTCCGCAGGGGAGGGGGGGGGGGTTCAGTGTGTCCGCAGGTGGGAGGGTTCAGTGTGTCCGCAGGGGAGGGGGGGGGGGTTCAGTGTGTCCGCAGGGGAGGGGGGGGGGTTCAGTGTGTCCGCAGGGGGGAGGGTTAACCCTCCCCCCTGCGGACACACTGAACCCCCCCCTCCCCTCCGGACACACTGAACCCTCCCCCCTCCCCTGCGGACACACTGAACCCCCCCTGCTGACACAATGACCCCCTCCATACACATTGAACCCCCCCCCCCTCCCTCTATACACACTGACCCCCGCCCCCCCGCGGACACCCTGACTTCCATCCGGAAAAGAAAAAATTTACCTTTCCTGGTTCCCACGGAGCAGCGCCTGCAGCGGTCTTCGGCCTGGGCCTCCCGTACGCGCCGGCTCTGAAGCCGGCACACGTGATCCGATGACGTCATCATGTGCGCCGGCTTCAAAGCCGTCGCATACCCTGCGGAGCGCTGCTTCGTGGGAACCGGGACAGGTGAGTTGTAGATTCTGCCTCTATGCTGCGCTCCCGACCAGCGCAGCATAGAGGCAGAAAAGCGATCGATCCCGATGGTGATCAATTGTACCAGTGTCTTATAGCGACACTGGTACAATTGATCCGGGGGCCCGAGTGGGCCCCTCCAGTACCCCGGGGCCCCGGCACTTGCCCGGGTTGGCCGGGTGCTGGCGCCGGGCCTGCCTGTGGCTATTGTTGGGGGCAGACACTTCCCCTAATACAGAATTTAAGGGAAGTGCACGGAACTCCTATTTTTAATCTTTCCATGTTATTACACTGTAATGTCCTAATTTGTATGTCCACCTCCCTCGGGCTACTTTCCTCTATATGGGGAGTAATTTGTCTTTTCTTCAGTATTGCTCCTAAATTACTGGCAATATTACATAGAATATTTTTGATCACATTTGCAAAACTTCAATAATATATCATGACACCCTGTAAAACTACTATAGAACATGAATTGAATTAACCCCTTAACTCCAAAGGTCATTAATTTTTTTATTTTTTTGTTCAGTAAAGGAATTATTATTATTTGTTTACATAGTTGCATAGGGCTTTGCTTTCTGCTGAAAAAAAATTGACAAAAATTACAATTGAGCCATTTTCTAACATGTTCTTTTTTACAGCTTTTACTGTGTGGTGGAAATATCACATTCATTTTGTTCTTTAGTTCACTTTAGTTCAGAATGAACAGAGAGATGCCAAATATATAAAGGTTTTGTTATTTTTTTAAAAACCTTTAAAAAATATTAACATTTAAAAAAAAAATCCTTGTTACAACATATTCTAAGACCTGTAACTTTTTTCCATACTTTGGTGTCTGGAGCAGGGTATGGTTTTATTTTTTCAGTGGGACTAGATGATGTTTTCATTGATACCATTTTAAAAAACATGCAACCTTTTTATGACTTTTTATTTGAATTTATATGAGTGGTGAAAAGTCTGCATTATAATAATAATAATTCTTTATTTATAATAGCGCTCACAGATTGCGCAGTGCTGCACAAAGCATACCAAATTGGTCCATATAATTATCTTTATATTTTAATAAATCAGGCATTTTGAGGTGCGGGGATAACTTACATGTTTAAGATCTTGAGTGATTTTTCATTTATATATGCGTTTTTGGGAAAGGGTGTGATTCAAATTTTTATCCTATTTTCTTTTTTTACTTTTTTAAAGACTCTCTAAGGTACTTGAACCCTAGGTGGGTTTAATCACTCATACAATATACATGCAACACAATTGTATTGTAGTGTACTATATTGATGAAATACTGTTTCACTATAACCGTCGCCTGCCTCCAACTGTATTACAGCTATAGATACCTCTCAGAGGCTCCTGGCTGTAAAATTGGCACCCCCAAAATTTCAGTGCCACCATCATTTTGAGGTACTTAAAAGGTTAAAATACATGATTGGTGGCAGCACTGAAAACAAATGTTAACAGCAGTTGTTTGTGAATTCTTTCCATAGAGACTTATCATCAGAACATACATGTAGGGAGCTTTGCATTAAAGGGAACCTGTCAGCAGAAATTGACCTAATAGACCACTAACAATTTATTGTCATACAGGTAAACACCATCCAGATCATGAGTGTTTCATGGACCAGTGTGGTGGCATCATCCAGAAAATCAACTTTGATGTAAGATGTAAATTGGTTGCGTAAAGGCAAGGAGGTGGAGAGGAAAGCAATAAAGTCAAGTTCTCCTCACCTCAGAAAGCGCCTCTTCTTTTTAATTGTTCTGTTAGCTATGTACCACTGTGTCCAAGGACATCACTAACTATCTCCTAGAGTTTGGTTAATTATGTCAATCACAGTGTAGGGGGCTTTCTGAGGTGCAGAGAGTTTGCCTTCAATGATAACCTGTCCACCTCTTAGACATTTTACCACCAATTTACATCTTACTTTAAAGTTGATTTTCTAGATGATGCCACCACACTGGGCCATGGAAGAAACATGATCAGGAAGGTATTAATCTGCTACACACCATACTGGTTTATTGGGATCGTGTCTGTTGACAGTCTCCCTTTAAGGGGGTAATATACATTTCTTTTCTTCTGAATTCAATTATAAAGAGTTTTTTCAAAAACAGAGAAACATGAGCATCATCAAAACCAGACTCTCTGATGTATTTTGGGTCGTAGAAAGAATAGCTATGTGTCTGCATATGCTCTACTAACTCAGTGTTTCAAGTTACATACCTACATATTGATTGGGATATCTATGTGGTGAGCTGAGCATTTTGTTTTTTGCGTTCATTTCTATGTTAAGTTACCTGACTTTAGAGATCTTGCTTTAGAAAACATTATTCCGGGCTACATAGGGTTTGCTATGTGTTTATAGAAAACATGTGCTTAAGTCGCTAAAAAGAATTGTGGTAAAGTAAGATATTGTCATTATGCGGTCTTTTCTACTATATGGTAAATAGATGGGTAAAGGTGGTACTATATAGAAAGGTGATGTGCAATGGTTGAAGTTCTCATGAGGGTGGAGGGCCCAAAAGTCAACCACAAAACGAGAAGTTTGCATTCTGCAAAGAGTGTGAAAATGAAGTTATTTGCAAGTTGCCTTTATTGTGGTAACCATTTTTTGTTAAAGATACCTATGTCCATCTCTATTATCTTATGTGACATGATTAGATCACAGCAGTACAAGTTACTGCTGTGGTCACTGATGTAGTATTGTCTTATGAAAAGCACCATAATCAAACGAAGAAGCAGGTGGCGTAACCCTAATGAAAGTGTGGGCTTTAATATACTGCATGCACCGTTTTACAAGTACCTCCAGTTTAGACATGTATATGACACAATGATGAGGGAGGCTCCTACAAATAGTCATCCAATTTCTGTTAAGGAAAAGTGAGAAGCAGATCTGTGTGCTATCACTGAAGGGCTGTGGGGAGAAGTATTGGATAATGTCCTTTTGCTTTCCCCATCGGAGGACCAACAAGTATCCCAGATAAACTTCTACAAAACCCCAAGCTTAGTCTGTGGGTGGGTAGTAGGTGTTCTTCTAGATTCTAATTGTCCCCGGTGCTCCATCCCAGAGGCCTAATTGTTACATATGTTACAAATTGTTACATATGAAGTGGGAATGTGGAGGCATGGGAAGATTCTGGAGGGAGGTGCTCCAGGTAATTAGAACAGTCTTGTTAGTGGACCTGGGGCCAGATCCCAAGATATGTGTATTGGGCATTGTTAAAACGGATGAGGTTGACAAGGTAACCTAGCAATGTACATTAAAGCTTTTATATCTGGCCCGTAAAGCTATCGCCGGAAGATGAATCCAAAGTGCTCCTCCTACTAAACAGGAATTTATTCAAAAGGTCAATAACATTATTAAACTTGAGTGCGGAGTGTACCTGAAATGGAAGTGTCCGAAGAAGTTTGAGAAACTGTGGAGATGGTGGATGGACACACCAGGCCTACAGAATAGGGTGCTCTTAGACTTGCGAGGAAACCTTAGCTATCGTTTATCTACATTAGGTCAGTGTTTGGTGATCCTTATGAACTATAAAAGAGCTGAGTTGTTCTATGTATGTGTCTATTTGTGGGAAATGCCTTACTCTTGTAAAGTTTGTGAATGTATATATTAATGACATATATCCTGCCATGTAGTCACACCTACAAATTTGGGGGGAGGGGGAGAGTTATTTATACCTTATGTATTAAGGAGTGTGTGTTTGACCTGTGTTTTACTATGTACAAAAAATGAAAAATACCTTAATAAAGATGTTTGATTAAAAAAAAAAGCAGGTGACGTCTTTAATCCAATTGGATTTTTTTTCGTGCATGTATTATACACACATAAAATACATAAAATCTTTTTTATATATATACCTATGCAAATATAAACTATGTATATACTGTATATAGAGAACATGTCATAGACTTCTCTATTTTATATCAATTTAGACTTATCACACAGAATAAGACATATTGGGCAGCAGATAAAATATATATATATATATATATATATATATATATATATATATATATATATATATATATTAAAACAAATTGGTACAAATAATTGCTTTGTTCCAATGTGCTGCAGATCATTTGACCAACAAGCAAATAATTGTTGGTCAGCTGACTCCATCTTTAATGGAAAACAAATAATGTAAGAATATGGGCATCATGTGGTATTAAAAGGAATAAGCCAATAATAAGTAGCTCACCCCACTGTCTATGCATCGGAGTATTGCATTGGAGAGATTTGTGGAAACATTAGTTTTAATTTGGCCCAGTAAAAATTAAATTGATGTTATTTAAAATAATGATATTGGATATATAGTATTATATATATTTACTAAGGGTCCGCAGATCGCTGGATTTTCCGGTGTTTTGGGGGATTGCGCCGCTGTGACAGGTATTTAACTGGGGATTGTGTCGCACGTAATCGGATTGTGGTGCAGCTGCGCTGGCTTTCATGCGGCAGAAATCGGGGGGCGGGCCGTCGGACAATCTGACTGATTAGGACTGAGCGTGGGATTTTACTTTCAATTTGTGTCACAAGATCAACACTTACATGCACCAGGAAGAAGAAGGTGAACACCATTGGACCTGAGTGGGGAAGCGACACATGCAGGATATCGGGCGCATGATCTTAATGAATCGCGGCTCAGTGCATTTCCGTCAGACAATGCACTTTTGGGGGAACTCCGCGGCTGGGTAAGTAAATCTCCCCCATTATTTTGAACTGAGTAAATTCTTGTGAATTTCCTGATAATCGTGTGGTTAGTTTCTGTCTGGCACACTGGCATTTTATCTCTAGTCTTATGTTTTATTGACTTCAAGTTGTCATGAAACATTAAAAACAGAAATGTATGCATCCAGTATGCTGCAGATGTGTAAATGATGAGGTATCTGCAAAATGCCAAACAGATTTCAATTTCAAGTGAATATTATGAGCAGAAAACGCTCATACTTTTTGCATAAAAAAATATAGAAAGCACAATGCCCCAAAGTGTCACAGACAGCTCCCAAAGTGTGTAGAGGTGCCCCCTTTTGCTTGGATTCTGTAAATCTTGGGCATTTTTTTTCGCAAGGACAAATACACAGGAGATTGTTTCTGAAACTGTAGTTGTAGTAAATTCTAGATGGTTAGCAACTACACAACATGTATGATTCTGTGTTAGCTCATGTGTATGTGTAACAATTTTCAACTATTAAAGAAATGTCTGTTGCACATATTGGGGCAGATTTATCAAGTGTCTGAAAGTCAGAATATTTCCAGTTGCCCATGGCAACCAATCACAGCTCCCCTTTAAAATATTCATGAACACTGGTAAAATGAAAGCTGAGCTGTGATTGGTTGCCATGGGCAACTGGAAATATTCTGACTTTCAGACACTTGATAAATCTGCCCCATTATGTTTCAGTCAAAAAGTCTCACAACAGTAGAAAATTTGGCGCAACTGGTTCCTAAGGTTTTACAATTCCAGGAGGGGGCTGTAGTTGATTTGCACCTGAATTAGTAAAATCTGTCTACCACATGTGGATTCACATGGTAAATTTGAAGTTGGTTGTCAACAAGTCACAAATCCGTCAGATTTGAGACATTTTGAAGACAGAAAACTGAGATAACAGCAATTATACTGCCCCCTATATGTTCAGTTTTTTGAGATCAAAGAATCCCTTAAATTTACATCTTATCTTTGTATTTGTATTTATTTGAAAATATTTTTATCAGTACAAATTTCACCTTCTCACCAAATATGCGAAGTTATTTAAAAAAAAAAGAAGGCGTCATATTCCTGTCTTTAGTCATATTTGCCACATCTGAAAGACGCCTCCACAATGTAAATGTGTAAAAATACAACTTGCATTTGGAAAAGCTGATCCTATGGCCGTGACTTGATGCTTTCCAAATATCTGTGAAGATCGCTCTTTATATAGACCTGATTTTACTGCAATGGCTTATCTTCTGTAAATTGAATATTATCTAAAAAAGGCAATGATTGTAGAGGTAGATATATACCTTTGAGCATATTTCAACTTCAGGAGTTTTAATGGAATATTATTGATTGTAACAAACATGATATAGAAATGCAAATGTATATTATCCACTACCCCCTAAATAGACATCCTTTATATAGTCCCCCAAATAAATAATAGTACATACTGCACCCAGAATTATTTATACCACACGCCCTTAACTACGGCACCCAGCTAATTTATGTATACACCAGTTTAATTTATATACAGTTCCCCTAATTAATTTATAACAGCCCCCATATACATACTCCCAAATTAAATTATATACAGTACTCCATACAAGGCCACCCATTTTAATTAAAATACAACCCCTTTATACAGATTCCCTTAGACAGAATACTGAGCCATGCCACACCCAGTAGTACCTAGTCCACTATGAACACAGGCTCCCCCAACAATAAACACAGCCTCCACCCAATATGCACAGCCTCCCCAGTATACACAGCATCCCCCAGTATACACAGCATCCCCCAGTATACATAGCCTCCCGCAGTAATAGATAGCTTCCCCCCAGTATACACAGCCTCCCCCAGTAATACACAACCCCCCAGTATGCACAGCCAACCCCAGTAATACACAGCCCCTCAGTATGCATAGCCTCACCCAGTAATATACAGCTCCCCCCAGTATGCACAGCCTCCCCCCAATATGCACAGGCTCCCCCAGTAATACACAGCCCCCAAGTATGCACAGCCTGCCCCCTGTATGCACAGCTTCCCCTCCCTAGTATGCACAGCCCCCACTAGTATTCACAGCCTCCCCCAGTATATTTGAAGATTGTCCCCAGAAATAAAAACAAAAAATCAGCTACTTACCTCTAGTCACGCTCCTACACAGCCACTGCTTTCCCAATATTTTCTCCCGCCGAATGCTCTGTGCAGGGTCCTCTGCCTGCGCGGCTCTGTATATTAATTGCATTTGTGTTATTAAAGAAACAGACACGATTAATTTCATGGTGGGTGATTCGGGCAGCAATGCTGCTGTCCCATCAGGACTCGGACATATGCCGCCTGAGGTAAGATTCTAATCTTGCCTCATGGCAGATGCGTCTCTGACAATGAGAAATAAAGATCTCAAATAAAAGAAAATTACAGGCTACAATGTAAATAATAGGATGCACATACACATATACACCCTTATATGTATACAGCTGCAGCCATTTTTTGTTCACCAGCAAATATGCGACTTGTGTTTTACTAACTATAGTACTGGTTATTCACATCTGGGTAAAAGCCCAGATCATATAAACCAAGGTGTCAGCACAATGCAGGAAATACAATGAAGTCGATGTCTTTTATCATTTGAGGTATCTTCTTAAAATAAACACCTATCTGTAAGGAGCCTCTGTTCCCGATATATGGGGATATTAGAAGAATATAGTATGGAGGAACACTTAGAGTGACAATAACGATCCTCCCAACCAGTACACCCCATCCAGGTAAGTTTTTCCCCAACTAATAAAGCCAATTCTGCCCTACAAAATGTAGGACACTCCACATGCTGACTAAGTGCAAATATTCTGCTTCCTGCTGACACAACATCCTTGTGGTTGCTTTGTCGGATGTAAGAACTCAGGTGATGTCTAAAATAGTTGATAACATTCTCTGGTGATAAGAATAACATTCGTCAGCAGAGTGTAAGACATACCATCAGCATGTTATATCTGAGGTAGAACAAGCAAATATCCATCTGAAAAACATTCAGAGATAGGTAGATAGCAAGACCAGAGGGGAATGTAAGTCTGAGAAACTTGCAGATTTTATTTCAAATTCCTTTATTGAAATCGAATTGTTTGCATACAGAATGTTAGAGCATAAATTCTACATATCCCCTTAAGGACGCAGCCATTTTGCAGGTTAAGGCTCAGCCCGATTTTTTGGATTCTGACCTGCGTCGCTTTATATGGTTATAACTTTTGAACACTGTTACTTATCAAAACGATTCTGAGATTGTTTTTTCCCCACATGTTGTACTTCATTTTAGTGGTAAATTTTGGCTGATAAGTTTTGCGTTTATTTACAAAAAAAAAGAAAATATGATAAATTTTTTTTAAAATTTGCCATTTTCGAAATTCAAAATCATTGCGTTTCCAGGCAGATAGATTTACCACCTAAATAAGTTGCTGAATAACATTTCCCATTTGTCTACTTTACATTTTCATAATTTTTGATATGTCTGGATAATTTATTTTGATGTCACGCGGCTTACAAATCGAATAGCGCTTTTCCGGATTTTCAGAATTGACTATTTTGGGGATAAATACAGTTTGGAATGAAATTTTACATATTTAGCATCAAAACCCCCTATATAACCAACCCATTTTCAAATCTGCACCCCTCAAGCTATCAGAAACAGATTTTACGAAGATTGTTAACCCCTTGAGATCTTCATAGTAATTGAATCAAAATGGAGGTGAAATTTAGAATGGTCAAATTGTTCCCTTATACGTTCATTTAGCACTAAAATTTACACATTTCCAAAATATAAAAAGAGAAAACCCACCATACAATTTGTTCTGCAATTTCTCCTGAGTGCAGAGACCCCCCACATGTGGCCGTTACTTGTTTTATGGGCGCACAGCGAGACGCAGAAGGGAAGGAGCGCCCTGCAGCTGCCAGGATTTTAGTTTCCTCATTGGCCCCTTTTGAAGGCTATAAAATTTTCGCTTTTGCGTTATTGGGGCCATGTGATGCCATTTTTTTTGCGCGATGAGATGCTTTTTCCATTGTTACCATTTTGGGGTTGGTATCACCTATTGTTGAAAATTTAGGAACTTTTTTTGAGGGCAGGAGTAGAAAAGCATCAATTCTGTACTGGATTTTTTACTCTTTTTTTTTTTGGTGTTCACCGTATAGACTAATAATCATGTTATCTTTATTCTATGGGTTGATACGATTACGGGGATACCAGACTTGAATATATTTTCTTACGTTTTACTAAATTTGTCAAACAAAACCCTAATGTGGGGAAAAATCTATCATTTATGTATTGCCGTCTTCCAAGTGGCATAACATTGTTACTTTTTTGGCTACGGAGCTGGTTGATGGCTTGTTTTTTGCGGGACATGTTGTACTTTGCACCAGTATCATGTCGGAGTACACATGGTTTTTTGATCGCATTTTATAGCATTTTTTGTGGGATTGAATAGCTAAAAATCATAATTTTTGGAAGGTTTATAGCAGTTTTTTTTTACGGCGTTTATCGTGGGGGTTCAATAATGATTTACTTTTATTCTACGGGTTGTTACGGACGCAGTGATACTATATATGTGGGGTTTGTCTTATGATTTAGACTTTTTTTTTAGTTATATGTCTCTTTATATGTTTTGGGGGTTTTGGGCATTTTTAGTGATTTATTACTTTATTTTTTTATTGAATAACATTTTTTTTTTACTTTTTCACTTGTATACCATGGTACATGAACAAGAAATCCTCTGATTGCTTGTTCATGATAATATTCTGCAATACTGATGTATTGCAGAGTATTATCAGTGTCAGCCTATGCACTTGCATAGGCTGGCACTGTGCCAGTAAGATGACGTCACAGACGCCATCTTACTGGCAATTCTTGCAGGTAACTCTGGGGTCCAGATCGGACCCCAGAGTTACTATAGCAACGATCGGCGCACCCCGAAAACGGTTCGGGGGGGCCGATCGTGGGGGAAAGACCCCCCAGATACATGTTAGATGCCGCGGTCGCGCTGACCGCGGCATTTAACGGGTTAAGCACCCGCGATCGGAGACAACTCCGATCGCGGGTGTTACACTGGGGTGCCGGCTATCAGTCACAGCCGGCACCCCGTCTTTCCCGATGCCGGTTCGGCTCAGATCTTGAGCCAAACCGGCATCAGCTCAGCGTCCGATATATATATCGGACGCTGAGCGCTAAGTCACTGAGCTCAGCGTCCGATATATCGGACGCTGAGCGTTAAGAGGATATATTCGTAAATCAGAAAAAGGCTGTTTGTATAATAGTAACAATACAAAACTAGTGAAATACAAAGTGGGAAATCGGTTCTATAGTGAGTTGATAGTAAGCTTCGTAAGTATAATGTCTATATCCCAGAACTATTTTTGTTTGAAACAGAGAAGAACTAGGGGGAAAGGAGGGAAAAAGGGGGGGGAGGAAAGGGGGAGAGGGAGAGCGAGTCTAGTCTGTCATTGTGGTGTATTCGAGGGATCTGATAAAGTTCATCCAGGGGTCCCAAATCTGTGTGTGGTGTTCCTTTGTGCAATGGAGTTCGGTGGAGAGTTCCTCCATCCTCTGTAGGTGTAGAATTTCTGTGAACCAATCATGGAGGGTACCCTGGTGGACTTCCATAATCTAGGAATTAGTGAGCGGGCTGCGATTAGGAGGAAGCCAACCAGGGACCTTTTTACTTTCTGCTGGGTTTTAGGGAGCATGCATAGTAGGAGTTGAGCTGGTTCATTGCTTAGTTTATGTCTTGTCACTTTATTTGTCAGGTTGACCACACGGGTCCAGAATGGCTGTAATGCTGGGCATTCCCACCATATGTGGAGCATGTTGCCTACACTCTGTTGGCATCTCCAACATTTCGCTGGGCTTGTGGGGTATATGACATGAAGTTTAGCCGGGGTCCAGTACCATCTAGACATTATTTTAAAGTTGGTTTCCTATGCTTTGCCTGAGGTGGATACTTTATGACAGAGTTCAAAGGCTTTCAGCCAGTCCTCTGTGGTATGGGCAGTCCCTAGTTCTCTTTCCCAGGCCTTCACGTATGTAAGGGTTATTTTTGCCCAATCGTCTTGGTAAAGGCCATAGATCGTTGAAATTGCGTGGGGAGTGGCTGAGGGGGAGGTGCACAGGCGTTCAAACGGTTTGCGTTCTGGGTGGAGATTGAGGTGTCCCTTGTGTGTATTGTAAAAATGTAGCAGTTGTGTGTATTCCCGAGATGTGCGGGAAACGTCTGTGTTAGGGGTGAGAATGTTATTGAGGGGGCGGAGGGAGGTGCCTTCTAGTAGGTCTTTGAATTTGAGTTGCGAATTAACTCTAAGGACATTTAAGAAGTCAGGATGAGTTCCTGGGGAAAAATCAGGGTTGTCCGTAATAGGTGTCATAGGACCATCAGGGTCAAAGAGGCATGTGGAAACATCAAGTTTTTTTAGTGTCTTTAGTACCTGTATGGCAACAAAAGGTAGTATGCTTTGACGATGGGCAAGTGAGCTATAGGGATGAGACCAAGGCAGGGTAGTTAACGGCACGGGTGAGAGATTGTCCTCAAGTTGTACCCACAGCTTGTTTTTTTTTACCATGAAACCAGTCTAGTATCCTCACGTGGGTGGCAGCAAGGAAATAGCTTTTGCAGTCAGGAAGTCCCAGACCCCCCTGTAGTTTTCTCAGAATCAGTGTGGTTCTAGCTATCCTAGGGGGGGAGTCGGACGAGAGGAATTTGCTAAGGATACCTGACAGTTTTTGAAAAAATAGCTTGGGTAGAGCCAATGGAATTGTCTGGAAAAGGTATAGTAGCCCTGGGAGGATGGTCATCTTGATACAGTTAAGGGCACATTCACATGGCCGTCTGCGGGGACATACATGCGGCCGCATGTACGTCCCTATAGACGGCAATAGCGGCGCGGCGCAGATGCATGCTCTATCTTTTGGCGTGTGTGCGGCCGTGCGCCGCTATTCTCTATGGAGGGAGGAGGGGCCGCCTCCTCCTCCTCTCCAGCACACGGCGGTATGCCCGCACGGCGGGCATACCGCTGTGTGAATGTACCCTAACTCTCCCTATCCATGAGATCTGCTTGGATGCCCAGTTTGTTAGGTCCCTTTTTGTATTTTGTAGGAAGGTGTCATAGTTCAATGCATATGTAGTTTTGGGATCTGAAGGGATCTGTATCCCTAGATATGTGATGGCCTTTTGTTGCCATGTGAAGGGAAATTTCTAACGTATTTCTTGTGTTTCTGTGTCTGAAAGACCCAACCCCATTGCCACGCTTTTGGTAATGTTAACCTTGTGATTGCTGAAGTGGCCGAAAGTTTCGAGGACCTTCATGAGTGGGGGTAAGGAGATGTTTAGGTTGGTTAAATATAAAAGGACGTCATCCACGAAAGCGGAGCATTTGTATTCGTGGTCCCCTTTTGTGATTCCCTTAATGTCTGGATGTGTTCTGATGGCATTGAGGAGATTTTCTAATACCAGAGCGTACAATAGGGGGGATAAGGGGCATCCCTGTCTGGTTCCATTTTTGATGGGAAAGGGGGGAGAGAGTGAGCCATTGATTTTTATTTGCACATGTGGGGCACTATATAGGGCATTTATTTTTGTTCTTATTACCCTTGCAGATTTTATGTATGTACCTTAAAATAAAATTGTAATCTGTGCTAGATTCTGCCAGAAACTACAGATAAATGAGTTTTTCAGGAAAGACTTATTTTGTCTGCTTATGGCCGCTTGTACACGAGTGAATTTGTTCTGACAATCTCTTCCAAGTCAGACCTGATCTAAACAGGACCGACCTGACTGTCCAACCTGACCTGACCGTCCAACTAAACTAAGAGTAGGCCCAGCACCCTGTGCGTCTGCAAGGAGAATTTTTTAAGACTGGCATGGCAAATGCCAGTCTTAATACATTTCCTATGTGTCCTAAGAGATTTACCGCTGAGGTGACCTCAGCATGACATTCACTTCATCTGTTCTACATTCAGACTGGTAAATTACAAGAAACACAAGTTAAGTTTTTCAGAACAATCTTGCTCATGAATGATGGACAACACAGCAGAACTTAAACAGGCACCATTATTGTCAATGCTTTGCCCCTACATTTTTTTAATGAAGATCCCATTATTGAACATCTAGAACACCTTGAATAGCATGAATGAAAGATTAGTGAATTGTCGGATGAAAATGTGTTTTATAAGAAGGGAATTTTTGAGGTGACTGATGGCCACTTACCACATGTGTCATTAATAGAAGTCTTCTCACTTATTTTCTTACACCACCCTTACCTCCTACAAGTTTGCAATGACAATGTGTCAGTGTGTCAACCGCAATTACTGTATTTCCTTTAGTTTACACCAAGCTATATCTATATGCCTAATGAAGTCTAGACCATCACAGGTTGGTGTGCACATTAAATCTAGGATTTTTAAACTTTGGAGTGCTGGTGTAGTTTTCCCTCTCAGGATTGACAGAATGTATTTAAAAAACGTAGACAAAACCAATAGTACCCTTTTAACAAGAAAAGGGGGGAATGGAGGCACTGTTAAATAAATAGAACAGGGCAAATAGAATTAAATATAACACTTTATTGTTGAAAAATTAAAACATGTTGATAAAAGCATTTGTAGGCACCCTGGATAAGGTGCTTTGGAAAGTATGCAGTACAGAATGGTGACACAGATGTCATCCCGGACAGCGGAGGTGTCTACATTTTATCATTGGTAAGGTACTACAACCAATTCATTCGGTGACCACATTTGGTCTTGTATAGAAATATCTGTGTGCCTTTCTTTACCCACTGCATAGTATATGCTTACTACCTTTCCCTACCATTTGTGCCTATGTATTCTGATTACTTGTATTTCCTCCAATTCTGTCCGGGGTGACGACTCTATCTCATCTGTGTCACCGTTCTGTACTGCATACTTTCCTAAGCACCTTATCCAGGGTGACTACAAATGCTTTTATCAACATGTTTTAATTTTTCAACAATAAAGTGTTATATTTAATTCTATTTGCCCTGTTCTATTTATTTAACAGTGCCTCCATCCCCCCCTTTTCTTGTTAAAAGGGTACTATTGGTTTTGTCTAAGTGTATATTGGAAGCACTTTCTGGTGCGATTACTGCTACATTGCTGCCGTCATATACATAAACATTCGTTACAATGACTTTTAATAGTCAGGTATATCGGCCTGGTATCCTTACCCTCTTTTCCCTCTTCCTGATTCTTATGTATTAGATTTTGTATTTAAAAAACTATAGAACTATAGCTATTGGGAGGCAATGACCTTCGTGAAAATGGAGTTCTCAAAGTACCCAACAAATATGAGTTTTTTAAGAGGCAGCGGGCAACAATGTGCACAACATTTGATACTTGGACAAGAGCAATATTTGGTGTACTCTCTCACTTGTGACAGGTGAGCTGGACTCTTCTATGGCCCTAATCCTAGGTCGGATGATGGCAAACACTAATAGCTTAATAGTAATTACTTATGTAGTTTCACTTGCTAGCTAATAACCACACAGTCTTTCTTCTCTGCACAACCTTGTTCCCTTCTTTCCTGTTTGTGTGTTTCATTCCTGATCTACACTTGTCATGTTCCTTGTCTGCAGTGATGGTCTCAGAGGTAGGCAATGGTTGCAACATTGGGGGAGACTTATTAGTGCTTGTATGCCAGTTTTTCCCCCTTATTCCACCTCCAAGCCAAGTGTGCATGGAGGGAGTCACACCCTGTGGCACATGGCCTGGTGTAGAATTGTGCGCCAGTGCAGCCAGCCACTGGAGATATGGAGGTCAGAGCCTCCTGATACATCTAACATTGAGGAGGGGCAGGGTTTTCATCATAACCTGGTGCCCAATGTGCCATAAATTTACCTGGTGCCCCCTATTGAGTGGTTTTCTCACCTGGCTCTCAGCTTGCTCATTAGCCTACTATATAGTTTCCATGGAGCTGGAATTGTCTGCCTTTGATTTGTTTTTCAGACTCTGATGAGTTTATTCTTCCTGACCTGAATTGAGTCTCTTAGTTTAGTTTCTTCCTTACTCTTTCCATAATCCGTTACTGTTTGGTTGTAACTTTGGTATGTTCTCTGACCATTCTCTTGTCTCTTCTCTCCTCTGTACACATTGATCATTCATGATGTCATGTGAAGTAGAGAAAATCCAGATTGGCACACGATGGAGCCAAATGGTGTAGTTTAGATTTATTATGTACATGATTATTATGTACACAACCAACATTTTATTATGTGCACACCAGTGCAGACCAGTAAGGTGAAAGCTTTTTATGTACAATAAAATATCTACCAAAGCTATCCTTGCACTATGAGCATTTGGCATTCTTTTTTTTTTTAATCTTTTCTTCTCTCTCATCACAACTCTCCAAATCCTGAATTCCATTGTGAATTCTTTATGTCTCTATTGCCTTTAGAATATTTGGCTCCAATTTCAGATGTCTAGCAATGGTACTCTCCTTCCATGAGCGCTGTGTAGCCATGGCACATCTTTACACGAGCTCCTTGAAACCATGGAATCTGTCAGCTCCCTCCTCTTCCCTACAGCTCCCCCTTCTTCTCCATGCATCTTTCAGCTGACAGGCTGAAGGGGCCACAATTCAAACAGCTATATATTCTGTACTGTGACACATAGAAACACAGGGGAAGGTTTATCATAGGCTGGTGCTCATGCCTTGGTGTATGATGAAATCCCCACTCCTCTGCAGCCTGAAAATTTTGACTTTGAAATTTTGCACGTGTTCAGGAACGGGGCAGGAGTACACCGGCCCACTGCACTGCCGGGCACTCCCCCTTTTCACACCCCTCTGTGGCCCCTTCAGTAATAGAAGCCTTGATAAATGTCCCCCTCAGTTCATGTTTCATTTTAGAGAGGATTGTTTTGTAGGATACACAGGAATGGAGATATGACCAGTTATAGTTACAGACGTAAGTGGAAGCTGCATATGAAAATTTAACTGACTCAACTGTAACAGTGGGTATCTCTGGTTCTGTGGCACTGACAAACTACAATCCTTGTGCAAGATTTAAATTGCCATGGTTCCGGCAATTTAAATCTGTTTGAAGTAGTATAGATGTGTTTGGCCAGCTGCAGAGCCTGAAACCACGTCATCAGGGAAATACCATCATATGTCCATATATGGTGTTTCTACAACTCTGAGGCTACCCCTGACACTGTTGCAGATTGCAGCTGTCTGGAGTTGAAGCATCAGCACACATAGAGTTGTGGAAGTATATTCATTGTGATCTTTACTTGAGATACACAGCAACCATTACATGCCTAACATGGGTTCTCACAAACATGGAGGATACAAGAGAGATCTTACAAGCAGAGTAGTAAAACACTAACAGAACAGTTTAAAAGTAAACACATTAACACTTAACACAGCAACACCTGCTGTCTGTATGACCTAAGTCCTCTAACATAAGCTAAAGCTGTTGTATATTCTCCAACAGACACAAGGGGGGCATTTATCTAAAGTCTCTGCTCGCTTGGTTTTCAACTGTCGTTAATGAGGTACATATTTAATATTTCTGTTCCTAAGACAATTTTCGATCTCGGAGACAATTTACTGTCCCAAATGGCAGTTTCTATTTTGATAGAGCATTTTTCTTTTGGTCTACTCTCCACCACTTCTTAGCGCCCAAAAAATGGAATGAACACATATTAATTTTGTCAAAAATTGAAAATGAAAACCAAGGAGGCAAAAAATCTAATTTTTTCTGTTGCGGACCACTAAAAAATGGGTTAGAAAGAAGAAAAGCGGTAGGAGCACTAAAAAGGCAAAAGCTCCATTTAAAATATCCCCCTAGTTCTCTAAATTATTAAATTTTTTGTGCCCAGAAGGGATGAGAACTCACAACTTGCACTATTTACCTGCAATAGAGATACAGAGCATCTATCCACTAGACAGGGCCAGTTTAAAGTGGGGCACTGGGAAAAACTAAAAGCGGGGCCCCAAAATAAAACCATTTTATGAACAGTCACAGTCAGTAAGATTGATCCCTTTAGCCCTGCACAATAATAACACTTTGTAGTTACAAGCAGTAGTATGGTAAGTATCTGTAATATGGGACTGTAGGGGAATGTCATAGGAGATAGATGGATGATAGAACATAAATATAAACGGATGATAGAACATAAATATAAAAGATGATATAGATTCATAAAGAGATGATAAATTTATAAATGCAGAAATAAAAAGTAGATTATATATAAATAAGATAGATGATAGAAGATAAAAAGATACATAGACAGATAATGTATGGAAAACTCCTGAGCTGCACAGCAAATGAGAAGGTGGTGCGAAGGGGTAAGATTCGTGGCTACAGATCACAGTAAATAAGTCCAAAAATAGGCAGCAAAAAAAAAATCAGAGGTGAAGTTTTATTGCATTGCAACGTTTCGGTGGTGGCACCCACCTTTTTCAAGCATCTTTGAAAAAGTTGGATAACCACTTTTAGTGCTTTTTAGATTATTGTAGTTTTTTTTGTGAACTACATGTCAGATCAATTAACTTTTATGCATTATCAGATAAGGATACCTGCTTAGGCTAAATTCAGACGCCCATTGCCCTCTGTACCGTAGCATGGTGGCACGCGCCGGCGCACGGGGAGAGGAGGAGAAGGTGAGCGCTGCTCACCCCGCCCCTCTCTATAGGGATATATGGCGCATGGCGCCATATGCCGTGAAAAGATAGGACAGGTGCTATCTTCTTACGGGGTACGTAGGGCAGCGTGCGCCCATTGTGGTCTATGGGGGACGTGTATCGGTCCCATATACGTCAGCCGTATATACGTCCCCCATATGGCCGTCTGAATGTAGCTATTTTTCCCTTGCAAAAAGTCAGAATAAAAGGATAAACAATTCAAAGTAATTATATACATTTACAGTCTGCAGTCTACCCTAAAAGTCCACTTTTTTAATGAAACGAACAAGGTGTCACTTTTTTAATTCAAACATGTTTCAGACTTATACCAGGGTTTATTCTATTTATGTCTTTATCAACATCAAATAGATCCCTTCCCTACCCAGTCTAAAAGTTTAACAAAATATCATTGTAGAGGCCTTTTCCAACTACTCATTTCTCTTTTGTACCTCCTACCCTGAAGGCTACTGCAGCTGTGTAACCAAAAGTCTTATCACCCCAAAAGTGACAAAGGCCTCAGTCTTCTGAATTCTGTTGTGAAATGCTGTCATAGCATAGTTATTGCCAGACTCTCCACCACAACTCCAGAAGCAATGGGAACAATTCATTGCCCATGCTATTTATAATGGCCTTTTAAGCGCTTTCTCGCAAGGACGCAGGGAGCCGGGGGCAATGCTGCAAAAAGGGGTCTTTTATAACTTGCAAGTGAGAACGAAGGACATACTTACTGTGCCACCTTTGTGCTCATCACAGTGGTCAGTGCTGAACTATTCCTTTGGCTGTGGTGTATGCTAGTTTTTTAGATGATACAGGAAAACTATGAATACACTTGAATCATTAGATAAAATTTCCTGCATAATTTAGCATAGGGATAAAATCTACAAACCTATATACGCCAACTTGTCCAAAGATTTTTTTTTTTTAATTGCTCAATTAGAAAAGTTTGAAAATAATCTTTTCTATAAATTCATAGAGCTTTGTAGAGTATGCATAAATCCTTCACACAGCTGACTGCCCTGATGCTGCTGACATAGATCCGCATTCACACTTCTCCTGAATGTGTTAGTTATCCCTCCATTCAATTCCTCTCTTCTCTAGGCTACATGCACACAAATGTTGTCTTTACCTGTGTGCTATCTGTTTTTTTTTTGCAGATGGCACACTCACACATTGATTTCAATGAACACATGTACATGAATGTATTTTTCATGGATCCGTCAGGAGGCTGTAGAAAACTCAGGTATTATTCCTCCCCATGTTTGTGGCCCGTGCCTTCCCACCAAAAAAATGGATGTCACAGGGGATCACACCTGTGTGTCATCCGCATGAGGTGCGTATTTATGTATGAGTTGCTAGTTAACACAATCATGTGATCCTTCAAGGGGTTGACTTCATTTGCCAGCCTTTCATATTTTAAAAAAAAAAGATGACATAAAGATGATACTCGGCTCTTTTTTATTTTACGGAAATACAAACGGATTACACACTGGTGACATATGGACCTCAAAAATAGACCACGTCATTCGCAGGTAGCCTTATAGAAAGATAGAAGGGTGATAGAAGGCTGATATGTGTACTATTACATTGGCTGAAAAGTCATCTCCCAATCCATTGAAAGGGTATTCCATGAATATGGAATACCCACAGTGGACAAGGGCCAGTAAGATGTGGGCTGTGATGCTCTGGTACTTTCGGTTTCAGGACCTGATGTCTTGGTGATTTCAGGACCTGCTTCATCCAATTACTAGCGTCTATGAAACAGGAGGAAACACAGGAAATTATGTTTCATTTCCAAGGAGGCCAGTCATTGGATGCAGAAGATCCTGTGCACCCCTGGTGGTTTAGGCTGGCTACAGGGCCTGAAACCAGCTGTACTGGAATAGAGCAGGAACTGGGGTAGGTTTTTTTCAGTATTCCAACTTGGGAGTTTTCCTTGTATATTTAAAGCCATTTATCCCCTGTCCACAGCACAGGGGATAGATGATGGATTATAGAGGCATCCAACTGCAGAAAGCCCTGCAATGGGTAGAAGAGGGGGCATTTTATATACATCTATATGTCATGAGATTTATTTTGGACCAAAACCTTCACATAACACAATTAATGATTAATATATGTCAAATGCTATTACGGCCACTGAGATAGACAAATCAAAAAGAAAATACAGTGCACATATCCTTTAAAATCTTTGGACAAGTTGGCATATATAGGTTTGTAGATTTAAGGCCTATGCTAAATTATGCAGGAAATTTCATGTAATGATTCAAGTATATTCATAGTTTTCCTATATCATCTAAAAACTAGCATACACCACAGCCAAAGGAATAGTTCAGCACTGACCACTGTGATGAGCACAAAGGTGGCACAGTAAATAAGGACATAGTTTTGCTCATATACAAGTCACTGGTCAGACCACACATGGAATATTGTGTACAGTTTTGGGCACCAGTGTATAAAAAGGATATAATAGAACTGGAACGGATGCAGAGGAGAGCAACCAGGATTATTAGGGAGTGGGGGGGGGGGACTAAAATACAATGACAGATTACTAAATTTGGTATTACTCAGTTTAGAAAAAATAAGACTGAGGGGAGACCTCATTACAATGTCCAAATACCTGAACAAGGATCTATCCAAAGATCTTTTTATACCTCGGCCTGTGACCAGGACAAGGGGGAATCCTCTGCGCCTAGAGGAGAGGCGATTCTACCATCACCATAGACAAAGGTTCTTTCCTGTAAGAGCAGTGAGACTGTGGAACTCTCTGCCGCAGGAGGTTGTTTTAGTGGACTCAAGTTCAAGACTTTATGGAGAGCAAAAATATCAGGAGCTATGGGGAAGTCTTTTTCCATCCTTATATACTATTCTATGAAGATCATTCTGTAAATACATATCCATAATAAATATATTTAAATAATAATTTCACAGGGAAACATCCAATAACTGAATGCCAAATTTAGAGTAAACACACATAGAAAGAAATACAGTGGCTAGTGACAAAATGTTTTGTTGTGGCAGACAGAGGGTGAACTGTTGACCATGGGTAAGCTATGAATTTACACTCATAAGGATGTGGCTGAATGCAGCTATATTAAGGATGAATACTAATTAATTTTTATCATTGAAATGCACAAGCACTTTACTGCTAACTAGTTTTGTATAAAGCTGTTTGTTTATGTACACATATAAGTTTAATGAATTAGTGGGACTCCTTCCTTTTTTATGTATCAATCAGCACTGCCCATGCTTGAATCCAGTGTTGTATCTCCATGGTTAATTGTTGTGTTCTGTTGTGATGTTCTAATGTTTCCTCAAAAATGATCTGCCATTTTTATGATTTTATGTATTTAATAAAGTTTTTTTTATATCAGTACAATAACTTGTTATGAGTTGTCTTGGTTTTTATGGTAGGTATACTATTACAAATGTAGTGAATAAACAAAAATCAATGTGCCAAATAGTATCCAATATTACCAATAGTAAGCAAGTGGTTTTAATGTTAGGGCTGATTTCAGTCTTTGCACATTGTACCGACATGTACTTGAATTTCCCTAGTACTTTTTTAGTTGCAACATAATAGAATGCTATTCATAGAGCAGTGATGGCGAACCTTTTAGAGACTGAGTGCCCAAACTACAACCAAAACCCACTTATTTACCCTGATGTGCCAATGTGCCATTTTAAGCAGTAACTTATTGCTACCTGTTCTTCCACTTCTTTAATTGTATCGGCCGCCTGAGGCCACCAATACAGTTGAAACAAGGTGGGCAAATTCAGACTATCATTGTAGCTTGTCTCCAGGGTCTCTGTTTAGGAAGAATGGTGGGTCCAGCAGGAGGACCACAAAGATAATGCACTTCTTTCAACACCTTCTCACTTTTCAAGCAGTTCCAAACAGTCAATGAAGTGTCGCTGTAAAATAGTGCTGAGCGCAACATCTCATAAGTTGCCTAGGACTGCAGGAAGATTTAATGGATTTGTCCGTGTTTCGTCCTAAGCTGATATCCTGAGTGCCCACAGAAAGGGCTCTGAGTGCCAACTCTGGCACCAGTGCCATAGGTTCGCCATCACTGTCATAGAGAGTTATTCACTTAAAATTGTGGTAAATGCACTAATTTTGCATAATTGCACTCGGCTACAGATAACAGAGGTGAATGTAGGAGGTATAGGTGCTGACATATGTAATATGAGATCTATCATTGCCCATGTTGGGGAGGAGATGGTTCTAGGATGTACCTGCACATTCCCTGATAGGTTATCACATAACAAGTCTTAAACAATAAGGTGTAAAATGGAAAATTTTATACAAGAAAACACAACTAAACCTTCACCAGCAAAATTGTATATTGCTACTTTATAGAATCGTCCAGGATTGCTACTTTCTAAGAACCAGTCACATCTTTTTTATGTTTTCAGTTATTTGTATCAGCTCATTTGAGCCAAAACCAGATAAAGCAACTACAGACTGGTATAATGTAAAGAATTGCACCTATTCTGTGTGGGCCAACATTCCAGGTTGTGGCTCACAGTAGCTGAAGGAAATAACTGAAGACTAAACTAAGATGAGAACTGACCTTCACACATATAGCACTACATCTGTCTGCGACGAAGGCTCAGTTCATACTTGCATTCAGCAGGTTATGTTGGACTTTACGTTATTGAGAGCAGAAAAAACAGAAAAACTGACTGTATATTTTCTGCTATAATAACAGATGTGTAATGGAAGATACATTGACGTCTATAGAGAATGTAAGGTTAATAGATAATTTTCTTTTCTCCTTTCAATTTTAGTTTTCATTACTCTCTCCCAAAACAGAGAGTGTAACATAAAGCCCCAATGCAGGTGTGACGTGCATTGTCTAAAATGGAGCAAGGCAGCAGTACCACACATGACCTACAGACAGGTATGGGACCATCTTTATTATAATGTGTGTAAGAGTAAGCCTTAGAAAAAGCTCTCAGCATCGTTTTTACATGTGTGTATTTATCACATTTATCATTTTTCTCAGTGAGATAAGAGACCACACATCCAAACACTGGTGGTGAACGGCTTTAGGAGACTTTATGGTTAGACTCTGTTCCCACTTATGTCATGGACTTTTATGGATGGGTTACACGCACCTCCATCAGTGGGTTTAGAATACAGTGAAAACAAGGAGGAGCACTGTAAAATATGTGTGACAAAACACACTGGAAAATATCATGAGGTAATTATACTCAAAGGAATTGGCCATTGATAAGAAAGTTTACCATAGTAAGTACAAGACCACTATAGGGTCACCCATAAACTCTATCAGAAGTTTGTAGGAGCTGTGGCCAAGTGCACGGCCCCTTGATCTGCAGGAAGTCAGCAGGACATCCAAAAACACAGGAAGTCCTGAGTTCTGCTGCAGGTGGGTCATGTGACTACGGCTCCAACAGACTGCAGAGAAAGTAAGTACATTATGAGTGACTCTATCAATGCATCTATATTAAGGATGAATACTAGTTAATTTTTATCATTGAAATGCACAAGTACTTGTTGTTTATGCACAAACTATTTGTTTATGTACACATATAATTTTAATGAATTACTGCGACTCCTCTATCAAGGTTTTGTACTAATCCTGGGAACATATCTTGGTAGTGGCCAACCCTTACATTAGCAACTGGGTTATTGTGCGGTGAAGAGTATATTTGTACACATTGGCCTACATTTAATAAAGTGTTTGCACCAGTTTTCTGTCTGACTTTGCACTGAAAGAAAGTGCAAATGGATTGCACAAGTATTTATAAAGTGTCTCTGCCAGTTTTGTGTCACGGCTGCCCTCTGTCAGACAAGATGACAAAAATCTGTGCCTCAAGGGGTGTGGTTAGTGGCCTGTCTGAATTTGCGGCACATTTATTACTGACGTGCACCACAGTGCTGCAGCATGAACAAAGTGCACCAAAAGAAAGTGGTGCCTACTTTCAGAGCAGTGCAGGGGGCACTAGATTAATGAAGACCGTGCACCAGTTTTGATGAATCTAGCGCACCCTGCACCCCCCCCCCCCCCCACAGGCAAACTGCACATAGTACAGACTGCAATAGTTTTTTAAAATTGCATTTTCTTCTCTTTCTGAGCCAAATCGTGTTTGATTAGACCCTCATATACTCAAACATGTGCATATCACAGGCTACAAACCACGGATCCGTGAACCCCATGTGTCATGCAATGTCCACAAAATGGACTTTCTGAGTCACAAAGAAGAAATAAGACCAATAAGTAGGGGCAGGCTGTGGCTTTCCTTTTTTACGCACCAATATAAAAGTAATACTCAACTGTGTCTTGCATACAGAGATGGGAATAAGAAGAATCAACTTTTTGTTATGTTTCATTGTTACTTGGTTACTTGCATTTGTTTAGTTTCTTTTACTTTCCAGACTGCAGCAGGGCTATGACATTATTACATACTGGCTTTCAGAATGTGTGTTTTACACCTTTCTGGAGGAGTTGCTGGGGAAGGAGGTGTGAGAGATTTATAGCGTTCCACAGGTACAGATATGATTCTGTGTACCTGTCTCATCCAGGTACCTCTCTCCTCTCTCATGTTATTTCAAGCTTCAAAGAGGTTGTTTGTCAAATGAAATCCCAGGCACTTTCAAAGTTGCTCTGCTCACTCACAGGAAGCCAAGGAGATCCTGGACACCCACACAGCAACATAGAAGTAATGCTTACAGTCATATACAGGTGCTAACCAATCAATCTATACTCTCGTATATGTGCTGTGAAGACACTCAAACATATATTTGTATTATAGATAAAAGAAATTCCCACATTTAAAGCACACCTAACCTTTCAACAACATGAAAACTAACAGTTTTTTTTACTATTTATATGACATGAATTCTGTCATTTTTTTCTAGTTTTCCCCTTTGTAGGCTGTATTTCTTATTCATAGAGATGGTTAGGGGCAACTACCTGCTTAACACTTTCTCCCTCCTATCCAGAAGCAGAATAAGGGAGAATTCAGATGTCTGCATGAAGCAGCCGTGAGCTAGCCACAAAAGATGGCAGCTAGCTCTCAGACACCATAGATGTACAGGGTGGCTACTCTTCAAAAAATAGGGCAGGTCCTATTCGTTCCCTGATTTGCATTGCAGTCACTCAGCTCGCTATTAAGAGGGGAGGGCTGAGGTGCGCTCACCTTTTCCCTCTCCTCCCGGCTTATGGCTCATGGCACACGACCGCCGCTGTGGACGTCTTCTTGTAGCCTTACAGCAAGATTAATAGAAAAGTTTTTGAAAAGCCATAGTAGATAAGGTTGAAAAAAGATATTGGTCTGTCAAGCCCAACCTATAAATCCTAGAGTGGTGATCCAGAAGAAGGCAATAAATCCTGCAAAGTTGCTTCCAATTTATCAAATTAGGGGAAAATTCCTTCCATATCCCAAATATGGCAGTCTGAAAAACTCTCTAGTTCACAAGCCTCCTTACAGCTCTTGCCTACTTGATGACCACCCTAGATGATGGTCTCAAACTTGGCTACGTTCCTTACATTAAATAATGCGAGTAATAGAGATAAGTGAAAACCAAGTCAACAAAAGAGAGTAAGTAAGATGCAAAATTGTTATTGAAAGTAGTCAGAGGTAGAAACCATGGTTGCAAAAGATGTGAGTGCAGTATAGCATCAGGAGGCAAGAGGTGGTCAGGAAACAAAGCAGAATGTACGAAACTGAAATGCAGGTCAGGTAGAATAAATAGAGGTCTAGGCCCAATGCTAGTTTTATACCAGGCTAAATGACTAGGATGAGAGCCAGTTGAGAAAACCACTCAAGGTAAATACATGTACCCTATGTAATTGTGTCACATGAATCACATGAACCAAAAAGCTGTCCCCATCCACAACTTCATTTACAGATGTAATAAATGTCAAATTGACATTGAAGCTGTTGAATGCATTTGCATATTAGGGCTTATATGTATGGCCTTTGTATAAGAGGGGTACAACTAAAGCAAAAAAAAAACATTACGCAGAGGCAGGAGATCTCTGCCCAAAAGATAGATGTGAATACAATGGGAGCAGCATGGGTAGGAAAAAAGCAGTAGTGGGCAATGCTGTTAGTTTCTTGTTGGTGCATGGCTTATGAAATTTACTCCCTGGTGTACAACCGAATATTCACCCCACCATTCTACAAACTGTGAAATACTCAGTAGTACAATATGTTTACATAAGGAATTATAGTGTTTTTTTGGGTATTATGTGACTTGTAATGTAAAGAGTCTTGCAGCCTTCCCCTCTACAACCTCTACCTGTACATTTGCAGTCCTCTCTGCACTGTTGGAAGGAGACCTAGCTGCTGTGACTGTGACTACTGCTCAAGTTTCTCACTTCTAGGTTTTCTGAGATCTCAGCCGTTATTTCACAGTAAAAGGGATTTTATCAGGAATGGAGGGGACATGGTAGGAGCCGCGTAAATAGAGAAAAAGCCACATTCCTCTGCCAAGATAAATGACATTATTTCTTGCATGTATTTGTACTGTTGCTTTATGCAAAGCTTATTGAAAAGTTACCGTATTTTTCGGACTATAAGGCGCACTAAAAATCCTTTGATTTTCTCAGAAATCAAAGGTGCACCTTATAGTGGGCCCTATATATGAACCATACTTACAGACAACAGCTGCCTTGAACTGTGCACAGGTCTGCCACTCCGGTGCGCCTTATATGTGAACCTAGACGTTTTAGCAGGCATTTATTGATGGTGGGCCTTATACTCCGGTGCGCCTTATAGTCCGAAAAATACTGTAGTTAGTATTTATATATGTCAGTTTATCAACATTTCATCTACATGGCACAATTGTATACTTTACATGATAATAGTAAACTTTGTAATACACTTTATTAAACAAATATGTACCCGTGCCCTTTTACCCCTACATTTCCTCCATATTTAACTCTTAACAAACAGTCCCTGGATATTTTTATCAAGGAAAATAAGCTCTAGATATCAAAAGAGTTTTCCTTTAGTCTTATCTATCTGATGTGGATGGAGCTCTCTCTATACCCTGCAGGAGAAGAGCAGAGAAAAGCAACAGAGAAGCTGCTTTCCTAAAAGGGAACCTGTCACCAGGAGCTCTTTATCTGGTGACAGGAAAAAAGTGTACACATTGCCAAAGAGTTTTCATAATAAAACTTTTTCAGTAAAAAAGATAAGTTAGATAAAAGATTACCTTTCTGTATGCAGAGCTGTGTCCCTAGTGAGGAGTGGGGTAGACATGTATGATGTCGTAAGGGGGAAAGTGATGGCAGGTGTCAGGAGGAAACATGGGGACATGGGAGTTTTTTTAAAATTTGAAATCGATGCACGACATTGCTGTTATCCGAGGATGGGGGAGGGGGGAGGGTCGCACCTCACTGGCCACTTCCAGGGGACTGGGGACACAGCTCTGCATACAGAAAGGTTATCTTTCATTTAACTTATATTTTTTTTCGGAAAAAGACAGTTTTACTATAAAAAACTTTTTGGCAATGTGCACACTGTTCTCTATGTGGACATGGGGGAGCCAGAAAAGGGGTCTTCTGATGACTGGTTCCCTTTAATGAAGTATATTAGCAATTTTACTAATATCACCTGCTCTGTGCATTTCAGAAATATAATGACATTTACTTTAAAGGTTTAGTTACTCTTTAACTGTTTGGTATACATTATACCACTGGTCCAAACCACCAGATTCATTTCATGGTAATTTTAAAAGGAACCTGTCACAAGATTTTACCCAATTATACTACCAGGTATGGTATGAAATGGCATTTCTAGAATTCCTTCTCTTATGTAAATCTTTATAGTGTCATATTAAAGATAAAAATCTAATCTTTCAGATTCCATCAGACTTGTGTCATCTTTGTGAGCTGCAAACTTTTGTTTCTCCTAACAGTCTTGACTTTTTCCTGTAGAACATAGTAATCCACCTACTCAAACCCATCACAAACACCCTCATCTCCCGAGGAGGAGTGAAGAAAATATTTAGCACAGTTATTACCCATTTTCTCTGGAGTGCTGAGTAGCATCTTCTATAAAAGGGTGTAGACTGGGTCAAGGATCAGGGATTGTTTTCAGCTATAAACAGGAGTGAAATCCTGATGCAACTCAGTAAAATCATGTTTAGATTAAATCAGTTGTTTTTTTGTGAGAAGCACCAATACCATATTTTTGCATTCATTTTAATAAAGTATTTAGCGATATGATGGTCTCTCATGTTACTGAGACCTCTGGTAACAACTGACAAGTGGGGCTACTTGGAAGAATATGAAATATAAAGCAATTTCTGTTTTGTTTAACCAGTTTAATTCCATAGTGGTTCATTTTATGTCTTCAAATAAACCACTGCTATTTTTTATTATAGCATTTTGTACACTGCAGATTCATACTGGAGAGTCATGGAGAGATTTCATCCAACTTGAAGGGGTTCCCTGGTATGGAAAATTTTTTATGGTGTAAAAAACAAATAACTTTTTAACTTTTTATTTCTTACTGGGAGTCTGTATATATATATTAATTATGGGGGGTTGTATATATATTCATTACTGGGAGAGCTAGAAATATTTATTATTGGATGGCTATATACGGTATATATATATATGTATTACTGGGAGTTCTATGTATATTCATTACTGGTGGAGCTAGATATATTACGGTAGTTACTGGAGGGCTATATAAAAATGTATATACTATTGTATATATACAGTATTCATTTCTAGGGGAACTAGATATATTTATTACTGGTGGGCTATATATATGTATTACTGGGACCTGTATATAGATTCATTACTGGGGACCTGTATATATATTCATCACTTAAGGAACTAGATATATTTATTACTGGTGGTACTCGAGTATAAGCCGACCCAAGTGTAAGCCGAGGCCCCTTAATTTTACCACAAAAACCTGGGAAAACCTATTGACTTGAGTTTAAGGCGAGGGTGGGAAATGCATTGGTCACAGCCTCCCCATTTATATAGCCTGCCGGACCATGCCCCAAAGTATATAGCCAGCACCTGCCCCCCCCCCAGTATATAGCCTTCCAGCCCATATCCCCCAGTATAAGCCGGGTTTGGGTTTTCAGCACATTTTTTTGTGCTGGAAAACTGGGCTTATACTCGAGTATATATGATATGTATTACTGGGGGACTGTATATATGTAAGTGCGGTCTATACCTATATTTTGCACTGGGAGTGGGGCTGTATATATTTATTACAGTTGTGAAATGAAGCAGGCGTTGATCATCCTTATTCCGAGGTAAGGATTGGGGTAAGTATAGGTTATTTAATATTTTTACACCTTCATGGAGCCCATAAAAATTAATATCAAATTTGTGTCAAACTATGACTGAAGAATTTGTAGCACATGCATAGTCAAAAATATGCCACATGAAAAGTCATTCCTAGAGGTGTTTATATAAAGATTTATATAAGAATTTGGGAGTGCTATAAAAACAATACAAATCTTATACTCACCTTGTCCAGTGCTCTTATTCTATAATTTTTTTTAGGAGCCTGGACAACCCCTTTCATTTATTCTACCCTAAGACCTTGTAGGCTATAATCATGGAGAGCCATGAAACTAAGACATAGAGCTAAGATATTTGGTTGTAAAACAGTAGGATAGTCATAAACAAGACTTTGTAGAGGATGCTTTTACTTTCAACATCCCTTTTTTGTAACTCGATATATACATGTACTTAGGGTGTTGTGATGGAAGGTGACAAGTAATACATATCTGGTGTGATGCTACTATGCTATTAATGAAACAGGTGTAATACTTCTGTGCTAGTAATAACTAACACGTATAATAGTGTAATCTGCTGCAAAGCTTAAAGTTTCCTGTAGAAACGTATATGAAACTTTTAGATATTTTGCCCTTGATTATATGTATGCAGTTCTTTTGATGAAATAGCTAAATGATAAGCTTTAATACGGACGGGGAAACCCATGGAAGAAATTGTTGCGAGGAAGACCCCAGTAAATCCGGTAAATAATAACCGTGGGCTTTGTGAGTCACAGTACACCGGGGACCTTTCATACTGAGGGGGAGTATATGCACTTTATACACAGAAATGTTGTAAGCTAAGTGCTGTAATACTGACATTACACTCTGGAAACTTTCACACAATGAGAGTGTTAACCCCTCATTTCACTCTGAAGATAGTGCCACCGTATTGTTACATACAAGATAGGTTCCATAGGTTTGTTCTTAAGTTGAATTTGTATGTAAATCGAAATTGTATATTTTATAATTGTAGTTCCAGACAAAAAAATTTTTTTGCCCCAGTGACAATTGGAGTTTCAAAACTTGTAGAAAATGTTTCCAACACCAACAGATGAGACATTATTAAGGCATACTTAAATCTGCCATACAGTCAAGCATGATAAAGCAGGGACACTTACTCATAGATCTAGGCACTGTGACTGGTAAACTTCTTATATTTGTTATCCATGGCCTCCTTCCTTCTAAAAATCTATTTTAATAATTAGGCTAAAGAGCCAGGTTTTTTTACTAGAGGCCCTCTGAGCTGTAGCTTCACAGGTTGCTAAACAGTCTTATCCTCCCTTCTCCTACTTCTTACCCTCCGTTCCCCTTCCTTAGTTTCAGCACAGTGAGAGAGGGGAAGTTTTCTTAACATTGTAAAAACCCGTGAAGCTACAGCACTGAGGGCTCTGGGAACACCCCAAGAGCCCTTCTGACTAACTAGAATACTTTTAGAAGGAAGGAGACCATGGGTAACAAATATAAGGAGATTGCCGCAGTCACAGTGCCCGGATCTATGAGGAAGTGTCCCTGGTTTATCATGATGGATTTTGATGGTGGACTTCCTTTAAGACAATAAATAGCATACTAACAGATTGAAGGTAAAGCAGGAGGATAGGTTTCCTATAGCTGACCATACAGCACATATAACATGTATATTGGTTGTGACCACACAAATTATTAAGTGATCAATACACCATGTAATTGGTATGGGGTCCTCCTAACTCCACTAATGGCATATAAGGATTGCACAGTTGGATTTGGGGTGGAGCTGAATAACTATTTGTGGGACAGTTATCTAGAGTGTACAGAATAGATTAAGACTGACATATCATTTTGCAGAAGTCAGAGGAGTAGGACAGAACAGCTGCTAGCATACATCAGTTTCTGGCATAAAATTATAGTAAATCTGTTGGGCGATAACTTCCTTTGAGGACCATCCATTTTATGGAAAATTGGCATCAAGGCCATAAAGTAGTAAAGAGTCACAATACATGTGCAAAACAAGGATTTTACAAATTTGTGACAATGAGTACAGAGGGACTGATAATTTCCCCTATTAGGGGAATAATGAGGACATATAATTGCTGTGACTATTACATACATGTACACATCACTACAACACCCAACAAAATATCCCTTTATCCCCTCCTTTAAAAATCCATAACTGTTTTATTTTTCCATACACAGGCGGTCCCATACTTAAGAACACCTGACTTACAGATGACCTCTAGTTACAAACGGACCTCTGGGTGTTGGTAATTGACTGTACTTTAGTCTTAGGCTACAATAATCAGCTTCAAGAGTTATCACAGGTGTCTGTAATAAAGCTTTATTGTTTTTCCTGGTTCTTATGAGAATCCAACATTTTCAAAATCCAATTGTCACAGAGACCAAAAAATGGCCTGTGGGTGGATTAGCGTGCCAAATTGCCCTGACAGGTTCTCTTTAAGGTGTTAATGTTGCAACTGAGTGAATTTGTGTTCTGATAAACTTGCACCATGTGTGGTGGATTTACCGGGCCGAAGGCAGAGCAGCTGAACTGCACTGATGTGCCGAGTTCAGTTCATCTTTTCTACTTTGGGAACGTAAATCTGACACACGCAACACGTTTGTTTCTCTTGTTTTGCCCATTTAAAAATCATTCAATTTGTTGCAATATTTTGTAGCTGGAACAATATAAATGTAATTTTCTCTATTTCCCATGTGGTTAAACAGATAACAATAAACATTTCTATATGGCTTTATGGGATTTAGAGACATAAACAGACATAAGATGGTTCTGTCGGTCCTGTTTTACTGTCTTTTTTAGAATGCTTGATGAGTAGAAAGAGTCATTAGTGCACTGCATATTAAATCTTGTCCAATTACTTGTAACCATGAATATAGCTGCCTTCATAGCATACAACATGTACCGCATCCATATACCATACTGCAGTACCCAGTGGCGTAACTAGAAGCTGATGGGCCCCAGTGCAATGTCTGTGCCAGCCCCCCGACTATAATGTATGGTTTACAGTAATAGTCATCTTATATGGGAAAGTGACACATTATGGGCCCCCTAAACCTCTTGGGTCCAGGTGCAATCGCAACCTCTGCAACCCTCTAGTTACGCCCCTGGCAATACCATAGACTTGCATGTTATCATATCTCAGTGATTAGTTCAGTTAAGTGTGATCACTTTACTGTAAGCTGTAAGTATAGTTTGCCTGTGATTCCACATTTATCTGTAGCCGGCCTTAGGGTGATTTTAGGTGTGTGTTAATCGCCCCAGGTAATACGTGCAGTTTACTGCTTGCTGCATCCTCTGCATCTTGAGACAATATCAACTCAAGCTGCAGCCTAGCAATACCAGCAAGCTACAAAGATTACAGCTGTCATATGCATAATAACACCAACAATGTTGTCATATTAAAATCATAACTTTCTGACATAATAAAGCAAAGTAGTGGCCAACCCAAATGTACCTATCTTCTTGAGAATTATATGGTTAATAGTATATACAGGCAGTCCCCAGGTTATGTACAAGTTAGGTTCTGTAGGTTTGTTCTTAAGTTGAATTTGTATGTTAGTCGGAACTGTATATTTTATAATTGTAGCTCCAGACTAATTTCTCTCTTTGGTCTCGCAATTGGATTTTAAAAATGTTGGGTTGTCATAAGAACCAGGAATAACAATAAAGCTTCATTACAGACACCTGTGATAACTGTTATAGCTGATCATTGTAGACTAGGGCTAAAGAACAGGAAATTACCTATTACCAGAGGTCCATTTGCAACTAGGGGTCGTCAGTAAATCGGGTTTTCTTAAGTAGGGGACTGCCTGTACTCCATTATATGCCAATGCTTATTAATTTATATCCAATATTACTGCTATCCCTACAGCATGTCAACAGACATAACGGCTCATTCACATGGCATTGCCTACGACATCAGCCCGTAAATTAGTGCATGGAGTCTGTTCAGAAAAAGCCCATAAATTATCCTATGTACTTACATCGGGCCCTGAGATGGGGAAAGGGGGTTACAAGGTGGTGGTATACATCTAGTTCTGGTTTGGAGAACCAGGGAAAAGTGGGATACTATCCAACTTGCTTTCATATATTAGCGTATTTAGGAATAGACTGCCTGCTCTGATATGTGGAGTTTTGCATTTATTGGGACCCTCACGGACAACTTTGTCACTGATTACAATGGCCCAGGTCTATTAAACTGTCTGCGCCAGTTTACTGTCATACTTTGTACTAAAAAGAACTTCTTTGGAGCTTGTACATGTATTTAAGAAGTGTCTGTGGCAGTTTTGTGTTGCGGCTGCACTGGGTCCGACAACACAGAAAAAAGTTGGTGCCACATTTAATACAGCCGACAGAATTGTGTTGCATGCTGTTTGTTAAAAAGATGGTGCTCCCTTCCAGAGCAGTGCAGGGTGCACCAGATAATTCAAGACCGTGCACCAGCATTCAATAATCTGCCACATTGCGGGCCAATATGTGTAATGTGCGATTGTATGAATTCTACAGCAGTGTTTTAATTCTTTTCCTGCCTCAAATTTCTTAATACATAACAAAGCATGCGTTAGTTCATCTCACAACACTCATAGAAACTGAAAAAAAAATGTAAAATAGTAAGAAGTACAAGATGGGCCCAGCTGTCACATTGCTACAGCAGATTGCATCAACCCTTAATAAAAAGTCTATTGCCTACATACTACATATTAATTCATGAACTGTAATGTATCCAAATTTTCTATATAGATTATACAGTCTATTTGATAATGCTCATCGTGATGAATATATAAAACTGGAACCTCTTTATTTACGTGATATAATGCACATCCACAAATTCATCACTACTGGGCACATGTATTTCTCAGCAGCTTTTACTATGCTAACATTCATGTGAGATAACATACAAGAAGCTGTGAAATTTTGGTTTTAAGCAGTTGATGGAAAAACTGTGAAATGTGAAACAGCAGTGACCAGAACTCTTGGCAGAGAGTATGTAACATGTCATCTCATACAGCTGCTCCATAGAAGAGGGTCCTGCGGCAGACAGGTGTGACTACTCACCTTGACTTCTCTTAGGCTGGGCTTGCTTTCTGCGTTTCTCTTTCGGATCCTCGGACATGATACATGTGTTTTGGACAGTAACTCATCCAATGTGAGCTGAAGTTACTGCAGCTCTCAGTTTCTGACACATACACACATGCTAGGGAGTACCCCACAACTCCCTGTATGATGTCACACGTGGAGGGGCTGTCCTCCAACAAACGAAAAGCCCAAAATGAATTGCTGCCCAACAAATATTAACCCTTTCCGCACACGTCATCTAACACCAGCTTCACATGAGTTTCATTTATTACTAATTCATCTCAGATGAAATTTACAGCTGGTTTCAAGTGTGATAATATCCTGTAAGTTATCTGTGTGCAGTGATATCAGCATTTCTTACTGTACGTAGATCTGTTACCTCCTTCCTGTATATGTTATTAGACATAGTGTAGTGCCAAGTATTGGAAAATTCTGAAAAACCACATAGAAGACATGCCAAATCACATAGAAGACATGCCAACCGATGTCACCAGGTTCTCTGTGAAATGGTAATATGAAGGGGTATGTGACATCTATAGTGATGCACCATACTTCAAATGAAAGGAACAATTGAAAAATACAGCAGACCTTATGTCTGACATATATCTGGCACATGATCAGTGAAGTTGAGGTCTGATGAATCTCTAGTAAAAGAGAAACAACCAAGGGTTACATAGGAACTTTATCTGTAGGTCATCAACATTTTGAAGGTGGAATCTTTTCTTATAATTCCGTATTTGGTTGTTTCTTTGTCATTTCTCAATGAACTTTATGAACAAATAGTTTAGGTGGAGGTGCCCCTATATACACTGACTCTCAGGACCGTCATCGGGAGGTGGGGGGTTAGTGTGACTGTGTTCAGGGGTCCCGAGGAGAAGGGGCCCCAAGTCACAGAAAACTCCTCCCTTCTCAGGTTTAGGGAACTAACTATTATCCTTATCCTTATTATCCTTATTATCATTCTGTGGAGGGTGGAGGGGCCCACAAAATTTGCCAGTCAGGGGCTCCAAACTTCCTGGTAATGGCCCTGCTGACTCTGTCCAATCGATGTTACTAACAGAGAATTGGCACAGTTTTCAGTAAATTATGCAGAATTTTTATTTTTTGTGGACTACAATATATTTATATCAGGGGCATAACCAGGAAAGACTGGGTCCAATAGCAGACTTCTGAATTGGGCCCCCTATATAAATATTTGTACAATCACAATTTCTGGCAGCCAAGAGTGCAGGTCCTGAGTGTCAATGGGCACTGAAATACTGGAGTAACCCCCTACTTGGTAGCCAACTGGTGCCTGGTGTGGTCTGATGGGAAGCTCTAGTGAGCAGCCTTGGTGGTAGCCGGTAATCAGGCAGCCATAGCGCCACCACCGGGTGCCATCACAGTGGCTTGTGGCGTCTGCCTGGTCGAAGCAGACACCAACACCACCATCTATACCTGTAGGTAACCGGCCTAACCTATGTAACCCTTGTTCGTAACTTGTGTCTACTGTGCATTGTCTACCTGTAAACCATATGTCTCCTGTAAATCTATACAACCCCTGTATTGCATAAATCATGTATATGGTATTGATGTATGCATTTTAGTAACAAGCAACAAGTAAGGAAAGAACTAACAAAAAGCAAGTCTAGTAATTTGTAAATGTCTGTTCACTAAATGTATGGTGTTATCAAACATATGTAACTTTATGCTGGGAACTATGTACAAAATAATTTCCCCACCTGGGAATCAATAAAGTAGTATCTTATCTTATATACATACATATACAGTTCTTCTCTCGTACAAAGTTATGCAATCTTACAAACATACACACATTTATCTACTCATGCGCAGATACATACAGTATATACACAACATATACACACATAAGGGGATTATTTATCATTAGACTGGCTCCTTGCGAAAGTTCTATGTCTGTATTTGGACCTCTGCTGTGCATCAGATTCATTAAAGTGGCTTTGGCCCTTTAAAAAAAAATTATTTTGCTCTAATTGCTTACCTATTTAAAATCAACTTCAAAATCATGTGCAAAAGAAATGAAAAGAGCTGAAGAGATTCTGAGATGAGTCACTGCAAGAGGCTGAAGGGAGAGCCATATAAGCCACATTTCTGGAATTGTTTTATTCTAGAATTGACAGTGTTTGTGGAGAATACATATGTGCATTTATTATGTCATGTCTTTTTAATTTGAATTTATACAAAATCTGAGCAAAATATAAGTGTTGATTATAAGATAATATGTAACCCCTTTACAGTAGTACTTAACCCCTTAATGACCGCCCTATCAGGATTCTAAGGCGGTCATTAAGGGTACTTCTTCTGACGTGACGCCGTTCTACAGCAGCACGTCAGAAGAGGATTTTGGGACACCGGGTACTGCTGGTGCCGGTTTCGGGCTGTGATATCACAGCCCAGACCCGCAACTAACACCTGGGATCAGAAAATCTCTGATCCTGCGTGTTAAACCCCTTACAAGCATGACCGCGGTGTGTAAGTGTGTCCCCCGTGGATCGGACCCCCCCCCCGGTGTGCTTACCGGGGGATCCGATCCCTCCTGCAAGTGTATTGCAGTGTAAAGGCTTGAACAAGCGATCAGATGAACGCTTGTTCAAGCGAAGAAGTGAAATTTAATTAAAATAGTGAAAATTAAAAAAAAGTAAAAATCATTTTATAATAATTAAATAAAAGTAGCCTAATCAGCCCAATTACTTATAAAAACAAAATAAAGTATATAAAACATAAAAAACACAAAAAAGTACATATTTGGTATCACCACATCCATATCAATCTGTACAATAAATCTAAAACAATATTGAACCCGATCAGTGAACAACGTAAAAAAAAAACCCCACAAAAAACTTCCCGTAGTATACAATTTTTAATCAAATACCCTCTCAAAAAATGTTCTTAAATGTGATTAAAAAAAATTTACGGGCCCTTATATGATACAACTGAAAAGAACAACTCTTTTCGCAAAAAATAAGCCCTTAACTAGACCTGTCAACATAAAAATATAAAAGTAAAATAGTAAAAAAATTTGATTTTCTCCAATATTGGTTTTGCTCAGTAAAATTGAGCAAAGATAAGAAAAACTATATAAATGAGGTTTCACCGTAATCGTAATGAACCAGAGAATAAAGATAAAATATTAGTTTTATGTTATGGTGAGCGGGGGGAAAAAAAGCGCTAAAAATCTAAATTGATAATTTAGCTTGTATCCCCCTTGAAATAGTTCTTGAAAATCTCATGAAAAAGCTAAAGACCCCACAAATGAATTATCTATACATTGTTTCTCACCTCGCAAATAATAAGCCCAAAAAAAAATTAAAATTTTATAGCCTGTACATTGTGGCAATACAAATCTGCACTGAATGGCGCTGTGCCCATACAGCAGTTCACCACCAAATATGGGGTATTGTTACACTGGGGAGAAATTGGGCATCAAACGTTGTAGAGAATTTCATCATTTTAGTCATTACGAAAGTGTCATTTTAGGCAGAAAAGGTAAAAAGTTTCTAAATCACAAGTCCATTTTGTTTTAACCATGTGAAAAACTTAAAGGATTAATAGACTTAATAGAAGTTGTTTTACATACGTTGAGGGGTGTAGTTTATATAGTGGGGTAATTTATGGGGTTTTACTATTATTTAGGTTTTTCGTGGTCACTTGAAAGCTGAGTTGTCCCCCAAAATGTGAGTTTTGGCGATTTTCATGAAAATTTTAAAAATCGCACCTAAAGTTCTGCACCTCCTAACATCCTAGAAAAATGAGAGGTCACATAAAATATCATTCCAACATAAAGCAGCACATAAAGCACTTAAATTTTACCGCTATTATGAAGTACAATGTGTCTTGAGAAAACAATATCAAAATCACCAGGATACGTTAAATCGTTCCGAAGTTATAACCAATTATGGTGACACATGTCAGATTCGAAAAGTCGAGTATAGTCATTGAGCTGAAAACAAGCGTTGGTGGTAAGGGTTAAAGGACATCTACCGCCATATTTACTGGTGGTACACTATCCCCACTGACATGCTTGTTACCTTAGAGGGTACTACGGAACCTTTTTTGTTGTTCTTTTTATGCTCTGTTTTGCAGAGAAATTGACTTTATAAAAATATTGTAATGAGCTGAAGGTGCTCCGGCCTACGTCAGCCGAATACCTCACCAATTATTCAAGTTCTTATAATCAAAATTCATTTTCTGTCCCTACCGCTAGTGCTGCAGACAGCCATTGACATCAACCAGCTGTCTGCAAGTTTCATGCATGCGCAGGAACACTTTCCTTGTGCAGCTGGCTGGAGACCAGTGCAGCTGTGCAAGGAAACCTGGCTGGTCTCTGTGTTAATTTGCATACATTAATGATACAGGCAGTCCTCAAATTAAATACACCAGACTTACAGATGATCCCTAGTTCTATTAGGACCTCTGAATGCTGATCAAAATGAAGCATGATAAAAATCAGGAACAGTTTTCTGATGGACTTTTCACATTCTTTCACATGCAAACTGCTTACACATGTATTTAAGAAGTGTCCGCGCCACTTATGTGTTGCATGTGACCCTATTCTGCACACGACACTGAAAGGAGCATTCCGGTGCTCAGTCAGACCATATGTAATATGCAAAGTCTGACAGAAGTCTGTTGTATGCTCCATGTTAAAGGTATACCAAAAAAAAGTTGGTGCACTCTGTTGGAGCAGTGCAGGGGGCACCAGATTCATGAAGAACGGGCACCACAAATCCTGAATCTGGTACCCCCTGCACGCTACACAGGCAAACTGCACTGTTTTTAGTAAATGTGTCCCAGTGACTTCGGTGATCTTGTTATTCATGGCCTCCTTCCTTCTGAAATAAAGAAATAAACTTTTAAAATTATGAAGGTCTCCTGGGGGTTTTACCAGAGCCTCTGTATGCTGCAGATTCACAGGCTGTTACAATGAGAAGAACATGTCTCACCTTCCCTCTTCTCTCTCCCTCCACCCTCTGACTGTGTAATATAGCAGCAGAAGGAAGTGCAGGGTGAGGGGAAACCTACTCTACTTATTGTAACAGCCTGTGAAACTACAGCAATTAGGGGCTCTGGAAAACACCCCTTCTAGCCCTGCAGGTTTATTTGCATCATTATAACAGTTGATTTTAGAAGGAAGGAGGCAAGGAATAACAAATATAAGAAGATTACCACAGTCAAAGTGTCTGGATCTATGAGTAAGTGCCCCTATATTGAACATTATCGGGTCTCCACATAGTAAGCTTTGTAATATACTTAGTATGTAGGCTCTGGGAGTGGACAGATTCTACATCCGGATCACAAGAACTGGAATGGTGACCATACTGAAACAGGCCAAGAGAATATGTTATGCAGACTCTAGGAATGGATAGATGACAAAGGCAGAGACAGAGGGCCTTGACACTAATCCCCTTCCCAGCCTTCCCTACCTAATTGCCTCACATTATCCTAAGCGGCAATCGACAACTAGTTGATGTTCCCGTCCAAGGTCGTAACTACAGTGGTAGCACCATAGCAGCCGCAGTGGGGCCTAGAGTGTCACTAAGGAATGGAGGATGTGCACCATTATATACATATTATGCTGCACATTGTAGAGCATAATATGTTTATAACATATATGTGATGTATATACAGGCGGCCCCCTACTTAAGGACACCTGACCTAAAGACAACCCATAGTTACAGACAGACCCCTCTGACCTCTGGTGAAGCTTTCTGGATGCTTTTCTATAGTTCCAGATTACAATGATCAGCTGTAAGGTGTCTATAATGAAGCTTTATTTTTTTCTACAATTATAAAATATACAGTTTCGACTTACATACAAATTCAACTTAAGAACAAACCTCCGGACCCTATCTTGTACTTAACCCGGGGACTGCCTGTATTCCGTATATGTATGTGTATCAGTGATGTGTATATGCTGCATGTGTATATGGTGTATGGTGTCTAAATACTGTATGGGGGATATTTCTTTATATATATTAATTAATATTTATAACCCCGCCGCTGCTCTTGCGCGGCCCAATACATCAAGAGGCTTCAGCCTTCAGTGTTTATTTGTATGCCAGGCCTTGTGTGGCGTACAAATAAACTCAGCAGGCGAGTTTTCACATGTTAAAATTTTCCGGCTGCAGCAAGTATGCAGGCGTGGGGACAGTAACTTCCCGCACCAGCCCACTTCTGTCCGCCAATCCCCCCTTTATTGGGGTAAATAATCGCAAGTGCCAGCAATAAGCTAGCATTCGCGATTATTTCAGGGCTTCTCAGCCACTGACGTGGTATCAAGTCCCTGATAAATATCCCCCTGTGTGTGCATATATGCTATATGGCTGTATATGGCACATATTTTTTATGTGTATATGCTCTATTTGTGTAGATATGTGTGTATAAATGTAAGTGTGTATAAATGTGTATGTGTTTATGTATATAGGTATATAAATATGTGAATATATATGAGTGTTATATGTATATTTTTAAGTGGGAAAGGGGGCCCTGTTCAGAAGTCTGCTATGGGGCCCTGCCTCTCCTAGCTATGCACCTGTTAACTTCCTGCACCAAAGTGCAAAGCATAGAGACAAAGAGACAAGACAATAAAATTACAGAAGAATAGTCTCCACAGCTGAGGGCACAAGATCACTAAGCAAAAGCATAGTCTGAATTTAAGTAAAAGGTTCAAAATACCAAGATACAAAAAGCAGAGTAACAGGATAATCAGGAGCTTGCTAAGAACTAATTATATAACAGGCTATGAGTACAGATCGAGATGCTTATGCAACATCCACCACCAGGGCCTAGCCTTTTCTTGGGGGCCTGGAGACAGCCGAGGCCCAAAATACCGGAGTGGCTGGCTAGTGGGGCCTGGAGGCACGCTGATGTCACGGTGCTTGGTATGAGGACCGGAGGGCTGACCTACAGCCTGGCAGGTCTCCAGCAGGTGTGTGCAAGAAATATGGAGGGAGAGGCTGATGTATTTGTTTCTCCCTGCAGCAACCCCTGAGGTGTCTGTAGGATGACTCCCTGTGTGATGGATGGGGAAGCCCGTGGTGGTAATCAGCCATCCAGGGATCAGACGGAGGCAACATTGTGCAAATCAACTTACAGTTCTTTATTGAACAACAGGCAGTGGCCAAACACTATAACACAGCAGATACTTGGATTCTGGAGCGGTCATGGAGAGCTGGTCCGCAGGAAAGGTGCACATAGCCTGATAGTAGATGTAGGCTGGGCTGGTTCAGGGAGAACTGTGTCCAAGTAGTGGAAGCTGCAGTTCTGTGCTCAAGTCTCCAGACTTGCCCTAAGTGTCAAGCAGTAGGCCTGAGGCACTAGAAGTTCCTGGGATTAGTATCTGTGGAAGCACTGAAGGTGTGCTGCTCAATCTTCTTGGATCAGACCATGAGGTAAGACCATGTGCTCTCACCCAGCAAGGGTTTTATACTCCCCCTGGTCAGGTGGTAGCACCTCTACAATCACATTCCAGTTTTCATAGCAAACAGATCATTGGCTGCTTACATAGACCAGTTAACTGTTGCCTTTCCAGGAAGTATCTACAGCTGCAATTACACTAAATTCTCCTAGCATTACCCTCTGGACGAGTTGCACAGGATATCCAGATAGATGCTGACATGGAGAGGGCGCTATTCGCAACTACCACCTTGACTATACGTTGGCAGGGATGTTGCTCTTATATTAGAATCCATAGTCCCAGAGCAAAAGGTGATTGGAGAGGAATTTCTGTCCTGTATCCACTGAAAAATACTGGTAATGATCCTAAAAAAGTATCTCCTTATAGAGCTCAGGGATATATTCTCTATGGAAAGAGTTAACGTTTAGCCACTTGTCTTTATCTATCTGTTGTGCACAGACCTGAAAAGGCTTTCAGAAACACCAATCAGAGAAATATTTTACCTTAATGATGCATGATTATATAGTATTATCACATGCACTATTCATTTCTGAAATAAAACTAATGGGGCTTATTTACTAAGGGTCCACGGCCGCACGTTTGTTGGATCTTCCGATGTTTTCGGGTCTTGCACGGCTGCGCTGGCTTTCATGCGCCGGAAATTGGGGGTGTACTATCGGACAATCTAACTGATTGGGACTGAGCGCAGGATTTAACTTTCAAATTGTGTTGCACGACCAAGCACTTACATGCACTAGGAAGAAGAAGGTGAACTCCGGCGTACCTGAGCGAGGAAGCGATCCGTGCAGGATATCAGGCGCGGCAGAGTGCATGATCGTCGGACAATGCACTTTCGATTAACTCCTCCAGGGTAAGTAAATGTGCCCTATTGTCTTAACACTTTGCTTAGTTACTTTTATGGAGTCTAACAGTCCGCAAATACCGTATATACTCGAGTATAAGCCGACCCAAGTATAAGCCAAGGCCCCTAATTTTACCACAAAAGCCTGGTAAAACCTATATTTTTTTACTCGAGTATAAGCCAAGTTTGGGTTTTCAGCAGATTTTTTTGTGCTGAAAAACTAGGCTTATACTCAAGTATATATGGTAATCGAAACATGTAGAAACAGCTTTGTGTAGGCCACATTTATAAGCTTTCCTATTTCCAATCTTTTTAGTGAAAATATTTGTAAAAATAAAAAGAGGCCATATATACAGTAACAGAAAAGTGATAGCAGAGTATAGGAATAGTACTGTGATGTGTCCTTTATTTGCAGGATAATAATAATTTGCTATGCCCATTATATAAAAGATAAAAGTAGTTATACTGTTCTCTGCCCATATACTGGAGAAGAGTGGCCATTATGCCATGGTATTATGCCCATTTATGTAGGATATGTATAGTGCTATAACTCCTCCATAGTCAGTAAACTTCAATAAATGGATTATTAGATGATACCAGAAGATAGTGAATTCCCTTTAAATGAATAGGATTTCCCTATCAAGGATTTGCTGACTATGGCGTTTGAAAGCATATTCTGCGCCACTTCCATGATATGTAAAGTCAAGCTGCCATTCCTGTCCATAAAATGGCATGAGCAATCTACCTGCCAGGACTTTAGGAGGATGTATTCAGTCTCATGACTGTTATGCATTGATAAACTGAGTATCTGGACGCCCCTTGTCTACAGTGACAGTAATGAAACGGAACACTGTCTTAAGGTCCTGCATGGTAGAGTATGCACATTTATATTAGCATTATTGTGATGCCTGGATTAATTCCACACTGTAGGTACCTAATTGACATCTCCATGATTACTGTACATCACTATTCATAATTGTAAGCCATAATAATAATGTCAGTTATTATAGTAAAAATGTAAAATCACATTTATTATTATAGTCTTTTCAAGAGGAGCCACAAACACAGTTACATTTTATGCGAGAGGCACTACATCTGGTTTGTACTCCAAACAAAGAAAAGCCATGCTATGCTTCTTATGGGGTTCGGGTGTCCATTATTTGTTTGCTTTGGGGTTCGGTTTATCCTAGTTACGCCCATGTTCTATCTATCTATCTATCTATCTATCTATCTATCTATCTATCTATCTATCTATCTATCTATCTATCCATCTACAGGCAGCAGCACAGCCAATACAGGGATTCCCTAGATTAGGTACAAGATAGGTTCCTTAGGTTTGTTCTTGAAGGGTTATTCCATGAATATGAACTTCTGATACAAAACCCCACAATGCTATAAATAAATGAATAGATCACAGAGCTTAAATAGTTTTCTTATATGATTTACAAAATGTTATGGGCTTTCTAAAGTAGGCGGAGTTATCTCCAAGATGGCTGACATCAACAACTACAAGTCCCAGAATCGTTTATAACTCAGTAACTCCTCCTCCCTCTTATGCTCTGCTCCCAGTGATGATGTAACAGACTGTCCTGCTCTGTTACTATAGTAATGATGTGTAATAGTCATCACTGCACATGGCATCACTTAGATCATGGGTCTCACCACAACACTGGCCATACTGGATGCACTGCAACCACCCGACTACAGCCAAATATAGCAATGATCACATGACCTGCCCAGGCAGGTGCAGGACATGTGATGTGGACATGTGACCAGCGGCCATATTCTGTCCTGTGTCTCCTCCACAGGGACAAAGTCACAGGACTGATTAAGGGATATTTTAATTCTCCATTATAGTTTACGTCCACAACATTTTTCAGCTAACGGAAGCAAAATTTTGAAAAACAATTAATTACATATTATATTTTACTGAACCACTTGAATATGAATTATGCTTATTCCTGGAATACCCCTTTTTGTATGTAAATCGGAACTGGTATATTTTATCATATACCTCCAAACAAAAAAAAATATTTGTCTCTCTGACAACTGGAATTTCACAATTTTGTGCTGTTATGGGAGGAATGATTATCAATAAAGCTTCATTACAGACACCTTACAGCTGATTATTGCAGGCTGGGAGTAAAGTAAAGTATCCAGAGAGCTTCACCAGAGGTCACAGTGAGCAGAGGGGTCCATCTGTAACTAGGGGTCGTCTGTAAAGGTACTTATAAAATGGAAAGAGGGGTGCTATCCTGAAGCCTCTCACCACTGAAGAGTCCACATAAGTAACAAAAAAGGGATTCTTTATTCCACTTTTATTCCACACAAAGTCTTGGCTACTTCCTTGGTCTTTGTCAAGCAGGCTACTTGACAAAGACTGAGAAAGCAGCCGAAACATTGCACAACTTGCAACAACAACCATAAATATTCCCTGCGATACACAGTTATTTGACGTGTTCAATCTGTTATCCATGGTCCTGACTTCAGAGCTGAAAGCTCTGGTTCAAATTGTTATGAATCCACATGAGAATCTATGGAGAATGGCCATGTTGGAATCTTCTGAATCACATATTAAAGAGGACCTGTCACCCATAAAAACGCACTAGGAGATGTTACTAAAGTAAGCAGCTCCTAGTGCTAAAACAGATGCAGCAGTGTTATACTGCTAGCGTTATCGGAAACCTCTGATGACGCTAGCAAACACCGCTGCAGAGTATAATAGAGGTGAATGCTGGATACCGGAGGGCAACGGAAGGTAAGTAGGACTTTATTTTTTTAAGCAGCGCCCTCCCAGCCTCCCTTAGTTTTTTTTCAGAACTCGGACAACCCCTTTAAGGGCCGTGCGCCAGTTTTCTGTCTAACTTTGAACATTCTTTTATGTGTAAACTGCTTGCACATGTATTAAACAAGTGTCCGCCCCACATATGTGCTGCACTCGACCTCTGCGTGTCACGGTTGCACTATTCTTTAGGCGATACAAATGTCTTCATTTAAGTGGGCGTCTCTAGGCTCAGTCGGACCATGCGCCACATTTAACATGTAAAGTCCAGTAGAAATGTGTCGCACGCCCCTTGTTTAAGGTGCATCAAAAAAGGGAAGCAGTGCAGATGGCGCCAGATTAATGCAGAACATGCACCACAATTCATAAATCTGGCGCCCTCTGCACACTACACAGGCAAACTGCACATGGTGCAATTTGTACTGTTCTTAGTAAATGTGCCCCACTGTGTCAAGCCTCATGCACAGACCATATTTGGGGGCTGGGAGCAAGCCACACAAATTGTCCTATAGTGCACGGTCATGCTATGGGCACAGTGATAGGCACACAGCCTGTATACTGAACATGGTGATGTTCATAAGGCCTCATAGTGAATTTAAAAGTTCACATTTACCCTTAGCAAAGCATATCTAAGCAAATTATGTGTATTTATTAACTTTTGAGCCTACAGTCTATAACAAAAATGTTAATGTAAGTAGATGAGAATTATTGTGATATAAAATATAACCTTTATTGGTAGTATTTAAAAGTAGTATTCAAATATTCTCAAGTATCTATTGGTCAGGGTTGATTTGATTTACTGGTATATTTTAGTATATGTAAGGCTGTATGTACACGAAGGTATGTCCACCGGGCTGTAGCTGGGCAGGCATATGTTCAGCGCCATGGAGAGGCGAACGGTACGTAACACGGGGAAAGATAATACAAGTCCTATTTTCTTCCTGTGTACTTAGCGGTACAGTGCCACATTTGTGCAGCACCATATTGCTCTATGCAAGCTTGTGGCCATACATACGTCCCCCATATGGTAGTGTGAATGTAGCCTTATAGTTGAGCTCTTAGTGACACAGAGTATCCTTTTTGTAGTTGTAGATACTCAACTACTATGAAGATAAATCTGGAGGCTAAATCTGGGATTGCCTTATCTTATTTTCAGAGTAAAGTTCCATTTAGTTTGTTTCCTTTTAAATGTTTCTGATCCCTTTTACTATTTAGTTTTTCTCCATATATAGTTAATGGGGATAAAGCAAGCTTAATAGTCAGAGGTGTATATGAAATGTCCTAGAGTTGGCCCATTAATGAATGTAATTCTAAAATTCTTTCTACTGGGACTGATCACCCCATTATCTTCCCCAACTTAGTTAATCCAGGTATGTAGGGCCTCATTAACACTAAGGATCCCTGTAATTTCATATTAAAACTGCATACATCTTTATATATTTAGGTTGCATGACCCAGCACTACCACCAAGTGGTGGTAATATGGCATTACAAGAGCATTATATTTGCACACCAGAACGGCCATTTATGTGCACAGTACTGTACATAGAGCATCTGTGACACAATACTGGGGGAAAGCAATTTTTACAAGCAATTTGCACATGTATTTATGTGCAGTATATACGAGAATACTGGTGCAGACATGACCAATATCCACTCCTGAAGAAGCCAGAGAGTGGGAAACACGCATTGATGCTGGGCATACAACATTAAATGATCCGCTATCATATCTAAAGGTATATCCTAGACCAGCAGCTGCTTCATATAGGAATCAAAAGCTTCTAAGTGTGGTTTATTATATGCATTTGATTAGCAGTTAGTTTTCAGTACAGCACTATATTTTGTCTGGTTTTACTTTAAAACACTTACAGATACTATGTTATTAATGTTTTGAGAAGAGACCACAACAGCTGGGGTATGTGCTGGTTCAAGAAAGATCATGACATTGAACCCAAAGGAGGAATCCAGAGGAGGAACCCAGGTTCCACCAGCAGTGTCATAAACATCAACATCACTGGTACGTTTGACATTGGTGTGACGAAAAGGCTTAATCTAACATATAATTGCTATCGGCCATACCTACAACTAGAATGGGGTTGTGTAACAATGCTCAAGGGATCTCTGTCCTGTCATAGGGAGATAACAGGTCTAGCTGCTAGTCCTCTAAATAGAAGAACAACTGAAAAGACCTAGCTGCTGGATTTCCAAGGAGAACAACTGAATAGATCTAGACGCTGGACCTCCAAGGAGAAGAACTGTTGAAAAGATCTGGCTGATGGACAGTCAAAGGGAAGAACAACTGAAAAGATCTAGTTGATGCACCTCTACGGAGAAAAACAGCTGAAAAATATAGCTGTTGGACCGTGAAGGAGAAGATCAATGGAAAAGATCTGGCTTTTGGACCTTTAAGGAGAAGAATAGCTGAAAAGATCTAGCTGCTGGACCACCACGTTATTCATGGTCATGCAATTTTTCGCCATTTCTGTGTTATTCCTTTATCTATGTTAGTGAGAGCTATGTAATCTGAAACACATGATCTCATAATGCAACTCTACTTAGGTTCTTTCAATGTCCTCATGTATTTGTCTATTTTTTATTTTCTTTATTGAAGTTGGAGATAAAAATGATGATGGTTTTATAGGTGTTGGACTCTTCTTCCAAAATATGTTTTAAGAAGCCCTTTCTTCTCATGTCTTTTATATAATTGTGTTGACAGTATGTAATCCCTCTGTTGTCATGATCAATAGCAACCATGGCATCTCTGGGGTTTTGAAATGTAGCTAACAAAAAAATTAATCGGGGAAGGGGCACACCATGAAAAAGAAAACAAGTTTAGCATGGATATAAATTATAGAATGTATACTTGCTGATTCCCCATCTCCCAAAGAGTTTGTCCACACCCAGCAAATAAGTAATATTGTTATATAATATATATTGTCACACTGGTGCAAGGTTCGTTACTCACAGAGAATAATCAGAGCTGTGTGACATAATGAGCCATGCACCTTTATCACATGAGCGGTTTTATTTACAGAAAGTAAACTCTGAAGCGTTTCACTTTTGCTTTATTGAAAGTCCTAACGTGTTATTAAAGGACATCTACCACCAGGATGAAGGAATGTAAACCAAGCACACTGACACACTGGTGTGTGCCCCCTCTGGCAGGATCCACTTTTCTTTAAGCGCTTGATGGCCTTGTTTTTGAGAAAAAAAGGCTTTAAAATTATGCAAATAAAGGTGAGGGGCTCCAGGTGCATTTGCATATTTTTTGGGGTAAAAACCAGGGCATAAGAAGCTAAAAGAGCATCAGATCCTGCCAGAGGGGGGCACACACCAGTATGTCAGTGTGCTTTGTGTACAATCCTTTATCCTGGTGGTAGATGTCCTTTAAACTTTTTTGAGTACTTTGAAGAGAGTTGTATTTTAAAAAATGTCTTGTAAACTATTGAGATGATTGAAAGCTTTTGCCACTCTACGACTATGTTATTACTCTGTAATGTCTTGTTTTATTTGCATATGTCCCCCATAATCAGTAAAATGCTATGGAATATGATGGCGCTATATAGGTTTTATAGTATTATTATGCATATAAAGGAAAAGTAGCTATACAACTCACACAATTTTTGAAAGAAACACATTTGACAAAAAGACATTTTATTGTCTTATGAAAAAGGCTAGTAAATGGAATTTACAAGTACAAAAATACATACTGTACAAAACAGACAAGGAAGTTACAACCTTCCCTCAAACTGTTAAAAATATATTTTTGTTTTCTTTTTTACATAAGACATTCTTTAAAACTCCCAAACTTTGAATGTGATATTAAATGTTCTACAGTCCTCAATAGTCACTTTCATTGTCTATATTATATTTATAGAATTCATCCAAATACAGTACAATAAAATATACAGTAACATAGAAACAAGTTGTGAAAATAGCTTCTTTGGTTTTATAATATTATAATTGTTTTTCTTCAAATGTCTAATTTATTTTGTTTCCTGGACACCCACAGACCCAATAGATAGAATTCTTTAGTAAATAATGTCTTTCAGAATAACAGAATCAGAGTCATTCCACCGGGTCATTTCTAGAAGCTGATTCCCAATGGGAATTTGTGGATTCATTCTAAGGAATCTGACAGGATTCATGTAATTTAGGATACCTGATTTTATATAATATGACTGAAATCTTTAATAGGCTTTAGATTAAAGTGAATTTAGTATGGTATTTCATAAATACCTAATCCCATAAAATACCTGCAAAACAGTAACTATCTTAAAAACGTAGCATTGTCCTGTTAAAAGCAAAATGAATACTGAGAGAGCTCCATTGGCATGACTGTAATGCAGCTAATTTTAGAGACCAGGGGTGTATATTTAATGTGTCCTTTCCTTTAAGGATAGGGGTGTAAATAATGAAGAAAATACACTAAAGAAAAGCTCATAATAGAGTCTTTAGCTTGTGGTGGTTTACATTTTGGATCCTAGCTGTTATTAATGTCATCCTAGACACCCTAGGGCTAATATAAGTACACAGCACTCAGGAAACTTGAATTCTGTTGGCACACCCTTTCCAGCTACCAGTGGCATAACTTGAAGCTGATAGGTCCCAGTGATATGTCTGTGCCCAGCCCCTGACTATAATGTAGGGTTTATAGTACTAGCCTTTGCATATGGGAAAGTGACATAAAAGGGGCCTTATGGGCCCCATAAGTCCGCACCCTCTGCAACCCCTCAAGTTACACCCCAGCCAGCTACTAGTTCCTGTTCACCACTTTCACCTTTGTTTCCAAGAACTTCTCACAACTTCAAAATAGAAAAAAAATCAGAAGGCACATAGAATCTATATTAATGTGAATGGTACATATTGATTTAAGCATGAAAACTATCATGTCCTTAAGTATGCCATTCCTGGATGATCTGACACTAACCAAGTGCAATTCTTAGAAAAATTTCCAAAGAGCATCTGTAACCAGCAGATGACAAATGGATCCAATAGGCTGCAATATTCCTGTGAATAGATAAACAAGTCTGTGATGTTTATCTATCCCTAATGTATCAGGAAAGGTTAGCTGAAAATCTTCTCGCCCCTGATGTCCCATAAGCACTAGCTTTGCAGTGGCTTGAGGTTAAGCTGTCCCCTTATGGGATGGATTCTTTGTCATAGGTGGCAGGACCCCACCGGATACTGCAATCTTTATCCTCCCAAATGATATGCCATTGATTATAATAGTGATAAGTAATAATATATCCTTTTGAGTTGGGTTACATAGTAAGGCCACTTGTGATATTCAGAACGTCTGCGTTTCTGTACTAGGATGTCGAACTTGTAACATGCAGCGCCATGTTTATCTTTTTAAAACAGAAATGTGTCTGCTAAACTAGTCAGCAGTGTTATGATTTGTGTTAAGTACAAAGTAATAAAAACTATTCTATATTGTACAATCATAATACAAAAATAGCTGTAGAATATGTGCAAATTTGTCTCACTGAAACATCCTTGAAAAAGAAAGAATATTTATAGAAAATTCTAATCAAACATATATTGTGTGAACTTTTGTGTGGCAACAAAACTAGAGACTTGCATTATCTAAGCACAAGGTATATAAAAGTCCCGGCATTTTTATTTAATAAAAAAGGAGGCAGGATTATGAGCAAGCGCTGCACCATGTGTGATCAGCTTGATCTGGGCAGTTGTCATACAGGTCCATTGTACTAAAGCTTTAGGGTACTCAGGAAATTGTGTTGAGGAACTTGTTTTCTCCTGCTAAGGAGGACAGCATAGAGTTCAGGTCTGATACGGCCATATTTGGAACCATGGATGTTGGATTACGTGGTGTGCTTAAATGGGAAGAAGGTTGAGATGATCCTGGTAGGCCACTTTGAGTTAAATTATGTGGCATCAGAGATGTGTGGTCAGTGTCATCTATAATGGCCGCAAAATCAATTTGAGTGTTTTCCAAATCCAAACTATCTAAGGGATTAGATGCTGGACATGAGCTGCTGTAGGGCATGGTGTCTGGCTTTACGAAACCCAGGTTAGAACTGTACTGTCCATGTTGATGTGCATCACAGCTGCTTTGAGGGTGATTTAGTGCTGGGGCAAGCTTTTGGTTCCCTGTTTTCCCATGATGCATTTCAACTTGACCTGAATAATACATCATGCCAGTGGTTTCATTGGCATCAGGCTGGGAGTGAACAGGAGGCAAAGAAGGCATTCTCCGAGGGCTAGATTCTGCTGAATGGTAAGATGGACTAACTTGAGAAGGACTGCCTATATATGTTGACTGACTGGTTATGCTGTGCTGCCGACTTAATGGTTTTGGCCCACAGGGAGGATGTGGCATCATATCTAAACTATAACTCTGACTACCCGGACTCCTCATGGTTTTTGAGTGGTTTGACTGGTTGTCATGTGGGTTTGGACTCATTAAGCTGTTTTGAGGTTGTTTGTTCTGATAATTCATGTATTTGGGGCTCATGTATGTTGAGGCATGAGGTGTATTTCTTTGTTGGTTCTGTCCAGTGTCAACATCCTCCCCAGTGTTGTTTACCATTGACATGTTTTTGGGCTGCTGCTGTTCCCACATTAGTGCTTGCTGGGATTGAACATAATTTCTCACCATCATTTCTTTAACTTGCATCATTGGTGTTTGTGACCTTCGTCCTTGTGGGCTTAGCATATTTGGGTTAAGGCCGACATTGTAGCAATGGTTTTGTTGACTATCCTGTTGTCCTTGGTAATCACAGTTGGAATTACCAGGAGATAATGCCATTGTATTTGACTGGTTAAAAGCATGCTGCTGCATTGACTGCTGCTTCATGTTCTGACAGGACATCATTGAGGGCATGGACTGATGAAATTGTTGTTCTGGTTTGATCTGCACCTGACCCAAGTGGTTATACCTTTCATTATTTACATACATAGCCTGCTGTTGGCAGGAATTACTGCTTGTAAGGGTAACCTGTTTGGTTGTATCAGAAGCTGGGCTTGAGTATTGGTTATGACAATGGCTCCCTGGTGACATATTTGGTGGTACCATCTGGTGGTTTGCACTTTGGCCATCCGATGTGTCCATTGATGCTGAACTTACTTCATGCCACTGCACAGGTAAACTAGAGTTGCTGGTAATCTGCCTCGTATTCTGGAAAGCCTGGTTGTGAGTGGTCATTTGACACTGATTTAAATTTGAGTGACTTATTGCATTGCCCTGACAGGAATGGTTATTTGGGTTCATGTGTATATTGCCTAATGTTCTTTGAGGACTAGAGTACGCATTTTGATTTTGCATATCTAATCCATGAAGTTGGTGGTTAAAGTTCATGTGGCTATTGGTTGTCATTGGAGAGCCTTGTCCTTGATAGTTCATATAATTCTGCATTTCACCACCAACCATCATACTATGTTCCTTATTATGAGATGGTACATCTGTGCCTGCTGTTTCCATGAACACATTCTCACTGATGCTAGGTGGACGCGGTGAAAAAATATGCCTTTGTAAATTTACATCAGATCCCCCGTATGGCTGTTGATGTCCAAGAGTCTGTCGCCCCATCATTGATGTGTTCATATTTGACATACTCTTAAACCGTTGTACTTTGGGTATTACTTGAGGGTCTCCACTAGGTCTTGCAGGATCACTAGCTCTTCTTATCCCAGCCCCTGGAGCCTGAGAAGGATGAATAATTCCTGTTCCATAACTGTGGTACTCATTGTTACTGTGTCTTCTTTGGATGTTATTAGACAGTACTGAAGCGATAGATGATCCACGGTAGTCACTGACAGCAAAACCCATACGATTATTTGCACTCATTCTTTCCATATTGGGAAGGGGAGTAGGTGGAGGTCCACCAGTAGCTGCAGCATACTTTGCTTTAAGTCTATACTGCTGAGCTGGGGTAAGCCCCGGAAGTCCATTAATAGTGGAATGTCTAGAGGTATCAGATGCAGTTTGGTCATATGTATCCACCATGTTCCCTATATCACCTGGTCTCTGATTAGAAAGATATGGCGACACCACTGACGATCTACGGCTCACTGTATAAGCTGAGCTCACGGTACTTGTTGTGCTGTTACGTCTGTCATTCATGTGATTTATGTGTTCACCAGATGTTAACTCCATGATGTTATTATTGTGGGTTGGACCACGAATACTAGGCACTTCTCCCTGAGAAACTGAAAAAAAAAATTATTAATTCACAGAAAACATGAAGGTTGTCAAACATGATTTATCTAATTGATGGAAAAAAAAATAAAACTAAAATTATTAAAAGTTCAAACATTAGAGAGAATTATGGACTATTTGAAAAAAATTCCATAGAAAAAATTATAGTACATGCTCTAAAATGAAATAAATCACATAGGAAATAGAGCCATTTGTGACAAGTTACATATTTACCACCTTCTTCGTATTAGTTGGTAGGTTTACTTTAACATAGTAAAGGCATTTACCTGTGTTGTGGATTGCAGGAAGTTTTACAGACTTTACAGAAGAAGGTGCTTTCCGCATTTGGTTCAGCTTGTCAATCCTGAGGTTCTCTAGTTTCCTCAGAGCTGAGGCTCCTGCAGTCCCAATAGACTCCACTGATGGAATATCATCCAGATTGGAAAGGTCCTCAAAGCTTCCTCCTGTGTTGGCATTCATTTCCACTCCACTGTCATTGTTGTTGGTGCTACCTAACGGTGACCTCTCACTGCTGCAAGATGATTGTCCGCCAGGGCTAGCCTGGGACTTCTGTAAAGAAAGGGCCAAAACAATAGGTTAATAGATTTCTTTTTGTGATGATATATAAAGTTTGGACTATTCTTGGGATCAATATAGTATCAGATTGGTTTTGATCCTACTCTTAGCTATGTCATTATTGGCTGATTGAAAGGTCAGTGGACTGAGCTGTAGACAATTACTGGCAAAGTCACAACAAAAGGTGGTACAGAATAATGGGATCCCTTCAATCATCTTTTATGTGTTCATATTGATGAGGAAACAGGTGATAACTATCAACGAGAGAGTTCTTACCAATGACATATCTGGCACTGTCAGTCTTCCCTCATCTTTCCGGGCCTGAGAAGAGCTTGATTCCAATTCATGCTGGATATCACTCTTTATTCCTTGAGTCACCCCACCTTCATGAGATGCATGACTCCGAGGTTGACCATCTCCTCTGTGTTTCTTTGTGATGTGTGCTTCAGGACCATGAACTGTCTTTACATGCTTTCTGAGAGAACTAGGATCTGTGTATCTCTTAGTACATCCGGGGATCTTGCATACATAAGGTTTCTAAAAATATATTAAAGAATGTTAGGCTATGCTGAAAACATACCTCACCTCTCACCACATTTTACAGAAATCAGGAGTCCTGGGTGTGTATCTGCAAGTTTCTGTGACTGCTTCTCCTCCCCTTTGTATAGAACTTCTATATAATCTAATACTTTAGTGATCTTCTGTCCTTCTGGCTAGCAATTTGGAATGCATTAGAGATTTCACGGGGAAAGTTTGGTTGTCTTGAAGGAATAGAGTATGGTAAGAGTTAAAGGGGGTTATCCTGGATTAATAAATAACTTAGGCACGAGCTGGGGCGGGCTTTTTAAAAATAATAAACGTCTACTTACCTCCTCCGGTGCTGCTGATGTCCCGCGCCGTGGTCTGTCTGATCTGTGCCCCGGTTTGTTTACAGGGGCACACAGGGAGCTTGCGGCTGGCCGGAAGCTCCCATCCGACACCATCTCCCAGTTCTCTACAATGTTAAGAGACAGGGACAGATGGGAGTGGCCGGCTACCTGTCCGTGGATTCTGTGCCCCTGTAAACAAACAGGGGCATGGATCAGAAGGGCCGCGACATAGGACATCAGCAGTGGAGGAGGTGAGTACACGTTTATTATTTTTAAAAAGCCCGTCCCAGCCCAGTCCTAATTTATTTATTAATCCTGGATAACCCCTTTAATTAAGAAAATAAACATTTTGTTTCTGATGATATACATTACAAATGTTCCTAAATTCACCTACAGATTTTTGTTTGTTAAATGTGTTAAAATTAAAACTAGCTACAGTGTTTATTCCTATGTAGGAGTATGATTTTAACATGAAAAGATACGTAATCCATCATACCTCATTAGAGTGAGTTCGATTCTGGTGCTTGGCCCGATCAGAGGCATTAGAGAAGGCCTTGTTACATCCTTCATGTTCACATACATAAGGCTTCTCTCCAGTGTGGGACCGTAGATGAGTTTTCAGGTTTTCTAGGCGTGAGTAAGCTTTGTTGCATCCCTCAAACTTAAAGAAAACAAACACAAAATATTGGACATCATAAATGGGTGGTACCCAGTAGAAGTCCTCTATTACAGTGTAAGTTCCCCAACCTTTTTGTATGTGGGGACCGGCTGTACCCAAACTTCTTTACCAGGGACCGGCCCGGGTAACCCTCTTACAATGGTCCCTGGAAAATAAAATTGTGTACGCCGCAAATAGTCCATATCTAACCCCAACCCCTCTGATGTGCCATTTACTGCAGCCCCAGGTTTAATATACCCCCTTTCCTGCAGCTGCCATTTTTCCTGTATCCCCTTTTAATGTTTTAATATGAAGACGGCTACAGAAAAGGGGACAGTATAATACCACTTTTTCTATAGCAACCCCCATACACCTATAATGTCCCCTTATCTTTAGGCTTTTCACTGTGAGGAAAAAATTGTACATATCACATATACGCAAGTATAAGCCAACCTGAGTGTAAACCGAGATACCTAGTCTTACCACAAGAAACTGGGAGTAAAGGCCTCGGGTGGCAAATGCAGTTTCTACTCTTTAATAAAATGTCTAGAAGCTGCCTCCCTCGTTAACCACATGTCCAGCAGCACCCTAATGTCCCTAATAAAATGTCCAGCAGCAACATCCCTCATTAATAAACTAGACAGCAGCGGCCTCCCCTCACCTCGCTATCCCTCACTTAGCCCATGACATTACACATTTACATACATGTGGATAACTTACTGTGCACTTGTGAGGTTTCTCTCCAGTGTGTCTCCTCATGTGTACTACCAACATGTACTGGGCCTTGAATGGTCTGAGCTCCCGAGAACAGTCTTGCCAGTGACATACAAACTCTTTCTTTTCCCCGTGGATATGTTCATTGTTTATGTGCTAAAAGGGAGTATTTCAATGTTATTAGTTTATTTCTAAAGGATTTTCTTTAAAAAAAAAAGTAATAAAAATACATTGTCAAATCTTTTACGAGAGGTGGTGTTGGCTGCCTTACATGTACAAGATGTTCCTGGGTATCAAACTCCTTTGTACAGCTTTCCCAATGACAGTTTGTCTCATAAACAGTTTCAGGCTCATGTTTCCCATCTTCTTTTTCCAAGTCATCTCGTCCGTCCAATAGACCAAGTAATGGATCCTTTTTTTAAAAAAACGGAAAAGAAAAAGAGAAATGTCTTAAAATACTAATGTTCATCTTTTTGTTAAAGAAATGAAAATTGTAACAACCTACAGAAACAACTTACCTGTGTCCCAGCAGAAGCTGGACTTGAAATGTCACCCTCAGATCCATCTTCCAGACGTTTACTATTCATAACTTCTAATCCTGTACTAGACATAGGCTCTGACTTCAGCTACAGCAAGGAACAAAATGGTATTGAATTGGTTTTGCATAAAACATAAGAAATAACAGCATTTATAAAGGAGTATTTGGTGTTGTTTAGTTTTTTTTTACTATCCACCGGGTGGACGATAACTGATAGGTTAGGGGGTTGGATTGCTAGGATCTCTTACTTCCCATCTTAATGTTGTAGCAGGTCGAGCAATAATGTTTCGGCATTCTTCTATCATCAGACTACAAGGGATAGTCAAGAGCTGAGCTTGTTTATCTTTATCTTGATTAAAATGTGGTACAAGGGTATATATTGGTTCCTCAGCTGTTTAGACCCCCCACCAGTCTGTCCAAATTCATGTACAAGACTTCAATTATTTTAATAGGGAAAAAGACTAAAATTCCATTGGATAGGGAAGTTTATAGTCCCATCTCAACGCAGTGTCAAGGATAATTGGAGGCGTCTCGTTGGGACTCTGCAGTTGGGCCAGGTGGAGACCCAATCAATAAATTGGGGGAAATACATCATTTGCCCCTTGAATAATTGTGTTGTCCCTTAAGATGGAGATTTAACAGGATTAGAGCAGTCAGACTGTTTCGAATATTTGGGGATTAAAATTTCATCCAATATAGAAGATTATGCGCTACAAAATTTGTGTCCCTTATTGATTAAGACAAAATCAAATAAGTTATTTGGGAGAAGGTTCCTCTGTCTATGGCCAATAGGATATCTCAGTTTAACATGGTTTTGCTTACTCAGAACAGTCCCTGGTGGTTGGGGGGACTTTTTTAAATCTTTACTTAACCACTTGATTTGGCCGAGACAATGAGTATGCCTTAACCAGGAGATCGTTTGCAGGAAACCAGATAAGAGGGAATTATCGCTCTCCTGAACAGCTCCTGTTCATTAGTGAGTGCAAATCTTCTTTTGTATTTCACACGCTTCTGACTGGAGAAGGAGGATATTATGACTCCATCTTTTCCTTAATGTAATTTTATTGTTTGAAGAGTTTTCACAAGTTATAGTTGGTGTTTTTCCAAAAAAAATTTGGTATTAAAGCTCAATTATTTATACTCCCTTAAGGCACAACTCTAGGTTGGATGAGTTTTGTCTATAATAGATATACATTTTTTGAAGGGAAAAGGTCTTCACTACTACTTGATGATGATTTTCACTTGATACTCTTGTTGCTAAAAAGATTTTGAGTAAGAATGAATACTTCAGATACTATCTATACTTCATGCTTTTATGAAAGTAAGGAATAAGCACTTATTTACAGTGGATTCGCACAATACACTTATAGTCATCATGAATTTGATTTATGCTCCTAAAAATTTGTCACTCTAATCAAATTAAATGGGAGAGCAGTATAGGAGTTTTAGACACGAAACAATGGGAAACTATGTAAAGAAATGTAACAGTAACTTCGTTTAACCCTAAGCATAGAGTGATTCAACAAAATATTATTTTTAGAACCTGTTATTCCCCTCTATACTTTGTAAATGTAATAACAAACATAGCATTGGCTGTTTTAGATGTTCTATGGTTGGGGCTAATATCTTTCATGTAACGTGGAGTTGTCCAATGGTGGTCCAGTGCTGGGTGGAGGTATTTCCGGTGTCAAGAGGGAAACTCGTAACACTTTATTTATCACCCACTATTTGGGTTACTGGGTCACCCCTAGAGGTAGAAATATTCTGATTTTAAAACTTCTTTTCTTGGCGAGTTTAATATTGAGTTGAAATTGGAAGTCCCCAAATAAACCACAAAGGGCTGATTAAATTTTATATCTTAAATTTTGGTATATGAGTCTACATATGGGTTCATCACAGAGCGAAGTAATAGGCCTTCCAATATTTGGAATAATTGGGACAGGCCATATCTTTCACCCTCCCCCCATTTATCTACTATTTTTGTATAGATAACAGAAATATAACAAAGATTTATATCCACCAGTCTAGTAGTTATCCTCTATGCAGCTGATAACCAATAACATAAAAATAATTGCAATACCCCTTTTACTAGTTAGTGTAATAAAGATACATTTGGGTAGAACTAGTCTTTTGTTGTTTAAAATGAAAAAAATAAAAAAACTACAAATATGTGTATTTTGCAACTGTTTTTCGGTTTGAGAGCTCTCAATAAAACCAATCTTTAAGTACAAATTATATGCATACCTGTGTGTTCATTGTTACAAACTGCAAACAAACGCTTTGTAATGGAATCCTGCAGTCATATGTTACCATCTTCCATTTGTCTTCATTCCTAGTGTTGGAAGATGAGCAAGCAAAGGTGGAAAAAGGTATGTGTAGATCAGACTGCAGAAAATGTGTTTGTAGTCTGTAACCATGGAGACACTTAGTCCTGTATAGAAGCTGTTTACACAATTTGTAAAAATTATTTGTAAATTGCTTTATGTTTTATCTTTAGATGTTAAGGAGCAGTATCAATTAGTTGCATAGCCGGACATGGTCTATAAATAGATAAACATCCTGCTGTAGATACCTACCTGACAGTGCTTGATAGAGGTGCGAGACTGCAGAACACCTGCTCCTCTGCTGGACAAGTGCTCATGTGAATTGTAAGACATTAAAGGGTTTGATCCATAAGATGTCCCCTGTGGTCTCTGGTGATTAAGGCAATTTGGATACCCAAGTGATGGACTGCAAATGAAGACAACACAATTTAAGGACTATATAGATATAGTTCTATGTAAATTCTTAATCTTCTTTATGTAGTACTAATCTTGATGACACCAATAAAGCAAAGTAGACGGTTCATATTTACAGATTGTGCCAAAACATTTGTTTTATTACTTAATAACATGAGAGGAAACCTATTATATTTATGTATAGTCTTACATACACAAAATTTTCACCCTGCTTTAAGGAAACCCACCATACTAGGATATAAATCAATCATTTTGTATCATACAATAGAACTCTGCTTTGGATACCTGATTGTTCCTATTGACAAGTGACCATAGGAGCCATTGGCTGAGGAACATCTGGAGTTGATGAATGCCACCAGGGAGTTAGGTGATGTACGGATCATGGTCTGTAGATCAATACTGGCATCTGATAACGGAGATATAGACATTGCTCTCTTCTTGCTGAGCTTCACTGAACTTCTGGGGGTGGAAAATCTAGATCCTGAATGGAGAAAAAACACATCTGTAAGTAAATGTGTCATAAAACTCCAATTTATAGCACTTATGTGTCCTTTCAGTAATATTACTTTCCTGACGACTAGATGTAATAATCTTTGTATAACACCCATTTTTATAATCTTCTTTTTACACAAAAGCATTTTATTTCAAAACCTTTCAAGCTCCCAGTCACTTCTAACCCTGTTAGAACTATAAACCAATCGGACTGCCCATTTAGAACTGGGGCAGGTTCAAATTTAATTTTTACAATGAAAAAATGTCCTAGAAAATTTGGGAAGAAACTTAGCTCCTTACAGAGAATTTGCCTTTTTTGCAAGGCCACTTTTGCGTGAAGACTTAAAGGCCATGCATACTCTACTTGGTATTCTGGGAAGGAAATCTAAAAATACATTTTCCAGGATGGGATAAGGAAAATTTTCTCAATTTTTTTTTTCTGTTATGGGAACAAGGATTATCAATAAAGATTCATTACAGACACCTTACAGCTGATCATTGCAGCCTGGGACTATAGTAACATCCAGAGAGCTTCATCAGAGGTCACAGAGGGCAGAGGGGTCTTTCTATAACTAGGGGTCGTCTGCAACTTGGGTGTCCTTAAGTTGGGAAGCACTTAATACCTGGTCATAGCAGTATTAGATTTCATTTTCTGACTTGAGCACAAGTCTCCCCGGTTGGAATGGTGCAATAAGCACCAACATTAGTAAATGTTGGCCATAGTTTTTATCACTCCTCATTTTATCTTTAGAACAGAATACTCACCATCTGCAGAAACCATCTGCTCATTGGTTTGTGCAAGGCTAAAGCCATGTTGACTAGTCATGAGGTTGTTCTGGTGGCAGTAGGACATCTCATTCATACCTTAAAGCCAAAGTACACAAAGATGTGTGAAACAATCATGAAGGCATCAATTTCCAAATGACTGCATAATACAGCATCAGTATATAAGAAGCATAAAAATTACACCTCGGATCAGTATTTATACAACGTTTATAGCTAGACAGTCTATAAGAACAACATAAGAATATTTACTCAATGTTTGATTTAGTCTTTAAGAGACAATGGAGATGTCTATTTACTGAATCATCTCATGGCAGGCTGCCATCCCCCTTGTCTTTAGAAGTGGGAAAACTATGACATTTGTGTGACCTTTTCTCCAAAATCTGCATCTTGCCATCTCATCATGGCCACATACTGACCTTCAGTCATGACATTGGGCGACCTCAGGTAGCAATGTTCAACATAGCTATTCATAGGAGGGTTCATGGAATTGAACATTGCAGGTGGGCACTGGCGGGATGCCATGATGAGACCAGTCTTTAGTCAGTGGCACATTTATCTCTGAAAAACAGAAATAAAAAGCATAACACATCATATAAAATTCCAGCTAACTGTCTAATATTAACAAAGTTTCATCTGAATACTATTACCGTATATAAAATGTACAATGCCAGGCAAGGTCACAAAATATTTTATCAGAAAACTACTATATTATTGAATATTAGAATCTGAGCAACTTTGGTGGAAGCAGAATTGTGATGGTAAATAACTAGATCATAATCATACCAATAAATTGCTATAGGTTAGCTCATCTGCTACCAATACACTGTTGTAATAGAAATGTACCAGACCACACAGTGGCCCAAAAATATGAAAACTGGTGCAATCTGCCTTCGTGCACTCACTAATATGCATTTTGCGCCAGAAATCCCATAGTAACGCACACTCTTAGTAAAGCTTCTCTGTTTTCAGGATCTGACGTAGTTGCACTACCACACCCCTCTAGATGCACGGTTTTTAAAGTGTTGGACAAAGTGCAATCACGATACAAAATTGGCATAAAAAAATTCATAAATATATGTGCAAGCACAAACTAACATTTTTTGGTGCAAACTTAGACAAAAAACTGACGCAGACACAATAATATATCTAATGCATCAAAAGCTATCTTGATATGGACTGGGTAGCTGCACACCAGTCAGCGTGCCCCCAATTACCCATGTATATTGAAAGTACCTAGAATGGGCACAAACACATCAGGACTGAACCATAGAGCAATGGAAATATTTTCTTTTATATCAGATGGATGAGTATATGCATATCCATTGTTACAGCTGGAAAAGAGATGGTACCATAACGGCAGCATAGTTCCATGGGCAATGTTACTATGACACATTACACCTACCTAAACATTGTGATAGACCATGTGTACCCTGTGATGGCAATAGTCCACTCTATTGAACCCTCACAGGAGCCGAATACCATAAAACGCATTCGATGAACAAAGATTTATGACTTGATGAGTCAGATTTGTTCTGCTGACAAGGGAAACTACACAATACTAGCTTGTCTTCATTCAGACTGTTCAGTGCAATATGAAAATACACCACTAGGTGGTGCTACAATAGTGCTTGTACTTAGTTGGCAAACCAAAGGATTGGAAAGTAGCAGAAAATGTTCTTAACTCATGTAACATCTGTAACAGGATGGAATTATTCAACCCGTCCTAACGATACTTGGAATAGTTAGTCTATGAAATGTAGGTGGTCCATGTAAAACTATACAGTAGCTAGAGATGTTAATGTAAATAAAAGCTTTTAATGGTTTAGACTGAATATATAAAAGCTAGAAGTAATAGTGATGGAAGTAACAGCACAGAAATAGAAGAAATGCTGGTCACTATTGTCATGTTATGACATTACAATGTGCTGGATAGGTCATTGTTGCAACAATTCAATAGGAGAGACTCCATTTTTTTTTCTTTCTAGCTCCCAGCAAATGATTGTAAAATTTATTCCAATTTTTATTTCAATTTAAAGGGGACCTGGCAGCAAAAATGGACCTAAAAAACCACTACCAGTATGTTGTCAAGCAGCTGCACACCTTCCAGATTGTGTGTCTTTCATGACCCAGTGTGGTGGTCTCATCCAGAAAATCAACATTCAAGTGAGTATAAATTGGTTGTATAAAGTCAAGGAGGCAGAGATTTTAAACTGAGCCCCCTTCACTGTAATTGATGCTTCTGCATCCATAGACATCACTAACCAGATCTCTGTAATTTCTATGAGGAGGAGGCAGTCAGAGCTCGCCACCTTGACTTCAGTGTTGAACTCTCCTCCACCTTGACTTTATACAACCAATTTACATCTCACTTCAAAGTTGATTTTCTGGGTCATATCACTACACTGGGCCATGAAAGAAACAAAAACTAGAAGATGTGATGCTGTTTGGTAGTGGTTTATTAGACAAATTTCTGATGACAGGTTCCCTTTAATTCACTTGCATGGATACAAACTGATTGCAACATGTTGGTTTGGAAAATCTGCTACTGATCGCACCATGTGCATGTGTAGAAATCTACTCCGTTAGTAATAACTGAAACTAAGTACTTGCCACCCTGGTAGTGCTGAGCAATTGGCTGATTTTTTTTCCTTATCCAAAGCAATCTTTCATGGTGCAGTAATATGATATTTTATGACGATGAATTCTTCAATAATGGGAAAATATGGGAATGCTCATCAGAAATTCTTTGTACTTTTGGCAAGAAAAAGACATGTTTTACAGTATAGCTGGCGCCTTTTATATGATTATGAAAAAGCTGATGTTCAGTTTGTGAGAAGCCCGTATACATATGGCACACACAAGTGTCAGATAGTAACTTGAGATTACCGCGGCTGACTTAATGTACGTCAGCCAAATATTACGCTGAAATTAAACAGGCTGCCTGAAAAATGTGGAATGTACTTTCCCTGCATTTTTAGAGGCTGTTGTAAGTTGTTGAAAGCATGAAAAACTGTTTGGGTTTGGTGACTGCATCGTACACGCACTCACAAAGCGCACACTGACTAAAATGGGCTGGGATCCTGCAATTTACAGTTACTGTATTGGGGCAGCATGAGGCACCCAGATCACCCGGTAGGCCATTACAGTATTTACAGGAACTATGGGGCTAGGTCACGGGAGGTCAAATGCAGACAGTTAGGTTGCAGACTTGAGCTGTTCAACAGCTGAGATGCTTCATAATGAGGAACAGGTCAGCTGACATCGCTACTATGCTCCTCCTTCAACTTGGGTGGTATAAGGGAAGACTGAGAGAAGCCAGGCATCCAGTCAGCCAGCATAACAATGGACAAGCTGCATTCGGCAGCTCCCTGAAGGGATCTCTCACTTCCTGACAAGCTGGAATTGGAGAGTCCTAGATGATGTTATTCTTTTTCCACTAGTCCTCCCAGCTGGACTGCTCCTACGTATTCTGACTTGTCTGCCCACCTGATGTCACCATACCTTCCAATATTACCCTGGTAACACTGCTGGCTCTACAGACGAAATATACTATTTATAGCTCTCCTTTGTATATGATCGCTTACAACTAGTATCCAATACCCCTGGATTTATTATGAAGTGTAAAAACAAATCAGACAGAGGGGAAAACGTGAGCAATTTATGGAAATTCTTGATACTCAACTCAGAATTTTGCCAATGTTCCTTGTAAAGCCTTGGACCTTTATGCTAAATCTTCTATGAACAGATTGCCATATTAAACAGATGCTTCTTTAACACTTCTAGAAGTTTACTATAATAAAATCCTATCACCTAAACCTGGGCACCCTCCAATAACAAGAACAGGGAAATCCTGTGTACCCCTCACCCATTTCATTAGAGCAATGGTCAAGCACACACACACCCCTCTCCTTCCAAACACAGCGGGGTGAATTGGGTAACTGGGTGCATGCTCAGTTGCTGCATACTTCTTGGATTTTACTTGATAGACACCGTAATAAAATGCTCAAACTCATTAGCCACTTTAACAAAGTATCCTACCTTGGCGAACCTTGCTCATTGCTTGTTTGTATGCAGGGGCTGACAGCATTTTGGAGCCCCTAATGCTAGGCTCTACTAGTATGCCCTGGTCCTCCCCTCCTCCTCTTATAAAGATAGTGTTATGAATCAGCATGTTCTCCAGATACGGGTTATACATACATATATATATATATATATATTATACATGGTATTGATCCATTATAATATGACCCTTGTGATTTATTCATATGGTTTACACTTATTGTAGCTTTACTTTTGATCTAATATTATATATTCTGTATTGATAGGATCACCACTCCTGTGTGTTTTTAATGATTTTAGGTCATCTCTATTGTCATGATATTGATATTGTCAATAACACTGAAAAGTCAAAACTAATATATATATATATATATATATATATATATATATATATATATATAGTTTTGACTTTTGTCTGTTATGCATTATGAGCATTGAAGCTTTTGAGATAACATATGTTGGTAATAAATAGATATGGGTAATATAGATTACCTATATCTTGTAATTATAATCTTGTAGATTGTAGGTAATATACAGTATATTGCAGTTGCTCCTTATCCTCTTGCAGACACAGTGAAGATTTATTTTACATGGGTCCCAAAAGTCAGATATTGACAAGTACATAGAGATGTAGAACCTGATAAATACATGGAGCACACAGGAAAACAGATAGAAAATAAGCTTTCATTTTCTTCTCCTCTCAATATTCCTCTAATGTGTGTGCATTGTGTTTTCTGAAGGAAGTCTATTCTATTCACTATTCAGTTGTCTGTTCACCATATGATGAAGAATATTTACGGTATGTAGTCTGAGTCTGCATAGCCGCATCCATCCTTTAACCAGAAGTAATAAACCTTTTCTGCAAGATAACTGCTGATCAGTATCTAAAAAAAGTTTTACTGTTATTTTAGCTGTCAGTAATACAGAAAATATAACTAAAAGGATCATTACACTATCCTGTCCATGGGTGTCCATGGGTACGGTTATAACTAAAGCCAATACATTTCCTTACTTGGATCCCCTTCTCTGAGAGGTGAATTCACACATTGTAGATCTGAAGTTTTGCAAGTGTCCCAATTTCAGAAATCTTAATGTTTGCTGCCAGAATGAATATAACAACATATGAATGGGAGTATAATATATATATATATATATATATATATATATATATATATATATATATATATACTAACTGGCCACTTTATTAGATACACCATGCTAGTAACGGGTTGGACCCCCTTTTGCCTTCAGAACTGCCTCAATTCTTTGTGGCATAGATTCAACAAGGTGCTGGAAGCATTTCTCAGAGATTTTGGTCCATATTGACATGATGACATCACACAGTTGCCGCAGATTTGTCGGCTGCACATCCATGATGCGAATCTCCCGTTCCACCACATCCCAAAGATGCTCTATTGGATTGAGATCTGGTGACTGTGGAGGCCATTTGAGTACAGTGAACTCATTGTCATGTTCAAGAAACCAGTCTGAGATGATTCCAGCTTTATGACATGGAGCATTATCCTGCAGAAAGTAGTCATCAGATGTTGGGTACATTGTGGTCATAAAGGGATGGACATGGTCAGCAACAATACTCAAGTAGGCTGTGGCGTTGCAACGATGGTCAATTGGTACCAAGGGGCCCAAAGAGTGCCAAGAAAATATTCCCCACACCATGACACCACCACCACCAGCCTGAACCGTTGATACAAGGCAGGATGGATCCATGCTTTCATGTTGTTGACGACAAATTCTGACCCTACCATCCGAATGTCGCAGCAGAAATCAAGACTCATCAGACCAGGCAACATTTTTCCAATCTTCTACTGTCCAATTTTGATGAGCTTGTGCAAATTGTAGCCTCAGTTTCCTGTTCTTAGCTGAAAGGAGTGGCGCCCGGTGTGGTCTTCTGCTGCTGTAGCACATCTGCCTCAAAGTTCGACGTACTGTGCGTTCAGAGATGCTCTTCTGCCTACCTTGGTTGTAACGGGTGCCAGCCCTTCTGGCACCAACAACCATGCCACGTTCAAAGGCACTCAAATCACCTTTCTTCCCCATACTGATGCTCGGTTTGAACTGCAGGAGATTGTCTTGACCATGTCTACATGCCTAAATGCACTGAGTTGCCGCCATGTGATTGGCTGATTAGAAATTAAGTGTTAACGAGCAGTTGGACAGGTGTACCTAATAAAGTGGCCGGTGAGTGTATATATATATATATATATATATATATATATATATATATATATATATCCTACAAAGCAGCAGGACAGGATTCAAGACACTGAAATGTTGGATTACAAAATAAAAAGCATCATGCTTCAGTGCCCCGCTTTGCCTGTGCAACCCGCAATAAATGGGTCAGTGAAATGATATTTTATCTAAATAAAAAAAAAAGTTTTGATGCAGGACATCCAGAACACATTTGTCATTTTTAAATAAATATGTACATTTAAAAAGTTTAAATAAATATTATGTTACCTTGTAGGGTACCAATATGGGCTTAAGAGTCTCTAAGAAGCCCTTACTGGATGGGACCGCAAAGGGGTAGTAAATAGAGATGAGCGAACATGCTCGTCCGAGCTTGATGCTCGTTCGAGTATTAAGGTACTCGAGACGGCTCGTTGCTCGGACGAGTATTTCCCCTGCTCGAGATCGAGCATTTAATTAAAAAAACACAGTGAAGAACAATGAAGAATAGAATAAAAACAGTGAACACAGGATCATTTAAGTGAAAAACACAGTAAAGAACACAGTGAAGAATAGATTACAGATGTTCGGCACATCTGCTTACTTGTCGGAAGATACGCGCGGAACGGTGCGAACAAAATAGTATGTGAAGAACAATATATATGTGTGAAGAACACATTGCAGAACACGGTGAGCAGGACAGAGACAACGAGGAGCAGCACAGAGACACCGGGGAGCAGCACAGAGACACCGGGGAGCAGCACGAAGACATGGGGCAGCAGCACGGAGACATCAGGCAGCGGCACGGAGTGGCACGGAGACATCAGGCAGCGGCACGGAGACATCGGGGCACGGAGACAGCGGGGCACGGAGACATCGGGGCACGGAGAGAGCGGGGCACGGAGAGAGCGGGGCACGGAGAGAGCGGGGCACGGAGAGAGCGGGGCACGGAGAGAGCGGGGCACGGAGAGAGCGGGGCACGGAGACAGCTGGGCACGGAGACAGCGGGGCACGGAGACATCGGGGCACGGAGACAGCGGGGCACGGAGACAGCGGGGCACGGAGACAGCTGGGCACGGAGACATCGGGGCACGGAGAGAGCGGGGCACGGAGAGAGCGGGGCACGGAGACAGCGGGGCACGGAGACAGCGGGGCACGGAGACAGCTGGGCACGGAGACATCGGGGCACGGAGACAGCGGGGCACGGAGACAGCGGGGCACAGAGACAGCGGGGCACGGAGACAGCGGGGCACGGAGACAGCGGGGCACAGAGACAGCGGGGCACGGAGACAGCGGGGCACGGAGACAGCGGGGCACAGAGACAGCGGGGCACGGAGACAGCGGGGCACGGAGACAGCGTATCTCCCGACAAGTAAGCAGATGTGCCGAACATCTGCAATCTATTCTTCACTGTGTTTTTCACTTAAATGATCCTATTCTTCACTGTTCTTCACATCTGCTAACTTGTCGGGAGATAATATACGCGCGGAACAGTGAAGAATAGATTGCAGATGTTTGCATACATCTGCTAACTTATCAGAAGACATTCTTTTTCAATTAAATAACACATTTTATTCCCGAACCATGGTCCCTTTGAAAAATGCTCGAGTCTCCCATTGACTTCAATGGGGCTCGTTATTCGAGACGAGCACTCGAGCATCTGGAAAAGTTCGTCTCGAATAACGAGCACTCGAGCATTTTAGTGCTCGCTCATCTCTAATCATTAACTTATTTCTCATTTTAGTATACAGTAAAATGCATCCATGCTTTTAGTTAATATGGTTCCCCACGGACAGCAATCCAAAATTTTATAGAGATATGGTCTTGTAGAGTGATGGTCCACATAAAGAAGAGAACAGCATATATTAAATATATGCTGTTGCATAGGGAAATTAAAGTTTATGCAGAGGTCCTCTATACTACCCCTTGAGAAAGACCAGCGGGTTGAAACGCGCGTTGGGGATTCTATATATCAGGTAACTATGGTCACAGGTTTCCGGATCAGTTACTTACACCGTATACCCATTATATACTACAATAGTGACTCGATTGTAGTGACCTTGGTGGCACCGCTGTGAACCGGATGGGCACATATAATGCTCCAGCATACTACATATTTCCTATGATTATGCCGCCTATTGTGAATTATGTCCTGGTTTGTGTAAACTTCTTTCTCTCCCGTAGCCATCTTTTTATATGTATATGTTTTTATTACACATTGTAACTAATAAAGCTTATTGATTCACTTTCTTAATATATTGTTATTTTGTATCTTATTCCTCTGTTTTCTTTTGTTTGTTGGGTATATATTCATATTTATGAGGAGGACTCAGAGTTCCTCAGCGTAACTTTTCCATATGGGCATAGGTTTTCCTTAACCTTTGCCACATTGATATTGAAGGTCACTAATTTTTCTTTATATGATTTATTTTATACTAAAAGTGGTGGACTAAAAACTAAAAGTGGTTGTCAAGTACAGTATTCACATCCCTAGCATATTTAACAACTATATAATTGGTAAAATACTGATGTTTAAGGCCTGTCAATAGATCGCCAATGTAACTGCCTGGTCCACCTACTGCTAGTAGAGGTTTAACAAACCTACCTCTTTTTCAGAACATGCCTGAATTGTAATCAAATTTATCTTATCATATGGAAGTTATGGCATCCTTGTGTGGGTTGATATCTGTAATATTACCATGTTCAGGCACCAATAAAGTTGGAGCTGGTGAATATTCTCTTATCAGTGTCTGGAGATGGACTGGACCTTTTGACCATTTTACTCTAGGAATGGTCTCTGCTTACTTTTTGGTAATTTCTTAGCTATATACTGCTCAGCCACTTTCCTGTAAAAGGTCTGGACTGGGTGTAGTTGGTAGTACTGGTTATACTATATATCTCTTATCTGTTATAAATAGATGTAACACTTCAAGCCTTTTATGGGAGTGCAGAGAACCTTGGCTAAATGTATAGATGGGACTGTATATGGTGAGCCATCTGTTCATGTACGGCGTGAGCTAGGGTCATAAATGATAATGTCCTACTGTATAGGACACTACCCTGTAACAAGATTATTATCGTACAAACACCATGTCACATCACCCATCTATAGCACCCAGTGATATCATATTCACATCATATATTGTAATAATACAATGAATACATGAATACAACATATGGTGTCATCCCAAGCCTTAGTTTTACATATACTCCATTTCATTTAGTGGCAGTAATGTTTTGAGGTCATATTAGCAGAATAGACTCTCATTATTCTATTACAATAGTTTATATACACAGAAACCTATTTTCTTGAGAGTAATATAGAGCTAAACAGGTTCCTCTTTTTGAAATGAAAACTCTCACTCTCACTAGAATTCGATGTATTATATTCCACAGTCTCATGTTCCATTGTTTTTTTAGCATGTGAATCTATTAAGTACATATGTAAACTTAGCGGACCACGTGTTGAAGATAACCTGTATTGGAAGGTGCAGTATATCTCACAGGTGATGATCTACCAAATGGTTAATTTAAGAGCTCAATTCATTTGGAGCCTTATTTCTACAGTAGAGATATGGAATTATATGGTACCTATTCAGATGCTCTTTGCAATGGTTCTCCACACTCACGACTATACAGGGTTCCCAAGAAAATGAGCTTTCTCCATTACATACAGACAGGGGTTATAAAAAGAAGACATCCCATTTAATCTTCTATGCCCTATTATCCAGATATGAGTCTTACAGATACATCTGTTTTACCAGCTGCAGGTTATATGATTCTCCATAAAGTGCCATTGGTGAAAAGTGATGTATGTATGCATGCCTACAAGCAAGTGCAGTCAGAGAAAAATGCTCAGTGCACTGAAGGGATCTCCTAACCTAAACCTTGTATCACTGGACTGTCATTTCAGGAGAGTTTTCCTCTGATTGCACTTGCTCGTGGGCAAGCAGTCTTACGCTGGCAAAACTGCCACAAACTTCTACGCCAGGCCCTTCCTGGTGTAGAATTGCGCTATAACCTGTGCCTCCATGTCACAATCTGCCACCTAGCACAGCCCCCATCATGCCCCTCCACTCACACGGTGGTGGAGGAAGGTAGGAAATTATCGCAATTCATGTCATTGCGCAATTATTTCAACACTTGTTTGGCAGAAAACTGGCGTTCAAGCCTTGATAAATCTCCCCCATTAAATAAATGTTGACCAATGAAAAATATTTAAACTATATGGGGACACTCAAGTATCCTAAAGAGAAGGTTTTAAGGGGAGCGCTGTGGTTGGATTTTCAATTCCATCACCAAAACAGTCTAGCCAAGAGAGCATTCGGCATTTGTGTGAATGTGTATGGCCAACCTTGTGAAATCTGTATTCATTATGAACACTCCGGTAACCGTTAGCATCAATAGATAGTAAAGGGCGACTTGTGATTTTTAGATAGACGTCAGTTAAAAACACTTGGAAAGAAGAGGGGCAGCTTCACCTTCACTACTGATTAAAGAAAACATATTCAAGACTTTTTAAAGACTTTTATCTTAAAATACATCTTATAAATTAAAAAAACCCAATACTATAATGCTAATAATACAAATGGTGTTGTTTAGATGTTTCTCTTTATGTCTGGGGTCCGAGTTTAAAGCCATCTTTAAGCTACCAAGCTCACCAAGGATCACTTCCCTCATTTTGCATGCACCTCATAACCTGACATTTTTGTTATTGGTGTTTTCTGTACCTTATAATAATTCTGCCCTTACCTTAATAGGAATCTGCTCTCCCTCCACCTACTTTCTGGTGAAATTGAGTCTATACTGTATTGAAGTCGCAGTCACAACTCAGCATTAATGGATCTGAACTATTTTTTTAGGCATTTAGTCACATTCTGTTAGCCCATAGACAATGTCCGTCTGACTGGTCCAAGTATAGACATTCGTTCTTTTAGCTGAGATGGTATGGTAATTGGTTGCAAATGGAAGTGACCCCTACAAACAGGGGGCACAGGTGTCTTTACATGCCATCTAAGGGCCTGTTGGAGGTCCCAAGGTGTGGCAGGAGTTCAGCTTTGTGAACATTTCTTGAACATTTCCATTCATCACTAATAATAATTCTTTTATTTATATAGCGCACACAGATTAATACACAGGTCCCTGTACCCAATGGGGCTTACAATCTAATCTACCTACAAGTATGTTTTGGGGTGTGGGAGGAAACTGTTGGACCCGGGGGAAACTCACACAAACACGTAGAGAACATACAAATTCTTTGCAGATGTTGACTTTGGGACTTGAACCCAGGTCCCCAGCACTGCAAGGATGTAGTGCTAACCACAAAGGCCATTGTGCTTTCCTACTAGTAGTGATTTAATCGTATTACCCTAGAGAATAAATTTATCATGCTTTTTAAGCTTTGTTAAAAGACAATGGTCAAAATAACAATTGTAGAATTATAAAAGTGCTATAAAATACTGTGCCTTGTCTTGCAAAAAACATGCACCAACAGAATTTTTTGCTCAAAATTACTGGTGGTCTAAGAATCAAAAGGGGTTGAATATGAATAAGGTATAGGTATGATTCGGTATAGGAGAACTGGGTCCCAATAATCTGTGCTGTACACGGGTGTTCTGTTTCCAAAGTTTGTGTCCTTCACGCCTTGTAGCTATTTAATACACCTGTTGTGATATACTGTATGACTTTTCTCTGGAAAGATTTCACCCACACCTTAGACAGACAACCTAAAGATGTAATTTGAACAAGTCAGACTAGAGAAAACCGGACTTTGTTTAATGTGGACTGAATGGTCGTGGACATGCAAGGAATATGTTTAGACTAGCTACTGCCTGGCCCACGACAATTCCAAAAAACATATTTATTTTACCAAAATACACTCTTAAGTAACATTAAAAAATAGGAAGGTAGGAGCATGAAATGTTGCTAGGGTAACAAATGTGCTGAGATGACATTCCTAAAAACCACTTAATGGACTGAGGCAGGAAAGGAAGAGGCCTCAGAGCGGCGAGAGAGGACGCTGACACCCTACATCTGCATTCCTGCTCAGCCACCCAGCACGAAGAGAGGGATGGACACAGTATGGGACCAAATGCTCCAAATACAGCACACAAAACGGGAAGCTGAAGATGCTAAATCTGTGACATAAGGAATAAGTCGTATTATGTAAGAAATTCATGTAAGAGAACAGTTTAGAACAGAGACAAATAAATGGACTGCTGAGCTTGAAAACACAAGCAGAGAAGCTGTATGGAGACATAAACACTTTGATAACACGTAATACAACAGGATTTCTATTTCAGATTGAGTGAATAAGCAATAGAAGTCAGAGCAAAGTTCTGTTATTTTACTAATTCTGTTACATACGAGGTGGGTGTTCGTGGCTAGTTATGGTTTGGAATCAGATATTGTAAAGACAGCCATGGGTAGACTTGCCGCTGCAGTTCTGTTATGACATAGCACAAGCTGGGTTTGCTTTGGGATGAAGCCAAGCCAATAACTGATGGCTAGTAATTATTTTAGAAGTACTTAACCAAAACAGCCCAAAGAGATTTTATGCAGCGTAGAATAGATGTTTCATAGTAAGAATACAAGGGGCCGATATTACATTCATTTCCAATGTAGTTAGACTGCATTTCCCTTGTGGCTCCCTTTTGGTTGTTTCTATTTACAGCAAATATGATGGGTTTCCCTGATAGAAAGCAGGAACGTAAAGGACCTGAAGCACTCATATTTGGTCTGTGGTCAGCTGCTAGCAGTAAATTCTCCTGTGTGGCCAGGGTTAGTATTTGAGGTGGTCATAAGATTTTTTTTTACTTATGGCCCCGTTGTCTGTGGTTTTCTAATGACATAAGAATATGGTAATGCAACAGAACCAAGAGGGCATGGGCTAATTCTGGCCTTACACATTAAAAATTGTCAGATGATCTAAGAATACTATAGGGTCATATAGCCATGGATATGTGACAGCATGTAGGCAAAAAGTTCTTTAGTGAACTTTAAACTTCTATCTCAATCCAATATTTTTATTGTATTGAGCATTTGTTTTAATACATCTTTCTTCCTCTCAACATCCTGGACTTCTAATTATCCATTAAAAGGAAGTTACAATATTATAAAACTTTTAGTTTTTATGTTAATTTCATTAAACACCCATGAATCATATTAGGCTAGGTTCACATCTGCAGTCCCTTATTACATTATTCTAGACTGTAACTGGAACCGTCGGGCACTCATAATAACATATGCTAAATGAGTCAAAAAGATCCCATCAAATTTAAGGAGGGCCACAAGACTTCTATTGGGGTATCCCTCGTTTTGCGTCAATTAATGTAGTATTTTGTGCATCTTTATGGGACCTTTACATTGTTGCGGCATTAAATTCTTTATTAATCCAAAAATTCCTCTGATAACCAAGACAATATACAAAACAGAATTATAATTGGAAATTCAGACTACAAAACATATCTACAGTAAACATTGCAGTAGGATTTTATCCTGAGGATCTTTACCATAAAACAACTCGTTAATCCAGAATATTTGATAATCTAGCATCTATTAATACCAGTTTAAAGGAATTTTACTTGAATTGTTGTTATATTGTTCCCTTAGTACTAGAAAACGCTGTGGTTGTTAACTAAACACAATGACGTAACTGATAATTTCTCTTGTGGCACAAAGATTGGTCAAAACAAATGTTCTCTTTTCAGTAAGGAAATCAATCTATATTTTGCACATCTGAAGGCTGGCATTCCATTCATAGAACAAACTTGTCCTGAAAGGTTTTGTGTGATAAAGAGCATTCATGCAAAACCTCTCGTATTCAGCAGAACATATTTAACGCCTTGGCTTTCCTCTCACAATGGCTATTGACTTCCCGCTCTACAGACTAATTACTAATCATTAGGTGTCATTGTTAGACAAACAAATGGCAACTGCACATGACATACAATTCATAGGATCAGAAAAGGACCATGAATCTAGACTTTACAAACAGCTGGAACTGATACATGTGTATCCATCAATAGCAGGACCAACATGACTGGACATAGAAGTACTGCTGGTTATGGATTGTCTTGCTCTCCATGGGATTAACTAGGCAGGTGTTAAAATAAGGAGGGGCGATGGAAAGAAAACTAAAGAAGATACAAAACACGAATCAAGGGTTTTTCAGGGCTCAGGGCACTATATCGTCACAGCAATTACATTCTACATAGTCAGTGGCTGTTGTATAATGCATCTAATTAGGAGGATATAATGATATGAAAATGTTTGGTAAAGTTCACATCTGCATTCGGTGGCTTCCATAATGCCCAACCATTATTTATAGCATGCAAAAAGCACAGCAGTCCACAGTCAAGACATGGAAGCTTATGGGGAACGGAAGCTAGATGGACCTTCTGTTCACCTTCAGTGTTTTGTCTTTGCTATTCTATAATGGAAGAAAATAATAATCACCTCTGATGCAAGTGTGAACTTACCTTATATAGTGCCCAGTGGAAAATACAATTTATTTTTCTTACAGTCCACATTAAGTTGGGCCCTCATAGATTCTTATATACGCTAAACTATGACTTGCCAGAGAAGCCCTTTTGGTATATTGGTGTTTTTGACCAGAGCCATGTGAACAAAAGAAGACAAGAAGAAGCACCGGGATGCAATATACAACCCAGACCAGATTATATTTCCAAGGGCTAGGGGAGATGGCTGAGGCTATGTAAATATTTGGTAGTACATGGTCTTCGAGAACTAGGGCCACTCGTTACATTGGGTTTATACGATGTTTGGATGACATTTGGGTGGGAGACCCTCCCTCTATTATTAGTATATTTCTCACTCTTCTCTTAATATGAATACATACCAATAATATTTATCATTAATAACCTTTAGAAAATATCTTTTAAGATAATAATTGGTTCATCAAAGCGCCAGTTTGTAATTTTCCGATCCTGCAAAGCTAAGCATATGGCCTTTTAGGTGAAAGGCTTTAGTTTATATGTGACACTAGTGCTAATAGTTTCAATTAAAATTGTGGATTGGATCTCCTAATTTGAGATGAACTCTACCAGCCATTAAATACTAAGGTACTCATTATCATTATGTTCTAAAATTTCAGCCATCCTACAACTGCCTACTCATATTATGTATTTTCCAATGCATTCTTACTTGTCAATTAGTTGTTTAATTAAAAATTGATCAATGGTAAGAATTTCATTGACTTTAACAAATTTATATAGCCAAATGGTGAGTCAGATCATCTTTAAAACAATAGTTCTTTTGGGTGTTCATATAATGTAGTGGTTAGAACTTTCCAAAAGGAAATCCAAAGAAGGACAACTAGTGAAAAAGTATCATGGGTGCTCAAGTACACTGATGCTAATGGGTAGTGAAAGTTAACCCATCTGGTTAAATCCCACAGAAATGCTTGTGCAGCTTCAAAACTTAGTTCTGAACACTAGTCTCATGGAGTTCATGCATTGATAGCTCATAGTTATGAATGGAGAGGAGGTACAAACCATCAGGATTTTTCTAACGTTATGGCTGATGAATATACATAGGCTGTAAATGCCTCAATTGTGTTCATGAGCATTGAAAATGGGTACTCTAAGGTCAGATAATAATCAAATTTAGGTTAGTTGCGTGCTCCATTGCACCCAGTCCATCGGATACTTCTTCAGACTTCTTACACACTATTCTTAATTAATCATGTTACTTGGAACCTGTAGACACACTACAATGAGACAAATTGTCCAAGAATGGTCAACAACAAGCTCAACAAAATATTGACTCTGTGTAATCCCATTTTAGTTATTAGATTTGTCAGCTAACAAACATGCCTATTGGTGTCAATTTAATATAATTTTACAAGTCAGAACTAGATATTATACTATGTAATTTATTATTTGAGTTGTCGATAACAGTTAATGTCCTTGTATGCCACAATAATGAAATGATCAATACTTGAAAGAATCTACTAGTGATGAGGGGAACCATTGGGGTCTTGTGGGTTCGGCCAAACCCGGACCTGAATGCAGAGTGTTAACCCTTTAAATGGTTCTCCTCATCCTTTCGTAACACTCACGATTAATGCTGGCACCGATCACAGGTGTTATTCTTTACAAAGCCGCCCGAGGCACGTGATTGCCTGTGGCACTTATGTGCCACCATTTTGGCACTGATCTTGACGGTCGCCTTTGAAATCACAGGGATCGAAAATCCTCAGGAGAATGTGGCATGCCAGCACCGATCGTGGGTGTTACCAGTGGAAGAGTGATCTGAATCAGGACTTCTGACTGAAGTCAGAGTTTATGTTCCACGGACCAGGAACAGCAATGTTTATTATGAACCAGAATATTGGGGTTCATTTATGCATGCTGGTGTGTGCTTCCTCTGGCAGGATCTGCTCTTATTTAAGCTTCTTATGCCTTTTTTTTAAGAAAAAAAAGAGTTTAACAATTATGTAAATGAACCTGAGGTTCTCCAGGCCTCATTAACACCAATTCAGCCAGGAGCCTCTCAGGCTCATTTGCATAATTTTAAAAGCCTTTTTTTTGTAAAAACCAGGGCATAAGAAGCTAAAAGAAAAGCAGATCCTGCCAGAGGGGGCACAAACCTGTATATCAGTGTGCTTGGTTTACAATCCTTCATTCTGGGGGTAGATGTCCTTTAAGCCCTCATTCACACATTATTTTTCTCCATGTGCTATCCATTGATTCGAGAAAAGATAACTTAGCACTCCTTATTGGTCAAAAATTGAGAATTTATTTGGTCCAGAATAAACAGTATAGCAATCCAACAAAAATATTATTTTGTAATGTTTCAGTCTTGTAAAATCAGACCTTCGTCAGGCACAGATTGGAAGGTATAAGGAGCACCCGCTTTTCTTCCTTTCCACCTGCGCTCCAGCGGTCATAGCACCGCATCTCATCTCCATTTCTACTTATACCTTGCAATCCGTGTCTGACGAAGGTCCGATTTTACAAGACTGAAACGTTGCAAAATAATATTTTTCAAAGAGGGTGGTCAGGTGACCATACAGGGGATTGGTGTCATGTCCAGTTGATAACTACTGTTGTCTGCAACATATTTGTTTTGTTGTTTTGGAAACCACATAGGCCCTGGCAGAACCACATCACCACAATCTCTAAATATAATAACATCATTTAAGGGAAATCTACCACCAGAATGAAAGATTGTAAACCAGCACACTGGCATATACTGGTGTGTGCCCCCTCTAGCAGGATCCACTCTTCTTTTACCTTCCTATACCCTTTTCTTTTACAAAGGCTTTAAAAATGATACAAATACACCTGAGAGGCTCTGAATTCAATTAACAACTATAGAGCCCAGAGCCTCTCAGGATAATTTGCATCATTTGTAAAGCCTTTTTAAAAAAAAAACAAAAAAAAACAAGGGCATAATAAGCTAAGGCCCCTTCTGCACTTGCGAGTGTGATGCGATGAAATCGCAACGCATGCTGCCCGGATTGCACGGCCTGAACGCTGCAAACTGGGACTAAACTCAGCATGTCACTTCAGTTCCAGTTTGTAGCGTTCAGGCCGGGAGATCTAGGCATCATGCGTTGCAAGTGTGGAACGGGCCTAAAAGAAGAATGGATCCTGCCGGAGGTGGCACACAACAGTAAATGTCAGTGTGCTTGGTTTACAATCCTTCATCCTGGTGGAAGATTTCCTTTAAGCAGTGAGAAATACACACATCCATTTCAGCTTTTTCTCCTTTATGTTTCTATTGTGGGTACATGCACGTGTTACAAAAACTTTTTCGCCCTGGCAATTGATGTCAGCTATGTCGCATAAATTCCCAGTTACATTTTGTGTTAGGTAAAAACAGTCCATTGGCTTTCCCCCAGCCCATGTGAAATTTGTTGGTTTTATAACTGGTCTGGCAATGTAGAAAAAGGTTCGCCAAAGTTGTGAAAATTGTTGCATTGTTTTTAAAAACACGCGTATTCATTTTTGAGAAAGCGACTTCCATCTGATTACATTTGTCTCCAATTAATCTCCAAGCACACAGCGAGCTGCAGCTGCATGTAAAGGCAAATTGGAAAAATCTGTGAAGTGGGGGAAGGGAGAAAGTCTGTGTGTGGCATTGCAAGACCTCAATGATTCACTGGCTGCCCTCCCTCCCTCCCTCCCCCACCCCACCCCTGCCGCAAGCCTGGAAAAAGAAAGCGTAAAAGAAATATAAAACGTAGTGGGAGAGTGAAAGAAAGGGGGAGAGGAAAAGGCCCAAACTCTGCAGAAAGAGGGAGAGAGAGAGAAAAGGATGAAAATAAAAGCGTTTTCAGGGCATTTTAATGCGTGCTATCTCCTTTTCAAGGCTTGTCTGGTACCATTGTGATCCTGCTCAGTGAATAAGGGCTAAAACTAGAGGGGAAGGGGCAAGCTATACATGGAGGGGGAGAGGTCAGGGCTAGAAGGGAAAGAAAGTTGAATAATATAAGAACAGTTAGAATAAGAAGAGACACTTAACACATTAACTGCTGAACCACTGAAAAACACATTAAAGTTGGGATAATGGGTTGATAATAATGAAGTGGACTGGTTGTCTTGGTTGTCATCAGTAGTCTAAAGTAAAGGGATAGTAATTGCTGGTAAATCACAACTTCTGGTAGGTTATAGATATATTTGGCTTACTTACTTTGCAATTGCAAGAGCAATGAATGGATGTATAGCAGGGCTCTGACTCGATATGGTTTTGTAAAAGAAGTCCAGCATCTTCCTTAAAAGAAATAAAGGACTTGATGATACCCTCCTTACAGTCTGTACTGTGATACATACATATCTTAGAAGATCTGTCAGTGATGATACAAACTATGACGCGAAGCTGCTGGGCTTCAGAATACATCTACAGGCAGTCCCCGGGTTACATACAAGATAGGGTCTGTAGGTTTGTTCTTAAATTGTGTTTGTATGTAAGTCGGAACCATATACTTTATTATTGTAACCCCAGTCAAAATGTTTTTGGTCTCTGTGACAATAGGATTTAAAAAATGTTGGATTGTAAAGTACAGCAAGTGTATTATTATTAATAGTACTCCTTCACCTTGTGTCTCCATCTGCCCTATCATATAGATCGTGAGCCCTCACTGGCAGGGTCCTCCTTCCACTTGTTCCCGTTCATGTAGTTTAAAGTCCTTTCTACTTTCATTTTCTTGACCTTAACACCTTAAAGATATGGCCTAAAATGGCCTTCAGGACATTCAGGACAAAGACCTTTCTTTTGCTTTTTTCCTGACATGGGCATATGAGGGCTTGTATTTTGTGGCAAGATTTGTATTTTCCAATGGGTTAATTTACATTGCATGATGATTCAAGTTCATTAACTCTTTCCTGCAACCGTACAGAATAAAACAGCTGTTTTGCCTCTTGTTTTTCAATGAAAACATTTACGCAGTCCACTGTACAGTATAATAAACATGATATAATTTTTCTATCAGTTAGTATGGTTAAGGAGATACCAAACATGTACAGGTTTTCTTATACAGGCAATCCCCGGGTTACATACAAGATAGGGTCCGTAGGTTTGTTCTTAAGTTGAATTTGTATGTAAGTCAGAACTGTATATTTTATAATGGTAGATCCAGACCAAAAAGATTTTTGCCCCAGTGACAATTGGTGTTTCAAAATTTTTTTCTGTAATTGGACCAAGGATTATCAATAAAACTTCATTACAGACACCTTACAGCTGATCATTGCAGCCTGGGACCATAGTAAAGCATTCAGAGAGCTTCACCAGAGGTCACAGTGGGCAGAGGGGTCCGTCTTTAACTATGGGTCCTCTGTAAGTCGGTTGTCCTTAAGTACAGGACCGCCTGTAATTTACTACTTTAGCAAATAAAAACTTTTTTTTTATTTTACATATAAGTATATATAGGGAAATGGGAGGTGGGTTTTCAAATTATTTTATTTATTTAATTTTTTTAAAACTTTTTTTTATACTTTCCCACTAGGGGACTTACACTGGGAATACCTTTATCCATTAAACAATACATTGCAGTACTTCTGTAATTCAATGTAGTGTGCCTGTCAGTGTTTTACTGCCATTTTGCCTATGAGACCCAGTCTTGGTTATCCAACTGCCACCACGATTGCGCTGCGAGGAGGCGGGGGAGCGACAGAGGGAAGAAGATATAGATCGTCCTTATGCGGCAATGGCCCACTAATGAGGACGATCTATATCCTGTCCTCAAGCAGCTAATGTCATGTAAGTGAACCCCTTATATAATATGCAACATTATGGAATAAATTATGCTCTATGGAAAACTGATGATTTAATGACAACACCCAATACATCCCTACATTCCACGCTAATGTTTGGGATTGGAGAAATATTTGATCCTTGTCATTTAAACCTAAGCTAGTCATGGTCAGGAGCAGCTCTGATTGGGTCAGCCGGTTTACCAATTACATAATTGTGGCCCGAAGACCCATAAGAAGTTAGTCCTGGGGAATTTGGACACAACACACATAACAGAGTATGCTATTTTATTATTTATAATAGTTAATTATTATACATTTAAATTGACTATATTACATTTTAATCCAATAAAAAAGGATGCAACGAAAATTACAATACAAAGTGATTATGTAGCAAAATATACAGTACATTTTCTTGTGCATGAAACTAAATGGACATACAGTAACCTGAAAAAAAGCTCTGTAACAAGTTACTTTTAGTATTTTTTTCACTGCAAAAACAATGTACAGTAGATAATTTCTATGCATTAAAATAAGCCTTGTAATATTTATAAATTATTGATAGTCATAGTCAGACACAAATGTGGTGTGTCATCAAGGCCCATACATGCCTGGTCATAGAAGGGTTAAGGCTACACTTTCAGCTACAATTGGAAGGTCACCAGTGTCTTATATTCCATATTGCCATAATGAAGTTGTGTATCAGCAATACAAGCACTAACAAATCAAATGGACCTGAATGCCGTTAGATTTCCAGGTGTTGATAAGAGTAGTGAAGAGGTCAGAGGTGTAACTTGAGGAGGTAACCATGAGCCTTAAGGGGTCCTTAAGATTTCTCCCCCCATATAAAGACACTAGTCCTTTAATCAGGACATTATACTTGGGGATTTACAGGTTTGCATTGGTGTCCAGCTGCTTCAAGTCAGTTCAAGATCAGTTTAAGTCAACTACTAGGAATATTATTCAAGGCTCATACAAGGCCTCAAGGCAAAAGCATTCGAACCTCTTTGACAAAAAGAAAAGATCTAAATTTGGACAGGGAAGATCATGTTTTATATGTGAGATAAAGTGTGGGAATGACCCACCAGGACACCAAAGGATCCCAAGTTGTAACCTATTGCTGGACCCCTAGAAGACTAATTTGAAAGCTCGTATAGTCTATTTCCTAGGGAACAATGAAAAGTGGACCTCCACTGTATACATCTATCTATCTATCTCATATCTATCTATCTATCTATCTATCTATCTATCTATCTATCTATCTATCTATCTATCTATTACATGCACTGGTTGCACCTAAAGTTTTCCATGTGACAGGGGAGGGCCAATGGTCACCTCTACTAACCAAACATCTACATGTGCATTGGCTTCATTGTCTACTACTTACCTCATGCTCTTCACAATTGGATTTGTTATAAAATGTGAATGAACCTGGTGAGAGTGAAAGTGGGAGATAATTCCCAGTAAAGAGGATTGGATAGGTATAGGCTTTGTCATGCTAAATGTGTACTTAGTTCTTGTGGTTTGAATTGCAAATGTTCATTAATTAGAAGTGAAAGTGGTATACGGCTTTATTTGTACATCATTAAATAGGAAGTATCACTTCCCACACTTGGGAAAGCAGCTGTTCCCTGGCATTGCCTGTCCTTTACTTTTTACAGGTATTTGTAAATACATAGAAAGAAAATCCTTCAAATGTTCGTGAATTGATGCTACTGCAAAAACACTGTCATGAAAAATATATATGACTATAATAAATTGTATTCATACACTTCTTGTGTTTATAACAAGAAACACTGCTTTAGAGTAAATGGGGAAATAATCACCATTCCTGGTGGTGCACTAGGAGTTTCAATTATTTCAGGGCTTGCACAACAGTTTTCTATAGAAGCCCTTCTAAATCACCCCATTTTCTGTGTGCTATCTGTTTTTGGATTGATGACAAACTAACACATTATTTTCAATGGACCCATGCACACGATTTTTATGAATCTGTGTTGCAACATAGGGCTCAAAAAGATTACACCCTAAAGACACACACACCACTTATTTTCTGTCTGCAGCTTGAGCACCTCATAGGTTCATGTGCAGGTTGCCTAAAATACATTGGGACTCATTAACTTACCCGCTCCAGTCGCGATCCCGCAGGGTGCTCTCCAACGAGGATTCGGGTTCTGCCGGGATTCACTAAGGTCGTGCACCCGATATCCAGTAGGTGTCACTGCTGCGCCGAGGTCCGCCGGAGTTCAACTGCCCCTTCCTGGTGCATGTAAGTGCGACACATTTCTTTTTTTAAATTTTGTGGTTTTTCTGAATCCGTTGGGTGGTCCAACGGCCACGCCCCCTGATTTCTGTTGCATGAAAGCCGGCGCGATTGCGCCAAAATCCGATCACGTGTGCAAAACGGAAAAATTCGGGTAACCCCACGGAAATGCGGCCGCGGAGCCCTTAGTAAATGAGCCCCATAGTATGTAATATTAAAGGCAGTTTTATACTATAGCTCATTACATTCATTCATTGTTACAGAACCATTCAAACACATTTAGAAAAAAGAACAATAAATGCAAATTAGGTATATGTGCACCCAGAGCACCGATTTGTAATGCTTCCTATCTTTATCCTCTCTCACTACCCCTAACCCTCCCGTTCTTGTGATATGAGAGGCGAATTCTGACATACTTAGTGTGTGCACTATTCTCATTGGGGGAGATTTATCAGAAGTCTCTTAGAGCAGACCTGTTCTAGTTGCCCATAGCAACCAATTAGAGTACAGCTTTTATTTTCAAACAGCCGTTTATAAAATAAAAGCTGAACTCTGATTGGTTTCCATGGGAAAATACAACTTGATGATGAATCTCCCCCATTGTATCTGGCGCATGCGCAGCAGTACTTCTAAGCTCTTCTGCCTACAGAGGAGCTATGAGACAATGTAGAATTAGTTCATAGGTCGGATGGTGGTATTGTTCCTCTAAATTTTCTGTATGTCCATATTGCCAGTAGATCAGTGCAACTACACAAAAAGCTCAAAAAAATATATTTTTCAATGATTACATATTGATATCATATACACGGAGCTATACACACACTAGCCTCAATCACATAAGCCCCTGTTCCCATTGGTGCACACAATAAGATTTTTCACAACTATGACAAGACAAAGTAGCACCTTGAGGCCTTCCATACATACGTGGTTTGAACATACAGGCCCTAAGTGCCGCCACGCATTTATGATGCAAAATGTATGTACCGTAGTTGTCTTGAAAGCATTACAGTAAAAGACATATATCAAATTATTTCTTTATACATTGCTCATGTCCTTAAAAAAATGACATAAATAAATGGGCCTCAAGTAATTATGGGTGACGTATCTATAATAAAATAATTATAGTTTGCACACTTTAGTGAGTTCTGCAATAAAGTACAATATATAAGATGTAACTGAAATATTACATAACACACACACAAAATAATAATAAGTGTACTGTAACTTTTCCTGATCAGTTAGTTTGACTGGGATTATACAATACATAATAAGAGTTTTTCTATGGGATTTCTATAATATTCTTAAACCACTAAATTCAATTAGTAGTGTTTTTTCTTATTCCACAAACAGTATAACCCTCTTAAAGATACCTATAGCAGATAAGGGATAAAATGGATTCAAGGCAATCATGGGATGTGTCATCCTCCATCTTTTTTTTTTTTTTTTCTAAATCTTATTAGTAATTACTGAAGTTATATATAATCTTACATTTTTCATTCTTAGCTCTTACGCTTAATGAAGATTGCCATAGTATTAAAGGGTTAAATGGCCCTGTTGACTTTTGTAGAGAAAATCTCTTCAACAGCAAAGTGGGTGCCAATGAATTGCTGCTTTAGAAGTCATGAGGACAGAGCCAAAGCCTTAAAATCATACAGTTAAACCCAAGGCACTCCAAGATCCTCCAAGCAGTTTGCAGGGCCACTTAGAAAGTTTGTCTTGTAATTGAGTAAATTGTTTACTCTTTTCTTCCAACTTTCTCCTCCCCATCTTTGCTGCCGTTGTCTTGAATACCCCCCTTTTTGTCCCACTGGTCAGCATTCTGCACAGACATATAACCATGCCAAACAGCCCTCTGCATGACAATGCTTGGGCTCTTCTGTGTCTTGTAATTGGACGGGGCTAAGGGTCGGTTTTATTAGCTATGTGATTTAAAGCTAAACCGTTGTGACTGTCTTTTTAACACAAGCCTGTGCAAGCAGCGGGCGTGGGTTGAATCATAATGACAAGAAAAATATGCCAAAAGAGGAGGGGTGATGGCTTGTACTGGTGCTCCCTCAATATAGAGTGTTAGCTTCTTAGGTGAGATCAACATATTTCATCCAGTGGCTTTCAATAAGACCAAGTACCATGTTTTACACAACTAATTGATAAATATGTGTCATTCATTTGTACATGACCAAATATATGAATGATTAGATGCAACTACTTTGCATTGGTCAGCATAGGCCATGATTCTCTTATGCTGAAGTATCCCAAGTATCAAGTAGCAGTCGTATTCAAACCCTTGTGGCTAAGAGGGACTAAAATATTCTCTACCTGTTATGTATACATAAAATTTACATTGTAATTGAATGGTGCAGATGCTCCAAAGGGTAACAGGAGCTTTGAATTATGCCTCCTCTCATCATCATTTTCTGTGTTTAATAGCTCTTATGTTCATTTATGGAGACCACATACTAAGGTAAGGAATATGTAAATATTTTTTTTCAGGTTGGGAAGGGGAAAACTATGCCTCAGCGCTACCAGAAAAAGGCAGCCCCCTTTGCAGCTGACTTTCACGAAGCCTAATGACATTACGTACTATAATAGCCAAACCAGTTTATCTCTTCCAAAAGGAATGGATCCCCAACAGCAGTGTTTCAATGTACCATAAATACTCGAGTATAAGCCGAGTTTTTCATCACAATTTTTGTGTTAAAAAAGCCCCACTCGGCTTATACTCCGGTATATAAAAAAAAAATTGTAATCGCCTTCCGGTGCTCACCCCTGGTGTCCTCTTCTGCCCCAGCTCCTCCCCCAGCTTGTCTTCTGACTTCCAAGCAGTGCGAGCAGAGGCACGTCCATGCTCCCTGTCCGCATGCACGCACACAGCGTGAAGTCATGAGGCGGCGACACGCTGTGTCACTGTGTGTGCATGTGGGCCGAAAGCATAGACATACCTCTGCCTGCACCGCTTGGAAGTCGGAGCTTAGAGAAGAAGACAAGCCGGGGGAGAATAGGACAACGGGGGTGCTAAGTTTTTTATTTTAGTGGGGCAGTGCTGGACATTATTTTTAAAGGAGGTATTGGTGGACATTTTTGTGAAGGGGGGCACTGGTGGACATTTTTGTACAGGGGGGCACTGGTGGACATTTCTCTAAAGGGGGGCACTGCTAGGCATTTCTTTAAATGGGGGCTCTGCAGGACATTTTAATGATGAGGGGAGGTAGCTACTTGACAATTTATTAGAGAGGTTGCTACGTTTTTCACCATAGGCTTATACTCAAGTCATTAAGTTTTCTCAGTTTTTTTATGGCAAAAATACGTACCTGCTGCTTATACTCGGGTCGGCTTATACTTAATTGTATTGTCTATTGTAATTGTATTTCATCAGCACAGTATAGGAACTAGTTTCGCTAGGTGGGAGGCCATTAACCCCTTAAGGACGCAGCCATTTTGTAGCTTAAGGCTCAGCCCGATTTTTTGGATTCTGACTTGCGTCTCTTTATACGGTTATAACTTTTGAACACTGTTACTTATCAAAGCGATTCTGAGATTGTTTTTTCCCCACATGTTGTACTTCATTTTAGTGGTAAATTTTGGCAGATAAGTTTTGCATTTATTTACAAAAAAAAAGAAAATATGATAAATTTTTGGAAAAATTTGCCATTTTCGAAATTCAAAATCATTGCGTTTTCAGGCAGATCGATTTACCACCTAAATAAGTTGCTGTATAACATTTCCCATTTGTCTACTTTACATTTTCATAATTTCTGAAATGTTTGGATAATTTATTTTGATGTCACGCGGCTTGCAAATAGAATATCGCTTTTCCGGATTTTCAGAATTGACTATTTTGGGGATAAATACAGTTTGGAATGAAATTTTACATATTTAGCATCAAAACCCCCTATATAACCAACCCATTTTCAAATCTGCACCCCTCAAGCTATCAGAAACAGCTTTTACGAAGATTGTTAACCCCTTGAGATCTTCATAGTAATTGAATCAAAATGGAGGTGAAATTTAGAATGGTCATATTGTTCCCTTATACGTTCATTTAGCCCTAAAATTTACACATTTCCAAAAGATAAAAAGAGAAAACCCACCATACAATTTGTTCTGCAATTTCTCCTGAGTACAAAGACCCCCCACATGTGGCTGTGACTTGTGTTATGGGGGCACAGCGAGGCGCAGAAGGGAAGGAGGGCGCTGCAGCTGCCAGGATTTTAGTTTCCTCATTGGCCCCTTTTGAAGGCTATAAAATTTTCGCTTTTTCGTTATTGGGGCCATGTGATGCCATTTTTTTTGCGGGATGAGATGCTTTTTCCAATGTTACCATTTTGGGGTTTGTATCACCTATTGTTGAAAATTTAGGAACGTTTTTTGAGGACAAGAGTAGAAAAGCATCAATTCTGTACTGGATTTTTTACTTCTTTTTTTTTTGGTGTTCACCGTATAGACTAATAATCCTGTTATCTTTATTCTATGGGTCGATACGATTACGGGGATACCAAACATGAATATATTTTCTTACGTTTTACTAAATTTGTCAAACAAAACCCTAATGTGGGGAAAAATCTATCATTTATGTATTGCCGTCTTCCAACTGGCATAACTTTGTTACTTTTTTGGCTACGGAGCTGGTTGATGGCTTGTTTTTTGCGGGACATGTTGTACATTGCACCAGTATCATGTCGCAGTACATATGGTTTTTTGATCACATTTTATAGCATTTTTTGTGGGATTGAAAAGGTAAAAATCATAATTTTTGGAGGGTTTATAACAGTTTTTTTTTACGGCGTTTATCGTGCGGGTTCAATAATGATTTACTTTTATTCTACGGGTTGTTACGGACGCGGTGATACTATATATGTGGGGTTTGTGTTATGATTTAGACTTTTTTTTGAGTTATATGTCTCTTTATATGTTTTGGGGGTTTGGGGCATTTTTTGTGATTTATGACTTTATTTTTTTATTGAATAACTTTTTTTTTTACTTTTTCACTTTTATACCATGGGACATGAAGAAGCAATCATCTGATTGCTTCTTCATGATAATATTCTGCAATACTCATGTATTGCAGAGTATTATCAGTGTCAGCCTATACACTTGCATAGGCTGGCACTGTGCCAGTAAGATGACGTCACAGACGCCATCTTACTGGCAATTCTTGCAGGTAACTCTGGGGTCCAGATCGGACCCCAGAGTTACTATAGCAACGATCGGCGCACCCCGAAAACGGTTCGGGGGGGCCGATCGTGGGGGAAAGATCCCCCAGATACATGTTAGATGCCGCGGTCGCGCTGACCGCGGCATTTAACGGGTTAAGCACCCGCGATCGGAGACAACTCCGATCGCGGGTGTTACACTGGGGTGCCGGCTATCAGTCACAGCCGGCACCCCGTCTTTCCCGATGCCGGTTCGGCTCAGATCTTGAGCTGAACCGGCATCAGCTCAGCGTCCGATATATCGGACGCTGAGCGCTAAGTCACTGCGCTCAGCGTCCGATATATCGGACGCTGAGCGTTAAGAGGTTAATGTAGGACATTGTGACCCCTTCCCAATGCATATTGCAGCAAACATCCATGGGTAACACCCACTGTCAGTGCTGGCATCTATTGCAGGTGTTAACCATTTAAATGCCTCCATCAAGTCTTCTGGGAGCATTTAAATTTTGGCGCCGTTTGCGCATTGCCATTGAATGTCGCCGCCATTGACCAATCAGGTGCAGCGATCAGTTACTATGACAGCTGGGAGTCTACTAGACTACTAGCGATCACTAGCAAAACTGCCATATACTGCTATACTGTAGTAAAAGGTAGAAACGATCAGACCCTCAAGGGTTAAAATATCCTTGGGGGTCTAAAAAATAAAAGTTTACATCACCCACCTTTACCAAGAACTGATGTAAAAATGAACAAAAAAAAATCATAAACATATTACGTTTCTCCATTTCCCAAAAGTCTTGATCTATGAAAATCTAAAAAAGTTATTCTGTAACTAATAAAAATGTAATAAAAAGTGATCAAAAGGTTGTATAGTCCTGAAAATGGTGGCAATGAAAACATAATCTTATCCTGCAAAAAATGAGACTGTACACGGGTCTCTAAAACATATTAATACCTATATAAATTTGATGTCTCCATGGTCGGACCAACCCAAGGAATAAAGAGGAGGTGTCATGTGGAATGAAAAATGAAAGGCATAAATACAGAAACCACAAGAAAATGGCCCAAAAGCATTCGTTTACAAATTTCACCACATTTGGAATTTTACCGCATTGAATATTAAATATTAAATTATTTATGCAGAAAACAAGCCCTTATACTGCTGTGTTTCATGAACTAGTTTCTGCTTTCAGCCTACACATACTGGAGACAGCCAATGAAGACCAATAGTAAAATGTATACATTTTTATTCAGCATCACATAATTAAAGAGGTTGTTCAGTTTCAGCACATAAATAAAAGCCGTGGTAGAATTGTAATGGGGGGAGCCAGTGCTCACCTTCTTGTCGCTGTCCTACCATTGTGCTCTTATTCTCCATAAACCCGGCACATGTGACACGTAGAAACACACAGAATACTCGTATCGATCTTCCTGCCAATTTACTTCTCTGCCTTAAAGTTATTTCTGGAGGCTCTCGTTGTTATGGTAGCTGGATATAGTGCAGTATTTTTAGCTTCACCTATCACTTCATTTCTAAGTTTACTTTAACTTTTGTTGAAATTTTTCTTCTGCCCTTTAACCCTTTAGTTGTTGAGTCATACTAGTGCTTAGCTGCTTGGCAGCCACTGATGAGCCCTGTGCTATAATAGGTCTCTTCCTCAGTAGTCACATCACTGTTAACAATGTTCTAATTTCTATCTTTCATCTGTGACACAGTACGGCTATGTTTTCCCTGGGATAAAGGTGGCATAAAGTCCACCAGTACAAATTCATGCAACTATGCCAAGTCATCATGATGAAATGATGTCACCATGTAGGTCCGATAACCGTGATCAGAGATATCATGGCCAAAATGACTAAACTAAGCATTTTTGTCTGTTGTTATTTTTTGCATTATCGGCTCATTGAAATAATCACATTATTTTACATAGGGGATATTATAGTAAATTAATGTATTACCTAGATATAACAGGTATAGATATTTAGATATATCAGGACCATTGTAACCATCGGGCTAGACCTTATAGCAGCCTCAACTCTATCATGGATTTAGGTGCAGAACAGGCATGAAGTGTTTGCATCCAGCTATAGTGACCACACAGATGCATTAGTACTTCCTACTGACACCTTGGTAAAGATTTCACACCTACCACCTGGTGACAAAGCTGTATCCTCTTGTCTAGAAACATAAAGCACACGACCATTAACTGAATCATATGTCCTGTGGGAAAAAGATACATCCGTACAAGCTCCACTTGCACCTTACATAACATTTTATGTTCATCAAATAACACTGTGAGAGAAAGGGGGTCTGCTGTGTCTGTTGGGGCCTTGAACTTGTTGGTAGGATCTTTCTTTTTAAGTTTACTGTTGTACCTTGCTCATTCAGTGTTGTCATAGTGAAATATACATTATATTGGGGTTGATCTATGTTTAGAATACCAAAAACTAATAAAATAGTACTGGAGTATAGGTCGGTTAGTGACCTTGCTGACAACCCTTCCAAAGAAGATATAGATATTAGGGCTCTCTAAGAGCAGAAACACGTGACGTGATTAATCCATGAATTACGGACAGTGTGCTGGTTGGATTTCATGGAGCAAACACTGTGTTGGGACAGGATTTCATATATCATAGTCCTACATCATGCAGTCCCTACTTTTCTGCACTGTAGTTTGGAGGCTTTGCGTTGTCTCCTTGCTTGGATTCCTGCCCCAACACAGAGTTTAGTCTCGAAATCTGGCCACCATGCAATCCAGGATTCATGGACCATGCATGTTCTAACATTTTAGTGTTAACTTCAAACATAACTTCATGTATAATCATTTCATTATAAAATTGTTACATGCTTCAACACTGAAATAGATGAAGACCTTTCCGAAGATCTTTTTATACCTAGGACTGTGGCTAAGACAAGGGGGCATCCTCTATGCCAATTGGCAACAGCCTTGTAGGGCTTTTTTCCTTCCTCTGGATCAACACTCTTAGGCTGCATTCACACTACCACAAGGGGGACGTACATACGGCCGATATACGTCCCCATAGACGACAATGGGTGCGCGGCGCCCTACGGGAGCAGTACAGTACAGACATGTCCTATTCTTTCAGGGCATACGGCACCGTGCGCCATGTATCTCTATGGAGAGAGGTGGGGGTGAGCAGCGCTCTCCCCCTCCTCCTCTCCCGGCGCGCTGCCGTGTGCCCGCCGTGCTACGGTACGGCGGGCACCGGTCGTGTGAATCCAGCCTAAGATTTATAGGTTGGATTTGATGGTCTTTATTCCACCCTGAAACTATGAAATTGAAATGGCGTCTTTATCAGGCAGTTAGTTTGGAAGCCTGACTGTGAAAGTGCTGGTCAAAGTTTTAGTACTCCATTGAATAAGTACCTATCATAACTAAAACGTATATCATTTAGATTGTCTGAGTAATGCTGTATAAATTTAACTACTTAACACTTCAAATAGATACATTTAAAAAGTAAAAAAATGACATTAGTCTCTATTAAGACAGCTGCAAGTTAGATGTGGCCCCTGGGAAAAATGAGTCAGACACCCCTGTTCTAGAGGATCTTTGTATCTTGATGTAAATTGTAAGGGGTCAACCACTCTTAATATAAAAACCAGGTTGCCATACAATTTGGATATCGCAGCAGCACATTGTTTGGTCTACTTTTGTATTATTACTTTCACATAAATAATCACCATTGATATATTTTAGTAAGTTTTGAATGATGAAGAATATATGGCTGTGTGGTTCTAGAGATCACCTATAGAAATGTGCACTTAAATACTCCATCTCATCTGAATAAAAGTAGCCTAAGAACAGAATTCAATAGGTTTGACAATGAATACCAAAACATTATAGTTGAGTGTAATTGTGCTTCTTTCAATACCATTACGTACTATACATGGTTCCTTCATACTTGGCAGCATCAAGGACCACAATGAATTTTGCTGACATTTCTCAATAAGATGAAATCTTTGTACACACGATTGCCTAACTTGATTAAAATCCCAAAATCCATAGCATGTGTGAAACTTTCTCCCCTCATTTACTCTGCTACTTTAGACCACTTCTCATTGTTATCTCAACCTACCTTAACATTTGATATAATGATTTCATTTAGATCTTTACAACGCTAGTTAGTAGCCACCAGAAGCCCAAATGCATCAAATTACTTGTAGAGAACTCTGAGTGATTAGATAGCGAACAAAATCTGGACTTGAATGTCATCTTGAGCACTGCAGCCACTTCAGGTTTCTCAATTGCTTTTCAGATCCTAATTATTTCATTTTGTTTGTCTTTTAAGAGCATCTCAAGAAGCTGTTCCCTCTGGCATTCGACCTTAAGTGCAGAATTTTGTGTGTGAGAGACTGGAAGGTTGAGATTGTATGTTTTCTGAGACTTCATTTTTTATTGTGAATTTCCATTTGTTCTCTTTACCCTCCTTGAGCGTTCAGTGCCTCTTCATATGGCTTTCATTCATATGGGACTCCATTCTTACTGTTCCATAAGGACACAGTGACTATAATAAACCTACTGACAGGCTATGAGATCAATCACTTACAATTTCAATAATTTATTGTGCATAACTTAAACTTAAAGAACTATGAACCTATGAAGGTTAACAGCATTGTTGTTGGTCTCTAACTTAGGTCTCCTGGCACCAGTAAGAACCACATTAATTTTATCTGCAACATCACCATTTAATAAGTCCCAATGAAACTAAAGACTTTCAAAAAATGTTTTGGTTCCCTCTGGTTCTGATAGATAGCGATGAATGGACTGGAGCAGTGAAATAAAACTATCCATTGGTTATAACGTATTAGAGCATTGCACTAGGATCTTCATCCAGTGACAAATTCTACCAAATTGTATAGGCTTGGCATCATTTTCCAGGACCAAGCAACTGTAGCAAAGCTGTGGCCTTTTGGGATATACTTACATTCAGCTTCTAAACTACCATATAGTCTATACTAAAATTTTCAGTAAATAAAAAAATATTAAATTTCACTTTTTATGTGTGTATAGTGTAAGTATATAACTGTGTGTCATTTTACTACACCTATAAAAAGATATCGAACACCACATTGAAGACCCTTTCAATTTTCCCAACTGTGTTTTTCTTATTAGTATAGGACAAATTCCACAACAGAATATTTACCTACTGTATATCTGTGTAATCTATTCACTAAACTCCTTACTAGGGGTGGATTTGCCTATTTTAGGATCCAATTCAAAGTTATGTATGGAGGCCTCCAAAAAGAAGAACATTTGGTTTCCTTCGGTGGCCAGTGTAAAACACACAAAGTTTGCTTGGGTGGGTTTTTGGTAACTCTACCCCTGATTCTTATAAATGTGTAATTAACCTTCCCATAAAACTTTGAGATACATATAACTGGTTTATTAAAATATTAATAGTACAGTTTTATCAGTATGTATACCGCCTCATACTCATAGACTGTAAGCTCTTGTGAGCAGGGCCCTCACTCCTATTGTTCCATATGACTGTTTGAACTCTGTAATGTAACATAGTTGTATATGTTCCCTATGATTTATAAAGCACTGCGGAATTTGATGGCGCTATATAAATAAAGATTATTATTATTATTTATAGAAACCAATTCCTGTCCTTCAAAGGGGTGTAGAGGAATTCAAGATGGATCTACTGTGTGAGATATATATGTCCCAGTCTATTGACTCACCCCTTTCTGATAAGTCAACAGACAGACTTTAAAGGGACAAAAGAGGAAGGAAGTATCTATGAATCCAAAGACTATTGGGTTTTACCGGTTTGTGCATTCTTTAATATGAATTTTGAACTTAATACTTAAGTAAAATCAGAAAATCCTGCATTGGCTCTTGATTGGTGTCCACATTGACTATCATTTCCCCAACACTAGAAAGGGCTTTATGAAAGGTGGACAACCTCTTAATGTTATAGGTCAAGCTGTTTTTAATTTTTGGATGTGATATGAAACCTATTTTAGCTAATGTCTAATGTGTTGGCTGTGGGAAGACACATACATCTACGTAGCACCACAGGAATGTGAAACAGGCCACTGAAATAGAGATTCGTAAATACACCATACACCGTTATAGCAAACCTTTATTTGCCCCTATGCATACCTGCCAGGGCTTTTGAGAAACACTAAGTGAACACGACTTCTGCCAACATTTACATGTTACTGAAAGGCTACGGCATATTTTATAATTAGGCTAGTAATTCTTTAGTGACGTTGTGGTTCATGAGATGGGGTTTGTTCCAAGAGAAATAACCAACACTCCATGACACACACCAACCTTTATGGATAGCTTGGGTGGAAATCTTGAGCTCTGGGAACTCAAGTAGCTAACTACTGTACATGCAGACACTCACATCTGATATGCGTTTGAAATAGGTTCCACGGGAACCAGATGAAGGGTGGTTTAATTTGTTTGCAGAGGTGGACTAGCCGGTCTGCCTGTTCCTGTGCCATACATTCAGGGTGGTTTGCTATGTTATTCCAGGTGGTGACATTTTCTCTCCTAGACGGTTGGAAGCTGTTTTTTTTTTGGAGTTTTTTTACGAGGCCCAAGTAATTCTTAACTCATTTAGTGCTGTGCAGTCATGGTGGTGTCTTTATCAAGACGGTTCATCAGTATGTTTAAGTAACTACCAAATATCAGCTTTTCTAACAATATTTTGTGAGGGCATGTTGATTGTTTACTTTTAGAATATTATGCATTCTCTTTGTGCGTGCAGACTGAACATCCGAAGGATGTTCTAGTGTCTGTTGTGTGGGCTTTGCTAGTAGTTACCATATGTATGTCTTCATTATTAGTGACTAATGATGCTTTTTGCCAATTAATAGCTGCAGTCTTGTAAATATTGTTTCGACTTAGAAAATGACTTTCTGCTCTGTATATACTAAGCATCCATTTCTAATAACAAGGTAGAATTACGGGCTATATTTTTATTGCCTTGTGAATATTTTAAAGGCACTGACAAACTGAAACACATTGCTTCTATGAAACAATGGGGCACATTTACTAAGGGCTTTGCGCCTGTTTTCTGACGGACTTTACACATTCGTTTAGGTGTAAACTGCTTGCACAGGTATTTTAGAAAAGTCAGTGCCCCTACATGTATCACAAATCAGGGGGCGTTCTGGCGTTCAGTCCGACCATTCACAGGATTTAATATGCAAAGTCAGTGGCACGCCCTATGTTAAAAAAGCACCACAAAAAAGTTATGATTCCTGGTGCACGTTCTTAATGAATATGTTGCACCCAGCATTATACACGGGCAGAACACTTTTAGTGCAGTTTCCCACATTCTTAGTAAATGTGCCACAATATAGTTTAAAAAGCCTTAACACACCTATTTTGTTTCACAATAATCATGAGCAGTGATGTGGCATTCTTGTGGAGATCATCACAAGTGTTAGCTTCAGCTTGGACAACATATGGCTCCACAAAAGAAGTACCACAATGGGCTTAATCAGTGGATCAATGGGGGAACAAGTTTGGAAGTTAAAATATTGTAATAACACATTTCTGAATTCAAGCCACTAAGTGTTCGATTAGGAAAATCCCATTAACAATACCTGAACCATGAATTAAAAACTTGTGGAATTTTCAAAAAAAGCATCAAAGCCTTCAATGATATGCAACAAAAAAGAATTAAAAGGAATACTCCAGTTGACTATAATAAACTGGTTTTTAATAAGTTTTCTTCCCTGAAGAGCTTTCTTCTCTTTGCAGTGAACTGTTGCACAGTCTTTCCCCCTGCTCTGTTAGTGACTACTGTAAGTATCCTACCGAAATCCTGATAACCGCTCCTACTTGTAGTAGAGGGAATGGGCTATGGAGCATCACTGTGTAGAAGGCAAAAAGCTCTTCAGGCTGAAAGACCCACCCAGAGTTTTTGAAGGAGCTGCAGAGCTGGATTATAACTTCAATTTTTCACCACTAACAACATACACCAAGATCTAATTACACGGCTCTCCAAGACTGCTACCTTATGCTGTCTGCAGGTCAGCCTTAGTTTTTTTCACAATTCTCGGACAACCTCTTTAAATAAAAGATTTTATGTTCCTCTAAACAGGATCGTTCTTCCTGTTTAGTACAATTTACATTGCAAACAATATTTTCTTCCTCAATCTTGCCATTAACGAATACAAGCTACAGCCAGACTTTTGAAATGAGTCAAGAAAATGGCTCATCATTATAAACTTATGTTTATAGCTGAAGCCTTTACAGAAACCAGCAGTTAAACTTAAAGAGCCATTGTAATGTGTCTTTCCCAATTATTATCTTGTTTATTACTAAAAACAGATGTTGGTATGGTAGATAGATGTGTTACTCATTGATGTAGATTTCATCCATGTCTACTTGATATGTTTCTACAGTGTTGCTGTCTTTTTAGGGATTGTCAGACTTTGATAAAAATGAACCAGCCCCAAGAAAAGTAAGAAAACCAATACAGGCGGTCCCCTACTTAAGAACACCTGACTTACAAACGACCCCTAGTTACAAACGACTTTGGTAATTTATTGTATTTGAGCCCTAGGCTACAATAAACAGCTATAACAGTTATCAAAAGTGTCTGTAATTAAAATTTATTGTTAATTCGGGTTCTTATGATAACCCAACATTTTTAAAATCCAATTCTCATAGAGACCAAAAAATGTTTGACTGGGATTACAATTATAAAGTATACAGTTCCGACTTACATATAAATTCAACTTAAGAACAAACCTACAGAACCTATCTTGTACGTAACACGGGGACTGCCTGTACACACTTATTAAACAACCCCATGGACCAGTAGAGGTTGATAAGATTGTAGCCCCATTGAAGACAGCGATCGATTTGGCAGTCCAAATGCAGCGCTACGTAATCTGTGTGCGCAATATACCATAAAGGAATTATTATTATTAGAGGTGCCAGTTCTTTGGTTCCAGGTCAGAATAGGTCACTGTGATACGAAAAATACATCACTGCTAGGGTCAGAAGGACAGCCAGAAGATGAATAATCTTTTTTCTTTTTATTACATTTTTAGTGGTTGTTTTATTTTTTAAAGGAGGCAGACAATTCCTTTAAATGCACATAGAATAATAGAATGAGATGATGATTTCAACAAATTAACACTGTTATTAATATACTAATAAAAATATATCTGACCTTATGACCTTATGGTTCAGGTCTAAATATATGTGGGCCAAGCTGATGTTTCTAGACTTGTCCTGGAAATTGGTATGAAACCCCTTCTTATCATCTAAAACACAGATAAACACAGGCAACACTGTAACCCATCAAAGTCCATGGAAATCAATGGACATTAGGTTTCCGTTATTCTCCTAAATCTGTCCGAACCGAATCTCAGAGTGCCTGAAAATCAGCAAATTTGTACTGATTCTACGTATTGACAAATACATTTTCTCATCTCTATATATAAGCCAATATTTTATGCATCATTGTGTAAATGAAAAATAAGTCAGTATTCACCTTTCTGACACCCCCACAGGTCCACTATTTACTTCTATCAGCGGCAGGTCTATGCACACTGGCTGCCTCTGACATCATAATCTGCCACTGACGGAAGTAAAAAGAGGAAAGGTATTGACTTTATTTTTTTTATATGCTCAGCATGCTGGGGGCTGCCTATGTAATGGTGGCTGGCTGGCTATATACTAAGGCAGGGGCTGGATGGATATACACTGGGGTGCAGGGAACTGGCTGTATACTGTGGCAGGGGCTGGCTATAAACTGGAACAGGGCCTGACAGACTATATACTGGAGACTGGATACCTACTAGGGTAGGGGCTGGCTAAATACTGGGGCAAGGGCTTGCTATATTCTGGGGCAGGGGCTGACTATATAATGGGGGCTCACAGGCTATATTTTGTGGGCTGGCTGGCTATATACTGGGTATATTAATATATATGTGATATTTGTAATGCTAGTCATGACAAATATGTCATATTACCAATTGAGAGCTACATAATGTATGTAATTTTGCCTATGCGATCTTAACCTACTAACTCTATTAGTGTATGCCTATAGACTCTTCACAACTACAGTAGATCAGTAGATGATCTGGACAGATTTTAGAATTGTAAAAAGTAACATATTAAAACAGAAGGTGAAGAGTAATTGAAAAATAAAGTTCTATTTTCTATTGGATTTTTTCATTAGAGCCACGGAATTATAATCCTTCCCTTTTGATTAAATCCCTAAGAAAAGATTTAGCATGTGGAAGAATAGGCTAACCATGGTGAGAAGCAGGTTGCTGTAGTGTATGATAGAGGAGAATATAATACAGCTAAGCCTGGACCGACTACTGAATGGAAGGGGCCACTAAGGAATTGTTAGTTACAAGGAAGGGTCTCAGTATTAACGGCTTTGATCTCCGACTTAGAGGGTTTTGAATGGCTGGGAGAAATGTTAATCTTTCAGACCACACCTTCTATCCATTTTTCCTAACTATGACACATAAGAAGAGGACAGAAGGTAGTCTTTTTAGCAATGAGGAAAAACAATGATAAAGTGTGGTGCTTTATGGCTATTACAATACAGTAATCAGGGATTAAATAACTTGAAAGTCTCAATTGCTACACATAAAGCCTGCCTCAGTGTTAGCGTCCGAGAGCCCTATTTTATTTATTTGTTTCCAAACAGTTATCTAGAACAGTAATAGATTTCCAGGGTGGCATATACCAGGTATAATATGTATAGGTACAGTAGGCTTGTGCTGGTTTATTGCACCGCATAAAGTACATACTAAACTCTTAAAAACCTTATCTCCAAATAAAATGCTCTTCTTTATAGAACAGATTGAAAAAGATAAAAGACCAATTAATACAAATTAAGGGCTATTATACTATAATGTTGTTCATATAACAACTGTGCCCCAAACATGATTATGCTCTATTGTTCAATAACCCCCGCTTATCGTGAAACCGTCTTGTGATCAGGGCTGAGGCCCTGTATCTGGAGTCAGATTTTGGTAGAAATATGCAGACTCCTAATTGTATGCTTATATCTATGCTGATAGGAAAATTAATCTCTAAAACTAAGGACACACATTAACAAATCTATAGGAAAAACCTTCCCAAAGCTGCATTGACTATATTATATATTGTCCTAATGAAGTAGAAGATGACTATGATTATGAAAGGTTTTCTATGTACATTAGTTGGCAAAATCCTGACACAAACAGATATTTAAGGAAATCAAGCATTTAGTATAAAGGCTTTTTTCCAATATACCGTATATACCCGAGTATAAGCCATGTTTTTCAGCAAAAAAAATGTGCTGAAAAACTTCACCTCGGCTTATACTCGAGTCATGAAAAACAAACAAACACTGTACTCACCTTATGTTTTTCCAAATTTTTTTTGTGTTAAAATGTGGGTTCTCGGCTTATACTTGGGTCAGCTTATACTCGAGTATATACTCGACTACGACTTTAATAGCTCTCATTTTAGTGGTAGTTCTAGGTGTTGCATAATATAATAAGACATTACACGGACATAAAGAATCAAAGCGCCGACAAAATTGAGGAATTTTCAAATGTACACAGACAATGTTCCTTACTATAATGTGAGGACAAAAGGCGACCCCACCTGTTCACGCATGTGTGGATCACTTCAGTGACAGCTATCAGGACAGGTGGTGCCTGAGTTTCTGTGTGTTTTCTCACCATAGTAAACAACTCCCAGGTGGGAAACCTACTTCTTAACAGCCTCTTCAAGACAATATGAAGGGAGGGGACAAGCTTTCTCTGAAAGACAACATATGTTACCTTTCTGCTATGAACACTGTCTGGTGTATAGTCGCACATTATAGATACATGGACATTAGAGTCTCATTGTGTATATTAAGTGCAGCTAATCTTTGTAACACCATATAAATAAGCCCCTACGCAAATGAAACCCCCTCATAGTAAATGAAAGGTGGCTTCGAATTTCCCTGACTCAACGCTCTAAAATTAAAGATACATAGTCAATTACAGTTCACCAGTATAAACTAACTTCAGAATTTAGAAATCTCTCAGAAGTGTTTGTTTTGATAAGAATTTCATTATGTTATCACATATGCCATTAATTTCTTCAGTAATTATGTAAATTGGCTGGCATACTATATAGACTAATGTTAGATAAACCAGGGGTTTTGGATGATCATTTAATATGTGGGAAACTGCTCACTTTCCCAAGCGGTAAATATTGGGGACATTGCGCTGTTATATTTCAACATACCCATTCCTTAGCCTAAAGATACTATACAAGGTGTTGGGAAAAACAAGACTAGCTTGTAATGGAAATGGATGAGATACAAAAATGTGAATTCAACCGTATGATTCAACTATAGGCTCAAATATAAATGAAATATAGATTTCTGCAGGGATATAGCAGTGTATGGTTGTTATATAAAATCAAGGCCACACTATTATTTAAGATTAACTGAAGTTGCAATGTATATGTGTCCACTAACACCTTGAAGAGAAGAGGATACATTAGATTTCATCAGGTTTCTATAAGAAAAGGAAGACCTAAGTGCACAAGTGTGCAAGAGAATAAGGGGACCGAGGGCTACAATTTAAGAAACAGACATGTAACAGGTCCTTAGTTGGCGGCATCCTTAAATAGTACACACGAACCAGTGTTATCTGGAGTACTTAAAAAGACAAGTTGGGAATGCCAACCACACGGGCAAAATTTGTAAAGAAAGTTGCATAATAAATAAAAATTTCAGTGAGAATGAGAAGACATTTAAAGAATGTTGAATAGAAAGTGATGTTAGGGACAAACAAGACCTACACTTAATGAGCCACATTTATCAAAAGTAGTGCAGTCTGTACTAGAGCAGTTTGCTTGTAGAGTGGGCAGTGTGCAGCAGATTCATCAATAATGCCGTGCACTGCTCGGGAAGTGTGCACCAATTTTTTTTGGTCCTCCTTTAACATAGAGTGTGCCACACAATTCTATCCAGTCGCAGTAATAAACGTGGTGCACTGTCTGACTCCACACCGGAACGCCCCTTTAAGTGCAGAATTCTGTTGTTGACGGGCAGCTGTGATACAATACTGGAGCAGACACTTCATAAATACATGTGCAAGCAGTTTGCATGTTCTTTTCAGTGCAAAATCAGATACAAAACTGGCATAAATGCTTTAATAAATGGGCAAATACACTTAAGACTTGAAGAGAAGATGAGCTTGGAGACTTATGATAGAGGAACTGTAATGGTGTGATTAAAGAGTGAATGACCTCTGAACCCTTAAGGCAGTTGTCAAAGAGGGAATTTGTTCTGACAAACTCGCTGTGTGAATTTGGTGGACTTATCTACCAAGCCTGTAATAAATGAACTGAATGGACATGCTCATTGAGTTCAGTTTAGCGAATTAGTACCTTCCATCAATGGACTGATACTACTCTTTGATATGTGGCCAAAGCAATGGCTAGAATAAGTTGAAGATGATGAATAACTGATGAAGATGGGAAAATTATTTTGGGTCAATTTTAATTATTGATGCTCAACTTTCGCATTGCTAGTGTACTGTATGTGTGGGTCTCTGTCTATACTTGGGTGTAGTTGTTCTAGGTCAATATGTACTTTAGTCTGTGGCTTGTCTACAAAAAAACTATTAAAAAAAGCACCAAAAATACAGCTATAAAAGATAAATTTGAAATATTATAAAAATGAAAATGAAGGAATTGAAAATACAAAGCCTAGTTCATACTGGATGTTTGTATGAGGGGAAAAGGTAAACACACCACAGATCTAGTTTTGTGCCTTAAGCTTCATTTATTAGCATTTACTGGCTGCAAACCAGGGCAAACAGTAGTGCAAATAAAATGCTTTGAATACATTACTTTATCAAACAATCATTCAGTGTCTTCTTCCTAGGTAAATCATGTATTACATTCCTCTGCTTTGCAGCCAAGAAAATGTGCCGACTCTTTCCTGGTAAAGAATATAACTTAATTATATATCAATCTATAACAAATTGGTGTTGTATAGACCTACAGATATTTCACATTCCCTTTGATGCCTAAGTGGTTTATAAAATGGTCATGGTACTAATAGGGAATTATATATATATACCAGTTAGGGTCTGTTCACATCAGTGACGCTGCTGAATCTATATTATATATTCAGTAAATTAATCTTTTTCCTGAAAGGTCTGTAGCAATGGCAAGGGACCATCCTATATAACTAAAAGAAAGATGTTTTCACCTTCATCATAGACCATATTCTTTACTGTAACATCAGTAAGACTATGGAACTGTTGGATGGATAATGTTATACATATTCAAGAGGGCCTGGATGCCTACTTAAAATCATTCATGTTGGGGTAACTACATTTTTCCAAGAGTTTTACCCAGGGTTGATTTGGGGATTTATTCTGACTGCCATATTTGAAGTTGGGAAGGAGTTTTTTTTCTCTAACATAGGCCAATTGGCTTCCATCTCATATTTTATTTTACCTTCCTCTGAATCAACATGTGGAATAATAGCCAGGATTTCATGGACCTGTGCCTTTATTCAGCCTTATGTACTATAACACCATTTTTCTTGGTGTCAAACTAAGTCACTCACAATGTAAGACAGCGTTGCATGTATCATGGTAACTAGAGATGGGCGAATTTGTTGAAATTCAGTTCGACCCGATTCGGCAAATTTTTTGAAAATATTCAATTCGACCTGACTCGAATTGTGAGGAATCATGTTAAAAAACAGGTATTTCCTGGCTGCAGAGAGTCTGTAGGGTGTTGTAGAACATTGTGCCATGCTTAAATATGCATAGGGAGCGTGGTTTGGTCTTCACACAATGCTGTGTTTTAGTATGACACGCATATGACAGCTGCCGCTCTTAAAATCGCTTCACTCTTCAATTCCATGGGCACTTACAGGTGCAAACTTTACCAAATAAGTGAAGTGAGAACGCAGCCTGACAAGGTAACATCTGTGCCAGCTCAAAAGGACTGAGCTGCGGGCCAAGCTCCCACTATATCATCAAAGAGTGCACTCTTTTTACACTGACATCAGATGATTCTATAGATTACGACAGAACCTGTTCTGTTAAACGCTGATACATGTAGAAACCCCCCAAAAGAGTGCAGAGGGTGCTTGCAGTAATTCTGCATTGACGTCACTGATCGTTTTGCCCTTCATTTCTTCCATCAGTGTCCGCTTTCAATCGGTCAATAATCCATCATCAGTATTGTTAAAGCCAAAAACAAACAGGAGTGGATCCAAAACAGAGATGACCAGTAAGTGGGATATTTGCATGTCCTCTGTGTTCTGTAGCCACTCCTGCTTTTGGCTATCAATCCTCAGGCTTTTCATTCCTACTGACAGATGAAATGAAGATGGAAACTAAACATAGTGGCAACGTCATAGAGCGGTGGAGGGTGATAACAGCATTATGGTAATCACAGTGTGTTCAAGGGAGATAGTGGTCAGTTGACAGAAGCATGAATAGGCCGCAGTGTGGCACAATGATACAGTGCGGAGGTGGCGGCAACCTGGTAAGCCACAGAGTGGCACAATGATACAGTGTGGATGTGGCAGCAACCGGCAACCTGGTAAGCCACAGAGTGGCACAATGATACAGTGTGATGATGGTGGACAATTCCAGTCCCTGGTAAAGATAGTAGGTAGTTAGAATCCAGACTCATTTCTCAATATTTGGGGGAGGCATCATGTCTATTCTCCTCAACGGTGTCTGTATGCACAGCCTGCCTGCTGCACGAAGCAGTGGATGTCTGCCCCACCTCTTCACTGCCAAGCAGCTGCTGACTGTCCTCAAACACTTTGTCCTCGCTGTATAGTGGGGCTGAGCCCAGACCACCTAATAGCTCTCTGGCTGAGGGAAAAGAACAGGACAGAGGCTGGTTGAAGACAAGTGAGGGCCGCTGACCTGCTCCTGGGTCATGCCAACTAATTGTTGTATCTGACGAACCCACAGACTCTTGGCTGGGGTTGTCAGATGTTATATTTGAGGAATTGGTTGACCTAGTCAACCAATCAACAACCTTTGGCTTGTTGATCAACCCACTGCCTCTAGATGACAACGGCAGTTCTGGCCTCACAGAGTCACCCCTGCTGCGACGTCCCCTTACTGTGCTGTGACCTCTGCCTGCTCCACCTGCCACCTTTCTGTCTTACATAGTGGTTAATCAACTCCGTGGATTTGGGGTACGTTGGGAATTTGCTTTATCCAGATACCCCACAACAGACACCCTGTAATTGGAACGAAAACCACTTTATAGACTACGTGGATTTGACACATATTTCTTGCTCTCAGCTTTAGCAACTTAAAAAATATGGGAATTTGCGTTATACAGATACCCCACAACAGACACCCTGTAATTGGAACGAAAACCACTTTATAGACTACGTGGATTTGACACATATTTCTTGCTCTCAACTTTAGCAACACAAAATGTATGTATGGGAATCTGCACTTCACAGAAATACAAACCTGACAACCAAGTACTTCACAAATGTATTTAAATATTTGAAAGAATATTTACTATCACAATAATCCTTCCATACAAATAACTAAAAGTTATCAAATATCTTATGAAATCTGGGAAGATGAAGAATAGTATTGACTAAAGATATTTTTCTACAGACAAGCCCAACTACATTGGAAATAGCTAGAAACTTTCTGATCCCAAGAAAAGCAGTGACATGATATGGGTTAACCCATGCTGTTAGCCCAAAGGCCCCAGAGGAAATCTGTGAACTGAACTTATGTCTTTTATAGATCTCTATAGCTGTCCTTTCTAGAAAAGGAAGTTAGTGCTGGATCTCTGTATATACTGTACTCCACAACAGATGATGTCTGCTCCAAATAACACATTTCATAATGCACTTAAGAATAGGCTAAGAAATCAGTAGACCTGCAGATAATGGTATAATGGAGAACATGGACAAGTCTAATACCGTATGTCTAGTGTGATTGTAACTATAATATGTATAATACTATAATAGGTAAAGTAAAACCTAAATATTTTGCGGCAAAAAACATTGTTCTGCAGAAGGGACTGGATAATCTTATTAATCTAAAGTCTTATGGGGGTCAAGATATCCAAGGTATCAATTTTTCCACATGGTTCGGCTGACCATCTATTGTGTATTGGGGTTCCCAAGTATACCAATGGCAGAGGTTGAGTGCAATAAGGATTAGGAAAGTTGGAACTCAACTGCCTCATCCTTTTGTTCTCGGAGATGAGCTGCTGCCAGACACCTCATTTCTCCATTTATGACACATGTACGTTAACCCAAGCTAATTATGCATCTATGTGAGGATGTTGGGGCAGCTATATCATGATTATGGGAGCCCTTAGGCATTTTCATCCATTCCGTAACTTTGTGTGGCCTAAAACTTTAGATATTAGCTGCTTTTCATAGAACGTTTTACTTTACATTAACAGTTCATAGTATTTTACTGCAACTTTAATAAAAAAAAAGCGACTTTCTGGAAAGTTGGCATCTTGTGACAGTGCCACGTTGAAGCTCTTCATTCTTACCCATTATACTTCTGTTTGGTCTATAAGGGATGCTTGCTAGACTTATTGCACTTTTTTACACAGTGTGCTGCTGCAATGGCTATACCCTCTAATATAAAGTGTTGTGCACATACACTTAGTGACGTACTGTATAATCTGAAAATTTACACTATAATATTATACAACATAATTTCAAGTCATGTAGGCAGTGCCTTAGATGTAAGTTGAGTCCAGCATTATTTGTCCTGAGTCATGACCATAAATTACTATATAAATTATAATGATTAGGTAAAATTAAATAACTTGGACTCATCAGCCGCCAAAATTCTTTTCATATTATTAAAAGAAGCATTGCTCTTATACCAAATATGTACGACAAACCACGTAATACACAACAAACCTCAAACAACCACATACTAAACTCACGGCTGGTAGAAAGTACATGAGTGGATTTGTTTTTGTCCTTGAATGTGCTCTGCCCTCCTATCTTCCCTAGCTGCTCCTGGCCTGGTATTCCTGGAGGTGGAGGTACATCCCATTTCTTGGCAGGCTAGCTGAGGAGAGAGTGTGTCTCATTTTGGATTCTTGGCTGGGGAACAGGCAGGGGAAGAGCTTGCTTGCGTCTAAAGACCTCAGCACTGCTCTTAGATTTATGCCCATAGGCTTTCAACTTGTGTGGGCTATTCTGAAGTCAGAACGAGAAACCTGGGAATGTACAAGTTTTAGCTCTATGCTTTTCTGCTTCTAAGCAGAAAGTGTATGTGTTTTGTGTATATATCTTTATTTTGTTAATCTTGTGAGCTCCCTGGATGGTCAAACTAGTATTTAGTATATCTAAGCATTTGGTTAAAAGCTGAAGGAGCCATATAGTTTTTCCTAGGCCCCTTCCAGACTGCCATTGCGGGGACGTTTATCTAGACAGCTATGATGCCCCAGAGGTGGTACGGTATGGCTGAGTTCCATGCATCGCTCACCCCTTCTCCTCTCAAGCTTGCAGCTCACTGGCTTCGACTGGGCAGTGTAAAAGTAGCCTTATCCATAAGACAAAGGATAATTATCTGATTGGTCCCAGTCAGCTGCTGGGATTCTCAATAATAATAAGAATGGGTCATGAAGGATCTTTCCTACTTTACTGGTCGAGATTCCTGGGCACGGTACCGGCAATTTCCAGCTGTCCATAGAAAATGAAAGGAGTAAATTTGCAATTTGCAACTTCAATCAAAATCTGGAATGAGACCTTGTTTATTGATCAATGGGTTCTAGATCCCAACCAATGAGAGTAAAGCTTTTGAACTTAGTCCAAGTCTAGGTAGAAAAACCTCTACATGTGGGAACTCAAGAGAACAAGTTACTTACGCAGTTAATGCATTTTGGCATTATTCTTCAAAGAATACAAAAAATAGTGTTCCGGATAAAATGACCATGTATTATGAACAAAGCAACAAACCAAATTGAAATAATATCCAGAGGAGGCGTGAATGGGCTATAATAGCATGTGAGCAGGTACTTTATGAGAGTCAATAGATTATATGTTGACTTCCAATATTCTTAAACCATGCACAATATTTATACACATTGTATGAAATCACAGCAGGTCAACAGTTACTGCACTTCTAAGATTACCAGACCATTTGAATGTTAGTAAACAGATATAACATTTCTATCTTAACAGTAATTGCAGACTAATGGCAAATACTGTAGCCTGGTACATAGACTTTATAACATGTGTCCATAATATATGTCATCTGCTAATAATGTGGACGTTGACAACTCTCACTCTGGCCCCACTCTCCTCCCTATTACGCCCAATGTGGCAGGTGGTGCGGAAAAGTACAAAACTCGCTTCAAAGTTTCCAGCTGTAGCTTAAGATGAGAGTAAAAGCAAAGGTGTCTAAGATTATATCTACTGGAAATTCTGCATCACAGGTATCCAAAACAGATAAATGACCTTCCACATATAACATTTATGAATTAGGTGTGCCAAAATCAGAGACCCACTGTACTAGTATCTCACTTTTCTCTTATTAATTGGAAGGGTGGAGCTCTGGTATGTTGTTCATATGATTTAATGCTCACTCTTGCCGAATGCACCTTAAAACCATTTCTAGAATCTGACCATTTCTTACAATTGAAACCTCTAAAACACTAATTGTCGCTCTAGTTCACTCTCGGCTAGACTACTGTAACTCCCTACTAATCGGTCTTCCACTTACTAATCTCTCTCCTCTACAATCAATTCTCACTGCAGAAGCCAGGCTTTTCTTTCAGACAAAACGCTACACAAATTCCTCCAGTCTGCACCAGTCACTGCAGTGGTTGCCCGTCTCCTTCCCAATACAGTTTACATGAATCACACTCATCCACAAAGCTCTGCACAATGCTGCACCTTCCTACCTTTCCTCTCTCATCTCACTCTATCGTCAACCCATGCTCTCAAATCCGACAGTGATCTTAGATTATTCTCTTCCTTAATTCCCAATCACATCTCCAGGACTTCTCCAGAGCTGCACCAATTCTCTGGAATGCCCTACCCATGTCTATCAGATTAATACCCAGCCACCAAAACTTCAAACATGCTCTTAAAACACATTTATTTAAGCAGGCCTATCACACTTGCTAACTGCATACAACTTTATCTCATTAACCTTTATTTCATTAACCAATTATGGGTAATCCCCCTGTCTATTATCCGGAAAATGCTTCTCTGCAGTCCCACTGACTTTGTATATAAGATGTCGACATTTTTATTTATAAAATTATTTTTATTCCTTTCCCTTATACAAATGGCTGGACCATTATACAAGCTCTAATACCTCTTGTGTCACCCCCTCATCTTCCCTTTTTCCTATTGTTTTATATGACTGTTATTACTCTGTAATGTCTTATTTTATTTGTATATGTTCTCTAGAATCTGTAAAGATCTACTGAATTTGATGGCACTATATAAATAAAGATTATTATTATTATTTAGTATGGTTAGAAGCAAGCTGCATTTACATAGAATACAATAAAGTAGACATCAATTGGGTGATTCAACCATATTGAAGATCAGAATGAAGGCACTTTTTATGTATAGCAAAAAGATCATCTCTAGGATAAGCAGTGACAAAGTGACAGTTGAAAAGCACAGAAATCATAGACATACCATGCAGAAGCCTAAAATCAGAGGCATACAATATATCAAGCATATTAGGACTTGTTACAAAGACTTACACATGGTCTATGCACGTTACATAGAAGAGGAACAACTGTGATAATATGATTGTTTCCTATATGGCTTAGGTCAGGAAACTATTCATTCTCTTTATGATGATTGACTTTGAAAAAATGCATCACTGACCTCCACCTGTGGCCTCTCACTTGGCCTTACTAGTGCCCTATACTGTACTGATGAGATGCAAAGACTTTTAGTTAGAAATTAGGGATAAGTGGTATTATGAAGCAAACATGCTCAAGAACTACTGTACATTGTTTAAACTATGGACCTCCGGAAATAAAGAGAAGAAATGGGTCCTATCTGTACTTCTCAAATTGTAGTGTTTATTAATTGTGTGTGGTTCACAATTACAATTTTCTTACTTGGAACAGGGTAGGGGGGATTGTCCTTGACTACCAAGGTACATGGTACATTAAAAACAGGGCATGAGGTATTTTAGTGATGAACTATGCATTCTTTTCTAAAAAGTGTAATTTTATAAAGTAATAAAGCAATGGGTCGCATTATAACTGTGCTGCATTGCACTCCTATGATTCAGTATATTACTACATTACATTCCATATGTTAGGTGAAAATGTAAAATGTTTAAACTTATATTAACTCAAAACTTTTCACAACAGGTTAGAATATCTGCTGCCTTAAGCACCCCTTATACTGGTCAGTGAATAACATGGACAACCTATTCACTCGAATCCTCCCCCTTTTTTCCCCATGGACAATTTCTAGTCTTGACCTCTGTTTTTTTTCTTTTGCTAAAACAACCCCCTGGGGTCAGTCTGATTGGTTTAACCCTAGGTGATCTAAAAATAACATTTCCCTGTTTCCCTGACCTGACTTCAGCCCACCCGGATTTGGTCTAGAATTGCAATTTTATCCTGATTTTGCCCAACCCTTTGGTATGAAAATAATGCATTAAATTATGCAAATACTAATCTCTATAAACTCAGATAACGTTTTTGTAAAAAATCTTGTCTTGACAAAAGTGATCCTCAGTGCACCGAATTCTATATCTGTACCAGATCAGTGTCCGTGTTTTCATGTAGATGCGTTCACGATTTGTTGGTGGGTGGGAGCACCCATAAATAGGTTTTAATAGGTAAGAAAACCTGCACATAAATATTTCATAAATTGGCCATTCTATGGATATTAGCATATGTTATTTCATAGCCAATTTGCATCAGTCTGCCATCCATTTTTCATGGATCCTTATGAGCTGCAGTTCTACTGTAAGCGGGACTTTGTGTAGAATTCATTCAGGTGCACAACCGCCAGAGCCTCTTAACATATTGGGTGTATCATGCGCCAGCGGGGGGAACATCATGACTGGCACACAATGCACACAGTCAAAATAAATTCATATGAGTAATCCATGAACATAGATCTGACTAGGATCTACTCTACATCTTTACAAATCAGCTGCACGGTCCGATAAAATAACAGCCGTTGCCACTGATCCATTGAAAAGTATTGCATTGCATGCAGCTTTGTCCCATCCGGGGGTGATTTTCACATCACGTGCTTCTTCTAAAAATCATATTCTCAATTGTGCTACATGGAGGTCCTGGGTACTAAGTGAAATCGGTCCTGCACCCACATCTCACCAATAATGGGGAACTTATTATATTAATGTTGTCTTATGAGACAAAAAGATCTTCATGTCTCCTCTAGCACTGGACTTGGTGCTACCATACAGCTACACCTCTAGACACTGTAAACTTAGACAAAAAAATTGGGCCGGTTACATCTGCATAGTATCTCAGCACATAGCCATTAAATAACCACATAGCTGTGGTCCATATAATCTAACACCATGTGTCCTTTATACGTTTTTGCCGTCTATGATCCACACCTGGTTTTGCCTTTTAAAAACTCCATCTAAAACCTAAACGAATGTCTTTACCCTTATTGTATTTATTAGCAGCACTTAATTGGTACCTCCTGAGCGCCCATTGGTATTAATGACAATGCATACTTTTCTGATGGTTCTAATTTACTATCCCTTTCCCTGTCAAAACACAGACTGCCTTGTGAACTTTCCTGGAAGTGTGGAAGGTGCCCCCTCCCTCTCTTTTTCGGTGCGCCCCTCCTCATAGCTCTCCTGAGCTACTAATCTCTGCAGGATAGACAGCTGCCTGAAAGCAGATTGTGTATGGTTCAGGGAGTCTGTAAGGAATTTGATCCTGTAGAGTAAAGGGGCACAGAGCCAGTGAGTATTCAGGGTGGTCCAAGTAGAGTAAAAAAAAAAGACAGATGAAAACAGTGCAGGTTATGCGTGTGTATGTGAGTTTTCCTGCCTATATGTAATGCCTGTACTGTATGATAAGGGAACATGCGCCTATGTGTACATTTTTGGGAGATTACAAGTATTAGTGTAGAGTTTGATCCTCACGTTATTCCCTTAGCTAACAGGATCTGATAGCAGCAGAAGTTCAGCCAAGTAGCAGCTTCATACATTACTCACCCTCCTATAAACCCCCAAAAGTTCAAGTTAACCAATGTTAAAATTAACCTATTACGGCTGACTAGCAAATGCACAATCGTGTATTCAGCAGCATTGTTGCTCTATTTTTGCCGCATGACATTTAAAACACAATTGCTGCAACTTAGCAACAGACTACAGGCTGACAATGTAGATCTAACTAAACGCTTATCTAAAATGCAGAGGGGATATTCTATAGAAAATGTCAGCAATGCTTCATTCATTATGTATAATACAACTATTTGTAAATCTCCAATGATACCATTTAGATATATTTTAGCTTTTAGCTGATACCTATGTGTCTTAAACCTCATACTCTTTTTCCACTATGAAATCTTGGCTTGGAAGTATCCATATGCTCTCAATAGGGAAATAGGATTACAATGCTACCAGCTCTGTATCTGACCTCAGCTATGTTTATTCAACAATACTCTCATAATAATAATAATTTCTATATAATAATTCTATAATAATATAGCGCACACAGATATGTAGCGCTGCACAGAGCTTGCCAAATCAGTTCCTGTCCCCATGGGGCTCACAGTCTAATCAACCTACCAGTATGATTTGAAGTGTGGGCAGATGTTGACCTGGATGGGACTTGAACCCAGGACCCCGGCGCTGCAAGGCTGTGGTGCTAACCATTGAGCCACAATATGATTCTGAGCCTCACCAACCCCTAAAACTTAAAGCCTGGTTCTGTCTGACTTTGCAGGTTAACCTCCTGTTAACCACCTGTTATCTGTATCTTGTCTCTTCTGTTGATATACCGCTTTCCCTATCTCAGACTGTGTTTGGTTATTGGCTTGACGTATTTCTGTGTCCTTGTGTGAACACTGATCTGTCTCTGACCTCCGGTTACCTGTCCTGCTGTAGGCAGGGCCGTAGTCCGTCGGGACGTTACACAGTTAGTTTGAAACCAGTTACCCAGTCTGACAGCTTGCGTCAAGTCTGGTTGTAGTAGGGCTGTTCGCTGAATCTGACACTCACATCATATGAAGAATTTATTGAGCATGCATTGGTCTTTTTTTTAACAGTTAATGAAGAGAGCCCATATATAGGCAGATACTTTATTATTTATTACAAAGGTGCATAAGGCAAAAAGGAGGAACAGAGGACTACTGTTCTGAAGATAGAAGACCGAGTAGTGGGATCTGCCTCTGTGTAAAATTAACTAAAGTAAAAATATGTTGCTTTAAAGTTGTCATAGTTTCAGCTATACTATTGAAATTCACTGGGTCATAGTGTGGTATTGGCTAATGGTTTAAAGGCCATGAGAGTTGGGTGCCAGGAATAACCTGTTCTGGGACCATATATACTCGAGTATAAGCTCACACAAATATAAGCTGAGGGACCTTATTTTACCCTAGAAAACTTGGAAAATCCTAGGGTGGGAAATACATTGGTCACAGCCTTCCCTCACTAATGAAATGCCCAGGGTCAGACAGTAGGTGTTCTCCTTAAGGAGAGATTGACAATTAAGGCCACCTTAAAGGTGTGTGGAGACTTAAAGTCAACAACAAAACAATACCTTCTTTTGGTACCTTGAAAGCAGCCCCCTTAAAAATGCCCAGCAGCCTCCCCTCACTAATGAAATGCACAGCAGCCTCCCCTCACTAATGAAATGCCCAGCAGCCTGCCCCACTAATGAAATGTTGCAGAGCTTCCTCTCATTAATGAAACGCCCAGCCGCCTCCTCTCACTAATGAAATTCCCAGCATACTCCCTCATAATGAAGTTGCCAGCAACCTCCCTTAAATGAAATGGCCAGCAGCCTCCCTGAGATGGCATTAATGAGATGGGTCCAAGTACTCTGCCCGCGCAAACACTACGATGTCATCAGTGTGCGCGCAGGCAGAGTGTATAAATGTCTGTTTAGTCAGGGTTCAGATAATGTGTCCCCTACCCAATCAGTAGAATGGATATCCATGTACCCGCATGCGAATACTGCTGTTTGTCACTACAAGCACTTCTATGGCCACCGTACAGTGCCTGACCATCTCTGACAGTCCCGTTGAAAATGAATGGAGCAGCTGTCTACATGTGACCAGCTGCTTCATTCATAAAGGGCTACAAGGGTTCACTTTTTCTTGAGATCTGTGGGATGGACAACCAACAGATCCAACTGCTATCCTTTATCCAGTGAATAGATGACAACTTAAAATTGATGGAATACCCTGTTAATATGTACTAAATGTAGAAAAATATAGCAGAAAAATGTATGAAAAATACCACAGAACATGAAGAGCTGAGAGCTATTACATATTGCATTTTGTATGTGGTGCATCTACATCAGTGTATAGAGGCAGTCATACCCTAGTCTCTACTGTACAACAAATAAAGGTACAGGAAAAAATGCCTGAATTCTTTGTCAGTAACTGTATGGTACATGTTGATTATTAGGTCTGTTTTACAGTAGAAAATAGCGTTATATTTTGCCCTTGCTTCAGCTAATATAATGGTTACATTGTGACCTGTCCTCAAGCTAATAGGAAGAGTTCATGGGACTTAATATTATATAAATATAATCTGAGATCAGTTACCATCAAATTACCATTCCTTAATGACACAGATGCTTACTGCGTTACATTGTATAAGAAAGGCAGGATCCACCAGTTGTTCACACCTTCCTAAAGAGTTGACACAGGGATTTAAGAGTTTATAATAGAAGGTTTCCTTCTGAGAGCTGGAGGGGTAGGGGTGTGCCATACAATTACTTATCTAGGTGTTTACGGCACATTAATGAGGGATTTTTGGGGGATTGCTGAGTGATTCTTTCCTAAGCCCCTACTAAGGGACACCAACCCTGATCAATAGGACAATAAAGCCCTCTATCAGCAGATGGTTGGCAAATCTTTACACGTACATCAAGTGATGTCAGAGCCCAGTAGGGATTCCTTCCACGTTGTGTCTGATATTGTTCTGCATAGTGAGGAGGTCCCCAAACAATTGAAATGGATTACAATCGCCAAAACCTATTTAGGTCTTAATGATACATCTTTTTTTTATTATTGCATCTTGGCATTTCATACATTTTTTCTTTGTTAATTATCTAATATTTTTCAGTTTACAAAATTAATCATCTCTACTTGTTCTTCAGGTATTTTGGTCCAGTAGATACCCAATAAATGTTGATTTTAATGATTTTTATGAAATGTCTTCTTATAAATAATTATCTTATACTTAATTCTTGTGTTTTTTAATTGATATCTTCAAATAAAACTTATCAAAAATTTTCTTTTGAACTCATTAACCTATTTACATATTTGTCTTAAGTTATAAGGTGCATGTAATCGATATTCTGGATGGCGATCGATTATGATATGACTCACTTGGACTCTAGGATATAATATAATTCCCAATTTTCATGTTACAAAAAAAAACTTGGGGAATTAATCAATTATTTTGTGGTCCAACTTGCTCATGATAAATGGTTAGGACTGGAGACCTTCAGAGCCGCAGCTTGTCTGCCATTTGTCAGCTAAGCACTTACTACAGGGTGGTATGGGTCACATATGCACTGTAATATAGCATTAGCCCCCTTAGTGAAGGACTGCTGTATAAAGGCATGTTGTTGGTTCAATAACTCTATTTCTACACATGGCAATGACTGTAGACATATAAGTATACTCACAATTTGACACAACAATTACATCCAAAAGCTGGGAAAATTGGATTATGAACATATCAGCTGCTGCTCTTGTTGTGTGGTATACATAGAGTATTTACCATCTGTTTCCCTCATGGTGTGAGTGGTGGACATGAACTTTACAATATCATGTTTGCTACATAATTGCAAAAAACCTCCAAAAGAACATGTTGCTTCCTGCTCGATCAAAGGCTGAAAGTTGAGAGAGACATTTTCTCAATGAGCTGTGGAAACTCACATGTCATAACCTCCACGTCTGATGAATGAACACCATTCCTCCTTGTTTACAGACAATCCACAGACCCCAAAATATACAAATAAAAACAAAATAAAAGGTAAATGAACTTACAGAATAATGGCTAGTCAAGTGATGTGTGTGTACTGAGAAACAATACCCTCTACCCTTTCATACTATCACATTGCTTATTGGAGGTATAAGTATGTCAAAATCAACATATATGCAGTACTCAGATGGTAATTGATGATGTGCAGTGGACATAATGGAACTGAATGGGCAATGGATAATTGCAGTAGTGATATAATTCCACCACCATGGAGTCCATGTGCAGAATATTGCAATATGAGCTCCTCAACATGTTGTATCATTGATCAGCACTTTCCAATGTAAATTGGTCTTTATTCACCATTCTGAAATATCTTTGTATAATTTTTACCTAGAAAATACTTGGCACACAAATGCAATGCCATCCTCTTTAATTCAACAAAATGATATTTACATTTGATTTTCAGTATGCAATCCTGAAATTACATATCTATCAAATCGCATGACCTTCATCAGTAACGGTTTGCCCATGTAAGAGATGAGAATTGATGAGATAAGCGTGGTTTGCTTCAATGGAACTGAGGGTACTGCCACCATGTGAAGAAGGAAGCAGTGCCTGCAGTTCCATTGGCACTAAACCACAGATATCTCATCAGTTCTCATCTCTTACATGGGCAATTCATTACTGATGAAGGTCATGTGATTTAATAGATACGTTATTTCTGGATTGCATACTGAAAGTCAAATGTAAATATCATTTTGTTGAATTAAAGAAGATTGTCAAGTATTTTCTTGTAAAATACGATTAAAGGGGTATTCTCGCCTGAGCATTCACATTCAGTTTCACTAATCTTCCATTTATAAACATTTCTTCAATTGGATGTTATTAAAAAAAAATGTTCCTGTGAGAAGATAATTTCTCACAAATGTAGTCATTCTGTCCCTTAGAAACGAGATGGCTTCCTCGGTTACGACCACGTCACACTCTGGCAGCGGTGACCAGACATGAGCTATTGAGTCCTGTCTGACCTCCTGGATTCAGCAATCATTGCCACAGGATGGCTGTGGGTCATGTAGTAAATCCCGGACATTTCATATACAAAAACCTTTTGTTTCTTTGTGCAATCCCTCCAGCAGACGTGGCCGTATCCGAGGAAGCTATCTCGTTTCTAACGGACAAAATGACTACATTTATGAGAAATTATCTTCACACAGGAACATATTTTTTAATAACATCTAATTGAAGAAATGTTTATATATGGCAGATTAATGAAACTGAATGTGAATGCCCAGACGAGAATACCCCTTTAAGGTTGGTTCCCTTACTTGAGCATCAGCTTGAGCCATATACTACCAGGAGTGAGGTGTATTCAACCATCACTACAAGACTAATAGTTGTTAGCTGGCTATCTAAAGTATATGGCCAATTATACCAACTATCATCACACACAAAGTTCTGTAAAGTTTTACTGTATCAGAAATTAACATCAGGAGCACTGGCAAAATATCTGTAAGGGTTAAACATCAGCTTAAAGGAATTTGACCCTTTAAAGAAGAACAGTTCAAGGTACTGTTAGTAAAACATGGGCAACTTATTCAATGAAATAACCTTAACTCTGTAAAGTATATAGGTTTAAAATATTATCTAGAAATGTAAAAATGTATCAATAATGCAGCACAATCTTAAAGGAAATCTACCATCAAAATAAAGTATGATAAACCAAGGGCACTTACTCATAGATCCAGGCACCGTGACTGTGGTAATATTCTTATATTTGTTATCCATCGCCTCCTTGCTTCTAAAATAAACTTTTAAAATTATGCTAAGCAGCCAGAAGTGCTCTGGGGCCCCTCAGTGCTGCAGATTCACAGGCTGTTTAACTGTCTCCCCCTCCATTTGCTTCCTCAGCATTTCCCTCCTTTCTCCTTCCCTGTAATCTCACTGCACAGCAGCGGAGGATTTTTCAGCACACAATGGGACAGGGAATGGCTCCTTGCACACTGTAACAGCTTGTGAATCTGCAGCATGGAGGGGTTAATGTAATACCCCCCAGAGTCCTCCAAGCTAATTAGCATTATTTTAAAAGTTGATTTTAAAAGGAAGTGGACCATGGATTACAAATATACGAAGATTATCACAGTAACAATGCCTGGATCTATCAGTAAGTGTCCCTGGTATATCATGCTTGATTTTGATATATTTGTCCAATAATACAATATGTAAAGCAATAAAAGTCAATATGTCAGGCATAAATTAAAAAATTTTTAGAAAAAAAACATACAATAATGACACTGTTCAGATCTTAACCTAACTAGTGGTGATGGTACTTCTGCAGGTCACTGGGGGCCTCATATTTGATGATAAAATTGGTGTATTTGTAGAAATAGTGCAATTTAAAAATATCAATATATTGGATTGAACCAATGATATTATTGCTGTAGAGATACTTGTGGTGGGAAAACGATATTATGCTTTTCAATAGAGCATTTCTAAGACTTCCGAGTGCCAGCCTTGTAAAAACAAGATAATCCAAAATTGAAAAAAATAAGGGAAACCATGAGAGGAGTTTACTGTATATATGAATAGGATCAGCTCCTCAACACATAGGTCAGGAGAAAGGAGCCATGGCAAAGAGCCACTTAATCACTTTCCTTTAAAAAGCGATAACTTTACTGCAAAAGTATATAAGAAAGCAGGTCAACAAAGAGCATAAGAGAAAGCTGCTTCCCTTGTTGGTACTGAGTGTTTGTTGAAGGACTTAGCTCTTAGAGTCTGCAATACAAACACAAACACAGCACTCACAGAGCCAAGTGAAAGTTTCCTCTAAAAAAACTATCACTCCAGTTTTCGGCTGTGCAGAGTACAGATAAGGACACGAGTCAAAACGGTTTGGTCTCCTGAGCAGTGGTTAGAAAAGAGGGTGATCAAGGGCTAAATATTGTGCCCAAAACTTCCTGTTACTATTAGTATTTATACATCAATAAGGCAATAATGTGTTTGAATATCACACATAAATTTAGAGAACCATCATATCATTTGGCTTAAGATTAATTGCTTTGAACATCTCCAATGCTTTAGCTCCCATGTTTTACCGGTTGGTGAATTTTTTAATAATTTTTTTTAATTCTATCAATGTAAAACATGCACTACATGAATGTGTCCCTCTCAAGAATAGGTTAGAGACACCTGACCTCTCGTCGCTTGTGATGGGAACTTTCAAGAAAAGATGAGAAAGGGGATGAAGGACAATGCATGACTTTACAAGGAGGAAGAAAGAACAGCTAAAGAACAATGAAATCGATTACCATAATAGGCCACTGGAGAGATCCCAGACACTGTATGGGGTGATTCTTCTTTCAGTGCCATATACATGATAACAATTGGAACAGCTGAGTACACAAATTATATTATGTGTCCTTATATCTCACAAGCTGATAACTTATAAGTACAAGAACAAAATAAAAGAACAATAATCATAAAGGAATCAGTTCTGTTTTACTGAATTAGTATAGCGCATCTAATGTGTATGTCCAAATACTCATATGAGTATTAAAATGTAAAAGTTTTTTCCTTTATTGAAGCAACATATTGGTAATGTTTTTCAATTAACAGTGCAAAGACTGGTGGACATACTTAAATCACATCAAAAGCTTACAAACCCAATGTTTTTATGCATGTAATCTAAAATACTTGTTCATAAACTTGCATGGTGTTTTCATCACTTATGACAATCGGGACTTCCCTGGTGATATAATTGAGTCAGTATTCAGATTGAAGACAATTTTGGTTTTCTAACATAAAGACTAGACTTTGCTGTATTAGACTTATTTTTTATTTTGTAGTAAGACTCCATATACAGGCGGTCCCCTACACCCGACTTACAAACGACCCCTAGTTACAAACAGAACTCTGGATGTTGATAATTTACTCTACTTTAGCATTAGGCTATAATTATCAGATGTAGGAATTATAAACTATATCTGCAATGACGGTTTATGGTTAATCCTGGTTCTTAATATATAGTTCCGACTTACATACAAATTCAATTTAAGAACAAACCTATATCTTGTATGTAACCCAGGGAATGCCTGTACTGGATCTGTGACATCTCTCCTACATAATATAAGAGAGACTTTAGGATCTTGCTCCCTGGTCTAGTGGTCTCCGCTTTTGGATATACAAATGTACAAGACCCCCTATATAACTGAATTCTAATAGAATACTATAACCAATACATGTCTGGCATCTCTACAAGAGGTTGTCAGATGCCACTGGGATTAACATCTTAATATTTAGGAAATATTCCTGTAGTTGGAAGTTGTCCACCTTCCATCTTTGCATCTTAAACTTGGCATGGAGTGTTCCAAGTCTTCCTTGTACCCGAGTATCTTCTAAACTTCTTTTACACTATAACTCTTCCAGACTATTGGTTACTGTCGTATCAGGTTTAGCCAAGCACAACACTGTACATAGTAACTGACCATAGACTGACATTTAACAGGTCTATAACTGGCTTTTTTTGGACATCTCTTAATATGTCTGTGGAGGTCATTTCCTAAACCTTTAAAAGTGACCTTGTCCCAACCTTTCCCAGCTTAGTCTAGTCATCTCAGGAATGCCTGTTGCTCCCCTGGGCAGAGGCCATCCTGTCTAAAGTATCCATGATGGCAATCAATATTCCAGAACCTCCCATCAGTTAATACAATGACTTCTCATCTCAATTAACTACTTGACACCTCTCCTGAAGGCATAACATGGAGTTATACAGAAATTGGGTTCATGCTGGAATGTGATGGGAGGGATACTCACTAATTTGCAGCAGCAAGCTTCCTAATGTATCCTTTTGTTATGCGTCTGATGGACGCAGAGAAACAATAGGCCCCTAGGGTAGGACTTTCCTTGCATGTGAATAGGTGTACAAATGGTTCCAGGTGTAGTGAAACAAGTGCCTTGATAGTTCACATTAGGCTTTTTCTACAGATTTTTAAGTAGACTTCCTAAATGTGTGAATTGAGAAGCAAGTCACATGGAAATAGCCCATAGATTTGTAAACTAGCCCTATATCCTTTCTAAATGTCCCCAATCATCATTACATTTAGAAGGATAAAACATGGCAGGCCTTGTGATTTACAGGACCTGGGTTGTGGACTTCACTAAATGTATTGCTCAGTAATGCCAAATATACAAGTATGCAAGTGGGGTCATACCGGAATTACTTCACTTCATTACCATTTTGGGTATATCTTTAACCTGTATTACAGCATTGGTGATTCTAAATTTGTAGAAATTATTATCCTATATAAATATAAGTCACTTCTTCTCTACCTGCTGAAATGGATATTGGTTGAACACAATCTTCTCAGACAAATAGTCTCCCCTTCAGGGAATATGTTCCATGTTTGGGAAACATTACACCTATAACAGTTGTAGGGAAGCGTAATTGTCGATTAATGGTCTCCTCATGCTAAAATTAAAGTGACAGGATAACAAAGACCAAGACAACTCACCCCAACATCTCCTATTTCCTTGTCAGTCCAAAGGCCTTATAATGAACATGGGTTAAGCTAAATTGCAGTTGAGGTGCTGTGGCCACACAGTGAGAATCAGTATAGTACCAATCTATATGTGAATTAACCATGTTATTTGTTCTATTTCTCTATAAGTCTTGTCCTAGAAGATTTATAAGAAAATTATAGCAGCCTTATATGGTGGTATGTATGTATGTAAGTGTGTTAACATGTAGCATCAGACAGACATAGATCTGAAATAGGAAAAATGTCATAAATAATGCTATACTGTAATAATACTTCTATTTCAGCCTACCATTGGCAAAAAAGTGCACCATAAATCATACTGTAAATTTATGTCAAAAGTCACTGTCCCTTAAGGAAATTAGGCTGCACAAATTTGTATATTTTATTTTGTCCTCCTTCTCCTTCTTGTGTCCATCATCACATAGAGAAACCTTAGCATATAGTATCAACTACACATTTAAAAGCACTTTTTCGGCACCTATGTAGAACCATACTATACTCTCATGTCCATCCCTTACTTTTTGCAAAGGGGTCCTTTTTATAGTTTTAAACACAAAATGATAAAATAATTTAAATCAAGACCTATTGAATGATTGGAGCAATAAAGCACTTGGTGGGAAAGATTTATCATATGATGAAGCAACACGGCAGAGGTATCATGAGGATTAGATTTCATGATGTATCCGCTGGCCGTAATGTTTGGAAGACAAACTACACCAGGTCTGACCTAGCATAATTTTGAGTAATACTCTGTGGACATTCAGCAATAAATGTTTACAGATTTTTAAAAAGTGTGCAGGGTGCCACCCACTCCTCTGCTGGCTACGCCCTTTTACTCCCCCTCCACGCCCACATGGTGCGAATGTGGCATATAAGCAATGGTAAATCTCCCCCATTATTTTCAGAAACCTTCTGTTGTGACATCAAAACAGTAGTACTCTACACTATACACATGGACTAGTAAAAAACTAAATGTTTTATCAATGGTCTGAAAATTGACTCTAAGTAGCTTCAAAAAACCTGAACATTGACCATTGAATAATTAGAACCTTTATGTATCGCATGAGAACTAGATATCCGACAGTGAATAGATATATTCTGGATATAACTCCTGCAGTTTATTTGCCCTGCATTTGCCCTTCTTGGATGTTTAAGATAATAATTTCTTACTATTTGATCTATGACACGCAAAAATATTACATGTGAAAAGATGGAGTAAATAGTGTAGCTGTTATATACAGTTATGACTGATATAAATTTGGGGCTTGTTCTTTCTTGGCTTATTTTTTGAAGCTACTTACCATGTGCACACATACAACATTTATCACTCGCAGAGGGCAGGCGTAATCCTACAAATACTTTGGGTATGTTTGTAAGACCAGACAGGGTTTAAAAATATGAAATGACATTGGCTGCGGTGTAACACAACTCAGAATCTCCCACTTCACAGGCAACTGGTTTAACCACAAGGCCACCAGGACTATTCCTTCTATGCTGCTGCCATTTTACTTCTAAACGTTGTTTTGAGACGGAGGCCTGTGTTTGTTTGCGTTTGGAATTTGGGTCTATTTCCTGTAATGTCAAATGGGAAAAAAAATGCTTCATGTTAACCCTATATTGGCCCACAGATCAGCTACAGTAACAGATTGCTAGATGAATTGTCAGCTCTCTGGTTAGGATCAATGCTTTTAGCCACTGCTTCCTCTCACCGTGTTTGCATACAGCACGCCATAAGTGTCTTACAAACACGCACCGCACAACTGTTGACAGAACAAACAGTATTGTCTAAGGACCTGTCAATATTTGCTCTTTTTATTAACTATTTTTGCAGTTGTAGATGTATTAACCTAAATCGACCTGGACTCTGTCGTGAAAGGTGTCCACTTGTAACGGTTTTAACTACATAACGGAGATAGTTAGGCCTTCTTATTGCACCTACCCATCATATTATTATCTGTTGTGATTATAGTTACATGAATTGTATATTGAACAGAAATAGAATCAGCCACACTTATATTTGCATAGTTAACTTTGAGGTCACTGATATTACTATTTTTATACATCTGATACTATTATTTTTTTTTAATTTTGGCCATACAGACAAGCAAAATACATCTCACATGTAATAGTTATCTCCTAAACAAAAAGTTTTCATTACATGTATTGATGTTTTTGGAATCACCCAATACAAATAGTTTCCAATACATATTTAAAGGAAATCTACCATCACACTCATAGATCCAGGCACTGTGACTATGGAAATCATCTTATATTTGTTATCCATGGCCTCCTTCCTCTAAAATCAACTTTTAATTATTTAATTATGGTTCTGAGGCCTTGCCAGAGCCTCTCTGTGCTGCAGAATGAGAGGCTGTTTATTACAGTCTACAAGAGCACTTCCCCCTCCATCTGTGTGTTAAAACTTTCTCTGCTGCAGAGAGATTATAGCAGGCAGAGGTAGTGGGGAAGTGCTAAGGCAACAGAAGAAGAGATAGTGTAACATCCTGTGAAGCTGCAGCACGGAGAGGCACTGGTAACGCCCCCAGAGGCCTTCTGGCTCATCAAATAAGTTGATTTTTAAATGGAAGGAGGCCATCTCTAACAAATATAAGATTATCATAGTCACAGTGCCTGGATCTATGAGAAAGTGCCCCTTGTCCATGCTTTATTGTGATTTCCTTAAAAACATAGTAATTAATATGTTTACTGAATCCAAAACCATATAATCCATAGTGTTTGTTATTTATTCTATCTATCTTCACATGTGTGACGTAAATGTGGTTTTCAATTACTATAGGAAAAGGTTCTTTAAAGTCCCAGTAGTTAAACTAGATAACTATATAAATATAATGAAATCATTTAAAATAACGCACTATATAACAACAAATGGTCTTGTCAGCTATATCTATGGGATTGATGTCTTATATATCCAGAGAAATTAACTACCAAGAAAACTAGAAACTATCTAACAAGTATTTATCTGTTCAGTTACTTTTATCAAGAGCTGTAATAATTTGCCATTCCTATAAGAGATGCAGAGATTGTGGATGCACCCAGCCCTTGGACTTTAAAGAAAATCTACTGTGAGGCCCTAATACATCTAATACATGGCCCCTTTGACTTTAATGGGAAATGCCACTATCTATATTATAGCCTTATTACTCACTGCATCGTGAACTAGCTGTGAGCCTGCAATGCAAAAAAGATGGACACATCTATTTTTTGACATGTTGCATGGACTCTCCTTCGAAGTCTATGGAAACACAAAAAAGTGTATGGTCCGCAACATGCGGCCTGTTTTTGTGTAGGGTTGCCCAGAAGACCAGGTCAAGTGGGTGACAATCTACCATTTTTTTTTGTGTTAGTACTGCTCGCTCACGGTGGCATATGGTTTTTGGAAAATACATATGGTTGTAATTATTCAGCAGCATCACTGACAGAATCGACTTTGAACCTAGATGAAGGGTCTGGTCTTATAATGCTTTTTTTTATTATCTCTAATAACGCCCCCCAATGCACTTCCAACTCATTAGCATATTTCTTAAACATCATTAAAAAAAGACCATAAGAAAGCATTACATGGTCAGATTCTGCCTCAGGGTGCAAAGTGTATTCTGTCAGTGCCAGAATGCACATCTGCCGCGATTCAAGAAGAACATGCGCCCGATTTCCTGCATGTGTCGATGTCCACCGGAGTTCATCTTCTTCCTGGTGCATGTAAGTGCTTGATCTTGCGACACAGATCGAAAGTTAAATCCTGTTCTCAGTCTGAATCAGTTGGATCATCTGACGGCACGCCCACGATTTCTGTCGCATGAAAGCCGGCGCCGATGTCCCAAAAAGTTGGAAAACCCGATGGAAATGCGGCTGCGGGACCCTTAGTGAATAAGCCCCAATATGTGAAAGTTGAGGCTTTGTCATTTTTTTCAAATTGGGAAGCAAGGGATTCAAGAGCATTTAACGTTATAAGAAAATATTATAACATCCCACAAATTCATAAAACATGTGGCACAAAAACGATGTAATGTACATTGAATAAGGTAAACACTGTCAACTTATAAGGCAAAATCGGCTTCTCCTAAGCTCCATAAACTCTGCAATTATTCTGGAGGTATAAAAGCCAATAGAAACAAATGAACAACTTTAAGAAATATTTTTAATATACATGCTTAATAGAAAAATAAAGGAATAATTTAAAATTGTGTGGAATTCAATTTTGCAACCAAGCCTTCCCATCCCACGTGTATTAGAAAAAATGTTGCAGCTAGTTTTTAATAATCAAATACCATCAATGTATTGTGTGGGGTTTGGCTTTAAAACCTAGAAAGTCGCTATTCACCTATCTATCTATCTATCTATCTATCTATCTATCTATCTATCTCTTCTGCTGTTTAATTTTAATGCGAGCCACCATAAAATATGTCCAATTATCATGTAGCCTCAGGGGTTTACCTTGATGCTCAAGGGTCGAACAACAAAATTTAGAAATGATCTTATTTATATTCACACGCCAGAATTCTTGTCAGTATTTTATGTTAATATTTGGAAGCCAAATTTAGATATGGATTTTAAATACAGAAAATGCACAAATCTTTCTATTATATGTTTGCTTTCTCTGTAGGATTCACTTCTTTTTTGGCTGATTCAAATTAAGTACCAGAATACTGCGATATATAGAGAAACTAGATACGTTGGGCCTTTAAGGCGGCTACTTCTATACTCCTTATTTTTATGCTGGAGTCATCTTAGACACATAAGATTGATATAGTATTTATTCTATATAGTCAAAAATTGTGTTTGTTACAAATAAGTAATCTTAAAATGTGAATATGCTCTCCCGTTACATTATATGTCTCCCCTCTGATTATTACATAACGGCTGCTATAACTCATCTGGCAAGAACATGACGTGTGCTAGCATATCTGCTTCATATGTGAAGTATCTAACTTCTACAACACAGCCGGTAATAAATGGGCGCATACTAATGGATCCAACGTGTTTATCTGATGCACGCTTTGTTTATTCCTATTCCTCCACTGTAAACATAGGGAAACAGTAGAGCAGCAGGCGCAAAAAGGGAATCAAAGCAAATAATCCTAAAAAAGGGCAATCACAGCGATGAGTAGACAGAGAAAAAAAAAGAAAACTTCCGCTGATGTTGGGGTCAAATTATCCAGTTCTTTTTATAAACAACTGTCCTTGTTACAACGCTGTATACATCAGCCATAAGGATGACAGAGCTGTATCATATCTCCTATATTCTTCTATAGCCTAAAGGCCTAAACAAAAGTAGTAAAATGAGAAAAAAAGATCATGTAAATTGATAAATTGATGCTTGCAATTGTATAAGGCCAATTAAGTGAATGTATAAATATGCAGAAACATAAAGAAAAATGCCTTCAGAATACTGAGTGCAACATATGGCCCTATAACTACTTCATGGTGTTGAGAGCATCTACTTCACTAATGCTAATTTCTCAGACTATCACAGGTCAGGCTTAAAGAGCTCTTGACCAACGTCAGACTTCTAAGAGTGGATTGTTAGAGGGACTGTCATACGAAGTCTTGTACATCCGTGTTACAAATATGGGCTCTCTTCACTTTTCCCACAATATGGCCCCTAAGAGGCATTGTTAGAGAAGGCATTGTATGTCCAAAAAGACTGCAAACCAGAACCCTGGACATCCAAAAAGGCATTAGTATCACAAAATCTGAATAGTAGAAGTGATGAAGAGGTTGGCCAAGTGGTCCTTCTCTGTCTCCGACATCTATCATAATAGTGACGCACATTGGAGGGAAGGAATAGTAATCATTGTTTATCCGTCAAGAACCCTCTTAATGCTAGGCCTTTCAACATCAAATAAGTTAGGGATTACAAGAACGCGGTGACAAGAAACGTTGCTTAGACAAATAGCCCAAATCAAAAGTTTGGAAAAACAAAAGAAGGACTCATGACAAAAACTAAGACTATTGATGACTGCTATACATACAGATGTATCAGGGCGAAATATGTAATTTAACCCCTTGTAAATGCTTACTTACATGAATCTCACAAATAACAAATATATTGGGCTTTAACTTACTGGGCCTGCTACACGTGCATAGTATTATAATACCACAATGAAACAATTCTCTGTATAGCAGCAAGATATGAGAAACACAGAGTATAGATAGGAAGTTGTCATACTATTGTAAACAAAGATCATACGTCCGAAATTGTGAAAGTGAAAGAATCCTTGTAAATGCTATTGGATACTGCTGATTATAGACCGTAATTGCTATTTTTTTCTGGCAGCACTGCTAAGGAGGATGAAGAATTATATCATTAGGCCTGTAATTGCACATTGCAGACCCCCCTGTAAGACAACAGGTGAAGTTTTATTAGGCAATGCTGCGACTGGCAATCCCAAATTTACTGCGTTCTCACCAGTCCTCAAAGACAACCATCCACTGCATTAAGAAAGTGGATGCAAACTGTATAATAAAGGACAGGCAATTAAGATAGATAGATAGATAGATAGATAGATAGATAGATAGATAAATAGATAGATAGATAGATAGATAGATAGATAGATAAATAGATAGACAAGAGGAACTGTATAGATCAGACACTGACCTTGCCAAAACAAGACAAAAAAGCAAAGAAGACATCCCTGAGGTCCGGAACTGATGCTAAATATGAAACCTTTTATTAACCCATAGCCTCCTGCATTCATGATAGATATATAGATAATATAGTGGAACAAGTGATAGATGATTGATAGATAATATAGTAGACTGAGTGATAGAATGATAGATAATACAGTAGAATGAGTGATAGATAGAATGATAGATATATAATACAGGAGAATGATAGATGATAGATAAATGGATAATATCTAGCTTTTGATACAAGGACACAACAGTTTAGTAATTTACTTGCCATTTCTCCATACGCTATACTTCTGTTGAAATGGTTATTATGATAGCTATAGATGTAACAGAACCTTTCTGATTTTATATAACCATTATAATACATGGAATCTCTATATCTAAGGTTTGCCATAGATGCAGGTAAATGTATCGTCGCCCTATTTCAATCATAGCACAGATAAAAAACAGGTACATGATAAATCCAGCTCTGCCACAACTGTCTGTAAGTTCTTTGTAACTCATTTATCTCCAATAAACCATGTGGCTGGGTGTGCATTGCTCTGTCTGACAGCTCCACAATTTAGAAAATAACACTTTTTACCTAATGATGTCAGTTTAAGCAGAATAACTATAAAAGTGTTGTTTTACCCCTACTATTGTTTTATGCCTAACCATACAGAAATATCACTGCCCCCTGACCCCCAACTACTGGCCATACCTGACACTTATCACGCCGTAATGTGCTCCAAAACAATCCAGCTGCGACTCCAAAATCACTGTCACCCCAAATCTTCTTCACATGGAGACAAACGTTCCCTAAAAATCCACGTTTTCCAAAAGTTGCAATAAATTGACACATCCAGAGTTGAGATAAAAAGCGGCAGAAAAGATGAAAAAGTCTTCTAATTCATTCTTACTATTGTCTCAAACATCCTTTTGCTTCGGGGATTTTAACCCTTTAAGACGACGAGAGTTTTTAGCAAAGTTTGTGCTTGTTTTGTCCTCTGGCTGTAATTATAAATATTTCATTCTCGCAGGAGGACCACCCTGAAGCAAGAAAGGAGTGATCTGATTTCCATAAAATCTTCCTCCTCCCTGGATCTCTAAGTGAAGCAGTAACTTTTCCTGCAGTTTCAGGATCCAGTTGTTGTTTAGATAGAAAAGGTGTTTGGATTTGTCCTCTTTTTTGTCTCTTTTGCTCAGTTTTAGGAATAAGTTGAAGGCTGAGCAGTCAGACTAGGCACTGTGTGTGGTTGGGATGGGGAGACCCAGAGGATTCTCAGCTCTCAGCATGCTGTCTGTGGTTACTTGGGCTGGAAGGAAGATGTGGCCTGGATAACATGTGGGATGTGGACTGGAATGCTCTAAAGTGAGGGGGAGGAGGAAGGCCCATTGAATCAACCACATTCCAGTGGGAGAAGCACAGACAAAAACAAGGCACAGAAAACTCTCAATTTATACATGGTAACCTTTCTCAAAACCTCGGCTGACATTTAGTAGCTATTCAGCCAGGTTAAAGCACTTTAAAGTAAGTAATATACTATGTAATATACTATGGTTAATGCAAAATTATATAGCCATATTACACATAATCACATGTAAAATAGGAAATAAGTAATACATATATAATATAAAGTGCTGCAATGTATATTTACACGTAAATGATATACAGTGATATAGACAAAAAGTTCTATACTATTCTGTATTTTGTATACAGACAAGACAGCACACAGTACATTATGTATATAGCAGTACATTATATATAACATTACCACATATATATATAAAACATACCATATATATACACATGTGCTATAAGATAGTGATTAGACCTTTTTTATCTATACATATATCTTTTACTTTTGTATTTTATATCTTTATTATCTCTGCATTTTATTTATTCTCCCTATCAACTGTATTTACTATTTATCTTCTCTTTTCTGTGGATCAAGCTTGTTTTATATTGCTATATTGTACATTTACTCACATAAAATGTAGTTATATTGTAAATATACGGACACACAGACACATATATATGTGTATATATATATCATATATATCATATATATCCGTGGATTCTTTAGGACGTATACAAACCATTACGTTTGGTTTTTCTGAGACACTATCTTGGGACAAGATCCTGTGTTTCACAGTGCCGCTCCCGCCACCTTTGCTGTTGCTTTATAAAAAAATAAATTCATCTTTATATAGCGTCATCCTAATCAGTAGCGCTTTACAAATCATGGAGTACAAATATAAGTAAAATAAGACACTACATAGTATAACATAGACATGAGAAATAATAAGAGTGAGGGCCCTGCTCCCAAGAGCTATGAGGATGAGGGGGTGACACAATAGGTATAAGAGCTTGTATAATGGTCCATGCATTCTTTATAAGGGAACAGAATAAAATAATTTCATAAATAAATAAAGCTGCTGCTTGAACCAGCCATCAGCCGACATCTGATATACACTCACCGGCCACTTTATTAGGTACACCTATCCAACTGCTCGTTAACACTTAATTTCTAATCAGCCAATCACATGGCGGCAAGTCAGTGCATTTAGGCATGTAGACATGGTCAAGACAATCTCCTGCAGTTCAAACCGAGCATCAGTATGGGGAAGAAAGGTGATTTGAGTGCCTTTGAACGTGGCATGGTTGTTGGTGCCAGAAGGGCTGGTCTGAGTATTTCAGAAACTGCTGATCTACTGGGATTTTCACGCACAACCATCTCAAGGGTTTACAGAGAATGGTCCGAAAAAGAAAAAACATCCAGTGAGCGGCAGTTCTGAGGGCGGAAATGCCTTGTTGATGCCAGAGGTCAGAGGAGAATGGGCAGACTGGTTCGAGCTGATAGAAAGGCAACAGTGACTCAAGTCGCCACCCGTTACAACCAAGGTAGGCAGAAGAGCATCTCTGAACGCACAGTACATCGCACTTTGAGGCAGATGGGCTACAGCAGCAGAAGACCACACCGGGTGCCACTCCTTTCAGCTAAGAACAGGAAACTGAGGCTACAATTTGCACAAGCACATCGAAATTGGACAGTAGAAGATTGGAAAAACGTTGCCTGGTCTGATGAGTCTCGATTTCTGCTGTGACATTCGGATGGTAGGGTCAGAATTTGGCGTCAACAACATGAAAGCATGGATCCATCCTGCCTTGTATTAACGGTTCAGGCTGGTGGTGGTGGTGTCATGGTGTGGGGAATATTTTCTTGGCACTCTTTGGGCCCCTTGGTACCAATTGAGCATCGTTGCAACGCCACAGCCTACCTGAGTATTGTTGCTGACCATGTCCATCCCTTTATGACCACAATGTACCCAACATCTGATGGTTACTTTCAGCTGGATAATGAGCCATGTCATAAAGCTGGAATCATCTCAGACTGGTTTCTTGAACATGACAATGAGTTCAGCGTACTCAAATGGCCTCCATAGTCACCAGATCTCAATCCAATAGAGCATCTTTGGGATGTGGTGGAATGGGAGATTCGCATCATGGATGTGCAGCTGACAAATCTGCGGCAACTGTGTTATGCCATCATGTCAATATGGACCAAAATCTCTGAGGAATGCTTCCAGCACCTTGAATCTATGCCACAAAGAATTGAGGCAGTTCTGAAGGCAAAAGGGGGTCCAACCCGTTACTAGCATGGTGTACCTAATAAAGTGGCCGGTGAGTTTACATTGTCCAAGTGAATAGGATTGCAGAGAAGCCTGTTGCTTGGTATCTAGTGCTTGCAGGATGACATAGAAGTGAGTGGTACACAAGTTGGTTATTGAAATGAGTGGGAGTTACATATACTTGGGGGTGTACATATACTTGCCTGAAGAGATGGGTTTTAAGAGCACATGAAGCTTTAAGTATTAGCCTGATAGTTCAAGGAAGTGCATTTCAGGGAATTGGTGCAGCTTGGGAGAAGTCCTGGAGATGTGAGTGGGAAGTTCTTATTAAAGAAGAGACTAATCTATAATAACTGGTAGATTGATTATATTGGGAAATAGACTGATATGAGAGAGAAGAAGTAGGGATGTGAAGCATTAAACAGAGCTTTGCGGATGAGGGTGATTATTTTAAATTGTATTCAGAAGGAGATGGGCAACCAGTGCAGTGACGGGCAAGATTGGAGTGTAACGATTTGGACTGAAAAGCAGCTGCTGCATTAAGAATAAGAATAGATAGCAGAGGAGAGAATTTAGTAAATGGAAGACCATTATGTATATATATATATATATATATATATATATATATATATATATATTTTTTTTTTTTTTTTTTTTTTTTTTTTTATTTATTTATTTTTTTTAATATTCTATGAATACAATAGATGGATAGACATAAATGTGAAAGAGACAAAAAAGTAACATGGCAAGTAATCAAAAGAAGTTAACAAACAATAGGACAAAAGATGTGAGGATCTTGGTCCCATTCAGCTGCCAACCTAAAGGGGGAAAGTTGCTAGCCATAGTAGCTTAGAATGTAAGGCTACATTCACACGACCGTTGGGGGACGTACATACGTCCCCTATAGGTTGGCAATGGACGCACAGAGCGGTATGGAACTATACAGGGCAGCACACGTGCGGCACCGTACCGCTCCGTACCTGGTGAAAAGATAGGACATATCCTATCTTTCCCCATATTATGGCACTGTGCACATGGAGCAGTACGGAGCGTACTTGGGGAAAAGTTAGGACATGTCCTTCATTCCCCGTATTACGGCGTCGTGCAGCATGCATCCATTCATGTGCATGAAGCCTCAACCAAATGGGTGACACAATGGAGTCATGGCCTAAAATGAAAAACTTAGGCTGTCATGAAGACGGATAGTCGCTCTTATATGGCTCAAATGGGAGCCAAGATGGCGGCACCCATACAAATGCCATTGAACCCTTTATGTTCTTTGTTTTTGTATTGGGTTGAAATTTTTTTAGAATCTGTTCTATTTTTTCCAAATATGGATCACTGAAGACAATCTATGGGTCCACAAAAAAAGCTTAGAAGCTGTCAAAAAAATGTAACTGATAATGCTGGAGAACCAAGTGAACAGAGCAATAGATGCCACATGGACTTGGAAAAAAAATTAGATTCATATACAAAAGAGAAACAAAACCTATCTATTTTTATTGGATGTCCAACAGACAAGCCTGTGTGAATAAGACCTCAGTGTAAGATTGCCTCTAGTCTAATAGTGTAGATTTGAACCATGTCAGCCATAGAGAGCAGAAGAATAGTGAATAAATCAGGCAATACCTTTTTGAGGCTCAGTATATTTGATGGTGAGCTTTGGAGAATACTTGTTCTCTTTGTAAGACATGATGTTATGCATGAAACAGAAAATTCACAGCATTTTATACACACTGGGCAGTGATCATCAGAGGATCAAAACAGATAGATACTGAAACATCTTATTTGCGACAGGATGGAAATAAATAGACTAAAAACCTGTGAGGCATGAGGCGAGAGCTCTGGCTCTTATCTGCATGGTTATCAAGAGCACTTTGTAAGTGTTGAAGTTCTGCGTTAATTTAATTGGAGTTCCCTGGCGATACAATGTAGGATCTCCAGTTGTGGGCTATAGGTGACTACTAGTGGTACTCAGGCTTCCTGTTGGGTTTTCTTGTAAGTAATCTGTCTCTGCTTTGCTTATTTGGTTGTCAGTCACTTTTGGTCGGTAGCACGACTGGGGGAATTCAGACTTAAGGTTCAGGAGGTGTTTTTCCAGGACTGTCTTGTCTGAGCAGATACATATAGCCTCATGACATGAGAACTAGCATTCGCAAAAGCTCAACATTAAATATACCCAGTTAGCCTCAAAAAGGTATTGCCTGATTTCTTCACTTGTCTTCTAAAGGGCCGTTGCAGTGTGCAGACTTAATAAAATGCCCTCCAGCCCCCCCCCAAATAATGAAATGCCCTGCAGCCCCCCCAAATAATGAAATGCCCTGCAGCCCCCCCCCCCCCCAAATAATGAAATGCCCTGCAGCCCCCCCAAATAATGAAATGCCCTGCAGCCCCCCCCCCAAATAATGAAATGCCCTGCAGCCCCCCTAAATAATGAAATGCCCTGCAGCCCCCCCCCAAATAATGAAATGCCCTGCAGTCCCTCATAATTGAAATGCCCTGCGTCCCCAAATAAACAATTTCCCTGCAGTCCCCAAATAAAGAAATGCCCTGCAGCCAACACTAAGGATATTCTCTGCAGCTCTGTAGTGTATAAAAAAAAATATTTACACTCACTTTCTGACGCTCCCCAATACTTCCCGTGGCTCCTCTCCCTTCTTCGCTTCCATCATAGCAGAGCGAGCTATCGCGTCCACGCTCTCTGCCCACCGGCACACACTATGATGCGGTGGTGTCGCCACTGATGATTGCGTGCGTCTGTGGGCAGAGTGCATGGACGCGTCTCTGCTCGCTCTGCTACAAGTGAAGAAGAGAAGAGAGAGGAACCCAGGGGAACATCAGAAGGTGAGTATGTTAGTTTATTTTATTTATACACTCGTGTATAAGTCAAGGTTGGGTTTTTAGCAAATTTTTTGTCACAGCACTGACTCATAGGAGAGGGGAGGGGCTGAGCCGTGTTCGGAAAAGAGAATATCACCCAGCAGTACACCTAAGTGTTTAGAAACCAGTTAAAATCTTGGAACATAAATGTATTTTCACAGTACTTTTGCTACTAACACCACACAAAATAGGGTTAACCACCTCTCCAGGACTCCTTCTTGTTATAACAACCACCAGGTTTTTGTACAGTTTGTACAGGTTTTGTACAGTCTTTCTTCCGGTAAATGTTGCTCTTGACTGAAGGCTGGGGGCCACTAAAGAAGAATAAAACCATAGTCACAGTAATTCCATAGCATAGTGCTCTATAAATGTACGTGCAACACTACCCATACAACAGTGCCAGACACCGACTGTCTCAGGGCTCCAATAATAGTTACAATGTACTCCCTTGCTCCTTTATGAGTACTGCTACTGCCCCAAGACTTTAAAGCTCACTCTAGTACCCATTCTTTGTGCCTTGACCCCCGTTATATCAATCAGATAGGAGAGTTAATAACAAAGGCAGAACTTGACAGTCCTCATATTACTGTCATGTAATACAACTTTTCCCCAGCAGTGGCCGCTGCAGGGAAGTTTATTTCTCGCCCTGGTGGTAATAGCTGATCGCTGGGGCTTTGCTGTGGGTTTTCTAAGTCAGAACTGGGGCAATAAACTGATTGCTTGGTTGAGTTATATTGATAGTGCAACACTATCGTCTATACGATAACACTATTACAATAATCGTTTTCTGTTAATGTTAAAATCAACAGAAAATATTCCAAATAATCCAAATGCTGCCTTATGTTATAAATGTTTTCGAATAAAGAGCTGATCAAAGGTTCTTATCTCCTGCTAGCAGGCTATGACATCTGAGAATTATTTCCAAAACTGCAAAATTCTTTAAAAACATTTCTGTCTCTTTAGACATAGAGGGGATTTTTTGTGTTTTATACCAGAGATCCACTAATGGTTATCTTTCTCCTAGGCATTTACTCTACTGGTTCCTAAGTTTTTCCTGTCATACTGAGAGGCTGGATGGATTGGCGCCTAAATTTGTGACTTTTTGAAAAGTTGCTTTTCATAAATCTGTCTGGCACATTTGATAAATCTGGAGTGAGTTGATTCAAGTGAAAAGTGGAGAGGGTTGAAAAAAAGTTGCAAAAAAGATTGGTGCAAAAAGGAAGATGAAAAAATGTTGAGAGATTTTGAAGGCAAAAAGCTGGGATGACTGCAATGATACATCCCCTTATAGTCTACAAAGGCGCAGGCACCACTGATTATCTATCAAATCATTTAGTATTTCAAACTTTCTCAGGCCCACATTTACTAAGGGCCATGCAACAGTTTTCTCTTGGACTTTGCTATTTCTTTTCAGTGCAAAATTTAAGAATTGCCCGCGCCACATTTGTGTTGCATGCAACCCTTTTGTGCCGCAGCTGCACTATTCTTCAGGCGACACAAATTTCTGCAGTGAAATAGGCAGACTCAGTCAGACCGAGTGCTAGATTTATAATACAAAGACCGACAGAAGTGTGTCGCATGTCCCAGGTTAAAGGTGCACCAAAAAAAGTTGGTTCACTGTATTAGGGCAGTGCAGGTGGCGCCAGAGTCATAAATGTGCACCAGAGATCTTGAAAATGGTGCCCCCTGCAATATACAAACTGCACTATTTTTAAGAAATGGGGGCTACAGCCGTGCACTTTATGTTCACTCATGCCAAACATACGGAGGATATACACCACCAAGTGTATTGACGCATTGACATGACAGCAACCTGAGTAGCAGTGAGTGACACTACGTATCTAAGTAAGCTTGAGGTGGTGTGTGCAACTTTGAAGAGTACCCCAATATGCATTCTATAGGTGCAATGATTCATATAAACAGATGGCAATGTCCATTACATTAAATTGGCCAGTTGACTTATATAAATGAGCTGGGTGAACTCATTGCATTTTACTTTATTTTTAACATAAAGTGCAGTATTTTATTATTCAAAACACTTTATTGAATAGCAGACTGGAATTCACTTAGAACAATGGCATAACAGTAATATCACAGCAATACATTGCCTTTTATGGTGGGATGAGACCAATAACTATATAAAACTAGACAACACTGCAAAAGTATAAGGGTAGATTCACATTAACGTGTGTGCACCTGGCCATATCCACGTTGGCGTGCTGGAAAGGAGGATGAGTGAGCAGCGCTCCCCATAGGAAATAGTGCCGCATGGCCGTAGACATTGGGAAAGATAGAGCATGCTGTATCTTTTCCCCGTTTTCGGAGTGAAATGGTGCCGCTGGGTCGCCATAGCCATCTATAGGGAGGAATATGACAAAGCCGTCTATTGGTACATACGTCCCCACAACGGCTGTCTGAATGAGGCCTCAGACAGGATATTATATTGCATAAACTTTCCTATAACACTGGATAGGTAAATAAAAAGAGATCAAGAGAAAGAATTTATTAGGAAGTAAAAAGGAGGCATAGGAAAAAGGAGGTGTGGGTGGTGGTGGGGGACAAAAGGGAAGGGATAAGTCGGGGCAGCAAAAAGTAGAAGGAATAAGATCCACCAATCCCACAGACTCAATTCCCTCTGTAATGTGTTATATACAGGAGAGGACAGGAAGGTCTGCCAATGGAGCCAGGTAATGGAGAAGCGATCATGATTTGCAGGGGACTGAGCTATGAGTTCCTCCATGTGATGAGTTGAGGCAATTTCCACTAGCCATTTGGAGATTTGTGGGGGGGATAAAGGATAAAGAGTACCATTTCTTGGGGATTACTATCTTGGTGGCTTGTAGGAAGTGACGGGTGAAAGATTTTTTATACTTAGAAGCCAGCATATCAAACATGAACAAGAGAGTCACTTCAGGGGTTCTCGGTATTAGGGTGCCTGTGACGTCCCTTATTCAGCTAAGGACAGTGGACCAGAAATTTCTTAGACTTAGGCAGGACCACCAGAGGTGATCCATATTGCACAAGAGCCACATCACCAGCAGACATTGGGAACCTCTTGGTACCAATTGTGCAGTAGCAAGGGCACTCTGTACCTAGACAAAATATTGTAGCTCATCTCCTGATGCCTGTTGGCAACTGCAGAACTCTGAGAGAGGGAGAAACATTCCAACCACTGAACGGTTGAGATTGACTTGCCCAGCTCAGCCTACTATGCTGCATGGTAAAGGGGGAGAGAGGCAGACTGCAAAGTGGTCAGTAACTATAGATAAAAGAAATAGTGTGAGGAGTGGGAGTACAGGCTAGGCATCTCTGCTCAAAGTCTGAGAGGGTGCAGGACAGGTCAATGTGGTTATTGATTAAGTCATAGATATGTTTGAGCTGGATATATTGGTGGAGCTCTGTGGAGGTAAGTGACTCATTAGGAATAAGGAACTGTAGTGGAACCAGCAAGTACCTTATTGAATCTGAGTGGTTTATTGCGGTGCCGAGCTACGAAGGAATTTCCAGTCACTCCAGGCTGCAGGAGCAAGGCACCTTTCAAGTCAAGCAGGTACAAAAGATGTAGTCCATAGTGAAAGAGAGGGGTATGGGGCCTCTAATGGCTGGGGCCCGAGTCCAGGAAAAGATGGAGAGTTCTCTTGGGCAATCCCCTTGTGCCAGGGCTACCCATGTCTTACAGGTCTTGTTGTGAGAGTAATCCAGAATTCAGGAGTAGGCTGCAGACAGGTAGTAAAGCCGATAGTCGGGCAGACCAATGTCCCCAATACTTTTGGAGTGGACCAGAGTTTCCCGTCAGATCCTGGGCCACCCTGGGGACCAAATAAAGGACAAATAAAGGTCTGCTCCGGCAGACAGTTTTTTCACTGCAAACTATGACAGAATTCTGTCATGGTCATATTAATAAATCTCCCCCAATGCATGGGCTTTTTCTCACTTAAGGCTTAATGTTTAATGAAGACCCCTCTAATAGAACATTTGAGGGTCTCCCACTGAACTAGTATGGAGGTGGAGTCCGCCTCTTGATCTGATTCAAATCACTTATGGTGCGAGAGATCTCAGAGGTGCACAGAGAGTCAAGAAGCAAAGATTTGTTAAGCCTCCATATCCACTTCTTTCTGTTCAGGAATGGTATTTTAAGGGTTCAATAGAGCAGGGCATGATTGGAAAGCATAATATGTCCAATTGAGGAGGAAGCCAGCTACTGCAGAACATTATGGGGCAGATTTACTTACCTGGTCCATTCGCGATCCAGCGGCGCGTTCTCTGCGCTGTATTCGGGTCCGGCCGGGATTCATTAAGGTAGTTCCTCCGCCGTCCACCAGGTGGCGCTGAAAAGCATTGGAACGCGCCGGAGTTCACCGAGCCTGGCTGAGTGAAGGTAAGTGCAAGCTCCGTGACAGATTTTTTTTTTTTAAATGCGGCGGTTTTTCCGAATCCGTCGGGTTTTCGTTCGGCCACGCCCCCCGATTTCTGTCGCGTGCATGCCAGCGCCGATGCGCCACAATCCGATCGCGTGCCCAAAAATCCGGGGGCAATTCAGGGGAAATCGGCGCAAATCGGAAATATTCGGGTAACAATTTATGAAAACTTGAATCGGGCCCTTAGTAAATGACCCCCTATGTTGGACAAGTACATTATCCACTCTACTCATGTAGGGGTAGGAGAAAAAGCTGTAATCCCTGTTTAAAGGATGTTGCAATCTCTAAACATCACATAATTGGAAGTGCAAAAGTGAGCATCTTTACCTCAGCAATTTGGTGATGGAATAGCGGGCAGAGGGGGGAAGGCTAGGGGAGTAAGGGTCGAGAAGACGGTATGGGAAAGGAAGAAAGAACAGAAAGGTTAGAACCAAGAAAAAAGAGGAAATTGAAAACCAGTGACACCTAGAGAGAGGAGCCGAAGCATAAACTATCAACTGACGCTAAATAGGTGTCAGGCTGAGAACCAGTGTTAGATAAAAAAGGTCAGTGCTAGAGATGAGCGAGTATACTCGTCCGAGCTTGATGCTCGTTCGAGTATTAAGGTACTCGAAACGGCTCGTTGCTCGGACGAGTATTTCCCCTGCTCGAGATCGAGCATTTAATTAAACAAACACAGTGAAGAACAATGAAGAATAGAATAAAAACAGTGAACACAGTGAACACAGGATCATTTAAGGGAAAAAGACAGTGAAGAACACAGTGAAGAATAGATTACAGATGTTCTGCACATCTGCTTACTTGTCGGAAGATACACGCGGAACGGCAGCAGGGAGACATCGCGCACCAGGGAGACATCTGGCGCAGCAGAGACACATCGGGCGCAGCAGAGACACATCGGGCGCAGCAGAGACACATCGGGCGCAGCAGAGACACATCGGGCGCAGCAGGGAGACATCGGGCGCAGCAGGAAGACATCGCGCGCAGCAGGAAGACATCGCGCGCAGCAGGGAGACCGCGTGCAGCAGGGAGACCGCGTGCAGCAGGGAGACATCGGGCAGCAGGGAGACATCATGCAGCAGGCAGACCTCGGGCACCAGAGAGACATCGGGCTGCAGGGAGACATCGGGGAGACTTCAGTGGAAGAAGAGGAGCGGATCCCGGGACAGTGTATCTCCTCTCCCGACAAGTAAGCAGATGTGCCGAACATCTGTAATCTATTCTTCACTGTGTTCTTCACTGTGTTTTTCACTTAAATGATCCTGTGGTCACTGTGTTCACTGTTTTTATTCTATTCTTCACTGTTCTTCACATCTGCTAACTTGTCGGGAGATAATATACGTGCGGAACAGTGAAGAATAGATTGCAGATGTTTGCATACATCTGCTAACTTATCAGAAGACATTCTTTTTCAATTAAATAACACAGTTTATTCCCGAACCATGGTCCCTTTGAAAAATGCTCGAGTCTCCCATTGACTTCAATGGGGCTCGTTATTCGAGACGAGCACTCGAGCATCGGGAAAAGTTCGTCTCGAATAACGAGCACCCGAGCATTTTAGTGCTCGCTCATCTCTAGTCAGTGCTCAACTCTTCTAAGTCACAATTCACATTCAGTAGGTAATCTCACCACCTTCCCTTCAGTTAGAAATTGAGGATCTCCTAAGTTTCTCCTGCCTTTTCTTCGTTCTCCCGAACACTGGATTCCAATGCACCCCTGAACCACTCCCGTGTCAGTGGTGCACTGAAGAAGCCCCGAAGAAGTCTGAAGAGGCGAAACCTGAGGTGTTTGGCGTTTTTTACACTGTTACATGCGCGCCTTTTAACTCCACTTTGTGAGTATGTACAATAAAATAACCTTCTTGAACCTTGGGATTATGCACTATTTGTTCGTTTATCTTCTGACACAGGACTAAGAGTGCACCACTGACACGGGAGTGGTTCAGGGGTGCATTGGAATCCAGTGTTCGGGAGAACGAAGAAAAGGCAGGAGAAACCTAGGAGATCCTCAATTTCTAACTGAAGGGAAGGTGGTGAGATTACCTACTGAATGTGAATTGTGACTTAGAAGAGTTGAGCACTGACCTTTTTTATCTGTGTGAATTGGTTACTATATTGGGAGAGTGCCGGTTCAGTGGCTCCTCTGTTTCTTCTTTTTGTCCCTGTTCTTTTTCCGGAGATTGAACTTTTTGCAATATTTATTCTGAGAACCAGTGTTGCCCGAGATCCCTTAACCTACTAGGGGCATGTAATGGTAGAACCAATGAGCCAACAGCCAACCAACACCCCACCACAAGCACAAGTAATGAAACAACACGCAGCCTAGAGAAGAGATTTTGTCAACTTCCTCAAATAGAAGACGGAATAGTCTCAAAAAGGTAAACAGGTATGAAAGGACATCACCAAGGCCATTCCTCCCAAGTGCAGGGTCGGGAGAAACGGAATGTAGGGAAAGTACAAGTAAGCTAGCAGGATAAATCAAAACAGACCAGCACAATGGGTGCAGTGCTGAAAAGAATGGAGGAACAGGGCCTTTAGTGCCATCAATCCTATTAGTGTCCTTTCCTGGGGAGGCCTAGCATGTGAAAATAGCAGCAGAGGCTGGTGGAGATGAGACTTGAGGAGAAAAATATAACAGCCAGTGGCCCAATTTCACCACGGGCAGTCATAGGGCCTAAAGAAACAACTGCAGGTCATCCGGTGAGCATAGGGTGTCATCTTTCCCTCCATTCCGGACATGAAGAGCAAATGGGAAGCCCGATCATTAGGAAAGATTATACTCTCTTAGTAAGTCCAGCAAGGGCCGTGCAGCAACATGCTGAGCAAGGCCAAAACAGGAAAGATTACACAGAATCTTCAGCAAGGCTTTCTGGTACATTATCTGCTTTTGATTCCATAATTTCAAGTAGATCTGCACTTTGAGAGAGTAGAAATGGAATTAACACACCACGATGACACTTGTGTTTCTGATGATATTTAGAAGAAGAAGAAGGGCAAGTTTCTGATGAAGGAGCAAAAAACTTCTAGTGGAAGCAGCGGCCCACATTTATCAAAAACAGTGCAAACTCATTCTCATCTCTCGGATTTTGTGCATTTAGAGGCCATCCAAGGATGTTGTTGAGGATTTTGATGATGGGGGAGAACATGGATACAGTTTGGACAGATTTGCGGAAACGTTTGATGTGCAAGTTATTGCGCCTGCTTCTATTCTCCATATAATCCATATGTAGCTGGACGCAATGATTTGCATTTGATGGTGGAAGTGAGTGAAGATTGCGCCTGGTCCAGGTTGTCTACTCTGGTGGTCAAAGAAGTAACATTGAAGCGCAGACTGGCAAACTCTTGTTGGCATTCAGCCAAGATTTGAGAAGAAAATTGAGACATATCCATAGGGAAGAGAGTAGAGATGTAGAGATGAAGGGATGATGTAGAATTGAAGGGCTTGACTGAGTCTTGCCGGAAACCAAGGTGGGGGTCAAGGATGGGGCTTGGGGACCTCCAGTATCAACCTGAGTGGTCCTACTAATGGGGGGGGGGAGATACGGGGGGAGATACGGTTAGTCCTTTACATTGGGAAGGAGTGGTGGAGTGGTTTGCACTGTTTTTGATAAATATGGACAACTTCTTCCACTATAAGTTTTTTCTCCTTCATCGAAAACTTGCTTTCCTTCTTCTTTTTCTTGATATCATCAGAATCACAAGTATCATCAGATGAGCAGCAGAAGAAGGGGTTTGTATTATTCGGCAAAAGCAGCCGAATGAGTTCCTCCATTTGACTAATCTGGCTGGTGCTTGTAATTTGCTCCTTCTTCATGGTGTCATTCCGGGGCTCTCCTTTAGCATACTTTATATATATTTTAATTTAGACGCACAGCTGCTGCATTAGTGCAGCTCCGGATGATGTACTTGTTTTTCAGCATAGTTTAGTATGGCTTTTTTGTGTGCGCCAAAAAATAGGCGCACAGAAAATGATAAATGCCCCTCAACACATTGACAATCCACTGTGTGTTACATCAGACAACCTCTATGTAATGAGCCTGTACTATGTATAATGGTGCCCAGGGCACCAGAAACTATATGACATGTCCTTACTATTAGTAACATGTGTACTGGTGACATGTGGTGAACACATGTAGCTGTCATGGCTCATGAGCACAGCGTGTAAGGTACTGAATCTATGAAATACCCAGTACTCACACGTTGAATTGTCCAGTAATCACCCGGAGGGGTTCTATGGTATCAAATGTTTGCTTCCATACATGTATTAATAAGATTTCAGCTGAGGCAAAACACTTCTCATACTTGCTTACTCATCTTGCTGCCTCCTTCCAGTCCCAACCAGCGCTGGTAACCCCATTTAATATTGGTTCAGCTGCTTTCTTCCCCTCCTTTATCCCTATAACCTGATGTTCGCTTTATTCCAACCCTCCTCAGAGCTCATATCTCCATGTTTTCAAGATAACATGTAATTATGCAGCTCACTTATATAGCAAATATCTGTTAGTCACTGTCTTTCTGATGAGGCAGGGATCCATTAATGGAATGTTCAGTAATTACCTAGTACAGAATTACCCAAGAAAAGGATGAGAAATACAATGGGAAACAAAAGGTAAACTGAATAAATTGGAGTATAAGGACTCACAAAATCCAGCCACGCCTTGTTCTTTGCCCTGGGCAGAGAGTGAGGTGCCAAAATAGCATGCTTAAACCTTGTTATTTCAATTTTGGAAGTGTTTACATTTTTACATGCTATGTGGGTGTTCTGTACGGTTCTTTATAATGGAGACACGGGCAGTTTTTAATTCTTCTTGTTAAATAACCCACTTAATTTTATTCACTATGAATAAAACAGGTCTTTCAGAAACAGGTCATTATATAACTTAATGATTTTCAGATGTGCACTTAATCTCAGGGAAATAAATAGGTAATTCTATGGTTTTTGATCGGGACATGTGAAATCACACACAGGAAAAAATTAGAAAATCACTGAAGCCAGGAAGAGAAAAAGAGAAAAAAAAACTGATGTGTGAATAATCCCTAAATTTACAGTCATATACTGCACCAGATTATGCTGGTTTAGTTCAAGACTGTGGAGTCATATTTTGCACCATCTATTAGTTGATCTAGTTTGGGTAAGAAAACTGCACAAAAATTTTGATGAGTTTGCATATTTGTTTTTTGGGCCCTGACTTTTACCCCAAAGCAGCACCCCTTTTTCGTGGCCAAGCCCCTTTTGTTGTACTAGTTGTTAAGGTGTCTGAAACCCAGAATAAATGTGGCACACTTCATTTCAGAGGTTTTTGGTAAACATTTGGACAGAATTCTGGTAAATAAATCTCCCCCTGTGTGTTCTAAGCTAAGCTAAATATTTATAGCAGAAAAAAGGCAAACTGCTAAAAGATAAAAATCAATAAAGCAGGGTCATCCAACCCCAAGAGCCTGGGGTTGTATCCTGCCTGCTGCTGCCTGCAGGGACCAGTGAGTGCTGCCATCAATGGGGCACATTTACTTACCCGTCTCGTCGCGATCCCCGCCGTGAGTTGTCCGATGAGGATCCGCGTGCGTCCAATTTCCTTTCCCCGCTGAGGTCCGCCGGAGTTCACCTTCTTCTTCCTTGTTTATGTGAGTGCTGATCTTGCGACACAATTTGCTTTTTAAGTTCTGCGGTTTGTCCGAATCAGTTGGGTTGTCCGACATCCATGCCCCCCGATTTGTGTTGCATGCAAGCCGGCGCCGATGTGACACAATCCGATTGCGTGTGCCAAAAACCTGAGGCAATTCAGGCCAAAACTAAAAAAAAAAACGGGAAACCCGACGAAAATGCGGCGTTTGGACCTTTAGTAAATGTGCCCTAATGTTTTACAAGGACTCGCTTCTCTTGATTTCTTGATGTTGTTAGTAGCAGCAGGACTGTGAAAAATGCATTTATGTTCCAGGATTGTCACTGAATTTGGAATACTTGGGGAGTCTCCTCACACTTCTGTGTTTTGGTTTTAAACTGCCCTCTGTTCCTTCCTTCTGCTCAAATATCTAACCAGCAGCCTGTTCCAGCTCATACTCCTAGCAGAATGGAGGGGCTGTGCTGTGAGATCTCACACACCAATGCACCTCTGTGCATTTTTCATAGCCCTGCTGCTATATACAACACGCACAGGTATGGTTACACGGATTAGGAAGTGGAGGACCAATACCTAACACTGTTGCTTTTCTTGAGGATCACTGACCTTTAAAGGGGTATTCTGGGAATATGAACATCTGATACAAAAACCCATAATGGTGTAAATAAATGAATGTAACAAAACTCAATGGGGCTCATTTACTAAGGGTCGCAGTGCGCACTTTAGTCAGACTGTGCACCTTTTTCGGGGCTAAAACGGCTTGCACAGGTATTTAATAAATGTGTGTGCCAGGATTGTAGTGCACGGACCCTGTTTGTGGCACAGATGCGCTGGCTTCCATGTGACCCAAATTAGGGTGTGTGTTGTCGGACGGTCCGACTGATTCAGACTGAGCGCCGTATTTAACTTTTAAATTCTCTCGCACGCTGTATGTTAAAGATGCACCACAAAAAAGATGGTGAACTCTGTTGGACCTGAGCGGGGAAGCGACACATTAATGACTTTTTGACGCATTGGGGGTCATTTATTAAGGGCCCGATTCGCGTTTTCCCGACGTGTTACCCGAATATTTCCGTTTTGCGCCGCTTGTACTTAAATTGCCCCGGGATTTTGGCGCACGCGATCGGATTGTGGCGCATCGGCGCTGGCATGCGCGCGACGGAAATCGGGGGGCGTGGCCGAACGAAAACCCGACGTATTCGGAAAAACCGCCGCATTTAAAAACCGAAAATGTGTCGCATAAGGACCGCTTACCTTCACCTGGTCCAGCTCGGTGCATTCCGGCGCGATGAGTTTACTTTCAGCGCAGCAGCGCCACCTGGTGGACGGCGGAAGAACTACCTTATTAAATCCCGGCCGGACCCGAATCCAGAGCGGAGAAGCCGCCGCTGGAACGCGAATGGACCGGGTAAGTAAATTTGCCCCATTATCTTAGTGAATCACCGCACGCTGCATCATAGTTGGACAATGCACTTTCAGTGAACTTTGGTGACCCTGTAAGTAAATGTGCCCCAATGTCTTAAATCACAAAATGGAGCTTAAATAGTTTGATTTTATGATTCATAAAATGTTATGGGCTTTCTAAAGTAGGCAGAGTTATCACCAAGATGGCTGCACACTGGAAACTACAAGTCCCATGATCCTTCAGTTCTCAGTAACTCCTCCTCCCTTTTCATACTCCGCTCCCAGTGATGATGTAACAGAATGTCCTGCTATGTTACCGTAGTAACTGCCATCACTGCACATCACTTCACTGAGATGGGTCTCACCTCAACATTGGATGCACTGCAACCAACCGCCTACAGCCAAATGTAGTAATGGTCACATGACCTGCCCAGGCAGGTGCAGGACATTTGATGTGGACATGTGACCAGCGGCCATCTTCTGTCTTGTGCCTACTCCGTGCAGAGAAAATCAAAGGACTAATTAAAGGGCCAGTAGCATTTTAATTCTTCATTACAGTGTATGTCACAGCAGTTTTCTGCTAGGGGAAGAAAATATTTAAATAACAACTAAATATTAGTTTATATTTTAAAGACCCATTTGTATATGAATTATTCTTACTTCTGGAATACCCCTTTGTGATTTCTGTAATTGCTTTCTACAGAGAACTTCCAAAAACGACCATTATATACTATATACTCGATTATAAGCCAACCCGAGTATAAGCTAAGGCACCTAATTTTAACACAAAAACTGGAAAAACCTATTGACTTGAGTGTAAGCCGAGGGTGGGAAATGCATTGGTCACGGCCTCCCCAGTATATAGCCAGCCAGCACATTCCCACCAGTATATAGCCAGCAGCCCCCCAATATATAGCCAACCTCTGCCCCCTAGTATACAGCCAGTGCCTGGCCCCTATATATAGCCAGTGGCCCCCTTCCCCCAGTATATAGCCAGCAGACCCCTAATCTATAGCCTGACCCCTAGTCTATAGCCTGCCCCCTAGTATATAGCCAGCTCCCTAGTATATAGCCAGTCCCCTGCCCCCTAGTATATAGCCAGCAGTCCCCTTGTATATAGCCAGTGCCTGCCCCCTTGTAAATAGCCAGCAGCCCCCTTGTATTTAGCCAGCAGCCCCCTTGTATATAGCCAGTGCCTGCCCCCCAGTATATAGCCAGTGCCTGCCCCCAGGATATAGCCAGTGCCTGCCCCCTTGTATATAGCGCGTGCCTGCCCCCCAGTATATAGCCAGTGCCTACCCCCCAGTTTATAGCCAGTGGCTGCCTCGTTAGTATACAGCCAGCAGCCCCCTGCCCAGCCATAAAAAAACAAATTTCTCTGTACTCACCTTTCCGATGCCCCCCGCAGGTCCTCTTCTGTCTTCAGCTCCGGCTCTGTCTTCGGTTTCCTGTGCGGTGCAATCGCATATACAATGACGGCAGCCACTTGCTGACATCATAGTGTGTGCTGATGGCATGTGGCTGATGTCATGGTGTGTACAACAGGACCGCGTGGGGAGCCAGAGCCGGAGCTGAAGTCAGAAGAGGACCTGCAGGGGAATCGGAAAGGTAAGTACAGAGGTTTTTTTCATAGACTCGAGTATAAGCCCAGTTTTTCAGCACAAAAAACTTGGCTTTTACTCGAGTACATACGGTATGCTCTAATAGCAGAACTGTTAGGTGCTATATTACATGGGGGCCTTAAGTCACCTCTGTAAAAGTTTGTTAACATGATCTTAGAAGGAAGAATTTTGTTTCCATCTACCTGCCATGATTTCAGTAAGTCTTTCACAAGAAAGCAGCTGAGAAGTGAAGTTATGGAAAATAACATATGCTCAAAAGATCTTTGAGTGTATTTCCATGAACACGTGTTGTAGTAAATGAATCAAGGTAGGACTGAGGAAAAGTTTTCCTTTTTTTACAATGAATATTTAATTGCATATTTTTTCACGGAATCCCCAGCAGGACCTTAAAAAGGGGTTTTCCCACAAAGACAAGATTCTTATATGTACTCAGGATAACAAAATAACACACATTCTCTAATTCACTGTTTTTAGCAAAAATATTGAATTTCACAGATATAATTCCAATCTGTCTCTATTAGTCCTGGTGTACACAATTTTGATTGCCCCTGGACCTGCCCCTGGATCTTTTGAGTTTAGGGTCTGCAGCCATATTGTTCTTCTGTCTGATGTTTGCAACACACCTGCACATGCAAGGGGTTAGGTAGGTGTTTTGTGAAAGTGTCCCTCTCCATTTCAGAAGCAGTAACATTGGAAACTTAGTAATTGCAGCTAAAAGGTACTCTCTGGCAAAGCAACAGTTAACTGGTGCATGTAATTAGCCAATGATGTGTCTGTTATGAAAGCTGGAGTGTGATTAGAGAGGTGCTACCATCTGACCAGGGGGAGTATAGAAAACCCCTACTGGGTGAGAGCACATCGTTCAGTCAGAGTGAGAGAATCCATCTTGGGGTCAGACTGCAGAGGAGAGTGTGCAGCACATGCCAGTGCTGCCACAGATACTAATCCCAGGAAATTCTAGTGCCTCAGACCTACTGCCTGACACCAGGGTGACTCTGGAGACTCAAGCCAAGAACTGCAGCTTCCACTATTTGGACACAGTTCTCCCTGAACCAGCCCAGCCTGCAACTACTATCAGGCTGCGTGCACCTTACCTGCGTACCAACTCTCCATGAGCATCCCAGCATTCAAGAATCTGCTGTGCTATCCTGCGTGGCTGTTGCCTGCTGTTGAATAAAGAACTGTAAGTTGATTTGAACAAAGTTTCCTCTGTCTGATCCCTGGATACAGCTGATTACCACCACTGGCTCCCCATCCATCACCCAGGGATTTATCCTACAGACACCTCTGGGGTTGTCCCTGGGAGAAAACATTGCATCAGCCTCTCCTTCCAGGCCCCAAGAAAAGGCTAGGTCCTGGTGGGGGAGGTTGCACGCTGCACTGAGTTTCTCTCTGCCTCTAGACCCCACTCTTGCATTCCAGGACAAGCTCACACAGACACACAGACTTCCTGCCCACAAAGAACACATCACATTGTGAGGAGAGTAAAGCTACAAGCTACAGACAGATAAGATCTTTATCCAGGGGAGGAGGAGGATGGTATATAGTAGGCCTGCAGTGTATGCTACGGCTGTGATAGAGGGGATTTCCTCAGCAATCGCCCTGAATTCAAAAACATCAGTTATCTGTGGATTGCTGTTCAGCTAAACTGAAAATAAAGTACAATTCCACGGACGGCTGGGAAATCCAGGACTGTCCTGCCAGATCTGGGATGGTTGGGAGGTTATTAATCTAGTGCTGCACCTATTGCAGTGTTCCTGGTCTTGAGTCAGAAGGCATGTGACTGCTACACCCCATCAGCGCTGAGTAATGACGTTCCATAAATATCATTGTGATGTTTCAAATCAAACCAAAATCACAACCCCGTATTTATTCCAAATAAAATATAATATCAGTTACAATTCAATAAACCTTTTTAAGGTCCATAGTTTATGTAAACAAATGAAGATAACAATTTGGAAACCTCATGCACCTTGACATAACCCTAGGTAATGGTGGGTCATCTGTCTCCCTAGGCCAGTGATGGCGAACCTTTTAGAGACAGAGTGCCCAAACTACAATCAAGACCCACTTATTTATCGCAAAGTGCCAACACAGAAATTTAATATGCGATTTATACTTCCTGCTCTGTCACAACTTTCATTCATATCAGCACCCTGAGGACACCAATAAAGCAGAAAATAGAAGAAATTTGGATGATCATTGTAGTTTCCCTGCAAGGTCCCAAAAACAGGAAGAATTGTTAGGGCCGGAGCATGAGCTACAATGATAATCCAGATCTGTCCACACCTTTCCACTCCTCCAGTAGTCCCAGGTAGCCCTGTCACTTTAAAATAGCTCTGTGCACAGCAAGTCCTGAGCTGTCTGGGACTACAGGAAGATACCTGGAGACCTCTCTGGTGATGGCCTGAGTGCCCACAAAAAGGGCTCCGAGTTCCACCGCTGGCACCCGTGCCATAGGTTCGCCACCACTGCCCTAGGCTATTAGTATTCACATGTGTCTATTTATATCAGGAACATAATTTGTAAATGGGTCTACATACCCTAAGAGAAAGGGGAAGGGGTTTGGAGATGGGAGAAAGCACTAAATGGACTGGATGCATAGGGATAAAATTACACTTAGCATTCAGAACTTTTCATTTATACTGAAGGCTGCTAGCAATTATCATAAAAAGTGATAGTTATAGGCATAGAAAACCTCACCCAGACAAACATTACTGCCTCTGCAATCACGCCGACATACATAACTGTGAAAAACATAGAGCACATGAAATCTTCCACCTTTAAATACTTCATATCATGGTGGGGTCCAGATATGGTGATCTGCATCCAATAACAAATGTAGGTGCGGAAAGAAAAAGGGGATGCATATGTACAAAGTCAGACAATTTAAGTTTTTATTAATCAATATGTACAAAAACACACAATTTTAAAACACCATTAAAAAGTCCCAAATTGGACATGTATAAGGAACAAGGTCAGACAGAGGTATGGGACTTGTATATAAAGGTAATCATGATAAAGTGACAGAAGTGTGCATAGAATATATGTAAAACAAGATACCCATATATAAGTGTGGAGACCAGAGCAGAGTATACAGAATAAAATGCCAATGATTATAAAAACTAATAATACTTTGTATACAATAAGTCTAAATACCTGGTCTCCATGGAGTCTATATGGCCAGAATTATACTAGCCGACAATTGTAAAAAGCACAGTCTGAACACATTATAAGGAAATGCAATACCAGTTTACAATCCCAACCTGTGTCTGGAGGAGAATGACCCGACGTGTGTCGCCTATCAGGTAGGCTTCATCAGGAGTGAGTGAATAGTAGGGGAGGACTGCCCTTTATACCCGCAGCTGCTCGGAGTGTGGTTCCGGTCCGCGTTTATGGCGCATGCGCAATACGTTTTCCATGAGCCGGAAGTGCGTCATCAAGCATTAGTTACCTAGTGTGTGGAACGCAAACTGCGTCTCACCAGGCTAAGAAGGAAGTGGCGCATGCGCACCACCAACCAGCGGCACTCCGTGATGCCGAGTCAATAAGGTGAGTAAGATATAACCAAAATATGTAATAATCAGTTACCTCGGCCGAATGCGATCCAAGGTAAGTACAAAGAGTTATTTAGGGTGTTTTAAAATTGTGTGTTTTTGTACATATTGATTAATAAAAACTTAAATTGTCTGACTTTGTACATATGCATTCACCTTTAAATACTTGCAGTAAATGCAAAGCAAGAGACTGGAGCCAATGGCGGATTATAATATGGGTGTTTGGAGCAGCCGCTGGGGCCCGATGGAGCTATATACTAGGGGTCTGGAGGGTTGGAGCTATATACTAGGAAGTTGGAGCTATATACTGGAGGCCTCGAGCTATATACCAGGGGTTGGAGTTATATACCAAGGGCATGGAGCTATATACTGGAGGCTGAAACTATATACTATGGACCTGGAGCTATACACTTGGGAGCTGCATCTATATATGGGGTGCCTGGAGCTATATACTAGGGAGCTGGAGCTATATACTGGAGGCCTGGAGCTATATATTGGGGGCCTGGAACTATATACTAAGGGGCTGGAGCAGTGGAGCTATATACTAGGAGCCAGGAGCTATATAGTAGGGGGGTCATGAGCTATATACTAGGGGGCTGGAGGTATGTATATTCCTGGAGTCTGTAACTATATCCTGGGAGTCTGGAGCTATATACTAGAGAGTTGGAGTTTGGGTTGGAGCTATATACTGGTGGGATGAAGCTTTATATTAGGGACCTTTAGCTATATACTAGTGGTCTGGGGCTATATACTGGGGGCTGGAGCAATATACTGGGGGCTGGAGATATATACTGGGGGGGCTGGAGGTATATACTGGTGGGCTGGTTATAGTATATACTGGGGGCTGGAGCTAGATACTGGGGGGACTGGAGCTATATACTGGAAGGTTAGAGCTACATACTGTGGGCAGGAGCTATATACTGGGGGGCTGGAGCTATATACTGGGGGGTCTGGAGCTATATTCTGGAGGTTTAGAGCTATATACTGAGGGGGCTGGAGATATATACTGGTGGACTGGATATAGTATATACTGGAGTTGGAGCTATATATCGAGTGGTCTGGAGCTATATACTTGAGGCTTAGAGCTATATACTGTAGCCTGGAGCTATATAGTGAGGACTGGAGCTATATACTGGGGGCTGGATATAGTATATACTGGAGTTGGAACTATATACTGGGTGGTCAGGAGCTATATATTTGAGGGTTAGAGCTATATACTGTAGCCTGGAGCTATATACTGAGGACTGGAGCTATATACTGGGGGCTGGATATAGTATATACTGGGGCTGGAGTTATATACTTGGGGGCTGAAGCTATCTACTGCGGGGCTGGAGTTATATACTTGGGGGCTGAAGCTATCTACTGCGGGGCTGGAGTTATATACTTGGGGGCTGAAGCTATCTACTGCAGGGCTGGAGTTATATATTGGGGGGCTGGCTATGATAATTTGGGGCATGGCATATACATAACTGTATAAGAGGGTGTAGCATATCATTATGCTGAATATCATACTATATGATATATAAGGAGGTGATTTATTGTGTACTTTAGTTATAAGGGATATTTCGGGAATAAATTACGTGTATGGTTGGGGGACACTATATATTATACAATAAATTGAGGGTGCTGTATTTATTATTCATAAAGGGGGTTATATATTATGTAACAGGGAACACTGTATATATTCTTTGAAGTGTAACATATATTCCTGAGGTATAATATAATAATTCACTATTAATATTAATAATATGGTAGTAATATGGTCACAGTGAGGTCAGTTGTGGTTTGAGGTGACCGTAATCCAGGTGATATTATATTGTGACTGTGGTATTTTTAGTTTTGTCTGTTACTGATCAGTACTGTAGTCGCTGACCTTCTAGTATAACCAGTGTCGGACTGGGATACCTTGGGCCCACCAGTAAAATCTGATCTTGGGGCCCACCACAGCTATAAGTTTGTTACATAATCTATTAATATAATCATATAAATGCATAGGATAGTTGCGATGCTCCATGCTATATATATATAATACACAGAGGGTACATTGTCCAGCACTACTTATGCAGGATCTGGGGGCCCACCTAACTCAAGGGCCCACCGATTGTCAGTAATCAGTATTTTTTGGTTAGTTTGGTGGTTTGTCGGTCCTTTTTAGGGTTATCCTGGTACAATTGGTCGACATGATGTTGGATTAGAGGTATCAGGCTGCAGACAGGTAGGGGGCCTGCAATCTGTGTACAGTGCAGGACCCATGCTAGTCTAAATGCGCCACTGACTGGAGCCAAAGCAGAAGCTAGTGACAAGACACTATTGAATATGTGATATAACTGCTCCCTCTAGTGGTTATACAGTATATACTTTAGCTTTATTCACAAGGTGGATAATGGAATGAGTGCAAGTAAAGAAAAAGACTTCAGCTTTTTTAAATCAATTCTTCTTTGACTTATATAATAATATATTTAAATATAAATAAAAACTGCATTAAGCACAGATGGCCTAAAATTGATACAAACAGCTTTTATAGTTGGTCATGATGGGGCACATTTACTTACCCGACCGCTGGAGTTCACCGAAAGTGCATTGTCCACCGATAACACTAAGGTCGTGCGCCCGATATCATGAATGTGTCGCTTCCCCGCTCAGGTCCAACAGAGTTCACCATCTTTTTAGTGGTGCATGTAAGTGCTGGGGCTTGCAACACAAATTGAAAATTAAATCCTGCGCTCAGTCCGAATCAGTTGGATTGTCCAACGGCACTTCCCCTAATTTGTGTCACATGGAAGCCAGGGCAGCTGCGCCAAAAAATGGTCGAGTGTGACACAATCCCAGTGCAGACACCTGTTAAATACCTGTCAAAACTGTGTCATTCCCGAAAAAGGTACAAAGTCTGACAAAAGTGAGCAGCACGACCCTTAGTAAATGAGCCCCATTGTCTACCATCAAAATCAAGCAGGGACACGTACTCATAATTCCAGACACATTGGCCAACATTTATTAAAATGTCTATAGTGCAAAGTCAGAGAGAAAACTGGGCAAAGAATTCGGAAAAAAAACGCCGTATTTTTTTTTAAAAAAGTGTCGCTTGATACGCACTTACCTGCACCCACGATAGCTTGGTGAACTGCGGTGAACTATGACGGACTTCAGCGCAGCAGCAACACCTAGTGGACATCGGGCGCACTACCTTAGTGAATCGCCGGAACACCCGAATCCTCCACTGAGAACGCGCCGCTGGACCGCGAATGGACCGCGTAAGTAAATCTGACCCAATGGGGAAAAGAGACAGTACAAATCTACACTACTAGCAACACAATGGGGAAAAGAGACAGCACAAATCTACACTACTAGCAACACAATGGAGAAAAGAGACAGCACAAATCTACACTACTAGCAACACATTGGGGCAGATTTACTTACCCGGCCCATTCGCGATCCAGCGGCGCATTCTTTGCACAGGATTCGGGTCCGGACGGGATTTATGAAGGTAGTTCCTCCGCCGTCCACCAGGTGGCGCAGCTGCGCTGAAAATCATCTGAACGCGCCGGAATACACCGAGCTGGACCAGGTGAAGGTAAGCGCTTCCCAAGCGACACATTTTCGGTTTTTAAATGCGGCGGTTTTTCCGAATACGTCGGGTTTTCGTTCGGCAACGCCCCCCGATTTCCGTCACAATCCGATCGCGTGCGCCAAAATTTCGGGGGAAATTCAGGTACAATCGGCGCAAATCGGAAATATTCGGGTAACATGTCGGGAAAACGCCAATCGGGCCATTAGTAAATGACCCCCAATGGGGAAAAGAGACAGCACAAATCTACACTACTAGCAACACAATGGGGAAAAGAGACAGCACAAATCTACACTACTAGCAACACAATGGGGCACATTTACTACAGATACTCCTTGTGTCAGTTTTCTGTCGGACTTTGCACATTCATTCTAGTGCACACTGCTTGCAGACGTATTTAAGAAGCGTCCTCGCCACATATGTTTTGCATATGACACTTTTGTGTCGCGGCTGCACTATTCTTCATGCGAGACAAATTCCGTCACATTTTACATGCAAAGTCCAACAAAAATGCATTCCATGCCCCATGTTAAAGGTGCACCAAACAAACTGGTGCACTCTGGCTCCAGAAATCCTGAATCTGGTGCCCTCTGCACTATACACAGGAGAACTGCATATAGTACAGATTGCACTATTTTTGATAAATGTGGGCCAGTGACTGTGGTGATCTTCTTATATGTGTTATCCATGGCCTCCTTCCTTCTAAAATCAATGTTTATAATACTCCTTGTAAGCCTCTAGTCCTGTGGGGAGGTGTATCCAGAACCCCTCAGTGCTGTAGCTTCACAGGCTGTTACGCTGTGCAGAGAAGGTCTCCCCTACCCCACAGAGGGCGGGGAGAGAGCAGGTTGAGGGTGAGGGGATATGCCAACAATACCTTTGTTTTTAATTTCCAGCTGTTCTGTGTTCAAAAACTTAAAGTGTTTTAATACATTTAAAAAAATTAAAACATTCTGCACAAAAAAATAAATGTTCATTTTGTTATCTTCTGGTGCTAATAACTTTTTCATACTTTGGTGTACGGAGCTGTGTGACGTGTCATTTTTGAGAGATGAGATGACATTTTCATTGCTGCCATTGTGAGGACTGTACAGCCTTTGGATCACTTTTTGAAAGAGGGGCTTTTCTGACTTTTGGGGGCGCTATTTTCTTTTACGGAGTTGAACACCTGGAATAACTGTTATTATATTTTTATAGACTGCGTATTTTGCTGGGGGATGTGTTCACACAGGGGGATGTGTTCACAAGGCTGCGTTCACACATTTACCCTGCATTTAACCAGTGCTCATTACTGATCACGTGTGTTTCGCTGGACACGCATATCACACCAAGGCCCATCCTAGTGCCACGGGTGAACATGCCCCAAGAAATGTCCCCACATTCCCCAGTATTGTCCTCACACAGCTCCCAAGTAATGTCCCACATAAAGCTACCCAGTAATGTCCTCACAGCCCCAGTAAAGTCCACATACAGCCCCCCAGTAATGTGCCCCACACAGACCCCCAGTGATGTGCCCACACATCCCCCCACATAACCCCCCGGTAATATTCCCACACATCCCCCCCTCAATGTATCTCATGTAGCCCCCATTAATTTGCCCCACAGAGGCCCCCAGGTGACATGCCCACACAGCCACTACAGTAACGTGCCCACACATGCCCCCAGTAATGTGCCCACACAGCCCCCCAGTAATGTTCTCACACATCTCTTCCAGTAATATGCCCACACAGCCCCCCAGTAATGTCCCCCACACAACTCACCAGTAATGTGCCCAAACAACCCCCCAGTAATTTGCCCACACAGCCCCCCCAGTAATGTTCTCACACATCTCTTCCAGTAATATGCCCACACAGCCCCCCAGTAATGTCCCCCACACAACCCACCAGTAATGTGCCCAAACAGCCCCCCAGTAATGTTCTCACATATCCCCCCAGTAACGTGCCCACACATACCCCCAGTAATGTCCCTATTCAGCCCCACCCCCAGTAACGTGCCCACACAGCCCCCCAGTAATTTTTCACAAATCCCCCCAGTAATGTCCTCACACATCCCCCAGTAATCTTTTCACCCCCCCAGTAATGTCCTCACACATCCCCTAGTAATGTCTCTCACCCAGCCCCCCCAGTACATGCCCACACAGCCCCTTAGTAATGTCCTCTACACAGCCCCCACAGTAATGTGCCCACACATCTCCCCAGTAATGTCCTCACACATCACCCCAGTAATGTTCTCACATCACCACCCCCAGTAATGCTCTCACATATCGCCCCCAGTAAAGTGCCTACCCATCCCCAGATATGTGACTACACAGCCCCCCAGTAATATCCACCATACAGCCCCTCCAGTAACATGCATACACATCTGCCGCAGTAATTTCCTCACACATCCCCCAGCAATGTGCCCACACAGCTCCCAAGTAATGTGCACACACAGCCCCCCAGTAATGTGCCCACACAGTTACTCCCAGTAATGTCAAGCACACATCCCCAAGTAATGTCCACACCCATTCCCCCAGTAATGTCCCCCACACATCCCCCCCAGTAATGTCCTCCCACATTCCCCACAGTAATGTCCTCACACATCCCCCTCCAGTAATGTTCTCACACATCCCCCCAGTAATGTCCCCACACATCCCCCAGTAATGTCCACACCTATTCCCCCAGTAATGTCTCCCACAAATTACCCCAGTAATGTCCTCCCACTTTCCCCACCGTAATGTCCTCACCCCCCCCAGTAATGTTCTCACACATCCCCCCAGTAATGTCCCCACACATCCCCCAGTAATGTCCACACCTATTCCCCCAGTAATGTCCCCCACACATTCCCCCAGTAATGTCCTCCCACATTCCCCACCATAATGTCCTCACCCCCCCAGTAATGTTCTCACGCATCCCCCCAGTAATGTCATCACACATCCAACCCAGTAATGTGCTCACACAGCTCCCAAGTAACATGCCCACACAGTCCCCCAGTAAAGTGCCTACACATCCCCCCCAAGTAATGCCCTCACACATCCCCCAGTAATGTGCTCACACAGTTACTCCCAGTAATGTCCCCTACACAAATACCCCAGTAATGTGCCCACACAGTGACCCCCAGTAATGTCCCCCAAAAATCCCCCCGGTAATGTGCCCCCCCCCCAGTAATATGCCTACATCCCCCCCCCCCCAGTAATGTACCCACACAGCCTGCCAGCAATGTGCCAACACAATTACCACTCATGTTCTCCCCCTTCCCTTAGTCCCTATCATGTGCCACCTCACCTGACATATGACATGATCACAGGTCCTCCAGTCTTTGGGTAGTAATATTCTGCAGAGGCTCAGGACCTGCAGGGGAAAGCAGTAATGCACATTGGATAGTGATGTGAGTGGGGAGGAATGCCCGGGCAGCGTTACTTATGTCCTGCTGACCTGGGGAGATCTGGGGCTCCGGCCAAAATATCTGGAGCACGGGCCCCGGAGCTTTTGACCTAGCGATGCCCCTGCTAAGGTGATTTAAATTTTTAATCGCAGGAGGTTGTTATGGCGGATACTTTATACATGCCCGGATGCTAAAATATCACAGGATATGGGAAGAAAACATTTGTTTAATAGGTTGAACTAGATAGACCTGCATCTTTCCCCAAATTTATCTACTATGATACTATGAAAAAATCATTAATTTAACTGCAGGAAGTTCAACTTTTATATGCCTTAGTGTACAAGATATGTGATACATAGGGGTCAATGGGTCATGGTATGAAGAAGTGCTTATGGAACCAATGGGGAAGATATGTTATCAGTAAGTTCCTCGATGGCAGATGTGCATGTGTCCCATCAGTACTGTAGTGACTGACCTTCTCATGTCACAAACCCCAAATATTTTATAGTTATTCATAGAGTATCAGTGAGACAAGCCTGCCTTCTGCACGATGAGCTGACATTTTCATAAATTTAATTTAAGGGATTTGATTTCATTTTGGGCTCTATGCAACCTTTCAATGACTTCTATGTGGGACGTGGGGGTACTTAGTATGTTTATGATTTTTTTGTTTATATTTATATGTTATATGGGGGGGGGGGGAATTTGATATTTTAATTTTTTTTTATTTTTGTTAAATTTCTTTTTCCCTTTTGTATTTTTTATTTTAGTATTATATGAGACCCTGTAGGTCTGATTGCTCAATATACTGCATAATACAATGCACGGCAATACAACTACTGTATAAGCCAAGTTTTTCAGCACAATTTTTTAATGAGGGGAGCTGCTGGACATTTTATTAGAGAGTAGCGTCTACTTTTCCCACCCTAGGCTTATATTTGAGTCAATAAGATTTCCCATTTTTTGGGTGGTAAAATTAGGTGCCTCTACTTATACCTGGATTGGTTTATACTCCAGTCTGTACAGTATATTGCAGTACGTTGTGAATATACTCCTGTAGATGTGGTGAATGACCGGCTTGCAAGCCTTGGAGAGGCTCCTGTCCATCATGGCAACAGATCCCATGATGGCTCCACTATGGTGCCACCCATGTTCCCATGGGTTCAAGAATGGCATTCAACAGGTGATCTATTCCTGCACTGATTAGGAAAGATTAAAGAAGTTTACATAGCTCTTAAGTGGATGGGGTTTGTGTTAGCAACAACTTAGGTATTATCCCCCTGACAAAGCAAAAGGCGAAATGTGCATTGAGGGTGGATGGAAGGAGCTGACAAGTGTTCACTCAACAATATAGTTAGTAATAACTTCATTGAAATCTTTTCACTTTCCTGCTTTCAATAATACTTAGATGAGGAGCCAATATTTTGGTATTGCCATAAGATTACTTTTAAACCTCTTGTTTATGGTCGTTAGTCATAAAGGGGAAGTGCACAATAATTGTCTTAAAGGTGTGCCATAAGATTACTATTACATGAATTAGGTTTTGTTCCTTGTATGTATCCAATCCAATATTGGCGCTGTTGGGATATCCTACTTTTTAATTCTTGTGAAATAAGCCTTTCTTGTTACACTTCCTATGAATTTTATATAAGTGTATCCTAAAATATTTTAAATAAAGTAATAATCCATTTTTTTTCTACAAAAAACTTTTGTGTTATCAGGCTCAATATCTATAAAATAGGTGTTGTCTTCTGACTGTTTTTGAGCACTTCCACCCTGTGATATTGGCGGAGGATTTAATTTGGGTATATACAGTAACTTAGGTAATATAATAGATATTCTAATTTTTAACCCGATATCTTGCATATGTGTCGCTTCCCTGCTCAGGTCCGACAGAGTTCACCATCTTTTTTCTGGTGCATGTAAGTGCTTGGTTTTGCAACACAATTTGAATGTTAAATCCTGTGCTTAGTCCGAATCAGTCGGATCGTCCGACAGCACGCCCCCTACTTTGTGTCCCATGGAAGACAGGTCAGCTGTGCCAAAAAACAATTGCGTGGGACACAATCCCAGCGCAGACACATGTTAAAGGGAACCTACAAATCTACCTATAAAGGTAGAACGGGTGGTAGATGCATGTATTGGACGTGAGGATAGCCCTTTTTAGCGCTAATCCTCACGTCCCTGCTATCTTTTTAAAGTCTTTATTGCCCTAATATGTAAAGTTTCTAAAGAGGCTACTGGGGCGTGGAGTAGCCGGACATGAGTAGCCTCGTAGCTGCGCGCCCTCGTCCGAGAAGCCAGCGTTCTGCGCATGCTACGAGGAGCTGCACGCCAAAGATGTCAGGGTAGGAGGAACAAACAGGTTATTGGGGCGTGGAGTAGCCGAAACGTGTAGCCTCAGCTCTGGCTACTACTTTATAGGTAGATTCGTAGTGGTAGGCTCCCTTTAAATACCTCTCCGAACCGTGCAATTCCCGAAAAGTCTGAAGAAAGTGAGCAGCGCGATTCTTAGTAAATGAACCCCAATGACTCTAGAACAGTGGTTCTCAACCTTTCTAATGCTGTGACCCCGCAATACAGTTCCTCATGTGGTGGTGACCGCAAACCATGCGATTCACAGTAAAAATGCAATAAAATTGCGGCTCCGATGGCTTTAGGCGACCCCCGATTTTGGTTGTTCGACCCCCGCTGGGGTCGCGACCCACAGGTTGAGAACCACTGCTCTAGAACAATTTTGTAGGATTTCACAAGATAGCTAGATACTTTCTAATTTGTTTTATATACACTTGAGTCCAGTGAGTTTTTACTTCCCATACACATAAACAACCAACTAGATGGAATGTGAGCTATAGGAATGATTGTAAGGAAACCCCCCTTCTATCACATCGTTTTATTTTAAGTAAACCCATTGATAGGTTCTCATCACAATATCAACAGCATGTACCGAGCCTGTAAAGTAGCACCACAGATGTAGCTTTAGATTACTGAGCTATAAACAGCCTCATGTTAATCCGTATTTGCTCAGTCCAAAGTAAGCCATAAATATAGCTCGAAGCACTTGGCAAGATCATTTTTATGTAGAGAAGTAATCAAGGTTGTAAACAAGATGTTGACAAGCGTTCATCGGAATAATGTTCACTCTATATATAGCATATTGTAAAAATGTTCTCTGGACATTAAGATATAGTTGTAAACTGACTGGTTTGAACATCCTTTTTATAAGGGATTTGCATCCGGTAATATTTCATTTTCCAAAAAAGTTTTCTTCTTAAATGTAGGCAGTGAAAGGAAATCTATTACTATGGTCAAGGATTGTAAGCCAAGCATAATGACGTACTGGTGTGTGCCCACTCTGGCAGGATCTGCCCTTCTTATAGCTTCTTATGCCCTGGTTTTTAAAAAAATGCTTTTAAAATTAAAACAAAGAGCAAGCCAGTGTGTATAGGCTGTAAAGAGGATACTTTTATTTCAAGTCATACACAAAAGATGCCATGCATCAAAATACTATGAATATTATTAACAAAATACTAAATACTATTATCTGATGTGCAAATACTACTTTCTATTGCGCATGCGCGAGTTGTCACTAATATCGCAAGTACTCATGCAGCTACGGACCGACATGCTGCAGCTTCATGCTCACAGGTGTTTCTCACCTAGTGGGCGTCAGAGATTGGAGGCAGGTGATCACCCCGGGACTTTAAAGATAGGCTCCACAGGTTAGGAGGCACTAACCTCTGAAGAAGTCAAATGGCTGCGACGTAACGTGTGGGGTGCCTCCGGCTGCAAGTCTGAGATTGGACTATTCCTCCCACTATGTATCCAATACTGATTAGCTTTGTTTGTATGTGCTTGGTCCTGATTCCAACATTGGGGGGCTCCCGTGACTGGTATTCATATCTTATTATTTGTTTACATTACTGTCTAGGAGTTCATTGACCTTTACTTTTTGATATACTGGGGCAGATTTACTTACCCGGTCCATTCGCGATCCAGTGGCGCGTTCTCTGCAGAGGATTTGGGTCCGGCCGGGATTCACTAAGGTAGTTCCTCCGATGTCCACCAGGTGTCGCTGCTGCGCTGAAGTTCATCGGAATGCACTGGAGTTCACGATCCTATCCTGGGTGCAGGTAAGCGCGTGTCAATCGACACTTTTTTTTTTTTAATGTGGCGATTTTTCCGAATCCGTCGTTTTTTTTTTTAGATTTCTGTTGCATGCATACCGGCGCCGATGCGCCACAATCCGATCGCGTGCGCCAAAATCCCGGGGCAATTCAGGGAAAATCGCCGCAAATCGGAAATTTTCAGATAACCCATCGGCAAAACGCGAATCGGGCCCTTAGTAAATGACCCCCACTGTGTTTGTGTTCTCTAGGACTGTACCACATTGCTGCTATTAGTGACTCATGTTCATATAGCGTGGAGGGTTTGTCGACTTGTGGCCATTTGTGGATCCTTGTGATTGGCTCTGATCCACATGTTCTTTTGTGATGTGTTTATTTACACTTTTTAAATGATTTTATGAATTTTGATGCATGGCATCTTTTGTGTGTGTTTTTCATATGACTTGAAATAAAAGTATACTCTTTTCAGCCTATATGCACTGGCTTGCTCTATGTTTTGGTCACATGTTGTATACAGTGCCCTGCTATATTGTATGTTACATCTTGTACAAATTTCCACTATTATCTTTGTATGCTTTTAAAATTATCAAAATATGCTTGAGGGGCTCTGGGCTCCATAGATGTTAATGGTGCCTGGAGCCCCTCTGGCTCATTTGCATATTTTTCTAAAGAATAAATATGCCTTTTAATAGCCATTTCTTCTGTGTTGCAAAATATTAAAGTTATGATCTATGACTGCAACTTCATATTTCCAGTGTCTCTATGAGTCTCTATGAAAATATTTGCTTTCTTGGGCACTGATAAAGTCCCCGGGGACTATAGTGTGAACCTGGACCAAAGAAATCACACTGTTGGATTCATTTTGCTGGACCCGCGGAAACCCGCTAGAAGTGGTGCTACAGGTTAGTGTTCCACCAAAACATGACAACTGGTCTTTTTTAGAGATAATCGCAGTGTTAAATCTCAGATAAAGGTTAACCATTACTGCCAATTTTACTGGGATCATCCAACGATCTTATGCACAGTATATGGGGACATACCTTGTCCTACTTCCGCCTCATGGTTATTGCTTGCTTGTATTTGGCTTCCGCTCCTGTACTTAGCTGTAGTCTAGACTGCAACTCGAAATGCACAGTAGAATATAACCAACAGCAGGTCATGGACCCCAGGGTCGGATCCAGGTATCAGTAGGCCTTTGGGTGACAGAGCCTCAGTAGGCCCCTTTGCAGTGAACTCACATGGTGGCATTAAAAATTCAGAAACTAAAACAATCTCCTGTTAATTTAAATATTCCCTATTTTATCATCCCAAACAGTTATTTTATACACAATTATTTTTTTTGCACATTGCAGAAAACCTTGTCATGGTTCACCTTTTTTATTCAAAAAAATGTATCATGTAGATATGGAATGTAGGCTTGTCTACGTAACCTTGCTCACATGTACAGGGCATGTCCCCTATTCATAGTAAAGGGCCTTTATTGAGAGTATATGTGATCCCAGTGCATTGGTAGCAATTAACAATTCTTCCCCCATAAACATTTTTAGAAGTTTATTCTCCATAAACTAGTACTTGCATAGTATAATCTGCATAAAATAGTGTCAAATCTATGCTGTTTAATGAGACAATATTGGCTACAGTGGGACAACTGTGACTATATTGGCTACTGTGGGGCCTCTGCGACTATATTGGCTACTGTGGTGTACTTGTGGTTATTTTGGCTACTGTGGGGGCCCCTGTGACTATATTGCTGCTGTGGAAGCAATGTAACTACATTAGCTACTGTTGGGGCACTGAAATTATATTGGCTAGTGTGGGGCATTGTATCTCATTCCTTTTGTTCCCTATGGCTGTGTTTTTACTCTGTAATGCCTTATTTTTTTTGTATGTGTCCCCATGATTTGTAAAGTGCTATGGAATATGATGGTGTATATAAATAAAGATTATTATTATTACAGTGGCCAGGGTTAACCCCTTCCTGAAATGTGACGTAATAGTACGTCACACGGGCTGAGCCCTCTTCATAGCCGGTAAGTCTTTGCTGCATATTGCAGCAAAGGCTTACCCGGAACACCCGCGATTGGTCCTAGCAAAGCTGCCGGTGGCTTAAAAAAAATGGCGGCACATGGGCACCACCAACTTGGCGAGGATTGTGACTCCCCGTGACGTCATCAGGGAGCGGCGATCAGTCGACATGACAGCCTCGGGTCTTCCGAAGACCCGGTGCTGTCTAGTTTTAACCCTTTCATTACAATGTCCGATCAGCTGTAGTATGGCAGTACATGGTAGGATCGATTAGACAAACTAAGGTTAAAGTACCCTAGGGAGTTTAAAAAATAGTAAAAATAAAACTAAAAAAAGTTTAAAAAATTAAATAAAAAAACCTAAAAATTCTAATCACCCCCCTTTCCTTAGAACTGATATAAATATAAATAATCAGTAAAAATCATAAACACATTAGGCATCGCCGCATCCAAAAATGCCCGATCTATCAAAATATAATAACGTTTTTTCACTGTGTTTAACCCCATTACAGAAAATAGCGCCCAAAGTTTCACACTGGAGTGTGAAAAAGTTATTTAGCGCCAGAAAATTGCAAAATAATTTTTTTGTACATGAGGTTTTATTTTTGTAAATGTATGAAAACATCACTGTCCGTACAGTGAAATCCGTAAAACCCAAACCCACAAGAAAACGGCGCAAATGTGTTTTTTCTCCAATTTCACTGCATTTGGAATTTTTTAAGTGCAATTTGTTATGCAAAAAACAAGCCATAACACAGCTCTGTACATGGATAAATAAAAAAGATATAGAGTTTGAAGGTGGGGAGAAAAAAATTAAAACGCAAACACGAAAAAGGGCTGCGGCGGGAAGGGGTTAAATGCATTTTCGGTATAATGAGAGGGTCCACCATTAGGAATTTTGTCCCTAACTGATGACCTGGATTACTTACACACAGCTCTATCCCTCTAACCCCCTTTCTTACTTTTCAAAGCCAAAGAATCAACAGACAAAATCCTTATTTACCCGAAGCATCTAAAAGAAGGGATCTTCTTTACACTAGTTCAGTTGAGGTCAATGAGTACAATATAAATTCTTAAGCAAATTTAGAATAAGTCAATATGCAATACAAATGCAAGAAACGTTGTAATATGTTTTATCAGAATTTTTTTTTCTTTTTTCATTGTCATTGCATTTATACTGTATATAGTTACTGACCTGAATATAGCTACATAAAGAATGGGCCCCTAGTGGCAGCAACAGGCAACACAATGCCGGGCAAGACCCGTTCCCTTTGGTAGTGCTTCAGGAGTGCTGAATGTCTGTGAAGACATCTGCAGAGTTTATACACTTCAAAATTAATGCTCAGATCCCTGGACCTATCCAGTGCTGCTAACTACCGACCAGTCTCTAATCTCCCTTTTATCTCCAAACCCCTGGTCTATTCTCAACTAACTGCACAACTAACTGCACATAACCGCTTTGTGGCGCGGCTGCAGTATACTTCACGTCCTCTTTTGGACCGGGCGCCAAATTTATCATGCACAGTCCAACAAAATTGCACGACAGTTGTGTGTTAAAGGTGCAACTAAAAAAAGTTGGTGCAGTCCATCGGAGCAGTGCAGGGGGCGCCAGATTCACGATGAACACTGATTCGCACTGATTGCCTTTACAGGCAAACTGCTCACAGTGCAGTTTGCTCTGTTTTAATAAATGTGGTCCATGGTCATTCTGTCATCTCTAACATCATGTCCTCTCTCTTCTTGACGCTTAATCTTTCTGAAGTTCTCGTCTTTCCAACATCTACTACCTGACTCAACCCTGACCTTTCCATCTCGGTCTATGGGGTCACTATAACACAGAGGCAGCAGGCCGGTTGTGCTGGGCTCCGACCTCTCCTTTGCACTGCATATTCAATCTCTTGCTCCCTCTTGCCAAATGCATCTCAAAAACATCTCTAGAATCCGCCGATTTCTTACAATTTAAACCTCTAAAATGCTAATTGTTGCTCTAATTTACTCTCGATTAGACTACTGTAACTCCCTACTAATTGGTCTTCCACCCACTAAATGCCGCAGCCAGGCTTGACTTCCAGACTAAACACTACACGAATGCCTCCAGGGCCACAATTAGAGCTGGAAGAAGCACTGATTGCTTTTAATAAATTCTCCTACCTAATGCTGGACCTTAAGTCCATGATCTAAAAATTAAATTGAGTTTTAAAATGTATTTCAAGCTTATCTGAAGTTGTTCCTCCCTGAATGCTCGATATGTATAGATCTAAATGCCTGCATTTAGGTCTAAACCCATCTACATTCGGGGAGGATTTACTCCAGATGTGCTTGTAAAGCATTTTAAAATGCAATTCAGTCACATCTTGTGAACATGGCCGGGGCTGTGCTTAAACAATGGCTCAGATTTTTTAATAGTGAAGCAAACTGCACATGGTGTGCACATCGCTCCAGATTAATGAAGATCGGTGCACGGTCTTCATTACTCTGGTGCACCCAAAGAGCAAATACAGAGTGCCCCAGTTTTTTCTGGAGTACTCAGTTTAACATCCTTGCGGACATAAATGTGGTGCACGATGCGAATATGCACCAGAACGCCCCTTTATGTGCATGGTATTGTGTCTTGGGGGACCCAGTGCAGCCGCGACACAATACTGGTGCTCAAACTTCATAAGCCCTGATGCAAAACTTACTAGGACTGTAACTTGTAAGGGCACATTTACTAAGGGCCGAGTACCAGTTTTCTGTTGCACTTTGCTTGTTCTTTTATGTGCAAATTGCTTGCACAGGTACCTAAGAAGTGTCTGCGCCAGATATGTGTCGCACGCAATCCTTTTGTGTTGCCTCTGCACTATTTATCAATGGAGGGGGCGTTGCGGGGGGTTGCACTATTTGCCACTGAAGGGGGCATTCCGGTGCATAGACAGGCTACACATAGTTCAGTTTGCTTTGTTTTTAGCAAATGTGCTAGCAAATATCTGTATTTGCCATATTGTAATAGATAGTATGCTAGGCATAGGAGTGAACATACCGTAATTTCCCAGAAATTCTCCCAGGTCCACTTATACTTATTAATAGCAGTTTAGAAGGGTGAAAGGGTCTCCGGAGTTATGTTTCTGTATGGAATGCTTCCCTTCTCCAAAGAAGATTTACCACTTCCCATCACTCCGCTGCCTTTTCATGTCCTAATGAAAATGCCGCTTTCCTCATGGATGGTAAAAGACATACCCTGTTTCCTTGAGGATAGTGATATCTGGTCTTCCCCGCTTTCTCCCTACTGCAAGTACATGAAGCTAAATAATGTTCAGCTTCAGGCATCATGAATATGTTACTTTCATCTGCTTTAATGTACTGTGCAGGATTTCTAGCTATCTAGGACCAAAGCATATTCTTTATTTATACCTCATTTGCACAGATAAAGAAGGATTTACCTGTAGGCAAGATGGTCACCATAAAAATAATTACTACACATCTGTTGTAAAGATGAACTTAAGACTTAAGTTGCTATAACAGTAGGAGCATGTGCTATTTGCACCTCAAGCCGATAAGTCAAAGCTATTTGCAAATGTTTTTTTGTTATTTTTTGCTCCTTGTGTACCTTTGAAGACCTTAACAGACTCTGTGCGGCTTTACCTTCTCTCAGGGAGAGCAGAGGGAATAACAGCCTGTTCCATATGCCATTGAGGATAGGACAGATGTTTCTATCACAGGGCAGCACGGTCATATAACAAGAGATTTTCTCTACAGATGGCCCTATGCATATGTCAAACAATCCATCTCTATGTATGGACTATAAATAGTGTCCTCCAGAACGAGAATAAATAGACCAGTGTGAGATGAATAGGATGCAGAGAGAGAATGGCTACGATACTGCACATTGTGGCTCTGTGTGTCATTTAGAATTTTTTGTCATTTTCATTGTCTGTAGTTTGTTACTTGCACTCCCACTATAATAAGGGGTCATAATGGATATTTATCTTCATGTCTGACTGTAGAAGAAGTCTGCAGGTTGCTGCAAGGTAAAAAGGTAGGAGCAATATATATCATTTATTTTACTGTAAATATGTATGGTTTTATAGTATTGCACATTTTATAGCTATAAATCCTACAATTTTGTTATGATCAAATTTTGCCCATTTTTATCCGGTTGCAAATGACAGTTTTTAGAAAAGTGACTGTTGCTTTAAGAACAGAGGTGATAAGTCATATCCTGCATAGGTGGCTTTTTTGAGAATACCATATCCCTTTATGATAAGTGAAACAGTACAGGGTGGAATACTGTAAGAAAACAAACCAAAATCTGTGAAATTCTTGTAGATAATAGCTATGTTTATCACATGTGCATCGTACATATGTATGAATTATGCTGTATAGATGATACAATTACTCTAACAAAAATGCAGGCTCATTCATGGATGCAATTATTTTTGCACGCCAGAGGTGACAAAAGTGACACTTGTAGGCTTAATGCATACATTGGATGTCCTAGAAGAAATAATAAATGAATACTAATTTGATATTGATGTCATAAACATAAACACACAGATTGTATGGAGACAGAAGTATGAAGAAGATCATAATAAGATCATAATATTTATGTATTAATAAGAACATTTTGATCCAATGTTTAACATTAGGTTTAACATTCAGGTTTTGTACACAGTTTTTATGGGAAACTATCATGTTATTATGTTATGATACTAAATATACAGTTTTCTCACTTAAAGTATCAGTAACATGAATTTCCCTGCACATGATCCTAGTGCAGGAGCTGTGAACCTCTCTCACTCTCTTAAACAGTCAGTTAACATTCCTATTAAGTTGGATTAAAATAGTTTCCCATTTACTTCTACAACTTTCATATAATACATTTTCCTAATGAGCAACAACAATAATTTACACTACTGAGCAACAACTAATGATGTACACTCTGTGTAGTGATAATGCACATATGTTTGTTAAAATATGAAATGTTCACTGCATTATAAATCAGACAGTATAGATTTTCATTGTGCCTAGAGAGCCGGCTTTGTTTCATAACTACATAGGTCTTAACGTATGAATGAAAGGGCTGTGGGATATCCCCTCTGCAGTATACATCCTTTTCCACTGAATAGTACAGGGTCGATTGAGTTCAGTTTAACTTGGATCAGGTAACTTGTGATTGGTTTCCAATGGAAAAGCTGTGCTGCTCCGCTTCCAGGAGTGCTAGACTGCAGACCAAAGAAGAGTGCTCTGGCACTGGCTCGGTGAATATAAGCCTAGTAATCCATGTTAAAATCCATCTTCTTTATTGATACATGTTAAAAAAGATTTTCTTGATGGTAGCAAAACACTGCATACAACATTCAGTATGTTTTTCTACCATCAAGATGGATTGTTTTTAAGTCCAGCGCTGTATAGTCTTTCCCAAATACAAGATGGTGACATAGTGCTCCCTTTTCCTTCTACGCATGCTCGTATTCTTGATTCCGATTGCACAATGAATGATGATGGACATTGAGAGAACCTTTTGAGCAAGAATATAACCGAGCAGCCTTTTGCAGACATTGATCGATATATAATCAAAAATCAAGTAAGTGTAACATGTACAAATTATCAGTAAACCGATCCGACAAGACTCAGCTAATCAAATAATGAAAATAGCACAAGGAACGCTATGGCTGCCCTCTTGGGTATGCATGCAAGCTTTAGACTAACAGAAAAAGAGGATGCAACATGCCAAATGTGATAATAAAAGATAATTTTTATTGAATACAAAGTTCATTAAAATGTCATATAAAATAGCATCTCAGGAGAGACATAAAATATGAAGCACACCAAGTATACTGTCCATACACAATATTATATTAACAGGAAGTGTAACCAACCAGTGTAAACAGTAACAAACTGCAATGCAAGATATATACCATTAGTAACATATCGCCTATATCGGCTTGTAATTAGACCCCATAATGCAGCATCGTGCCTTGGTTAGTGGTTGCAAAGTTAAACATTGCATAAGATGTAGTAATTGGACATACTACCTGGCGTGCCTCTAGCCCCAAACGCGCGTTTCAACCCGCCTGGTCTTTCTCAAGGGGTGGTGTTACTGCACACGCTCCCGGATTATATATAACTGAGGGCCAATAAGCCGCCAGATTCAAATTGAGAGCCCACGTTCACCTGTATGTGTGGCGCATGGTCCGCCTATCGGCCCCACGTCATCGGAGGGGGCGGGCCCATGATGTCAGAGGGGCGGAGCCTAGGTTCCGCCTCACATGACTGCACAGACACACCCCCCGCATGAATATCGCGGCGCTGCGACAGACCGAGCATGCGCACCAGGTGGAGGTGAGAAATAGCAGCGGGATACACAGAGTATAACTTAAAAAGATAAAATCACATTTGGCATGTCGCATCCTCTTTTTCTGTTAGTCTAAAGCTTGCATTGATCGATATATGTTGTAGTACACTACTGTATACCCCTTATTTTTAATATTGCATTTTGCTCACTAATTAGGATGTGGGGATTGCACTTCCGCTATCCTGTATAGCGTTGTGGCAACCATGGGAACGCGCAAGTCGCCTCATAGTGCCCCAAACACCTGATTTTCTTACTTTATTGGAATATATATTTCACCATGGAATATATGTTATGGTCCGTGTTC